>NW_024429198.1:40097986-40723611 GCF_017639785.1 Mesocricetus auratus
GTTCCCCCATGCCACACTTGTCAGAAGCTGTGAAACCATGCACTGAAACTGTTCTGCATTCCTTGAGTTACTCCTCTAAGGTATTTCATTACAGCAAGAGAAGCCAGATCAATTTACCTCTTGTATAACTGGCTCTACCATACTACTGGTAAATGTCTAAAAACTATGTGTCCTAGATTTGCCCACCAGTTTTCTCTGAAATTTCTTTCCATATGACTAGTAAACTATAGAATAGACAACAACAGGGGCAGTAGTAAACCCTGAGTTTGCCCCTATTACCCAAACTCTCCTATACAAGTGTCTCTGGAGTGGCTCTGAGACACAATTATGTGCAGCTTGAGCCTAGACATGAGACGCCACCAGGAAGTTAGACAGTTACTTCCACCAGTCATCATTCATCTCAGAGCCTTAATCTATGGGGCCAGTACTGACCAGCCTATTACATCACTGGATGCCCAGTATGCCTTATTGCCTACTGAAGTTGGTTGTGACACAGTAAGTATACTATGCAAGGCTAGTAAAACCATTTTCTTCCCTTTTCTCTTCCCTAAACTGACCTCATGCATATCTAGGTTATACCAGCTGCCTCTTTCTGGTCTTTGATCCATTCAATGCTTTTATACCTTATGTCTTTTCTGTTTGCAGTGTTCATATTTGTCTTTTTGGCACCTTATAGAAAGTGTCTCCATTTTAAACAAGTCTTAGTGAAGTTTAAATAATGCTCACCCATCCTTCATCCACGTCTTTCGTCGCACTCTACTCCCCCACGCTGGGCTGTGTAATGGACCTGACTATGTCTTCCCATGCACACTGTGTCTGCACTCTCCATTTCAGCTGAGAAGGAATTATAATGACATAAGAGTGTTCTTATGCTAGAATCAGACTAAACTGTTTTCATAATAGACATCATGGACATTCATCAACTATTGTGGAATACTCCTTTACACTGTGTGAAGATGTGTCAATGTGATCTGTTTAATAAAAAGCTAAACAGACAATAGTTAGGCAGCAGGTATAGGTGGGACTTCTGGACAGAGAGAACTCTGGGAAGAAGTAAGGCTGTGTCACCAGCCAGATGGAAATGATGGGGAGTACAGAATAAAGGTACCCGAGCCACATAAAAGAACATAGATTTTAAAATATGGATTAATTTAAGTTATAAGAACTAGTTAGAAGCAAGCCTAAGCTAAGGCCAAACTTGCATAATTAATAATAAGTCTCTGTGTCATGTTTATGAGCTGACAGCCCAAAAAGAAAAGCCTATCCACACTTAGGAGTCACTTCCTCTGTCACTGCTGTGAGGATACCCTGCCCAAGACCCAAAAGTTACTGTTATCTCCACATGAAATTCCTCACCTCCTCTTGCAGGCCTAAGTTAATAGTATTAAGTGTATGAATGTATAATATTTCTTTTATGTAAAATCAATATTATCATGTTAAAGTGGAGAGAGACTTTTTGCTAAAACAATTTTACATTCCCATCTAACATCCTGCCAGCAATGATACTGTTGGGGTCTCTCTCTTTAGACCTCAAAGGATTTCACGGGTTCTCATCAAATCAAAGTTCTTGGAAAGCAAAGGTGAAAGTGAAATCAGCCTTAGTATGCAGAATTTTTGCTATAGCTATGCATGCTGCAAATACTTTTGAAACACAGGTTTAATATGTCAGTTAACATCCCAGTGTTTTAAAAACAAGACTTATAGCATCAGAAAGGAAAAGAATGCAGAACCATATTAGTGCCATTTGAAAGATTTTTATCAAACTTATTCCTGAAGCATAATCAGTAATTCACTTTGAGAACCTAATAAATATTTTAGAGTGACATTTCATTTGTTTTACAATAATATTTGGCATTAGAATGAAACAGTTGGAAGAAGAAATACAAAAAGGCTCCTTCCACTGCTCACAGGATTCCTTACACTTAAAGATCAATTTGGTTTATGAAGCTCCTAAGAGTCACCTTAAATTATTAGCAGCTTCAGGAGGATCCCAATAAGCAACACAAAGGTGAAGCCCATTGACCACTAAATGCACAAACCTACAATTAGCTCTAAATGCTTCGATTTACTTATTTAGCATTTTCTAATACTTCATTCTGAGCTATCTATTATCACTTTTTAGAATACTACTGAAAGAAGGGTGCCATCTCACATATGATTAAGAAATTTAGGATACAGACAAATCACATTATGTTTAATAAAATCAAAGGACTCCAGTCAGTTGACTTGAGTCCTTTGATGGCCAGGATAACCAGCTGGAGGTCCTTCTCAGCAGAACTCAGTGGTCCTAGAGCAGGGCAAGAGGTAGAGGTGAACAGCATTAGTTGTGTAGAATCTTAAATCAGAAGTCCCCAAGTGTGTGACTTCACTGTGGGGATACCCAACTCATCTCAGTCGTTCCCGTCATCAGCATGTTTCATTGTGAAGTCAGAACAAAGGAAAACCCAGGTCTGAGTGCACAGCTAAAGCAAGCAGCCAGAAAATAGTCATGTTTCTCCACTTTCCAGTCAAACCTTCGCAGCTAGTGACTTACCATCTAAAGTACAACAGGCTCTGTTCTCTCCACTGGGGTCTACAACCTGACATGGTTTACCTACTTCCCAAAAGTTCTTTAGGAGCTTGACCACAAAACCAAATCACAGAACATTTGGGGAACACAACCCTATGAAGAAATCCATCATATTGAAAACAAATTCCAATGGGCAACCAAGGTATTATAATAGCTAAGGCAAGAGCATTAAATTAGTACAATATACAAAATAATTGGATGTGACAATGTGTTGTGTATTTAGAAAGATAAAACAATAAAAAGAGAATCAAAAAGAACTATTATATTTGAAAATTAAAGCAGTAAAAATAAAGGCACAATTAGTGGATACTTTTGGGCTGTATATGGGATATGTTTTAACCAGTGTATTTTGTTGGTAGACATGGCACAAAACATTGATTTCGTACTTTTGTATTCACAGGAAAAGAGTGTGCCTTCAGTAGGCGAATGGTCCTGAGAAAAATAAGAGGGGATGGAGCAGAGCCAACAAAGTGATTACAGATGCATGGCTAAAAAACACATGCTTATTTGTATACTCAACTGGGATGACTCCATCTCTGCATCACTTTGAAGGCATTACATGATAATATAAGTGACAAAATTGCTTGAATAATGATGTGAGTTTGAAGGATAAGACATCTTTTACATCTCCAGATTAACAGTATGGAAATAGAAGAAAGACACACATAGATCACTAATTTATGGAGTATCATCAATCTGGTGACCTAGTCTTTATTTTCTACTTCATATTTTCTGCTTATTTTGAATAATTATTTTGCCCTAAAAATTTGATATTAGGACAAAGAAACAAATCACTATAATCTATGTCAATGATACCCATGACCTGGGTGGGACTTCTTAGATCTGCTGTAGCTAGATGAAAACACACGACATGCATGCCAGTCTGGGTCTTCTTCAATATGTGGTCTTTGAATATTAGAGTATTTTCATCATGTCAGACTCCCAAGGACCTGTTAATTCTGTTATACACCCTTTCATTTCAGGAGATTTCTACATACAATGAACCTGGTAGATGGAAGTTTCCTTACAACTTACAGATAACGATTTGGAGTCATTATAGTTTTTGGGTTCTTTTGTTGTTTTTGGTTTTTGGTTTTGTCCGTCTTTGCTTTTAGTCATGAGAATTTATCAGAGGTATTTGAATGAAGTTTTTCCCTTAGAAATTATGATTTAAAAGTAA
Source organism: Mesocricetus auratus (assembly GCF_017639785.1). Taxonomy (NCBI): domain Eukaryota; kingdom Metazoa; phylum Chordata; class Mammalia; order Rodentia; family Cricetidae; genus Mesocricetus; species Mesocricetus auratus. The sequence goes on from NW_024429198.1 coordinate 40,101,736, forward strand.
AACATCTTCTAAATAGACTGAAAATTTTAAGTAAACTGAAAGTTTTACAGAACCTGGGGATATTAGGAGAAAAACATTACAAAGCAAAACAAAAATTATTATCCAGAAGTGTTCCATATGATAGTAAAATAGTTTCTAAAACTTAGTACTTGAAGTTATAACAAATTGTATGATCTACCATGCTGCCTCATGCCCACCTTAGCATCATTTAGAAATTGAATCAACATGATATATAATTAAGTGGTCAAGGAGTAAAGTCATTTGAAAAGTATGGGTGCTCTTTGTCTTTGAGAACATACTCCAGTAAGATCACTAACAAGGCCTTGGCTAACACTCAGGTGACTTCAGATAAATGTTAATCAAAGCTGTTTCCTTTTCCATCAAATTTGTGATATAGACCTAAGCCAAAAAATGGAGGTGGAGATTTTCCATGACCTTCACAACAGCTGGGCTAGCTTTCATTCCACAGCTCATTACTGCCAGCACGCTGATTGACAAGGTTACCCTAAACTGAGGAACAAGAGCCAAACACATCATTTGCATAGTATATTAATGATATGCAGAGTACCATTTGGTGCCACTAAGGGAATAGAAGAACAAGCTGTAATTTTTGAAATCATTAATTGTTTAAAGGCGACTGCAGCATTTTCCAGTTGTTTAAAGGAGACTGCAGCATTTTCCAACACAGAATAGTGAAGACAGAAGAGGATGAAGCCAATGTTTAACCACCAGAAAACCTGTGTTTAGTGGGTTTACTCATCCCCACCTCAGCATCATTCAGAAATTGAATCAACATGATATATAATTAAGTGGTCAAGGAGTAAAGTCATTTGAAAAGTATGGGTGCTCTTTGTCTTTGAGAACATACTCCAGTAAGATCACTAACAAGGCCTTGGCTAACACTCAGGTAACTTCAGATAAATGTTAATCAAAGCTGTTTCCTTTTCCATCAAATTTGTGATATAGACCCAAGCCAAAAAATGGAGCTAAAACAGTTCCCTAAGCACAAAATTTGATAACATCTCATAACTAAGAGCTAGGTTCTTGAAAGCTTATAATATTTTTCTGAAATTAAAGAATATTCAGTTGCAGATATTTTCTTCTTGTCAGTGATAATAAAAACCTGCATCTGTCAAGAAGTTATTAGGTTTTAGCCAATGATGCATACTTATAAAATTGCAAATGTCTATTAAATTAGCATTTCAAAAAATGTCGACATTTTATCTTTTAGGATGGTTTCTTTGGAATTTATATGTTTAAATTATTTTCTTAGTATTAGTAATTTCACTGAATGTTTGAACTTTATTTACGTATCTTAACAAAACAAGGTAGTTTGATAATTTGATTTACCAAATGTAAATATCCATTACAATGATGGCATATTAGGCATCAGTTATACAGAGAATGACATAGTCTATTGTCTATTGTCTAGAAGTACTTCCTTTTATAGAAGCAATGAAATTTAAAAGAAATTAATCTGATGAGGCAACTCCTGTACAAATTTTGAAATAGGTACCAGTAATTGAGGGATCTTGTCAATTTCAACATTATAGTCCTTTAAAGCTCTTTTAGTAGAAAAGTTCGACTTAATTGCTTTGTGTTTTGCCACCGACTGCTCTCAGTAAGGGCGCCAAAGAAATGAAAATGATCCAAACAATCAGTAGTTTGGAGTTGAGGAAGTAAATCAAACAAAAGAAAATAAAGAAAGAAGGCATCTTAAACTTGAGCTTTAAGTTAGGCTGAGGACTATTGCCGAACTTGGATATTGAGACATGTTTATGAACACTGAAGTCAGTTGCAATTTTTTCTTAATAATGTAGATGCTTTAAGGCATGAAATGTTTCTAACAGAACAGGCTGAACTTGAAAGCACAGATTCTCCGTTATGAACGAAAACTGTTTCTCTCTGCTGCTTCAGAAGCACATGATTTTGTTAGCAATTAGATCACAGAACAGCAACTGTTTCCTGAAATTTCAACTTATCTCCCAAAGGATCCATACAGCATTGCTCATTGCTGCAGTCTAGCGTCCCCTTTGACTTCAAAGGCCACAAGAGACCAGCTGACTGCCATTAGTGGGTTAGTCAAACAGTGATGGAATGTGGCCCTTGGGTAAAGTCTGTTAACTCTTGCCTTTGAAGTTCAATGTTCCTCTCATCTAAAAAAATAAAAAATGACTGTCCTAAACTTTTATAAATGTGTTATTACCAAATAAAGTCCATTAAATATTGGTTTTCCTCACAATTACTACACATTTCTTGTGAGACTAATGCATGTTTACAGTTCTGTAACTCCTTTCCCTCCACAGCAGAATTGCCTGCCTACGACTCAGTCTTATCATTCATTGTAGATTCCTGTAAAACGAGTAGAAGCACCCATTTTTTAATAAATGGCAATGAAACTTGGCAGGCATTCCGGAAAGAGTCAAAAGGTTTCTAATATGGTAAGATGTGTGCCTGGATAGGACATTAGTTACATTTTCTTTTCTTTCAAACGCCAGCTCTTTGACAGTGTTCATCTTCATTTGTATCAAATAAAATGAGCTCATAAAGAAATCACTTTTATTATGAAGAGATAAAAAGATGGCTTTGTAAGCAGTTCTTAGCACCATTTTCGGTTGTGATGGCTTTGCTCCTTAATATTTATTTTTTTAGACAGCTTGTTTCGCATACTTTACATGACAAGTTATTTCCATATGTTCCTATCAGTTCACACCACTCCTATTACTAAATGTCACCTTTGGGTGAGAGACTACAGTTGGACTCAGTTCTCTTGGTCCACACACACTGATGAGTGGGGTCACCTTACAGAGAAACTGGTTCTGAGTACCCAAGACAACTTCACTCATTGGGTTAGAAATGTGTCTGAGGTAAGCCGAAATTCTCATTGAGACACCTGAAGCTCTATAGTACAAGAGTGTTTAGAAAGCCCAGACTTTCTGTACACTAGACAGAGTGTTCACGGATAATATTCCAAGAAACAGGAGGTAGCAGCTGTTGTTTTCCTAAGAAATGGATACTACAGGTTAGTACAACATAACTTCTACCATAATACATTGGTTAATACAGTCTCAGAGCCCAGCTATGTTTAAGAAGAATGGGAACTCTACCTTCCTAGAAATGCATCAGAGAACTCTTGGACATCTTAATTTGTCTCAGCAACACACTTTCCATGCCTACAGAGACACAAACTTCAGTTTTTTATATTCTTTTTTTCCTATTTTCCCTGTGTGTGTGTGGTGTGTTAAATATGTGTTTACATGTGAATGTTTGAACGTGTGTGCCACACTTGTGAGTATGGTTGCAAGTATGTGTACATGCATTCAGAGGCCCAACGTTGATATTGGGAATCACCCTCTATTTCTTCTCATCTTTTTTACTGAAACTGTGAGCTCACAGATACAGCTAACCTCTGTAGTCAGCTTGCCTGGGGATTTCTCTATATTTTATGTGGGTTCTGAGAATTTGAACTCCAGTCCTCATATCTCTATAGCAAGCTCTGTTACTACTGAACTGTCTCTGTAGTCATTCAGTTCTTTACTTTTATCTGTTACTAAGTAATTCGGCTACTACTTTTAGTTAAAGAATTTTATTGGTTTCCAATTAAAGCTTTTTCCTTTTTTTGAAATTATAGATAATACTTTATGTATTCGTCTTGCTGAAAGTTACAGGGTTTCTCTATCTTGTATAAAGACATGTTTTCCCGGAAGTGTTTTTTATTTAAATTAGTAACAATCTTGCTTTACATATCAATTCCAGTTTCCTCTCCCTCCCATCCTCCCATGTCCCCCACTGAACCCTCCATCCCACCCCCCCATCCACTCCCTGGGGAGGGTGAGGCTATGAAAGTTTTTTCCAATCAAAACAGAAACAGTGAATATAAATTACAATTTTAACATAGATTTGATAATTTACAGAATGTCTATTTTCATGATAAAGTAGTCATTTGTTACCATGCCTCAATGCCATTATAATCACTTTGTCAATATCAAATACAAAAATCATGTTATTATCTTAAAATTTTTGATGTGTTCTTGGATTTGATGGTAGCCTTCTGTGAGGCAACACTACATCCATTTCATGAGTTGAAACTTGAAGGCTATTAAAATTACATGCCTTTCTTCAGGTCACCCAGGTGGTGGCAGTCCAAGTTGGGACAATCGGTCTCTCTTGTAACTGAGGATATACGTTGCATCTGTGCAATGGAATTGCATCAATATTTTAGTATAAAACCCTGAAATGACATTCTGTGGCATTTGTCCCCATTCTCTGTGAAACTTTGACATTCAATATTTAGAAGTTCTAGTGATCAGCTATGCACAGTACCTTGTAAAAGTCTCAAGGCATTTATGTTCAAAACCTGCCACCTGAGCCCTAAGGACATAATAATCTATATTTATGCACTCCACAATGTAGAGATAATTACATGGCAGTTGGGATATTTTTTATAACTACCATACATACATACATACATAATGTTCAACAACTGCACTTTTGACAATCTGCTGACATCTAATTAGCAAACAAAAAGCCACCATCCCCATTTGGTAGACCCAAGGTGGGCTATTTGAGATGAAAGAAAAGAAAATGAATCCCTTATGTGTCAAGCATGTTTTAATGTACCAGATAAGCTCAAAGATCTAAATTTCTTACAATTAAAAAATAAATTTTATCATTTAACAAGATTGGCATACACATTAACTCTTTTTAAATAGCACATATAAAGCTTATTTCCAGTATCATCAATAAATTCACAATTCTTAACACTGGTGAGGCAAGTAATGGCTATAAAAAGACAGTTGGAGGACAGATCATGGATAGCATCTAATAAAAAATCATTCATACCCATGAAATTTATAAATGGTATGAAATTTGTACTTATACATACATTAAGTAAGCATAGCTCATACAAATAAGCCTATGATTAACAGGATTCAAACATTTCTCAAATTGGTCCTTAAACTAACCAAGAAGAAACATTATGAATTGCCTTGTTATTCTGGACTGGAATATATTTTGTTCCTTTGTTGCTGTCATGTATCCTTGTTTTTCCTTGTTCCTTGAAGTCTTATGTTGCTGTCTTTAATTAAGAATAAGCAGTATTTGTGATAGATTGAATGGCTCCCATAAGCTCATACAGAGTGACTCTATCAGGAGGCACGGCTTTGTTGAAGTAAGTATGGCCTTGTTTAAGAAAGTGTGTCACTGAGGTGAGGGAGCTTTGAGAATTCCTATGCTCAGAATACTGCCCAGTGTCTGAGTCTACTTCCTGTTGCCTTCTAATCACTATGTAGCCAGCATTATGATAGAAGATTGAATCTCTGAAACTGTAAGCAAGTCACCCCAATTAAATGTCTCCTTATAAGAGTTGCCTTGATCATGGTGTCTCTCTACAGCAGCAGAAACCCCAACTAACACAGTACTCTTTTCAATAGCCATCAGTTGGTTTCAGAAGGGAAATGTTTTGAGCAGTTAACTCAGCTGGAGACATTAGACACTCTCAGATAAGCTCCATGGTCAACTCACTCTTCCACTCTTGTTTCTTCTCAGGAAAATATTGAGAATGCCTTTGCCTAACTCTAGAAGCCAAGTGCTAAGAACCTCCTGTTAGCTCTCAGTAAAATGATGCCTGCTAATGCTCATTTCAGTGTCTCCTCACAACCTGACAGAGTACAGCTAGTTTTCTGTGTAAACGTTTGCACCTTCAGTCTTTGGGAGTCTTGGCCTTTGCTGTCTTTTCTACTCCTCAGCCTCAAACCATTTAACTGTAATCCATGTGAGAAAGACCAGTTTTTAGGAAGCCTCTCTCACAGATACAGTCAGACACACTTTCAGTGTGGTGTAATTTTCCTCCATTGAAGAAATCATGGGCTTTATTTGGAATTTCTGTATGCCATTTGGGGCAAGAGTAGGCATGGGCAAATGAAACTGTCCTCCCCATTTTGTTCTTGTGTTGTGCTGGAATGTCTCCATTTGCCGCTATGACAGGCACAAAACTTCTCTTATTACATGCCGCTGTTGAAGTAAGTGCTTCAGCCTTTGGTGGGTGTGCTGATAGAAAGCTCCCGTTATGCCATATTGCTTGCACCACCCATTTTTCTGAAGATAAGAGAGAGTAGAACATGCTAGAGTACTAATCATGACTATATAGAAAGTAAGAAAGTGATGAGCAAGTAAAATTAAAGCATTTTCAAAAAAGTGGCTTAATGAGGTGAGCTCAACAGCATTAGATAAATATTGCCAAATCCCACCCACAGAACTGCAACAATGATTTCAGGTGCACTGACAACTCATAGGAAAATGGATGACCTTCTCATTTATCTACTCTGTCTGATCCTAAACCAAGGACTCAAATGCTAAAAGTAATTGTCTTTCCCATGGTAGCTTCTTCTCCTCTGGGTCTTGCCAGCCTGTTTCAGGTTCCAAGCACTTGACCTTCCCTCTGTCTCTACAGTAGTGATTCCAAAAGAATTCTCAAAGCCAACATAATAGACTGAGTGAATCAGAAACTACGGTGATGCAGCCCTGCAACTTACATGTTAGCACACCCTCCATGTATTCTGATGTATGGTTCAGCCTGAAATTCACTAATGTAAAGGGGAAAATTCATTAAGCATTACAGACTAGTTTTCAAGCAGCTACTGTCCTTATATTTACTGTTAGAAGATGTTTTGTGACAATGCTTGCCAGCATCAACCCACCTTCCTAGTGATAGTCTTCAAGGTAAACAGTAAACACCAAATGAAAATCATTTCAAATTCATGCTGTTTTCTGTGTTCATATATAACAAGAAAATCCCAATTTTATGAAAACCTAATTATATTTGAAGAAAAGGGTTTTTTAATAGGTTAAAAAGTTAATTCCAGCTTTTAATATTCTTCATACACCATGAAAATGGCATACATATATATTTATTAATGCAAATATGCAATTACATATATGCATATATAAAAATACCATTTTATGTCCAGGTAACTCTTCCGGATACTCCTAGTAGACAAGGAAATACTAAATTTTTATTTTGAGGGGAGAAGTCATGGAACAGTAAAGAACCTGTCTTTCTGTGCATTAGGGAAAACGTATGTATATTGTTTCCCTGCAACTTCAGAACACAAATTGTAGATACCACAAAGTTTATCAAAATAAGTTAGTATTTTACATATCTGAAATATGGTGAGCTTATCTTATCAAGATGTTATTTAATTCTTCCTCTGGGTATCATTCAGACTGGTCAAAGTTGGAATGAAAGAACTGTCTTTTCCTTGTTTTAAATGTTAAAACTCATCTCAGTTGGAAGCATCATAAACTCTATTTAATGTGCTTCCTTTATAGCATAAGCATCACCTTTGTCATATTAAATTCCATTCCTTGTTAGGAAGATAAAATTAAAAAAGAACTCCAGCAGAATATAATTAAAAACTTGGACTATATGTCTCCTAAGAGTCCAAGCGATTCCTACATGGTGGGAAGTCTGATAAGTTTTTCCTCTGTGACTAAGTTCATAAGTGCATTTGCAAAGATCCGTGCTGATTATAATTACATTCTAAATTAGCAAATATTAGCAGTGTGCCAAATAATTCGCGTGGCATGGTGTCCATATTAGACAATCAATTACAGTTCAGATGAATCCATAGGAAAATCCATATTTTTTACTTAGGATCACAGTTTCTGTAATCTAGCATATTATTAGAGCAGAGCTTTAGGAAAGGTCAGGCAGAACAATAGAGAGCAATTCCTAATTTGTAAATGCTCCTTCATTGTCACGAACCACTGAGAATATCAGTTGTAGCTACATGCTTCATGGGATAAGCCTTTCCACTTATTTTGACATAAGCCTCGATGTGTTTTTAAAAAAAGAACAATTTTATCTAAAATTTAATAGACCTTCACAAACACAGCAGGATGACACCTGTCTCTTGTCAAGACTTTCTGTGTTAGCCTCTGCCCTCTTGGGTGTTTGCAGAGGTGGGGAAGAAAGAGTACACGGACCATGGCAGGTTGCTGCATACCTGTCTTCAGGCCTGGGAGTGAAGAATTTCACAGTGTTTCAAATTTAAGAACTTAACAGCATCATACTTCTACTTAAGGAAATAGCACAATAAAGCCCTTCCATAAAATCCTGCGGTTTATCCCTACCACTGTATGAGGCCTGGGAAACACCTGCTATGTTTCTTTTCCATAACTAGAGTGTGTATTTCAGATTACCAACCAGTAGGTTAAATTAAGTCCCTAAATTCTTTACTGTATTAAAATATTCAAGCATAAAGATTAGAGCCTTGTTATTCATCTCATTAAAAGGAAGCATTGCTAGATTTAAAACTGTTTAAGTTGGCAGTCATAAGAAGCTTCAAATTATTGAGTAACCTGAAAAGATACCTCACGGCAATTGTTGCCTTCCACCACAGGAAAGCACAGGCAATAAATCACGGATGATTATGAAAATAAACAGGACTGCCCTCTCAGACACTGGTCATCTAGGCCAGGGTGGTTCTCATCCTCACTCCCTGCCTATGCATTGCCAGAGACCCTCCTTGAAGTAAGGTGCTGTGTGGAGGTAGACCCACTGAAATAACTACTCCAATGAAGGAAAAGTAGGTCATTATCTCCTGATGTGTAAGCTTCATTGGTTGTGAAAAGCAGATCCAAAAGAAGAGAATAAATAAGGAAAATATACACAGTGTAAAAAAAAAACAAAAAAGGATGATAAAGACTTGGAGGCCCAATGTGAGAAGGATAAACTTAGGAAGACACTACACTGAGTGTGGTAAGATCAGGCAACAGCCAGAGGCACTGCCAGGTGGTACAAAGGGAGGCCATCACCCCCAAAGGAAGCCTGGACAAGAGTCAGTCAACCTCAGTTCAAGTCTAATCTGACTCCTAGGAGATACAGAAAAAAGAAACAACTGCTTGACTTCTCTGGGTGTACTTGCTTCCTCTGCAAATGGGAAAGTAGCTGTGTCCACCAGCATCCACTGGGTGGTTTTAGGGACCTAAAGCCTTAGATCAGTACCTGACATTTCCTAATAACCAAAAAGTGCTTATTCGTGTTATCAGTGCCTCTCAAAATAGTCCCTGTGCCAAAATTAAAAGCACAGCTTATAGGTCTAGTGTACAAGGAAGAACAAACACATTGCTCTAATTTCCCTTATTGCTGCCGCCGTGTATTGTGTGCACAACACATAGCTTGGTTAACTCTCTGTGTGCCCTCAGTTTTGTGGAGAAAGAAGTAAGTCAGGTAGAAAAGCGGTTTAGGTTTACTTTACCTGAATATGCCCAATAGGTGCTTTGGCTTCCTGCCCTTTCCGGGAAGCTTGCTCTAGTCTATAAGAAAGTCAACAGGGAGCTATAAGGGGTTGCACTCCTTCCTGAGCATAACGCCAAAGGTGAGGAAGAAGGAAGCCATTTCTGGCCTATCTCTTTTGTTAGTGTTGTGTTTTCATTGTTATTGATTCTTTGGGAATTTGTATTTTTCAAAAAATAAAAACTGTCCACAATGATGAAGAAATTTTCAGTAAGATCTAAAAACCTACTATGAGACTGTGTTAACAATGCTGTGTTGTACACTTATTAAAAAGTCTTTTTTGGAAGATATACTTCATTGTGGAGTTGCTACCACAATGAAAAAAAACTCCTGAAAAGAAGTATTTAAACCAACTGCAGACATTTTAGATTATTTTGTGATTAAATAGTGAATGCATAAAATAAAATGTCATCGATGTGAAGTTTTTATTTACTATATTTAAAGGCCTTATGGTCCTGTCTTTTAGTAACAAATTCAAAAGGAATGAGTTATTCATAGCTGTAAAAAACAGAGTAGATGTGTAACATACACGAGATTCACAGGAACAAAAGCAGACATTTTCGATGGTGTCTGACTCAGTGAACATTTTCTGGGCATCCTCTATGTGTCTGGCACTGTTTTGTAGGTGCTAATGACAGAATTAAAAGAACAGAGAAGCGTTGCTCACCAAGCTTCTGTAATTGAAGGTCTGCATAAATACTGGAGGTGAAAGGATTGAAAGTAGAATACAAAAAAAATAATAACAAACAGTGGTGACCATGGCTACAGAGTAAAATTAATCATGAAAGGTGAAAAAGAAATTGGAGCAGGAGGTACTATACCTCAGTGAAAGATGGTATTTACACAAAAGTTGAAGAGATTGGGAGCACAAGCCAGAGACAGATCATGGAGGGTGATCATTCAAGGAAGAGGACAGTAAAATGTCTCTGAAATGGTCAGAGACTGGGGTCCAAGACCTGTCACCAGGGTAAGTGAGGGTGTGAATTTCAGAGAAAGAGATCACAGAATATTGAGGTGGGGAGGGTACATGATGCAGGAAATAAAATGCCACCCTAGGGATGTGCCATTACTGCGGAAATCAGACATCCTGGAAGAGATGTAGGAGAGTAGCACAGTCAGTGTTTTGAATGTAAAGTACTTATGTATGTGTGTATGTATGTATGTATGTATGTATGTATGTATGTATGTGTATATATCAGGATAATAACCAAAGAGAAGAGGCTATCCATTGGAGACAGGTATGGGAAGGGTTGGAGAGAGGAAAGGGAATGGGGAATTGATAAAATTCTATTTAAATGAAATTTATTTTTAAGAGAAAGGACGAAGTAAAGAAACTTAAGGCACAATTAAAGTTGAAATAAATCTATGTCATTACTGCTTGCAGGTAGATAGATGTAATATTATGAACAAAAATCAGTAAAGGGGCAAATGAGTAAAAATTGTCACCCATAAAATTAACATTTAGGCATTAAAATGTCTAATAGTTTACATAAGTGTTTGAAGAACTCTGTCCTAGTTTGCTTTCTATTAGTGTGATAAAACATCTTGAACTAAATCGACTAAGGAAGGAAAGGGATTACTCAGCTTCCACATCTGAATTACAGCGCATCATTGAGGAAAGCTGGGGCCAAACCTCAAGGCAGAGTCCTGGATACAGGAACTGAAGTAGAATCACAGAGGAGCACATCTCAGAATTCCCTCCCTGGAGTGGAGTCACCCCCAGTGAGTGGAGCTGTCTCAGATCAATCATTTATCTAACAAGAGCATGTCCCCCACAGACTTGCCTATAGGTCAGTCTGATGGGGGCATTTTCTCAGTTGAGGCTCCCTTTTCCCTGATCGTTCTAGTTTCTGTCAAGCTAGCAAAATCTAACCAATGTGTACTCTTAACTACCTTAGAAAAATATAAAGTCAAAGTTCATATCAGAAACAATGTAATATAGTTCACTTGTCCCATAATTCAGTTAATCCCATAAAAACCAACAGTAAGACAGGACCCAGAGAGAATAAGGACCATTGGACAGATGTTCTGAGAAATTTCAAAGGGTAACAACCATTCCTGATGTGCGTGGCGCACACTGAGGCCTCCTCTGATACAGTTCTGACTTGCATTCTGTTATCCCTTTTCTATTCCTGAGGTCTAAGAATACATAACAGAACATAGTGCATTACCTTTAGCTACACAGGATTTAAAAAGCAATAGAGTATATTTCATGATATTTACCAAGCTAGATTAAAAATTATGACAAATTACACAATGTCTGGCTCTTTTCATTTTATTGTCTCTGAAAAATACTAAAAGGTATTATTCAAAGCATGAGAATTCCACTATAGTCTCTTGTTTCACAATATCTATGTGTGTCCATGCACACAGCTGCCATGGACTACACAGATGCTACACATACACACACGCACACACGCGTACACACACACACACGTGCACACACATGGACATGCACGTGCACACACACTTGTGCACATACACATGTGCACACACACATACAATGTGAGATGTCTACCTTTGGTTGCACTGCACACACTTGTTCTTATTCTCATTTCAGCTTAAAATGAAATGAAGATGGTTTTCTTTGCTCCATCATCCATTTTCTTAATTTCTTGAAAATAAGGTACAAAGAGAAAGTCTAATATTTCTTCCCAAGGACACTGCACATGTCTTCAGAAAACAACTGTAAAGTCGTGTTTGTATTGCCCTGTAGTTAACATTTTCTGTCCATCCCCCACATGTTCTGGGATGATGTGCTCTAGCTCTGTCAAATGACTCACACAGTGCTCTGCAGTAGCGATGGTAACAATTCCCTTTACTAGTATCTTCATATGTAGCAAGAGTGTTCATATATGTCACCAAAGATCACTAGATAGAATCTTACACTCCTATTGCTCCTATGAACATTGCAAGATTCCACTGTATAATCTAGCATGACCTTTAAAGGTTTGTCACCAGCACTAATCAAGCCATTGCAAAAAGAAATATAAGTGTGGTAATTGATCAAAATCAGACCTTATAATCCAGTTGTCATATATTTGTGATGGATATACATCACAGAGTGGTGAAACTTTTTGAAGCTGCTTTGTACCTTAGACGTATCTAATTAACTTCCCTAGTCTTCATTACCATCATATAGAATTTAATCAATCTGCAAAATGTCTTGGTCATCATTGCTTCATTTATGGACCACCAAGTTATCTTCAAAGAGTAAAATGATTAAAGAATTTTGTGCTGAGGCTCCAGGAAAACAGGATTTGAAAATAGATAATTAGATAACCAAATAAATCATGGTGATTGTCTCATTTTTTTCTTTTGTCATTAATGAGACTAGAAATAATCACCTTCTTGGCTTTATCCACTTGATTAAAAATGTTTTCAGGCTAACCACAAATTGCTTAGGCAATCTTCTGGTCTTACAAGGAAATAGTTTTTGGCATTTTTAAGGTTAGCATTAATGACACGTAAAGGCAAAGATGAGTCAAAACTTGCCTTAATAGTTCCAATCTGCCAGTCTTTGGAGATGACAGATTTTAGAACACCAAACACACACTTGTGCTGGCCGAGATTTTTAATTAGCTTCCCAGACTAACCATAATAATAAAGGGAGCAAGACTTGGGTCATCACTTAGTGTGTCTTGAAGACTGACTTTTGTTGTCTTCTGAGCCTTGGCATTGACTTTCCTGTGTCCCTCCATAGGATATTTGCACTGAACAAAACATCTTGGGAATAAACAGTGACAATTATTGACCAAGGTATCCATGTAGTGGCAAGGCTGGAGGGAAAGCTTTAACTCCATGAGCTTCCCATTATTTTCAGAACTGATTATTCCCTCCCACAAATAGTGGGTCAATCCCTTTCTTAAAAAATTATACTGTTCCAGCTCAATTAGAAATGGATGAAATATAACTGTTTTGAAAATGAATTAGCTCTTCTGGCCAAATCCTATAAATACTGTAATTACTGAAACTATAAGCAACAAGACAGCTTTTGAACCTGTATTTCCCATCTAATTAAAACAATAGAACCAAAAATTCTTCTGTGGAAGTTTTTTTTTCATTTTTCTCACCTTCATTTAAATGGGGTTATACTAATAAAAACTCGGCCCTGCTCCAAATGATATGACAGAGTTTGAAGATACCCTTGGAAGGCCTCACCCTCCCTGGGGACAAGAAAGGGGATGGGATAGGGGCCCGGTGGGGGGGCAGGGGAGGGAGGGAGGGAGGGAGGGAGGAAGGGAGGAAGGGAGGGAGGGAGGGAGGGAGGGAGAGGGAACTGGGATTGACATGTAAAACAAACTTTTTTCCAATTTAAATTAAAAAAAAAAAGAGAAAAAGTTAATGGTTGGCCCCTCAGTGTCCTGGTTATTTTCCAGTTTGTTGTGATAAGATAATCTGAGGAGAACAAGTTTAGGATATGGGAGCTGAAGAGATGATTAAGAAAGCTCACTGCTGTTGTAGAAGACCAGGGTTCTGCTCACAGTACCCAGATGGTGTCTCACAACATCTGTAACTTCAATCCCAGGAAATCCACCATTTCTTCTGACTTCACTGAGCATTGTACACACATGGTATAAGTGTTTCGAAGGATCGAACAGGACAGGTGTTCTAGCAAATGGGAGTCACAGAATAATAAGTGTTACACAGCTCAGATGGAAAGGTATCCTGGAGGTCCGGGGTCAAGGACTACCACAGGCCACAGTAAGCATAGCAGCTTACAGCCCTGCCTCAGGGAAAGGCTTCCCCAGCAGCTGGACCAGTCAAGCTGAACATACACAGGGTTTATATAGGGATTCTTAGGGGCAGGGGAAGTTTTTCCAGGGTAGGGATTGGTCGATTTCAATGCTGAGCTCAGATTGATTAGAGCTCCTGCTCAAGGATTGGTTAGTTTTCTGCAGGGTCAGATTTGGCTCTGGTTTCAGGGCCAAAGCGTGTTTCTTTCTTTGGTCCTTCTTAGCCTTTTGGCTCCAATTTTAGGGTCAGGGTGCATTTCTTTCACTGGCTCTGATTCCAGGGACAAAGTGTGTTTCTTTGGCACTGGTTTCAGGGTCAGGTTACATTTCTTTCGTTCTGGGTCCAGGGTCAAAGTGTGTTTCTCTGGCTCTGCTCAGGGTGTGTTTCTTTGGCTGGACCCTTTTCCCTACACATGGCACATGTATATACTTACATTGAAACTTTACCTAAACAACACTTATTTTTAAATCCTAGAAATCTTATTTACATAAATAGTAAAATATTATTATCTCTGAAATATTTCAAGCACAAGTGTTATCCAACATCATTCTTCCTAATTTAAAACAGAAAAAAAATTTAACTTCATAATCGATGAACTGAATATTTTTTTCTTTTTTTAGTTGCTCTGCCTCATGGTGGCTATGTAAGATATAAAACATTTTTTCAGGTGACTAAAAGGAAAGTGCTAAGCACAAAGACTTCATATCGAATGTTATTGAGCTGTTTATTCTGCCAAAAATTAAGACTGGAAATCTCTACTTTCCGATGTTTTCCAGTGAATGATGTTAAAATTCTCCCCCAGAATGGGTTGCATGAAATGTCTCTATCTACACACACATATAAAGGAGAAGATGCAGGGTTTGGGGAGATAACTCAGTGGGTAAGAGACCTTGTTCTCTAAACATAAAGACCTGTGTTCTAATCCCAAACACTCGTATGAAGTTTCAGACATGGTTGTGCGTGTCTGTAACCTAGATATTGGGCAACAGAGATAGGCATATTCTAAGAGCTTGTTGGCCAGCCAGTCTAAGCCAAATAGCTAATTTCTATTTCAATGAGAGATCCTATCTCAAGACAATAAGCAGAAACTCACAGAGATAGATACCAGATATTCTTCTATGATTTTGTATACATGCAATACACACAGACACACACAGAGACACACACACACACACACACACACACACATACTAAAATAGCTGGTGTACATGAGATTTCTCTTAAATATGTAGAGAGAGGTTTTGATATCCTAGTGACTCTTTCAGATCTACCAGAATGACTGAGTAATCAGTGCTTTAAGAGGAAGTTAAATAAGGTTGGAGAATCCTAGAACCCTGATGTCTTGAATTAGTCATGCTGCTGACAGCACCATATTTCCACAATCCTGGTGATGTTTGGGAACTCCATTAGGAAAACTTCACACAGTGAGCTGTGACTTTGCAATGATATAAACAGCCTGTACCAATAACTTTGGAGAATCAAGAGTCCATGGTCTGCTCTCTTTACACCATCACTAGAGACGAGCATCCCTTCGGTCTTTGGAAAGCCTTTTACCCGCTACCTTCTTGGTATTTTGAGGACACGATGCAGACTTTAGAAGTTCTTCGTACACTGGGAACAGTGGTTTACATCTCCCAACAGTGTCAGTGCCTGCATGTGGCCAGGGTAAACAATGACAAGTAACCAGATAAGTTTGGGCATGAGATGAGAATACT
Organism: Mesocricetus auratus; assembly: GCF_017639785.1. NCBI lineage: Eukaryota > Metazoa > Chordata > Mammalia > Rodentia > Cricetidae > Mesocricetus > Mesocricetus auratus. The sequence continues at coordinate 40,117,486 of NW_024429198.1, forward strand.
ATTAACAAAATCAGCTTAATAGTTTTTGTTGCTGTGATTTTTCTGTTTATTCAAATGGGTGTTTTGAAAATATTCCCCAATGGATATGTTATAATGAGCATTACAGACAAATGAACAAGACATTATCATTCAACTTCAGATACCATGCAGATTACAGAATATCTTTTTTAAAGGTTTTGTCAAAAAAATTCATAGAATACAAGCAGACTTACAAAAATTAAATTTATTTCATATAATCAATCATTATTTTATAGTGGAGAGAGAAAATGAGATAAATGTTTATTCAAGCATCTAATGTACACAAGAAGATACTGCATTAATATTTCAAAATGGACTGATATATGGTAAAGAAGCAATTTGATAACTGAAAAAAATTGGGGAAGGACAAAATAAGATTTCAGGAACTGAAGTTCATTGCTAGTGGAGAAACATGAAACGTAATTATATAGAACATTAGCTTGAAGGTTGTTACATAACAGAGAATAGAAAAATGAAAATTATGATAAAAGTAAGATGCATTAAACTTTGAGAGCAGTATAATATCCACACAATAGTAGTTCTATAAAAAACATGAGGCAATTAATAAAAAGAGAAGCAAGGTTGAGAGAAATAACACAAGACTCCCTTTACTGAAATAAATGCAATGTGGTTTAAGTTAGTGCTGCTGGCAGTCAAGAAAGGACAGAGGAAGGCAGAGGAGGGAGGAAGGGGAAAACAAGAAACAAGATGTAAACCTGTGGACTAATCTAGATCACATGATCCAATAACACAGAAATAGGGTCAGGCTTTACTAGGTAAGAATATTACATTAACCAGGCATGGGCTTTCACACTGTCCTTAAGGGACTCTCAGGCTGGGACATGATATTTTGAGAACTTCCTGAAATCACATGTGAAACTGTTGTATCAGTCATCCTTGAAGGTCAAAGGTCACATGTATCCAACTGGAAGTAACTCAAAATATTCTGTCTACTTAGTATTCCCTTATTGGGAAAAAGGAGTCACTCACTACAGAATGTTTTTACATACTTAGTGGAATTTCAGTCAGGATCTTAACAAGATTTAGGGTAAAAGGACAAGAGAACCTTTGGGGAAAACTCACTGATCAGTAAGAATATAAGAAAAATAAAATAATGAGTAAATTGGGGCTAGCTATATAAATAACAAAATAAATGATTAAAGTACTTCAATTAAGATGACACATATGGGCTTAGACAAATCTATTAGTGGGAAAAAACAAAACTTAGAGACATAAATCCAAACACAGTAGAAATGTAACATATGACAAATTAAATGACAGTAATATCATCTGTTATATAGAAAATGAACTTATAACAAATAGTATTTATCCTTTTAAATGCCCTAATAGCTGCATATAAAAGTAGTTGTAAGCCATGTGTGGCATGACACCTGCATGTAACTCCAGCATTCAGGAGAGAGGGGCAAGAGGATCACAAGTCCAGGACCAACCGGAGTTAACCTGGGAATTCCAAGCCAACAAAGACTACATAGTAAAACCCTGTCTCAGAAAGTCTTATTAAAAATCTATATAAAACACAGCTTGAAGTAGTTTTGATTTTGGATATCACAATAAGACATGGAACTTTCCTCATTATGCTCAAATCCATTGAAGAAAGCAAAAATATGTAATAATTATCATGAAACAACATTTATCATGTTGACTAGCATGACCCGTGGCAGGTTGTCCATGCTCCAGTAGACGACCCTATACCACACTCATAGGGGCAGCACTAATTGTATTCAGTGGGTTATGGAGGAGGAGGACAAAGAGGAGGAGAAATGAAATTGGCAGGAAGATCTGGTATAGCGGTAGTAGGGTCAAGGAGCAGTTGAACAGGAGACTAGATAAAGGTGACTTAAATATGTTGTACTGTTAGGAAATTACCAAATGATGAATGTCTAAGTTGGGGATTCTATGACTATGAAGAGACACATGATCATGGTAACTCTTATAAAGAAAAATATTTAATTGTGGTGGCTCACTTACAGTTCAGAGGTTCACTCCATTATTGTCATGGTGAGACATGGTGGCATGCAGGCAGATATGGTACTGCAGAAGGAGCTGAGAGTCCTACACCTTGCAGGCAACAGGAAGTGGTCAGAGACACTGGGGGTAACTTGAGCATATATGAGACCACAAAGTCCACCTCCACAGTGACACACTTCCTCCAACAAGACCACACCTATTCCAACAAAGCTACACCTCCTAAAAGTGCCACTCCCTTTGGGGCCATTTTTGTTCAAACCATTACAATGAATGTAATGAAATAATAAAAATATTTAAACACCATTACTCAGTTCCACTCAAAGTTCCAACTGTGTTTTTTTTTAAGTTGGTGAAAAGTTGATTCCCAATTTGCCAAAGATGGCTAATAGACAAGAAACATGGCCATAAAAAAGCCCTTCTACTTCTAAAGTTAGAATGGAAGTGTATGCTGGGTAGTTTCTGTCATCTTAACCCACACTAACCTGAGAAGAGGAACCCTCAATTAAAGACTTGTCTCCATCAGGTATAATTGCCTGTGGCCATTTTTGCAGGACATTTTCTTAATTGCTAATTGATTCAGAAAGGACCCAGTCCACTGTGAATGGTATCATCTCTAGAGAGTTTGCCTGGGCTGTATAAGAAAAATAGCGGAACAAACCATAGAAACTACACAGTACATCATTACTTTGATCTCTCCTTCAGTTCCCGCCTCTAGGTTGCTGACTGGATTTTTAACTTGTATTCTCTCAGTGATGAATTACAACTCTCATGGGAGTTGTAAGATGTAATGATTAATTTCCTTCTCAAGTATGTTTTGGTTAGTGTTTTATCATAGTATCAGAAACCAAACTAAGCCGGGTGGTGGTGGCGCACGCCTTTAATCCCAGCACTCGGGAGGCAGAGGCAGGCGGATCTCTGTGAGTTCGAGGCCAGGCTGGACCGATAGCCTCCAAAACAATACAGAGAGACCCTGTCTTGTAAAAAAAAAAAAACAGAAACCAAACTAGGGCAGAAGATTGTTCTAGGAAATGAGTATTGCTGTCATGGACCTAACCATGTGACTTTCACATCCTGGACTGTTTTATAGTAGGAAGATGGAGGATTTTGAAGTTTTGGAGCTTTGAGTGGAAAAGTTCTTGAGTATAAGAGCTTAATAAACTGTTGTAAGAACTTAGAAGATTATGCTGAGAGCAATGGAGGCCTGGCTTATGAGGGAAGTTTAAGAATCACTTACAGACTCAATCAAGGCTTTTCATATGATATGTCTGCATGAAGAATATGTAGAAATGAATCTGGGACAATGGATACTGATTAAGTAGAGCTAAATAGAGAACCAATATCACTGAGACAAAGTCTTCTGGGAATTATTTCCTGGGAATCAGCACAGGGAAGCTGTAGTCCAGGGAGACTCAAGACTACTTCTCAACATGGCAGTCAAACTCAGTAATGTATAAGAGTCTCCCTCATAGCACTTCTGTTGAGAGCTGCTGAGACTTTGCATTGTGTAGCACTCCCTGAAGAGAAACCAGAAGCCTTTCATGGAGGTAAAGACTCAGTTACAGTGGAAATCTGAGGATTGAAGGGGTAGTAGAAAGAAGTCAAGGCTCAAAAAAAAAAAAAAAAACAAAAAGAAGTCAAGGCTCAGTACCCCATAGATGGGATAGAATGCTGGAAGAGACCATGAGAGGACATCAGTGAATTTGCGACCTCAGTTTCAGTGGAGACCATAGCATGTTGAAGATGTTGGGGCTGTAGGATGACTGCTAAGGATGGAAGCAGATGAGGAGAGGAACCAATCTGAGCCTACCAGTCAAGCTGTGTATGCTGTGGGTGGCAAAGCTGGAGAAACAGAGCTTCTCCCAAGCTTGAAGATCATGAATTATTCAAAGATGTTGGACATTCAGATGCAGACTTTGATTACACTGTTAAACAATGGTTGTACTTTGATTTGAACGTAACTATTCTCAGGTTCCTCCCTCTTGGAATAAGAAGTATGTAGCTTACAAACAACATAAAATACCTTGGGGTAATGCTAACCAAACAAGTGAAAGACCTGTATCGTAAGAACTTTGAATCTTTAAAGAAAGAAATTAAAGAAGCCCTCAGAAAATGGAAAGATCTCCCATGCTCTTGGATAGGTAGGATCAATGTAGTAAAAATGGCAATCCTGCCAAAAGCAATCTACAGATTCAATGCTATCCCCATTAAAATCCCAGCACAATTCTTCACAGACCTTGAAAGAACAATAATCAATTTTGTATGGAAAAACAAAAGACCCAGGATAGCCAAAACAACCCTGTTCAACAAGGCAACGTCCGGAGGCATCACTATCCCTGACCTCAAGCTCTATTGTAGAGCTATAGTCCTGAAAACAGTTTGGTATTGGCACAAAAATAGACAGGCAGACCAATGGAATCGAATTGAAAATCCGGGTATTAACCCACACACGTACGAACATCTGATCTTTGACAAAGAAGCTAAAAATATACAATGGAATAAAGAAAGCATCTTCAACAAATGGTGCTGGCATAATTGGAGACTGGCATGTAGAAAAATGCGGATCGATCCATGTTTATCGCCATGCACAAAACTTAAGTCCAAATGGATCAAAGACCTCAACATAAATCCAGCCACACTGAACCTCTTAGAAGAGAAAGTGGGTGGTACCCTTGAAAGAATTGGTACAGGAGACAGCTTCCTGAACATAACACCAGTAGCACAGACAGTGAGATCAACAATTAATAAATGGGACCTACTGAAACTGAGAAGCTTCTGTAAGGCAAAGGACACAGTCAGCAAGACAAAAAGGCAGCCCACAGAATGGGAAAAAATATTCACTAATCCCACATCTGACAGAGGGTTGATCTCCAAAATTTACAAAGAACTCAAGAAGCAAGTCTCCAAAACAGCAAAGGACCCAATTAAGAAGTGGGCTGCAGAACTAAATAGAGAGTTTTCAATAGAGGAGTCTAAAATGGCTGAGAGGCACTTGAGAAAGTGCTCAACATCCTTAGCCATCCGGGAAATGCAAATCAAAGCAACTCTGAGATACCATCTCACTTCTGTCAGAATGGCTAAAATCAAAAACACCAATGACAATTTATGCTGGAGAGGATGTGGTGAAAGGGGGACACTCCTCCATTGCTGGTGGGAGTGCCAACTGGTTCAGCCACTTTGGAAAGCAGTATGGAGATTCCTCAGAAAAATGGGAATAAACCTACCACAAGACCCAGCAACTGCACTCTTAGGCATATATCCAAAAGATGCCCATTCATATAACAAAGATGTCTGTTCCACTATGTTCATAGCAGCTTTATTTGTAATAGCCAGAACTTGGAAGCAACCTAGATGTCCCTCACCCGAAGAATGGATAGAGAAAATGTGGTACATCTACACAATGGAGTACTATTCAGCAGAAAAAAATAATGGAATCATGAGATTCGCAGGCAAATGGATGACACTAGAAGAAACCATCCTGAGTGAGGTAACCCAGTCACAAAAAGAGAAACATGGCATGTACTCTCTCATATATGGATTTTAGACATAGATCTGGGGAGTGCCAGCCTACAATCCTATTGCCAGAGAGTCTGGGAAACAGAAACTTCATTTACTGGCTGGTTAAGTACTGAGCTGAACTCAAGAAAGCCAGTATCAGAGAGGGAGGACTGATGATCAAAGGGATTAAGACTGGGCTGGTTGAACCCCCAGAAACAGCTGACCAGACAAAGGTTAACTCTTGAATCCCAGGCATCAGCCTGGGAATCCAGCATGGGACTGATCAAGACCCCCTGAATCTGGGTGTCAGTGAGGAGGCCTAGGTAATCTATTGAGCCTTGGACAGCAGATCAGTACCCATCCCAAGTATACACACGGTCTCTGGACTCCCATAGAACAATGTGAGGTGCACTCTCACCCTGAACTCTTGGGGAAGGGTCTAGGCCCTGCCCTATATGAAATGACAGACTATGGACACCCCCATGGAGGGCCTCACCCTCCCTGGGGGAATGAGGGGATAACGGGGGGGGGGATGGGGGGGAGGGCACGGGAGGAGGGGAGGGAAAGGGAGAGGGACCTCGTACTGACTTGTGAAGCAACCTTGTTTCTTATCTAAATTTAAAATGGAAAATAAAAAAAAATTAATTAAAAAAAAAAAGAAGTATGTAGCTTGTTTTTCATTTCCCGGATGCCCACCGTTGAGAGATTTTGAACTTGTAAAGAAAATTGATTTTGAAAGTGAACTTGGACATGCAAAGTATTAAAATTCTTAAAAGACTGTGGACTGTGTTCTATATCTTGTGATATTAACACTAGATGTGAGAATAAGTATGAAAGGAAAGATTATGATGGTTAAGCAATGATGTGTTTTTGTGCTGAATTGAAGAGGGGTCATCTGTGCTGGCTAAGTTTTGTCGTTAAGACAAAGCAGAGTCACCTGGTAATAGACAACTTCAATTGAATAACTGCTGACGTCAGAGGCAATTGCCTATGGGATTGTCTATGGGGCCATTTCTAGGTTGCTAATTTATGTACGAGAACCCAGAACACTGAATAGCTTCATCTCTAGACAAGTGGGTTTAGACTGTATAAAGAGTAGTTGAAGACCAGGTGGTGATGGCACAAGCCTTTAATCCCAGCACTCAGGAGACAGAGGCAGGAGGATCTCTATGAGTTCGAGACCAGCCTGGTCTACAAGAGCTAGTTCCAGGACAGGTCCCAAAGCTACACAGAGAAACCCTGTCTTGGAAAAAGAAAAAAAATAAAGAATAGTTGAGCAATCCGGAGGAAGTGCATCACTTATTTCATCAACATCTATGATAGAGTAAACCAAGAAAACCCTTTCCAGCCCCAAGTTGATTTTGGTAAGTGTTTGCTCATCTACAGAAATCAAACTAAGAAGATAGCAAATAAATTATTTAACATTCCATAAATCTAGGAAAAGACCTGGAACTAAGGAAACATCTAATATATGATAAGGAGGCATTTCATCTCTGTATCAATGAGTGAATGAACCGTGTTAGAACAACTGTCACTGGGAAGAGATGAAGTTAGATTACAAGCTTATGCTAAACACAAAAACTTCAGTCCACATGCTTTAATTACTAAAGCTATAAAACTGTATGACAAAATGTAGATAATAAATATGTATAATACATTTGTTATTTTATAAGAACCTTTGATCAATGTAAGAAAGTTGCAAAGGTTTTATCATGGAATAAGAAAATTGATTATATATTTTGTACACTTTAGTATAGCTAATATATCATAAGCAAAGTTAAATAACAAGCAAAAGAAAACAAGAAAATATTGCTAGTACCCAAAAGAAATAATATTCAAAATATTTAAGAAAATACAACAAATTACTATGGGGGAACAAAATGAAAAGCTAAAATATTTATAAGTGAATGAAGAAATGAAAGCACAGATGATTACTAAAAACGTAAAATGATATGAAACTTCACTGGTAACAGAAAAAACTCAGGTAAAACAAATAACAAATAAGATGGCATGAAATAGAGCAACATGCCCACAAACATAAATACTTATACTCACCACACACAAAAATATTGTTTTCAAAAGTGGATACAAATATGTGAGCAATTATTAGAATGAACCAGTTAGGGACTCTACCCAAAACAATGAAATATTCAAAAATTAAATTTTGTCTGTATGATAGCTACATGTTCTGATTTGCAGAGTTGGCCTTTTGTAAGTCAAGTGAAAGAGTGTGAGGAGCCGCCCTCGCTATCGCTATTGCCGTTAGAAGATGGCGCTGACATCCACTGTCAGTTGGAGTTAACTGTCGCTGTCAGTTGGAGTTAACTGTCGCTGTCAGTTAGAGTTAACTGTCGCTGTCAGTTGGAGTTAACCGTTTAAACTGTGCCTCTCCCGTGACGTCATCTGGGGTGATGTGCAAACCACCAATCCCGGCTCTACACATCTCACTCGGAGCTCCTAGGCTTATATAAGGGGCTGGGTTTCTTAGCTTGGGGTCTCCCTCTAAGAAGCTGATCATCTATCTCTCAAGATGCATTAAAGCTTTACTGCAGAAGGATCCGAGTGTTCTGCGTCGTTCTTGCTGGCGAGACGGTAGCGCGGGACAAAAGAGCAAATTTTAGCGCAAAATAAATAGTTCAGTGTAAGTTTGTGGTTAAATAAGGAAGCAAGGCAACCAGTATGCATCAGAATATACGTAAATATTCACTTGTGAAATATTCAGTTTGTGAGCATTTAAACCCGTAATTGATATAGACCTTAGATGATTACAAGTAAACCATGGAGAACACCAAATCACAAGGACTGTGACTAGAAATGAACCACAATATGAGCTGTCATGTTCACATGGGTTCCATTTAAATATTTAAATGATATTCTAAGACAAACCACTAACTCCTGACCTACTTTCCAAAGGGCTTTGTTTGGAAGATAAAATTGGATGTGCCACTTCTCTGCGATATTGTCTCAAGTGCCATAAAATTCAGCGTACTTTAATAATCTGTTGGCGTGGATAATACCACGTTTGCAAAACCTCTTAAAAGTCCCCTCCCCAAAAGAGAAAGAAATTTATTAAGGCTATATAAGTAAGAAGAGCATAACTAAATAAGCTGATCACTGTTGCTACTCTGCAAATTCTGCTAGCATGAAGGAATTGAGAGAATGAATAACCCAATGTCTTACAAAGCACGGGGGTGTCACCTTCATACTATTATCAGGATGTATCACTGAGCACTGCAGAAAGCCTTGTATTATTACTAGTTAATGCTCAACCCCTTCTTGCTGCTTTCTACATTCTTTTAGTGTTAGTATTCAGACATCTGTACTGGCCTCTCCTTGGGGTTTTGACAAGGTATGCCCTTAGCTGGAGCCACTAAGAGCACCACCTGTGCTCATTCACTATCTTCCCCTTTAAAAGGCCCTTCCTACTCTCCCATCCGTCTCTCTTTCTTTCTCTCCCTCTGTCTGTTCCCCCTCTCTCTCCCTCTCTTTCCTTTCTCCTCTCTCCTACTGCTCCTGTCTCAGGAGGCTGGCCTACCCCCTTCTCTTTCCCCTTTTTATGATTCTTTTCTGATGATGGTAAATGAGTCACGCAAAGGATACTGGGAAGGGGGGGTCCTATGATATTTTATTGGAGAGAGAGAGAGAGAAGAAAGTCACTTACATGAGAAGCCAAAAACTAAGCTCAGCATTCTGTTGGTCTCGAGCCTCCATCGCAGCAGAGAGAGAGAGAGAGAGAGAGAGAGAGAGAGAGAGAGAGAGAGAGAGAGAGAGAGAAGACACAGGATTTTCAACCGTTGTCATTACTGCAGTTAAAACCAATAGCTTTAGTAATGTGCTCTTGCAAATTAGTTTCATTGAAAACATAAATGGAAGAAATCAATACTGTAGCTGGTTGCGTAACTCAGTGGCATAATGCCTCTTGTCACATGGGTATATACATTTAGACAACAACCAGTCATCCAAGTTGAAATTCCTATTACAGTTCAGACTATTACTCATTTTGGTTTTCTCACTTTAATGTAGCAGGGTAGACTATTAAAGAAGCAGTTGAAAACAGTAGGACAATCACATTATAATACTGAAAATGTCAAAAGAATAAAGGTGTGCAATTTTACTCATCTTAAAGCAATTATAAAAGCAAGAAAGCCATTCCTGCTTGCAAGGCAATTATTTTTGAGAAGTCAAGACCTCAGGTGGAAGCTACTCAGAGGCCTTTGATACTCACAAAAACAATGTCCTAAGTTCTAGTTTTATTCACTGATCATTTTACATTATTACGTTTAAGTTATTAAATAAGTAATATAACAAACCTAGCAAGTATACTTTAAATGTCTTTCATGGCATTCTTAATCTTTAAAATTAAAATGTCAGGTCAGTAAAACATGTTTCTTAAATAATAGTTTTATCTTTCATGCTCATCTTTACAAAGAGATTTTTCCCTTTTTATCTCAAAACATTTACTTAAGAAGCAGGGTGGACATGGACTACTTTGGGAGCATGGCTCAGTTCTGTAGCATAGCAGGTGGTCGGGCACTTGCCTAGCTGCACAAGGTGCTGGCTTCAATCCCCAGTGGGAAAAATAAAAAGAAAGATGGTTGGAGAGAGAGGGGGAGGGGAAGAATGAGTAAAAGGAGAACTGACTACTTCCAACATTTGCAATAAAATGCTAGAAGAGAAACAAAACAATAAGTACTTCCATCTCTAGAGCATTTGACTATATGAGAGGTTTTCATTTGTTTCTTGGGTTTAACAGCGAAATAGCAGAAAGAACTAGGTCTCCAACTGAGGACTTTTCTTCCCCACAGTTCTCTGTGACCACCAAGAAAAAACTGAAACAAGACATCTCCAGGGATATAAATATGCAACTGTCATTTATCAACTAGAATTGCCTCTGGAGAAGCAATGACCAAAGCCTGGAAGAGTAGCCTCTGCTACTCTGTAGATATGCTCAATGATAAATAAATACTATTTAAAAGACCATCCTTCTACGCCCAGCTATCCCAAGAATCTGAAACAATTTCAGTATTAAGACAGTGTGACCAACTTTCAGAGTACTGTAGCAAGTGCCAAAGAGAGAGGTATTTATCAAAAATCTGGAAATCTTTATGTCTGAGCAGACTGGACCTCCAATCACTATAACTTCTGCTAATTTCCCAAATTATTGGGAATCCTAAATAAGAAGAATAATCTGTCTAAGGCTGTAAATATGAGATAATGTTTTCTCAGCTTTGTTCAATCAAATTCTCTGTATTGTCATTCTATTGGCACTGGAACTAACCATAATTCTGGAAAATATTACAAGTCATTGAAAGATCCTCTTTAGAAAAAAAAACTGAATCGACGGTATGAAAATTTCATCTATGGCCTCATTTTTGATAGGGTGTAAGTCCCTCAGTTTATATCTATAAGATAAGGGATTCTGACAGTATTAAGTAGGGCAATCTTGATAATGTTTGATTCACAACATCATTTTGTAACTCAGCTTGGTGTCATCGAAGATTACCATGAATGATTAATGGGTTATGTGGAAGGACGATGCTCCCAGGGATACTGAATGGATAAAGTCTCCAATCAGGTAGAGGACATATCAACATTACTCATTATGAAAATCTCAACAATTACTTCTCAGCTTAGGTATGTGTTTTCCTCTCATTGAGCCTTTAAAGTTACATAAGATTCAGAGAAAAACTTAGTAAAAATACGCAAAACAAAAAGAGGGAAGGAAGGAAGAAAGGAAGGAAGGAAGGAAGGAAGGAAGGAAGGAAGGAAGGAAGGAAGGAAGGAAGGCTAAACCTTTATGTCCTGTGCATTGCAGCCTGAACTTTCACAGTAAAGCTTCCTAGAAGAGTTTTCTGGAGCTGATAAGATGGCTCAGCAGGTAAGTGTCTGCAGTCAAACCTGATAATCTGAGTTCAATACCAGGAACCTATATGGTAGAAGAATGCTGACTCCCTCAAGTTGTCCTCGAACCTCCACATACTCACTGTGGCATACACACAAGCACACACACACACACACACACACAGTTTAACAAAATGGTTCTTTGTTTTCACTCTAGACAAGCTAGTGGAACTCAATATCGTTTGTGACCTCTCTCTGATTTCTCATAAAGGCCAAATCCAGCAATAGATTAATGACGAACATCTCTATGATTCTTTTCTTTTGTTTCTTTGTCTGTTTATTTATTAGGATGTACAGATGTGTTGACAACAACTACTTTATAAATTCACTTAGGAAAGAAACATGGTTAAAATCCCCTATGTGGAGTAACTCTCATCCTAGCCCTTTTCCCCCCACTACATAATATCTTGAGCTGGAAGGAAGCCACACATTTGTTGAGCCTCTTTAGGGGAGACTAAAAACCTAACATGGCTTTAATCAGGACAAACACATAAGATACTTCTCAATGTAAAGACTTCCATGGAAAACTCTGCGCAAGCCTTGCTGGTGCCACAGCTCTTCTCAATGGAGTTGTCTCTCATTACTCATGCATATATACTACTACAAAGTCATCAGGAGCCCTTGACTTAATCAAAGACAGAAGACAAAAGTGGGATCCTTCAGTTTCAATCATACTAACCAAGAAACCCAGCATTTCTTGATAGTTTTGCAAATCCTCGCTTAGGTGTTACTGTGATTCCTAACATCATTAATATAGTTTTCCCAAAACTCTAATGCTTATTTATCATCATTTTACACAGAAATAGAATCATGCTTTAATTCAAGGGATGACACTGTAACACAAACTCTGTTCATGAACATCATGATCATCCAAAAAACAGGATGAATGTGCATTTTGTCTAAATATCAATGATATTAGCAAAGAAAGAAAACCTGCAAGACTGGGTAGGATGAATGTCTGTGGGATCAAATAAAGGAAACAATATCTGACTTCCTTCTTGCAACACGGAGTCCGATCAGAGTTAGCTTTGTTGTAGCTACATGTCTAAACTGACATGACCGCAATTGTCATTCAAAAACAGATTTATGAATGTTGGGGAGATGTCTCAGTTGGCAAAGTACATGTTGATCTCCAGGTTTTGATACCAAGCACCCAGGAGCCAGCCAGAAGTGCTGGTACATCCTTATAATACCAACACTGGAGAGGCAAACACAGGAGGCTCCCGACAATTCAGTCTAGCTTGGTGAGTGAGTCTTAATTCTCAGAGAGAAAGATTCTGTCTCAAAAAAAGAGAACAGCTCCTGAGGAATGACACTAAAACCTTAGTGGCCTCAACATACATGTAAATACCTACCCATGCATTTGCACCATGTGACATACGAGAGAGAGAGAGAGAGAGAGAGAGAGAGAGAGAGAGAGAGAGAGAGAGAGAGAGAGAAGAATTATAAATTAAGGTTTATTTTATTTTTATTTAGGACATCAGATCCCCTGGAGATTGGGTTACAGGCAGTTGTGAATCACCTGATGTGGGTACTGAAAACTGAACTCAGGTCCTCTGTCAGAGCTATGCAGAATTATAATTTAATGAAAAAATACATGTTCAGGATATTTACAATGATTAGACATAAATGCATTGTAAAATAAAATCAAAGGTAAGGAACACAAATGAAAAATATTTAAAGCCAAACACAAAATAAGAAAAGATATGAATGATTAAAAAAAAACTTGAAATGGACAGTGAATTGGCTAAGTGAGTAAATACACTTGCCACCACGGTGGAAGGAGAGAACCAAATTCAGAACATTGTACTATGGCCTCCACATGTGACACACACGAACGGATTAATTAATGTGAGAAATGTAAATATCTCTAAAATGATCAATGCCAAAATGCTTTAAATACTTAAAGTAACAGAGCGTGAAAACAATCCACATACCTATAAAATAAAACAAAAAGTAAAAATTAAGTAGTAATAGTTTTAGACAAAATTTAAAGTAAATAATAAATACTAAAAGACCATGGAAAACAGTAGAAATAAACTCTGAAAAATAGTTGACAAATACCTAGTGGCCAATTAAGATATATTGAATGGGAGAGAATAACCAGTAATATCAATGAAAAAATCAAGCATGTGTTTTCTTAAATTGCAAACTAACCAAGTACCTGTTAAATAAAAGTGAAATATCAAGAACACAGCAAAAGAAAGTAAAAAGGACACACGTGAACACTGTGGGAGTTGCACACAGGTTAACAGACTGCACTACAGTCAGACAGCCTCCTTTGTGTACATAGACTCCTTGCAGGGAGAACTGGTTCAAGTGTAGTACAAAGCCTTGGTTTTCCCTTTCTACTGCTGGCACACACTTCACCTGTCACTCCTGTGGGTTAGGAGTGCACATCCCACAAGAGTATCTGGGCCAAATGGCAAGTAAACACACCAGTCAACCCTGTACTAGGCAGGCTTCACTAGAGAAATAAAGTTAAAAAAAAAAAGAAAAGTTACTAGAAAGACTTCCATAGTATAGGCTGCATAAGTCCAGCAATGGTTATCTGTAAGCTAGAGATAATGAGAACCCAGGAGCTGCTCATTCCAAGAAGTCAGAAGCTACATCAGTCTGGTACTGAAGGTCTGGAAATTCCTAGAGAGTCACTGACCTTCAGTTCACTCTGGAGGGCCAATTTGGAGTCTGATTCAGGAGGGCGGCAGCAGCAACAGCAGCAGTAGCAGCAGCAGGGTGCAGGCGACAGAAGTAAGGATGCTGTACACAGCCAGGCAACTCTTTTTTAATTTTTTTATATTTAATTTTTATTTAACTATTTACAGATGTTACTCTCATCTACAGCCATTACCTATCCTCGAATCTCTTCATACATGGCTACAAGCTGGAAGATGCTACCCACTCCAGGCTCAAGCAGACCATCTTCACTTTTGGGTGGACATTTCTTTTGGCTCATTCAAGATTGACAGTCACAGTACACAAGACTCTAAACAAGATTATTTATGGGAACAATATGTGTTAACAACCCAGCACAGTGAAGTTTTCACATCAAACAGAATCAACAACTCTTAGTTAGGGTTTCTATGGCTGTGAAGAGACACCATGACCATGGTAACTCTTACAAAGGAAAACATTTAATTGGTGGCTTACAGTTTCAGAGGTTTAGTCCATTGTCATCATGATGGGAAATGACAGCATGAAGAGAGACAGGGTGCTAGAGAAGTAGCTGAGAGTATCTTGCAGGCAACAGGAAGTAGTCAGAGATACTGAGCAGTGTCTTGAGCATAGATGAGACCTCGAAGCCCATCTCCACAGTAGCACACTTCCTCCAATATCATACCTTCTCCAAATCCTAACCTACATGACTGCCTAAACATGAGCTGGAAAAACACAGCAATAGATAACAAAGGTCTCAACTCTACACAAAGACCTGCAAGCAACTAAGGAATGCTAAGAATGGGGAGAAACGGTCTTCTCCGGGGAAGAGCACACCAATTGATTACCCAACACCAAAACTCAGCCCCAAAACACACATACAAGTAACATTATATCGAGTAAATGGGTCATATTTAGGAATATATTATATTGTGTGCATATGGATGTTTACACTAATAATAATTAATAAAAAAGAGGATGTGAATTTGGAAGACAGCAAAGAAAGGTGCATGGAAGGTTTTGAAGGGAGGAAAAGATGGGGAAGCATTGTTTAATTGTAAAATAAATTACAAAAAATAAAAATAATTTTATAAACTTTACTGAGGTCTTGATATTTCTGCAGTGATTGTTCAAGCCATCAAGAATGCTCATACCTTTTATTTTATAGGAAGGAGTATAAAATATTACTGAAGTAGCAATATTAAGATACTCTGTTTCCATAATATCAAAAGAAGGTCTGATGAGAAAAACTACTACCCCAAATGCTGAGACCTTTTAAGGTTTTCATATAAACCCATGCATCACAGTTAAGCAAAACTGTTCTATTAACAAGAAAGAAGGGATAGATGAAACTGAATTAAATAGTCAAAAGTATTGCACGGATGGCAAGGAAGATAGTGTGTCCCATTTTAGCCTTCACTACACTGAATATTCCCATTGAAATATGAATGAAATATGTCAACACAAGTTGACATATTTAAGATTTAATAATCTTCTTTGTTCATTATATACTATCGTAGTCCTCAATGAAAAATAACATAATTTCTCAATGAATTCATATTGTTTGTAAATATCCTATAAAGAAGTCTTAGCAGAGAGTGAAAGTGATGCAGTTTGTCCCAAGGAAAGAAAAATTGGGAGTACACCCCTAACTGCAGGCCCCTCATTACATTGTAGAAGGCATTTTCTAGTATTTTGTATGATGAATCTCATTTTTCTAATGCATACATATTTTTTCCTGCTTTTCTCAGTGATTAGTTCTTCCTGAGCCAGAAACTCTAATTTTCTTCATTTTTTTAAATTTAATCTTTACCAACACAAATTCATAGGAAAAATCAGTCCAGTGAAGTCAAATGCAAATGCAAATTCTATGTCATAATTCCAAAAACCTAAAGTATTCCCAAAGGGCTGTGGTTTTAGCTCATTAATAGATCGCCCTTGAGGCATGCCTGGGGGCACAGGTTCAATCCTCAGTCCGGTCGAAAGGAGAATGTCCCTGACAATTACTAGACAAGGCCTAGATCACCTAACTCCATGGTTTTGAGCCTCCACTTACACATGATTCCAGTGCAAGCCTCACAGAATGACTGTAGAAAGCTTAATGTACACGAGCCCTTAAGATTATGTATCTTGTGTATTATGTTATTAAATTACTTGGAGGAAATCACTATTGATATTTCAATGATTCATTGAATATAACATGACAGCATAAGTTTCTAATTGATTTTTATCATCACATAGCAAATATATGATAGCAATTATAGACAGTTTTTACTCTCCTGAGGCGCATGAAGAACATAATGTTAAGAATCTAATGGTGATGTACAGCCAGAGGGTTGAGCAAGCAGATGAAGGAGAAGAAAAGAAAGGTGGGATGTTCAGTCCCATTATTTTAAACAAGTTCCTTCTTCCATTTGTCCTTCATATTTTGTCCTCTTATTAAAAACAAAGTTGTTGGGGTGAAGTCAGTGCTGTCATACAAGCTGATAGTTAGTTCCCTGACTTCTGGATTTTCAAAGCCTCATCCAAGAGCCTTTCAAAAAATACCCTTGATTTTCCATTAAAATTCAATTTGTTGATTTATGTATTTCAAGATGGGACTTCAGAGATCATTTTAAGAAATCAAAAGCTCTATTTTTTGAGACATGGTTCTTTGAAACGTTGATCCATTGAGTGCCCTCTGGTTTTCAAATTTGGTTGCTGTTTCCTTTAAAAAATATAAATTCCCTAAGATAAAAAAGCACTACTGCCTGGGTCCCCTTTGAAGACAAATCTTTTCAATATTATACTCTTAAAATGGCAAATTTATCTTTTAGCTGATCTAAAGAATTCAAAGGAAGTTAACATATGCTTTTTGAGATCATAAATGTTTCTTTTTTCGCACAAGGATCAGAACAGAATCTTGATTGCCAAAAATACTTTTAGAATTCTACTATATGTATAGATCATGGGGAAAAGAAAAGGTCAAACTGAGATTTCTGACAGGATAAGATAGATGAAAGAACACACTGAAGATCCATTGGAGCTGTGGTCGCCACAGAAACGGTAAGCACTCATATTAAATGTCATTGGACACTTGGGTCACTGTTTATTTAGACACTTGGGCTTCTTTTGTGAGATTCATAAAGGGAAGCCAATACCTCAAAAGATTCCTTAGTCTTAAGGAAGTAGCTAAAAAGAGGCTCATGTTTTCATGAAAAGTAGTCAAATCTATGAAGAGAATGCTGAACCATTAGAGCTATTTGGACCAAGTGAATTTCTACACTGCAAAAGTTATAATCTTTACTAACAGGAATTATTATTATAAGAAAAATGAGCTCCCCTAGGTGTGAGCTCTTTGCTCCTTATTCAAAAGAAAACTCTGAAGTGTACGCAAAGGCTTCTGAGGAAAGTCTGAATATTGACGGTGGATGAAGAATCGTTTTGATATTAAGAAGTGGTTGCTTATTTTCAGCTATGGAAATACTGGAACATTATTGTTTTTAAACAGAATTTTCCCTTGTAATATAAATAAAAATATTTATATAAATGTGACAACTATGTCTAATATTTATCTCAAAATAATCCCCAGGTCAGGGAAAACAGGATGTGAATGTTTGGGAATTTAGCTAAATCAAAACTTGTTATACATTGATAATCACTGTTTGAAATAAAGGTTCATGGTGGTGTGATCTCAAATATAAATGATTAGAAGTTTCATTAATAAAAATTTTAGTGTACTCCATAATGTTTTGCTTTCCATGGTTCATATTATCTGTATTGAATCATGGCCTGAACGTATTAATGGGAATTTCCAGAAATAAAGAAGTCACACATTCAAATCGTGGACCATTCTGAAGAGTATGGTGAAATCTCAAACATCTATCCTGCTTGGCATAGGAATAAGTCTTTTGTTTAATGTATCCACACTATATTTGCTACCTACTGATTAGTCACTTTGAAGTTATCAAACTGGCTGTCTTGGCATTCTACTGTCCATATTTCAAGTAACCTTTATTTAGTAATTGTCACATAGAGCAAGAGTATTTACTTTAAGGCCCCTGACTATTTGGTTCTAGGGAATGCTACCACTGGATCAGTCCTAGTGAGTACATTTCACATGGAGATGTCAGATGAAAGCAAAATAAAAAGGGTAGTTTAGAAGTTGGTCTGAAAAAAAACCTTCAATTTTATAGGTATTTTAATAACCACATTCTGTAGTTATATTTTCTCATTTCAAATGGATCAGTTTATTATGCAATACTCACATCTATGAATGGGACAAGAAATCATCATTTAGCTCATCACTAGCTTCATTTGGCATGAAATGCAGCCTGCAAAAAAATCATGTTTTTTTCATCTCTCACTATGTTGCAAGCAACGGCAGGAAACAAACTGTTGGGATTCATCAGTTAATCGATACCTTGTACATTAAAACCTCAGCATCTCTCCTCTTGGCCACCACACGTTTAATCATTGTCATAGTACTGTGTAATTCGGGAGTGTGCCATGTACTCATCAATAAATATTTCATGCTTCTCTTTGGAGGCTTATTTCTGTTATCTGTAGAATGCCTTTGTAAACACAGATAATAGCCATTAGCATTCCAATTACCTTCCAGTTTAGAATGAATTTGACTTTGTTTTCTTAGTTTAATATATAAATATAAAAGAAACTGGGTTTTGTTTTTTTTGTTGTTGTTGTTGTTGGTTTGTTGTTTTTTTTTTTTTTTTTTGCCTCTACATGTGTTTCTAAACTGCTCCAGAGCGGTTTTGTCCTGGAAAACTGTTGGACTAACACTTGAATTATTAAAAGCTCCTCAGAGGAGTTCCTATAATGGCCTTGTTGTTTAAGGTGTCTTGTCACATTCATTTTTAAAGGTAGGGTAATGAATATGGAGAGAACAAAGCTGGTCCTTTCACAGCTGTTTTCCTAGACGCTTGTCAGACTCTCACAAGCAAATAGCCCTGAGACCACACAAAGTAAAAGCAAGATTAAGTGTAACTTACCCTTTGATTTCAAATAATGCAACAGTAGCAGGAACAAAGAGATTTGTTTTCCCTCACTAAAAATTTACTTCTAGACCTGAGCGCTATGAGTGGGATTAACACATGACTAACAATTTCTGCTGTGCAGTCATTCTGGATTGTGATTCATTTTGAAAATTTCTTTAACAAGAAAAGAAAAATCCAAGGTAGTTAAACTTCATCTCTTGAGGTTAAAAAGAAAGATGAAGAAGGAAAAAATTGAAGTGATTTTTACCTGACAGTTATGTGGAGGTAAACACTTTAAAATGGCTGGCTTCTGTCATCACTGTTTTAGGAGCCCCTTTGCCCTACACTAAATAGCTGGAGAAAATACAAAGCTCAGGATTCATTAGGCTGGAAACATACTGTCCTTACAGCAGGATGGAATGACAATTTTCCAAACACAGCCGGAGAAGGCATACTTTACAACCCAGATTTTCAACTTTTAACCTGGAAACTTAACAACAAAGGCAATTTTTGTTTGCTTTATTCCCTTTCAAACAGGAAAAAAAGCAGTATCTGCTTCGTTACCAAACAGAGCAGGCAATATTTTATATTGCCATAGTCAATTACATGAGGCTGGATAACCTTTCCCAGCTATTATGGTCTTCACATCTTTCTGCGCTCATGCTGCCAACAATACAGAAGTCACTTCAAAGCCTCTCTGCAGTGTTGGAAAGAGAAGACAGCTGGAACTGCTTAGAGACAGCACTGAGATGGTCGGGCTTCTCATTTACAAAACTGGGGCAGCACACACCGGAACACTACTGGGGGTTTATGAAGTTACCCATCTAGCTCTTCCCTCTTTCCTTTTATTTGGTAAAGAATTGTTTACTGAAACAATAAGCAAAATGCATCTAAAAGCTTTCACTGAGAGTAGACAACACACACATATACACACACAAACAGACACACACACACAAACTCAATTCAACAAAATAATAAAGGCACAAAATGAAATCTTCCAATTTATAGCAATGCTATCCTCAAAGGTACAACTCCAAGATAACTCTACTACCAAGCTGGAGAGATAGATACATGTGAATTTATCAATCTTATCTTCAAAATCTATTAAGCCTTGGATAATGAAATATTCACTGTAGGAATTAATGTCTGCAAATCTCACAGAATTTCAATTCTTAGTGAATTCTGATATGAGCCATTTTGACAATTAGGCTCTGTTTGATGCAGCAGGTGAACTATTGCATAACTTTTAATAATGTACAATTTCCATTCTCTGAAAAATATCATACAATCTATTTTGATCATATCCACTCCCTAATTCTCCCCCAACTCTTCCCAGATCTACCCTCCTCCTTATCCCCATCCACTTAGTGTCTTTATTTATCTCTTTTAAGACACTATCTCCCAGAAAACACCCTGATCCTCTGAGTCTGACCATCTTTCTTCTCTTTCTACAATGTTCCCTGAGCATCCAATAGAAGGGTTGTGTTGTAAATGTATTCATAGGGGACAGGAAGGCCTGAGTCAGTTGTTCTGTGCCCTTTGGCTTATTGTGGAATTCTATAATGATATATGTCTACTACAAAAAGAAAATTCTTTGTTGATGGGTGAGGCCTAAACTTATCTGTGGATATAAACACAAGTATTTAGGATGCAGTTAGAGATTATACTTGTTTAGGAACATGACAGTAATAGATTTTCTTTTATGTTTTATAACCTCACCAGACATGGGTATGTGATTGGGTTTACAGTGTCAGGTATTAATTAATGCCCAATTGAACAGGCCTTTAGTCTAATAAAACAGTTGTTGGTTACCCCCAGGATATGAGTGTCACTATTGCACCTTTTGGAATATGTTGCCATGCTGGTTGGTCCTTGTAGTTTGTAAGTATTGCAACTAGATAGGACTATTTATTGTTTCTCCTTTGACAGCTTACATAGTCTCTTCTGTTGCTGTGAGAGCTAGCTTCTACTGATATGAGGAAGACTTCTAGGCCTTATCCAAATTGATCTATCTAAGTCCTGTGTCCAAAGTGTGTGGTATCTTCATCAGTCAGGTCTTACCTTTCTATAATGCAACAGGGACTATAGCAATAGCCTCTATAGTTTTTGAGGTCTCCAGAAAATTAAACTCTATAGGAACATAGTTAGCTTAAGGAAACTTATCTAACATAAACAATAACATCAGTCTGGAGGGTGGGCTGGAGCCTGGCTGGACAGGGAGATGGTGCATTTAACTGTTATGACCCACACACTAAATTGTTTCCTTAATCTTCTATTATGTCTCTAGACGCAACATGGCCCCACCTAATATTTGTCCTTGGTTTTTCACAACTTAGAAATATGCTGGATATATGTAAGTTTACACATTTTAAATTTACCTTCTATAATACCATGTCTTCTCTGAGGTGATCCAAACAACAGTCACCAGAGATAGGCTCAGAATTGTCCACTTCTCACCTTTTGCCCAATGTTCCTTCTTGTATTTTCAAGAAAAATTTGGAAAGAACAAATGCTTACGTTAACAACCTAGGCATCTATTGGGCACTATATTTCACATGTTCCCAGGGGAAAGCAGGAATTATTGCTAAGTTGTGTGCAAATTAAACAGAGTGGGGCTCTCATAAAATTATTTTCAGCTGTTTATGCCATATTGCTTTGCTCTTTCAGACACATGGCTTATAAGTTGTGTAACAATTCCCTAGATTTTAGGGGAAAATGGCAAATATAAAATATCTGTCATGAATCATACATGCTGAAAACTCTGCATTAAATAGAAAACCTAATGCGGTTGTCTTTAAGCACTGCAATATATTTATGTTCAAAGGCCTAATTGAGCAAATAACTCTCAGACATAAGATAGATTCACAACAGGGAACCAAAACAAATAAGCTTTTATTGAGCCCTCAATATTGAGGTTTTCACAAGATATAATGAAATAGCCCAGAAGAAATTGTGGCCTGGAAGGAGAGTCTTTCATATGCAGTGTTAGGGACAGATTTTCTTAAGAGGCTTCCTGCAACGCTTCTGTTTTTGATTTGCACACCGCTTATGGACAGTGCCTCAGCTAACATCAAAGCTTAGCTCATGGATTGTTCCCTTGACAATACTGTTGTTCTGTCAGCATTGAGGAGCAAAGGAGTGATATGCTGAAATCAGTTTTGGTCCCAGACACAAATTACCAGTACCACCTGAAAACAAAGATCTTTCTTCCTCTATCCTACATTTTTTGCAGTCCTCAATGAAATGGCATGTCCTTCAAGTAAATCCTGACCCAATAAACATGGTATATACTGTCAAAGAGACAGTTTCTTCATAATGTATCAATAGAGTCAGTATTCACATGTCCCACATCTAACATATTCAACCAAGCAGAAGTAAAAATAGTAACTACACCAGTACTCGATGTGTGCAGACTCTTTTCTTGTCATTGTTTCTGATTTATATGACATAATGAATATTTACATAGAATCTGTTGTAATAGGTTTTGTCTGTAGCCTACAAATGTGTTACAAGGAATATTAAGAGGAGGAGTAAAAGTCATATACAAATGCTGCATATTAGAGAAAGGACTTCAGCATCCACAGATATACATATTCCGAGGGGAAGGTGTGTCCAGGAGCCAGTCTCTGAAATACTGCATATTCTAAGGAAAACACAGTTGCAATTCCACTCCAAGCAACGCTGACTACCGCTTTTGCTGCTTAACTAGGAGAACTGACTGCTGACAGGTCTCTTCTTAGTATGAAATCCACTCCTTGCATACACCAGCTACTAAAAGGAAATTTGTCTCACTGTAGAATCTGAACATCCAGGCTTGTTCTGTGGATCCATCAAGCGATCACTCTCCCATTTCTTCTCTCTCCCAAGGACATCCCTCTGTGCTGGGCAATTTGAGGTTAATCCCATGTGGACTCCGGTCAGCACATGCAGCATTCATCAGTTTAGAATTTGCTGATATGAGGTCTTATTTACAATCCATAACTTCAAGACTATTATAACACATGTGCTGCTGTGAGTAAGTAGATGAGGATGTGAACATTTCTGTTTCCTCCTCTAATGAATTCAGATTCTCGGGTAGCAGTGGTGACTAGTTGACTACGAGAATTAGCAAGAATAGCACAACTGCTATGCTTTTCTGATAGACTTTCTGACATCCCCACTTGCATCTTGTCCAAGTAGAATTCTGAAGTCTGTAGTTCCATCAGTCTCTCTGTTCATCCCAACTCCATCCTCTTCAAGCAAGAAAATCAAGTAACTCAACATAATCACTACCTACTCTCTTTGTCTGCACGAGGTCACGAGGGACTAAGAGATCTCTCTCTCTCTCTCTCTCTCTCTAAATATAAAATTATTTTTTCTACTATGCTGAGGTGATACAAACAAAAATAAAAGTCTCTAGTTCCTCACTTAACCACGAGGCACAATTCTAAGATGAAGTCTCAGACCCCTAAATCAGACCTGTGGTTGATGATCTAACCAGATATACTTGTGGACATCTAACTTCCTCTACTGCACTCCCTCTCCACCAGCTCAGGAAGCTTCCAAGGTCATTTTGTCCACCCAGTGCAGGTCAATGTGTGCTTCATGGCATGTACACATGTGTCTTTATTTGTCCAATAATGCCTTTATACACAACCCCTTCTCCTGAAAACAGTTTGCTCAAATCAGGTGAGACAAATTCTTCAGCTAAAATGCAGAACAAAAAAAACACATTAATTCTTGAATTTTGAGCTATCCAGTTCTCTAGAATCTAAGCATAATCGTTAATATTCTTGTTTCTTCTCTAAATTCATAATATCGGATAAAGTGCCATTTTGCTTTATTCTCTAAGATAAACCTGTTCCTTGGGTCTTAAACAACATTTTCTAGGAAAGCTGACATTTCTGCTATGAGCCTCTAAAGCTGGAAAATCACTGTCTTTATGGTTCTATTATACTACCATTCGGTGACCAGTAAATGTATAAAGACCAACTGTTGTCTCAATGGAAGATGAAAGGAATTCTGATTTTTGCAAACTGGGAAGGAACTGAGAAGACTACACCTTCATATTATCGCATAATTTGATGCAACATTCTTTGTTAAGTAACCACAGACTAAGGAACTGGGAGTTCACAGTTGACTTAACAAATGTGACTCAATTCTCTCTTTTTTTCAAAACAGAAAATCATTTGAACACCATGTCTAATAGGAAGTTTCCTTTTCCTGAGATTACCACACCTATACCACATCCAAATCATTACAGAACCAAGACTTAGTATGGTGAGATCTCAGTCTCTGTTCTGGCACAGAGGGCACAGTACCTAATGAGTTCAATGTGAACATTACATCAACTCCCCACCCTGTGTGGCCTTGATTTGGGGTCACCAGCATAGATTTACACTTTTGTCAAGAAAACTACATTTTAAGAGATTTTTAAGTTCCTCTTTTGCCTCTGTAAACAAGCAAGCACCACCATAATCCACACCAATCAATCCCCCATTGGTTGTGGGAAGAATGTTGATGCTTATCCCATTGAAGTCCTTGGGCTTGTGGATGAACTACTCCATTCCCCAACATGATCAGCTTTATTCCACCAATGAATAAAGCTCCAGTCAAATCATTACAAATGTTGTTATATCAAATTCCCAGAAAAATTGCTACAAACCTGCTGATATTCACAAAACTTAAAATATGTACTTTAAAAATGCTTTTCTTAGTGTTCCTTACCTTTGCACATTGTACAATGATTAATACAGCTCACAACAGGCCAAGAGGCAGAGACCAAGTGTCTGTGAAGTGACTGGTAATAAACAGGACAAAATGGGACACCTATGTCATACACTCTCCCCTCAGTGTTCAGGGAACACAACAGAAGAGACACCAGAAAGATTTTAAGATTCAGAAGTCAGGCAGGACTGAGGGAAAGCAGTGTCTTCTGAACATGACAGGACTGCTGCACTCAGGAATTCACAAACACAGCCAGTAAACATTCCAGCATAGACAGGGGCAGGGTGCACAAGTCTGCACCCCTATAGAAGAAACTGTGGGCAGTTGATGGCGGCTAGAGGAGAGAAAGATGGTTTTCCTCAGAAGTGTGTCCCCTGGTATTTTGCCCATGTCCCAGCTGATGGTCCTACACTCATGTATATATTCAGTGTGTCATAAAAATGAAAACATTACATGAAACTGAGAGAAGTGAAGAAAAGGACCCAGGAGCTGTTTGAGGAAAGGAATATGGGGTGTATATTATCGAAATACATCTTATATGTTTATATGGAATTCTCAAAGAATGAATAGAAATATATTTTAGAAGTGAAAAGTGTTTTTCCACATGTTACATGGTTTTAAAATGATAGAAAAGACCATGTTCATACCCAAAAATAAATAACCACTTACAGAAACAATAATAAATGATATTGATTTTTTTATTTTGGTAACTAGAACTCTGCTATTTCAAAATATCATTTCTGGTCCCTCATATGAGGAGCTTCAGAATGTGACTGTCTGGTGTTTTGTTTTGTTGGAAAATATTTATGGTTTCTATAATTTTTGAAGTAATGATGTAAAAGCAAGCATCAAAGGAGCCAGGCCTTGTGGAGCCCATTTGTCATACTACTTCATCAGAGAGACTGGGCATTCAGGATAATTCGGGATAAACACTAAGCATTGCCAAATATAGCGTGACTTCTGTTGGGGAGACAGGAACAAATGCATGAGAGCTGTCTACTGATGCTAGAAAACTGATAGCATATCAAAGAATTAACTCCATCAAAATGTAGCTTGGTAAAACAATTCGTTTATTAATGTTAGATAGAGAAGCATTGGTGCTAGCTGTCATCCTTGCACCCCTAGAACTTCTTGCCCAACTTGTAGGCAACTCAACCATTCTCCTCCCCCTAGAAATTGTTAACTGCTTATATAACCTCCTTCACTTTGTACATTTCTTGTGAGTTCTCACGAGTTCCTCCAGCCTTTCCTCATTTCCATGAGGGAATGTTTTAATCTAGACGAAACAACTACACAGCAACAAGGCTCTATCCAAGGCTATTGGGTAAAATAGAAAGGGTTTGTTGTATCTTGACACTTTAGGCACTCCTTACCATCCCAGTTGTATACCTAAGCCAAAAAGAATGTGTTCAGCCAAGTTCCAAGTAACAGTTTCATTGTAGGAGTGCCTGAAAGCTCAACTTGGGGTACTAAGGAAGAATGCAAGTGAAGAGGAATTGTAAAATCAAATGATAATAATAGCTGATGTCTACACTTCTATATAAAAGAAAATTTGAAGAAACCACGCACAGCATGCATATTGATCACTGTCATGGGCCTCTTGGCATGTCTTCGAATTTCCCTTAGTCTGAGTGGCTTGTGGACAACTGGAACTCATTTCTTGAAGTTCTTGAAGTTGGGAAGTGTTCACTCAATATGTCACCAGCTTCAACATGCAATATAAACCCAGTCCCTGCTTCACAGACAGCTCCTTTTCACTATCCTTGCCTGGAGGAAGGAGATAAGATAGTTGTCTAGGGTCTCTGCCATAAAGTCACTAATCCCATTCATGAGGGTGTTAACCTCAGCACATAACCCCTCCCAGAAGGCCTTACCTCAAAAACACGATCACATTGATTAAGTTTCAATTCATGAACTTGGAGATAATTATGAACATTTTATCATAAAAACCACCTTTAGCCATATTTTCACCACACCTTCTATGTGATAAGCCATTGTATATATTTACTGCCCAAAAGGCTGTTGCCATTTTGTGCCTCAGGTCATGTCACTTATGAATGATTGGTTTGGATACACTTACTTCTTGACCTTTCGTCTTTATAATGCTGCTTATGTACGAACATAAGTTTTGTCAAAACAAGTAAAATTTTCACAGTGCACGTGATTGGAAGAGGAAAAGGTGAACAAGCACAGCTGCCAAACAATAGTCTTGAAGAGAAAACATTGCTTGCATGCATCAGTATTCTCTGAGCACTCATTTCCCAAGCCAAGAACATCCCGTCTCCTCTGCCTCCTATACACTTCTTCTTTCCCTGGCCTGCACACTTTACAGAACTTTTGTGCCTATAGTTATCCAGTCACAAGCTGCAGATGGAAGAAACAATCTGCATTCGTGTCACTATTCCAATAATCTAAGTACAATTGTTTTTTTGGTTTTGGGTTTTTATTTTAGATTTTAAGTATTAAATACACTAAAGTAACTCCTGAAGGGGAATACGCTACATTGAATCATACTTTATATGCAATAATAATAATGCAAACCTTATCATTCAATTGTACCTAGATCCCAACAGCAGACTTTAAACACAAAAAGTCCTTCATTTATCATGAACCTTCTTTTTGACACATACACCCAGGAAACCTTCTGGCTCTTTCATTATCTCATGGAGATGCAGGCTTTTTTAGCTCACCCCATGCCTGCTTTTACAGCAGTCACATAAATAAACAAAGCTGAGTCTCACCGGAAGGAGATAGCAGCTTTGTCAGCAAAACCCCATGAAGAGCATTCTCCTAGCTGAGAAAAGAAATCATCATTTAAAAGTAGAGGAAAGAAGCCCTCCACACATACAAAGGTTTGCCTGCCTCAACCTATCAGACCTCACTCCATCTCTCTATCACCAGGTTTTCACCAGCCTCCATTTCCCTCTGCTTGTTCTTTTACCTCCAAGAATTAAATTTTCTCATCTGTATGACCTGGAACTGAAATAAAGCTTTATCAAAAGATGTATTATGGCTGAGTTAAGTAGAGTCTTTGAAGAGAAAAAAAGCGAAAAGGCCCACTGACAAAGTTAATTTGGCATGTGATGGATGTGCTTTGTACTGACTTACACAAATGTTTTCAGGACTGCACAGAAACCCGGATGACATCACTCACCTGGCCCCTTAACCTTTTTTAACTTGCTTTTAAACCTGTGCATGCCAACTGAGGTCGATTGCTAATCAAATGACTTAACTGAAATGACTGTGTCTTATTAAGCCATAACTCTTGTTTTCAGAGAGTAAAAAGCACACTATGCTGGCAATGATCCCTGACCCAGGAGACAATATGTAGAGCTGTGACTGAATGCTAAAAGGACTCCTAATGTATTTGACACACCTGTATTCTGAGCTTTCTTTTTTGCCTCAGACTTCTGATGGGCACTCCCATGATTAATGAATAACCATTGTGATTAATGTGGACTTTCTGATTATGATCCTGTTGTATCTTAATGCTGTGTACTACAAATGAAGATGAGGACATTGTTAGTATTTACAGCTCTCTGATGCCTTAATTGAACATTTAAGATAAATTTCTGACAAGTCAGATACTTTTCCTTATAATTGTTAACAATGATATGTCAGAGAACTCGGTGCTTGGTCCAAATCCCAACACATAAAAGGCAAGATGTTGACTAATTTAATAAATTAACCTGCAGAAGACAGTTACCTAAAGAGAACTATTCTCTCAAAATTTTGCTGTTCTAGAAATCCTTGCTATGTTATCCAAGACTGTGTACTGAGCCTGTTATTGTTTGGCAAAGTAAACATTTCCATTTATGAAAGGAAGATATGCAATGTCAACTATTTTACTAATTTATTTTCTTTATTCCAAAGCTTCTCTTTCCCAATTAAAAAGTCATTTTCTATATTGTAATTACTTCCAAAATAAGCACATCATGCAACATCTTTTGGGTTAAGCAATATGCACAATTAAATTTGGATGCCAATTAGCTAGCAGGAAGCACTTTCTTCCCTCCCACGTGTGTGTGTGTGTGTGTGTGTGTGTGCATGTGCAGATGTTCAAATGAATTCTTGACTATTTTAAAATATATTGATTTGTTTTGGTTAAGCAATCTCAAAATCTTCTACTATCAGTATGAAGAAGGAAATATAAGAATACCCAGTATCTGAACCCCAGACATGTATGTAGTCATTTCTATGATTCCGGCACACAATCTACTCTTAGGTAACTGGGGTTCTTTCACTGTACTAGCACTGAAAAGAGTGGATTTCCCTGAATAGTGTTATCTACATAATAGCTCCAATAAACTAAGCTTTATTCCAAAATAGTCCTTGCATTGTACTCTTAACTCCTAGTATGACTTCATTAGAGAAAGGGCTGTTGCAAAGATAATTATAGCAAAATTAAGTCATATGACTGAATGCATATGATAAGTCTGGTATCCTTTTAAGAAGAGGCAGCCTTCCTTGAAGGCACAAAGAGGCTACACAGGATATGGCAAGAGGACAACCCATAATTTGCACACCAGTAGGGAAGTCCTCACCAGAAATTAGCCTTGCCATAGCTTGATCTCGGACCTTCAGTCTCCCAAACTGTGAAAAACTATTTCTAGCATTTGTACCACCCAGACCATTGTAATTTGTCCTTCCCAGACAGACTGATTCACAGGGAACTGTGTGCCTTGTATCTGGGAGACATGAGCTTTTGGGTGCAGATTCTTGTGAAGACAATAATTGTAATCCATATTCTGCAGAGAGTGTGGTTCTGAGAACTTTGTGTCCATTTATAGCAGGAATAGCAAAAATAACAACAGCAGGAGCAAGACACGGCCTCTTGGTAAACCTTTGGCCATTACATAAGGAGGAAAGAGAATAAAAGTGCCAACTGATCTAGTTTGTTTTGAGGTTAATACTTCCTGATAAAGCAGAAAGTCACAGAATATAGGTATATAAAGTTAAAGAACAGAATGATTTATTTTATGGATGAAATCTATTGTTGAATGAGGTAAGAATATTGACAGACTTCAGAATGGCTCATTTAACCGAAATCTAAAGATTTCCAAATCAATTATTTTGTGTTACCTAATTCATCTGAGATAAAAGAGGAAATTGTTCATGAGCCAAAAAGAAGTGTTTGATTTTGCTGATGCATTTAGTGTTTAAAGTACAAGAAATAACAGGAAATAGGATTCAACATCGCATCACCAATTAAGGCATTGATAATAGCATGATGAAGAAAAGATCTCATCATTCCAACAAATCGATAACATTATTTCTTTCCCTCAGGAGTACCTGGAATATAGTCCAGACACAGGGCAGCTATTCCTGCACCTGCATATCAGGCTGTACTGGGTCATAATTTTTGTTTACAGCTTTGCTTCGTTAATACTTAGTGATTAATTCATTGATTTCACAGAAATCTAGACTAATATGTCTCATTAAAAACAAACAAACAAACAGATCTCACAGATTTGTATGGGATCTTATCAGCAGTTAGTTGCTCACTGGTTGAAGCATGCCTTCTGTACCCTGAAAACACAGCCTAGATTATTTCACTAAGTTGCATTATGTTCTTGTCTGCTTACAGAATCTCAGCGTACAGCTGTTTTAATTTCATTGTTTCTGTCTGTTTAAATTTTAAAAAGTGTTCTGTCCTTCCTTCTCTGTCAGTGCCTTTCCTCTGATGAGTCAAGACTGCAACATCTGGGAGACAACTGGAGTAGGGAGATGGAGAACTTGCCATGGTAATTCCAATTCTAGAAATCACATCCTAAACAAGAACATTAAAAGGTTTAACCAGGATAAGATATGCAGTGATGCATATCTTCATTTAAAATTCTGTGTGCTCAGTCTGTCACATAGACTCGGCATATGCATTCAGCGCTGGAGAACAAGAGGAAATGAGGTAGAAGCATACCACCTGGTCCCACAAAACTATCTAGTAGATAAAGCCCTTCTGGATTCTGAGTATTCGACGTGGAGTTGTACCTCAACCTGATATTCAGCTCGTAGCCTGAGAAGAGGATACGATTACTCACAAGTAGATAAGGACTGAATCCCAAATGCCCCAGTCAAATGTATCACCAATCTCTCTTTCTGCTAGAAAGAGTAAATGAAAGCAGATGGGCATGGAGGAGAATGCTAAAAGGGCTCACAAGGCAAATTGTTGTAGAAATGTCGATAGGGAACATTATCCCAAATGTCCTGAACATAGACATGAAAATAACAACAAAAAGAAGAAATGCCCGTAAATGATTAGGACTTCCTCTAAGGCTCAAAATTAGAAATAGTCACAGTGTTGAGCAACCATCACCCCTCATCCAACTCCTGAACTTTTCCCATCACCCTAAACAGTAGTTCTGGACACATATAAAATAGCATCCACTGCCCCTGCCCAGACCATAGCAAAAAACATCTTTTGACCTATTGTCTCAATGAACATAAATAAAATCATAGTGTATTTGTCTTCTGTGACTAACTGCTATAACAGTATAATTTTGCATGAGTAAGAGGATAAATTTTATGATATATTTATTTACCCACAAAACAAAAGGAAAAGAAAACACTGAGACCAGTTGGGGAGACGGCTCAGTGGCTAACGTGCTTGCTCTACAAGCATAGCAACCTGAGTCAGGATCTTGAGTGCCCACATAGAAGCATGGTCATCAAAACACCAGAATTGGTGGGCAGACACATGGTGGATCTTGAGAGCTCATTGGGCAGTCAGCCTAGCCAAACTGGTGACCTTCAGTGAAAGAGCTTGTCTCAAAAAATAATGCACAAAGTAGATAAAGACACCTAGACCCTTCCACTGGCTTCGGAGTGGCAAGTGCATAGACACTTGTGCAGATACATGACACCACACACACACACACACACACACACACACCAACCTAATTAAAGCCAAAACTATCACAAGGTCTACCTGAGGCCTCACAGAAGTAACAGTAACAGCACACATGGGGACAGTAGTTGAGCTTTTGTGAGTCAAAGTTGAAAGCTCTGCATGGCAAGGAAGGTTTCTGTGTTTCTCTCCCTCCATTATTTTTCCTTCCTGCTATTTGGATCATTATTGAACTTTTAGTTACTCTACCTTTTAAAATTTTTTCATAAGAAAAGAAAAAAATCCATTCCATAATGAAAATCACTCAACCTTTAGTCAAACTACCCAGATCAAAACTTGTATTACCTCTGAAGCACACGACCGTTTTTTTTTTTTTAGCATCTTTCCTGATGAAACTCCTGCTTTACAGCTTGCTGCAGACACCAAGCTCTTTCCTTGTAGCACACTTTTCAATCTCATTTCTGATTTTCCTTATAATTACTTCTTGTGCTTTTGTAATTTTCTACTGGTCTTTTTAATTCCATTCTGTGTGGGAGCTGATCTCATGCCTTGCCTGTGAGGCATCCATTACTTCCGTGGGGACCACTGAGCCTGTCTTTCTCCCGTCTTTGACTTCCATAATCTTCCACGCTTGGTTTTTGCATCTCTCCACATTTTGCTCCGAAACAATTCATCATCTGCATTGTCTTCACCAATCACTTTTGTTCTAATTGCAAAGCTAAATAAATTAGACTCCTTCATTGTCACTTCGGAAGCTTCTCTTTCAGCCAAACATTTCTAATTATGGCCTGGCTCAGTCCTGAAAATTAAGATCAGAACTATTCCATTACAAGAGCACTGTAAAGTGCTGTGAGCACAAAGGGAGACTTTGATGTATAAATAAATCTCTGGTTAAATTTGTTCCTGTGAAGGAGGGGCTTTTCCGTGTGTCCTGAAAACTATGAGAAACTACATATAAAATAAACAATGGACCAACCACATGTAAAATAAAACTCTGACCCATAGTCTACACAATCAGCCTAGGAAAATCAATCTGTTATAAACCAAGTGGATTTTGAGCAATTCTGACCAGTTCCTCCAGCAACCAGTCTGGCAAGCCAACAAAAAACCCTTATGAAAGTTACTCCAAGATGTCTTGTTTTAACAATTGACAAAATCCTTAATTTTGCCTCTCTGTACAACTTAAAAGCAACTCCCCAAGGCAATCAACATAGGCTACCGAACCTGCACATTTCCCGCCTCCATGTTCCTCATACAAACATCCTCCAGTCAGGGCAACTCTAAGCATCCAACTCTCAGTCTACTTCCCTACTTCCTTCTTCCCTGCCTGCTAGTGTCTCTGGCCAATGTAACTGATAGTAGTTGACTGTCTTCCTACAGGAAGGTCCAAAGTATCCAAAGTATCACTTTTCATTTTCATGTTCTTTGCTTCTATCTACAATGTTCAAAGATGTTAGAAGTTTACTTTTACATAAGACATGAGAATTCAAATGTATATCTCAGTTTTTATTTTTCTCTTAGAGATGTAAAGCTTAAGTTCTTTTTGCTGAGACTTTTAGCTTAAAATCACACTAACAACTGTGGCCTTGACAAAATTGCTATCTTTTTGTGGTGGCATAAGGATTAATTAATTCCTACTTACAGACTGTTCTTGAGCAGATAATGGAAAAATGCACAGATGTTTCAGTCTACCCCAATGATGATGACTTCATAATCTATCCTTTATTTCACTGAATGTCAAGGTGCTGATCTATTACCATTACATATAAAATTTAGTACAAAGAGAAGAATAAGAAAGGAAAGTCTACAGGTTTGTCCAGCTACCACCTGGAGAAACAGCAAACTTGCAGATACAAAAAGATCTTTTTCTTTTGTAAATCATTTTTTTGGGGATTTATTTTTTGTCTGTATGATGACTAGGTAACTGCAAGTTTCTCATCTAATTTGTGGACAGTGGTAGCTACCCCTGAAGGACAGGATTTTCCCTCACTCTCCCTAAAAAACCTTTGTCCAGATTATCATAAACTAAGCAACAACAGAATAAAGCTGTCACTGCTGTAAGAACTGAGTCATGGTACTATTGCTCTGGCTTACAAATACTCGGGTATACCATCTACAGTTTAGAACAAGAAATAATTCCTCCTCCTCTTGCAATTTGCAGGAAGAACTGTTTCTCCATATAGATCTACACACATGGATATATATATAGTCTCTATGTGTGCTTGCATGTATGTGACTTTATCTGAGTGTGTATATGCGAGTAAACTTCTCTACACATAGATATGAGTCAGAGTGATTGCATAGCAATCACCATTAAGAAAGAAGATGAACTACTGTGGAAAAATAAATCATGACGATTAAGAGGGAAAGTAGCATGTAGTTCAAGGCCAGGGTTCTCTGATACTGAGAGGGTTGCTAATTAACCTGTCTGCTGAATTCTAACTGGTTCTTGTCTCCACTTAACCTGACCAGAATACAAAGTTCTGTTTGGAGTCGCTGCTGAAAGAAGAGGATGAGGTTTTATGATCATGTATTCTGTAGGGTAATTTTTTTTTCAAATGCTACTTTTCCACAAGTATGTGCTTCTGACTGCCTAGCTGAAAAGGAGTGTTTGTAAATCTCAATTACAAGGCCCAGCATGAATATCTAAAAATATGCTAAGGGCATAAAATTCACACCAGAGTCAAACTCTAAAATGAAAATATTATACAAAATATTTCAATTACTCACATATTCCTGTCTCTCCTGGGGGGTATTTTGAAGGTAGAGAGAGAGTGAGAAAGAAAGATTACCTCTGTGAACAGTTCCTTGATCATCAATAAAAGGTGGGGAGAGAATGCAGGAGGTATTTACTTCCCCTTTGTTCTTTGCAGATGAGTGGCAGTCTCCTTTCTCAGAGAACATGCCAGGTGCCCTCAGCTTTGCTATTAATTAATGCTTGCACTGAGAAAAATGTTTCTGAACTATAAAATTAAGACATGAATTAAGATGATACAGTTCTGCAGACACATGAAACATTCTAGCACCTATAAACAAAATCACAAAGAGATATTCATGATCCCTGCAAAAAAAAGAAAAAGAAGAAGAAAGGGAGAAAGAGAGACAGAGAGAGGGGGGGGAGGAAGGAAGGAAGGAAGGAAGGAAGGAAGGAAGGAAGGAAGGAAGGAAGGAAGGAAGCTCATCTTAAAGTCGCTTACAGCCTCACATAAAGTGTGATTTCTAACCTCACCAATTTAATGACTGCAGGCTGATTCAAGCTTCCTTCCCACTAAGCCCACATCAAATCCTTTTAAATTCTTCCAGATTTTTTTGTGTCCATACTTGGTAATTAATCCCCCAAACACTCTGTAAAGCTTGACTAACACAAGAGTGCCTGTGTTTCTAGAAGCACCCACCTGAGGAGGTGTTGCAGGTAAACACATCAGCATCAAGAATCTGATTGGAAAATAGGGGTGAGAGATACAGGCTACAGGAGGAATGAGAAAAATGAAGCCACAAAATCAACCAAGCAACCCTTCTATTTCCAGAGACAGCAGAATTCACTGGCTAGATTAAAAATGCCCAAGAAATTTTATTAACATCTT
Organism: Mesocricetus auratus; assembly: GCF_017639785.1. Taxonomy (NCBI): domain Eukaryota; kingdom Metazoa; phylum Chordata; class Mammalia; order Rodentia; family Cricetidae; genus Mesocricetus; species Mesocricetus auratus. The sequence continues at coordinate 40,152,651 of NW_024429198.1, forward strand.
ATTTCTACATGTAAACATTATTAAATGAAAAGAAACAAGAAACCAATTCAATTGCACTGTGAATATAAATAACAGTAATAGGAAATGCAGCCACACACGGTATCTGACCTCTTGGGTCTCAGACTGTAAACCAACTCTGCTTATGGCCACAAATGCTCCAGGGTAATGTGATACCCAAGACCAGTGGAATTGCATGCAGAGTAAAACAACTTTCCATCCAGGTCTCTTGTGCATTCTTTAATAGTATGATTCTAAGACTGCCTTCCCAGAATTTTGCTCTCATTTCAAATTCTACACTGAACAGCAACTTCCTACACTGAAATCATTAATTGATCTGGTTTAAAGTAAATAAGAAAAGTAGATTATTTTACAATTATATACCTCACTTGTGTATTTGTGGGTGGTTACATGTATGTGTTTTTGTGTTTGTAAACATATGTGGGAGTATGGGTGTACTTTCCGATGCAAGCACATGTAGAGGCCCACAGACAGATGTTCAATGTCTTGTACTATCACCTCATCTTATTTTTTTGTGACAGAATCTCTCAGTGAACCTGGAATTCACCACTTCACCTAGACTGGCTGTCAAACAATCCCTTGGGAATCTTTTTACCTCTGCCTCTTCAGGGCTAGGATTTTAGATCACACTAGTACACATAGTTGTGAGTGCTGGGTATCTGCATGGAATTTCTCACGCTTGCACAAAAAGTTTCTTTATCTACTGATCCCTGAAAACAATAAGCTTTTTAGAAATCTTGTTAGAATTATTAGAACCAAGTCATATGATAATTAAAGTGCTAAAAAAACGAGTCCATTCTATGGCTGTAAAGATGGATACCACATCAACTGTTTTCCTGAAAAAAGAAAACATAATCTCCTAACATCAGGAAATACAGACACCCCTGAAGGAAGAGAACAACATGAAAAGCGTTGCAGAGTTTCTCTGTCCCGGTTGGTCCCATTGCCCTTGGGCCCCAAATAAACACACAGATGCTATATTAATTATAAGGCTGTTGGCTGATGGCTAGGCCTTCTCATTGACTAGCTCTGTCCTAATTATTAACCCATTTCTATCAGTCTATGTACTACCACAAGACTATGGCTTACCCAGGAATCCCCCGGCATGCTATTACACCTTCAGGCAGCATCACAACTCTGGCAAGGGCCTGCCTACCTTTCCCAGAATTCTCCTCATCTCCTAGCCCTGCCTATCTTTCTGCCTCATTGACCAAACAAGTGTTTCATTCATCAACCAATAAGAGAAACATATATACAGAAGGACAACCCCCATCAGGAAAGGCAACAGGAAAATATACCACCATCTAAAATCCACAGCTAGGGGATACACCATAATCAACAAATCACACAAAATCAACCAAGATAACACCATCCATTTCCTATATATGAGGGTGGGGGTGGACAATACAACAAATAGTTTACAAATATAGTTTGTAAACTCTAAAAAACTTACGAATAAATCTCTGGAGATAGATTTAAGATCCAGATAAATATTCTGAAATGTACCCAAGTGACAGACTAAATGAGCGGAAAAAGAAATCCACTCTACAGATGGTCACTGGTTGCCAATATCATTGTCCTCTAGTGAATATTTACGCTCAGTGATGTTATGGCAAACGTCCTAATTCTGAAGAATATTACAGATCTTTTCAAGCTGATTTTAAAAGCTATGTGATGGGATGGCCAGGCCTTGGTGGCGCACGCCTTTAATCCCAGCACTAGGGAGGCAGAGGCAGGAGGATCTCTGTGAGTTGGAGGCCAGCCTGGTCTACAGAGCGAGTTCCAGGACAGCCTCTAAAACAATACAAAAAAGAAAGAAAGAGAAAAGGAATGTGATGGGAAGGGCGGAGACATTACACAAAGGGAGGAAACACACGCCTGATAAAACACAGCATTGTAGAAGATTAAACTGTGGGTAAAGATGCTGCAAAGGATAAGAGGGTAAGAGACAAAGTGGAGAATGCAGAAAAGTCCTGGCCCATCTAGCCAAAGACACGAGAAGCAGCGGGTCAGTGCAAGAAATTGGCTATTTTTTTAAGTTTTTGTTCCCAGATTCCCCTAATAACACATCAGTTCTCAGTATATTGAAGGACTCATAAGAAACACAGTGGTATGGGGGGAAATAGGAGAATTCTTAATTGCCTTAGGGAGACATGCAAAGCTTTCATAAACAAAACACCAATTAGAGAAAAGGAAAAAATTGAACTGCATTGAAACTTTAATCTCTACTAAAAAAATAATTAATAATACAAGCCCGGCCTAAAAGGTATATACACCCTACACAAGGATTTCTATTCATCCCAGAAACCATAGATTGCCAAATGAAAAGCACAATGCCGGGTGTGGGACTCCTCCCCTCAAGTTGTTGGTCAAAGGTATCCCAGAGACTCCAAAACCAATAGAGGACATGGCCATTTCTCTTGGTTTCCCACCAGTATTTGATTGTAAAGTACCACAGCCAAAGACAACACACACATTGGTCACAAGGTTCAGAAAAATCAAATCACTACTGACCAGGGTGCTTCTTTCCTGATGGCTAGCTCGAATGCTAATAGAAGGAACTGTTCAGGTTGTTGCAGGAGTCGGGAGGGAATCATCAATAATCTTACCCATCTGTGATTCCTGCGAACGCCAGCGATGACAAAACATGCCATGCGGGCAACAGTAGCAAACCTTGGCAGTGATAACCAAGTACTCACAGTTGCATTTAGGAACTGCAATCTTGGGGGACAAGCCAAGCCAAGGCTGTCGTAGAGGCCCTGAGGAAAGAACTAGGAAATGCTAGTTCTGCGTCCTTGCCCATGGATACTCTTGGCACCGTCAATGTAGGGCTGGGTCAGGGCCTTGTGGGAGTGAAGGTTTCAGTTCCTGAGAACCTGAGTTTTCCCCTTCGGGGAAGGCTATTGTGTACTGGTCTGACACACTTGAGATATCGTGTTCCCTTTGCACAATGCTTGATAAGCTTTTTGCTGATTTTGTCCCATTGTGTGATTGGTTTCTGCTGACTTCTTCCCATTTTCCCCCTGCAAACAGTATAAAATACAATAAGATAGGAGGAAGTCAGCCAGCGAGTTAGAACCAGTTGAAACCACCTGAGAGGACACCCACTCACTCTTGAGCCTACCTGAAGTCTGGCAGGAGGCCTGGAGACCACTGATGTCATGATGACCTGAGCCAATGAGAAAAAAACAACGCAGCATTCCAGATTAGCACCTCCCCTGGGTCCTGGGCGGGGCTATAGGGGAATTCAGCCGTGTAGAGCTCTTGCCTAGCAAGGCCCTGGGTTGGTTCTCAGCTCCTAGGAGGCAGGGACGAGTTGGCTTTTGCTTCTCACCTGACTCCTAGAGTCTGCACCATTGATTCCATACCTGTGGTCAGGAGGGATGGTCACTGCCGTATCCCAGGAGGGATGGTCACGGCAGCAAAATATGTTGTGCTGCTTAATAAATTGGCTCTCGTTAGCCATCGGCTTATGCAGACCTCAGCTTCCTGCCATATTTATTCCTCTTCCCTGGCCCTCCCCTCCAACACATAGCAGTTTGGGACCCTCATTCCTGCACGCTCAGGTCACTGCACATCTGACTAAGATTGGTGGGGAGCTCACAGGCCCTAGAGGAGAACACTCCCACTGCTTTGCTCCTAAGGACATAGTTCACACTGCTTCTAAATTTGTATCTCCATGTTTGTTGTTTAGTGGCACTCTCATACTTAACTAAGGAAGTTTCTGCATGCAGTAGATGACGGTAAATACAGAAACTCACAATTGTTCGAAGTAATAATAATGAGTCACTGAGGAATGCTTAGCCACAAGCCGGACACTATAACATAGCCCTTTTAGCCAAGGCTCAGGGACTAACATGGAACAGAGGACGAAAGATTGCAACAGTCAGTAAAGGAGCGGTGCAAAACAATGTCTTACCAGCGTGATAGAACCTGCGCTCCTGGACTCACGGAATCTGTGGGTGCCTGCCCAAGACCAAGCCAGCAAGCTTCTAGTACGAAGTCAGGAGGGTATCATGAGCTTGGACCCTTAACTGTCAAGTTTGGGGCAGTTGATATAGTCTGGGTGAGAAAGCCCATTTTCTTTAAGATAGTACTTTACAATCAAATACTGGTGGGAAACCAAGAGAAATAGCCATGTCCTCTATTGGTTTTGGAGTCCCTGGGATACCTCTGACCAACAACTTGAGGGGAGGAGTCCCACATCCAGGGAGGAAATAAGTCGCAGGGGGAGGGAGGTGAGGGCTGATCTAGGAGGAGTTAATGGGAGGAGTTAGAGGTGAAGGTAGTCGATACATTGAATGAAAATTTAAAAATTTTTAGCAGAGCTTTTGCAGCTGGTGTCGGAGTTTCAGAAATGCTGAGGAATGGGAATATTTAAAGCTGGGCAGTCACTGGAGCCTTGTTGTCATGAACACAGACGGCCCACACAGGACACGTAATGGGAAAGCTCCCTCTGCAACCACCACTGTGAGAAGTCCACCTTCATTCTAAGATCTGAGCTGTTCCAGAGATACTTTTATTTCAGCCCTGCCCTGCCCTTCAGAATTGAAATAATACACACATTGTCAGAAGTTGCTAAACAAATTACATGTGACTATTTCTGCAAGGAGGGATGAGATTGATTGTGCCGATAGAGATTAAGATTCATAGATATTGTCTGAATTCTTAGCAACAAGAATACATTTTGCATATGCTAATGCATTTTTAAGTGATAAATACGGACCCCAGTTCATGTTGCTGGGTTTAATCTGAGCACCCTGGATGAACAGAATGGGATAAAATGAGATGACTACCTCTTAGATTTTTAAATGGAAATAAGTGAAGATTTAGTTGTCTGGGCTCATGTAGTTTGTTGGGATCTATTGTTAACTGCATAGATACTGTATAAATTTGAAAAATGGATTGATCTTTAAGTGAACTAATGAGGTTTTCTCAGAATTTATTTCTGAGCACAGTTGGTAGCGTGGGAAATATTTCATCCAAAACAGTAAAAATATCAATAGCAGTAAAGAGGCTTGTCTTTTTCTTCACCGAAAGAGTCAATGTAAACTGTAAGCAGTGATTTATCTTACCAGTTTTGCTGCCGAGTAGAACTAATTACACTTGGCCTGCATATTTTACTGCCATTTAACTGATCAACCATACATGAAACTATTCTGGTACTCATAAGTAACATGTAGCATGCTTTTATCATTTTAACCTATTTTTTTACTTGAATGAAACTCACATCTGATATTATATCAAAATATATTTTGAACACTCAAAACATTTACAGTTAAAACACCTTCAAAACCTTTAGCAATGGCATATCAACATTTGCATGTACCTAATGACATTTTTAAAGAGTATTGGTGTACTGTAAATTTACAGATTTGACTAACTTCACATTAATTTCATGTGCCTCTATCTCTAAGGATCTAATTTAACTTTTCAAATGACCCATACAAATCAATTTCACAGCAGCATGTTTCCCCAACAGGTTTAGATTTTTCTGAGGCACATTTCCTGAAGAGCAGAATCTCAGAGAGTCACGACACTGGGTCCACTTAAATTCATTCTTATCTCAATGATTCATTCGTAAATAGTTCAGCTAAGAGTCCTCTTTTTTTGTTTTGCCTTCACATTGTGATTCAAAGGTGATCCATATTTATCCCTTTTATCCACTTTCTTTCTTTCCTGCTTTTTAATAAAAAACACAGACATTGTGTTCTGAACTGATGACTAGATAATGAAGATTCACTACAAATGGCTCATGAAATTTTACTTCACTGTAAAGAAAAATGAAATTATAAAATTTGCTGGTAAATTAATAGAACTAGAGAAAATGGACTGAGAGAGGTTAACAAAAGCCCAGAAAGACATATTCATCCTATTCTCAGAGTAGCATCCTAGCTTTGAATCTCTAGTTTTGCATGTTCCATTTAGAGTACCTCTAGAAGCCAAGACATTAGAAAGGTTATTGAGTGGACAGGATGTCTTAAGGGAAAAGTTAGTAGAAAATAGGTAATATGAAAGCAGAGAGGGAGAATATTGGTTATTAAATTACTTAAGTAAGGACCGAGGTAGGTGAGGGGAAAGGAGACAGAGGAAGGAAGGAGTCAACCAAATCAAAGGATATATGAAGAATTTATATAGAAACCTATCTTGAAATTCAATTTAAAATGGAATTTTTCTTTTTTGAGATTAATGTAATTACATTTCCCCTTTTTCTTTTTTTCTTTTTGAAAGTAAAACTAAGTATTTATTGTAGAAATTACTCACAAGATACCAAACAAGCAACCCAGATGAGCCGAGGAGTTTTCCCCCGCCGAACTGGAAGTCGAAAGCTGGAAAAAGAGACCAAGACTTCCAGACTTCCGTTGTTCAGTCTTTTAAACCTTCCCCCGTAACGCCCCTAGCCATGCCCAAAAGTGGGCCTGGCTAGTGACATAGTTCACCACCTACGTCCGTATACATCTTTAGTCATGCCTAAAGTGGGTGTGGTTAGCAGTGTGGTAAACCGCTCTTTTATTACCTTATCTGTATGTGCCTCTAGTAAGTCACATGGTTAATGGCGGCACACGGCTTCCTCCTACAATTCCCCTTTTAGTCTAAAAAGGGTATTTAAACTTAAAACAACTAACTTGTGTCAATGAACAAAATGTATCAAACATCAATCCCATCTAAACCTAAACTTACCTGAAAGAAACACCCAAATTTGAACACCTCCTTCCAATCCCAACTCTAAAATAATTTAAAACTAACACTAACAGTTGAAAACTATCCTATAATATCAATAGTAGGGAGAGAGGGCGTGGAATTCTCAAGACTACTTCCTGCTGAGATGGGACGATGGCAATCTCATGGGGACCTGTGAGAAGAAAAATGTTAGTATAACAAAATCTTCAGTAGATCAGACAGTCTCTGTATTGGCAGGAGATGCTTGATTGAAGTTCCTGACTGGGGTTCTAGTGTTGATTGAAGCTCTCATCTGAAGCTCTGGCCAGATTGTAGAAGGTGTGCTGTTTCACACCCTTGGTCCGGAGTTGTGTCGGGTGATGCAGTTTCAAGCCAGTTTCAGGATAATGCTTGTCAGGTGGAGTCGATGATGTGGGGCAGTTCAGATGCTTCCAGTCAATCAGGTGGAGTCAAGAAAGTGGATCCTCATTCTCTTTCAGAAGCAGTTGAAGATTGCTGTCAGGAAATCCCTTGTTCTCTGGAAAACTCAAACATTAATGTTAACAAAGAAATATTTTAACTTTTATATGTATGCATACTGGAAGAGGTGACAATAGGGAAGATGGTAAACATGAAGGAAATTAGACTGTTCAGAAAAAGACATCCACAGATAACAGTCCCTAATTTTATTTTCTTCTGTCTTATATCAATGGCTCTTTGATATAATACAGAAATTCTGAATTTTATTTAAATAATATGCTTGAATTTAGAGTAGGAGAGCCAATCCAACTCCAAAGCCAGCTTCAGTTAAATGAATGGGGACTGAAGTATATGAAGAAACAAAGATAAAAGGGTACTATGAAAAAAACAATATACAGAGATTTAGACTTTGATACCACACAGTGAGTTACTGTTTGTTTGATGGTCCTCAGGGTAGCTATTCATTCTTCTTCAGGAATCCATATGTCCAGTATTCTTTGCTGAGTTTACCTGTGAAGACATAAAACAAAACACTTCTCTTTCCTTTTAGGAGGTCACTTTACGATGGTAGAATATGAATTTGTAGATGAGCTGTTATCTTCCTCCTCCTGAGATGTCTTCTGTTCTGATCGAATCTTAATTAATTTTGATGGAACCCAAAGCTTTTCTTCTCCTGTGGAAACAAAAGCATAACCCCTTCCCCAACGTAACACATATCCTGGTTTCCAGACTGAGGTCATAACATCCTTAAAATACACCTGTTGGTTCAGTTCAGAAGTCTTCTCTGTAGTCCAGTGTCTTTCTGCTGCACTTTGTCCTTTTTCATCTGCATTAAGAAAATTCAACGTTAGTAAAGCATTATGTAACCTATGTTTAGGGGTCTTTGTTCTCCCTGGCTGTTTATGAAGCATTTCTTTTTTTAATTTTTTTATTTTAATTTTAAATAGCTTGTTTTACATGTCAATCCCAGTTCCCTCTCCCTCTCCTCCTCCCTCACTCCCCCATCCCCCCCCAGCCTCCCACCCTATTGCCAATTCCTTCCACATAGGGGATATCTAGAATCTGTCATTTCACTCAGGGTAGGGTCCAGGCACTCCCCTAAGAGTCCAGGCTGAGAGAGCATCCCTCTTGTGCTATGGGCACACGATGTCTGTTTGTATTCCAGGGATAAACACTGATCCACTGCTCAGGGCCCCATAGGTTGCCCAGGCCTCCTCACTGACACTCACATTCAGGGGGTCCAGATCAGTCCCATGCTGGCCTCCCCGGTGTCGGTCTGGGGTCCAAGAGCTCTCCCCCTGTTCAGATCAGCTGTCTCTGCTGGTTTTGCCCACCCATTCTTTGCCAATTTGCTCATCGCTCCTCTCTCTCTGTCGCTGGGTTCCTTGGGTTCTGTTCAGTATTTAACTGTGGGTGTTTGCCTCTGCTTCCATCAGTCACTGGATGAAGGCTCCCGGATGGTTATAGACATCAAGTTCATTATCAGGAATGGGCATTCGAGGTGGTCTCTCCACTGTTGCTTAGCTTGCCAATTGGTGTCATCCCTTTAGATCACTAGGGGTCACCCTGGTGCCTGATCTGTCTTCTAACCTATGATTCCCTCTTCCCCCTATTCTATCCCCCCAACACTCAACCTTCCTGTTCCCCCATGACCTACTCTCTCTTCCTCTTCTCCCCCTCTCTTCTTCCCAGCTCCCACTCCCCCCCCCACCCCTCGCCGTGTTCCCCATCCATTCAGAGGATCTTGCCTCATTCCTCTTCTCTTGGATACTATGCATATCTTTTAGGTTCTTTCCTGTTTCCCAGACTATCAGTGGAAGTGCAGACTGGCACTATCCTGATCCATGTCTAAAATCCATATATGAGTGAGTACATACCATGTTTGTCTTTTTGCGACTGGGTTACCTCACTCAGGATGGTTTCTTCCAGTGCTATCCATTTACCTGCGAATTTCAAGCAGAGTAGTGTAGCGGAAGTGTGCTGGGCCCATTTCCCCTTTTTCTTTCCTCCATGCAAACCCTCCCATAAGTCCCCCCTTGTTCCCATTCAAATTCATGACCCATTTTTCATTCATTGTTATCACATGCATATATGTAAATTATACAGACTGAGCAGGTTACTTCAAAAATATAAATGTATGCATAAAACATAATTTTTCAAAAGCACTCGTTCTTGTCAAGTTCATTTCCACATTGAAAGAGGGATGCCAAGGAGGCAATTAGACATGTGTATTTATATTCTAGACACTGTGATAAAATCTAGGAAATTAGACAGTCTCTAAAGCCTTGCTGTGAACAGTATAGTCTAGCAGAGGTTAAGGAATAGGAAGATTCAGTGTCAACCTTGATGTATCCAAGTATCTGGTGACCATAAAAGCAATGGTGTTGAAAAGTCAAAGATGACTGACTCAGCTTGCTTTGTTTCCTGCCTCTTCACACACACACACACACACACACACACACACACACACACACGACCCTTTTCTGGCCACTCAAACTATTTGTTTAATGTATACCGTAAAACACTAGAAGCATACCCTCAAAAATCCATACAAATCCATCAAAATTCTACTTGTCTGTTATAGTGATATATTATTTATGATTTATTAAAGCTTGCCTGAGGATTCTGAAAGCAAAGTCAGCCATAAGCCATAGAAGCCAGGCACACACCTTTAATCCCAGCAGTTAGAAGCTAGGAGGTGGTGGTACACACCTTCAATCCTAGGATTTAGGATTAAGAGATAGACATATCTCTTTGAGTCCAAGACCACCAGATCTACACAAGATTTAGTCATTCTAACAAAGAATTATAACTCACACCATTAATCCCAGAACTAGAGGGGTATAGAAGACAGGAGCAAGTATTCAGGAGGAAGCATTCATGTTCCATCCTTACTGAGGAAAGATTACAGGCTGAGGCTTGGCGAAAGTTCATGGAGTCAGGATCAACCCATTCAGCCTGAGGTAGAGGTATGACCTAGTGGCCAGCTGCTTTACTTTTCTGATAGTCATAACTCTCCTGGACCCTTTTCCCACTTCAGAAAGAGACCAGTAGACATGAACTGCTTTGATTTACTCCCATAGCTACATCAATCATATGAGTCTATATGTCTGTCTCTATATTTGCTTTCATCATTCTGCATAATAGTGTTCCTCCTGTCCCAGCCCACTCAGCTATGAACTTTTGATTCCTCTTATTCTTTTTCTCGCAGGTCTATTCTATCATCTTCTACTTCTTTTCAACACTTAATATTTCTCCATAAAATGTTATTCCCCCTTTTTTAAAATACCATCTCCATAACCTCCCCCCTTCCTCTCACAATCTCCTGTGTAAATACTCCTTAGATCTCAGCTTCTCTCCCACATCCCAATTTCCTATTCACTGCTCACTCTCTCGACTCTAGCTTCTATTTTCGTGATTCTCATGAAATCACATCCAGGATAGTACCTCTTACCCAGTCCAGCATGTAAGTCTCATGCCATGTTTGGCTTTATTTCTTGCTTAGAATTTCATGATGGTCTTGCTTTATAATAGTCTTGCTTCCTTCTGCCCTTCAGGCATTTCCTCTTATGTTGAGTCTGGGTTCTGCCTTTGGCCCAACACTCTTTCTTCTCTGTATTCTTCTTTCTGAATAATATTATCTGCTCCTTATTAATGATCACATATTCAGTAAAAGTGTCAAACTGTAATCATTTATTTCTGGTCTCTTTTGAGATTTCCACATTATAGACCAATTATCAGCTACACAGCAAACATAACAAGCCCAAGTTACAATAGTCTTTCTCCTTGCCAGTCTTAAATTTCTGACATTTTAACATGTTTTAGGCTTAACAAAGGACTAAAGAAGAGTTATCTATGAATATATGGTCTCAACAATTCAAGAAGACCACAGATAAATCACCCAAGTGCCCAAAGGTAGTTCTCATGGTGTTTCCCCGTCTTGGTTCTGGCATCACTTTTAAATAACTTGCCAAGTTTTTACCTAACTACAGAGGTAAGACGTTCCTTTTGTAGAAAAATAGGACATCTCTAAAGATAGTTCTAATTAATAACTTTGGAGCCTAGAAAAGTAAACCACACATGAACAGAAAGGAAAGCAAGAACAAACACCGAAGTCCTGAGTTTCTGATGAGAATTCTCTATAGAAGCCACATCATTTCACAAAGGGGGAAAGGGACTTTTGAGAGTGTTGTTGCACAGTGGGACAGTCCTCTTACTGTGCTGGGTTACTGAGATGCTTCTGTGAGACACTGGCAAGCAAAAATGATGTGATTCTATCAATTGTTACAAACTTTCTTAAGTTTATTTTTAATTTAAATTAAATTAGAAACAAATTTGCTTCACATGTCAATCCTAGCTCCCATTCCCTCCCTTCCTCTCCTGCCCCCCTTCACCCCTCCACCAACCCCTTCCCCAGTCCTCATTCCATTCTCCAAGTGGGGAGAGGCCCTTCTTGGGGAATCTTGAAAGTCTGTCATATGATTCCTCCATGTGGAATGAGATCCCAAAGTCCATTTGGATGACAGAGATAAATGCTGATTTATTGCCTGAGGCCCCAAAGGATGCTGAGGCCTCCTCACTGACACCCATGTTCAGGGGGTCTGGATCAGTCCTATGCTGGCCTCTCAGCTATTAGTCTGGTGTCTATGAGCTCTCCATTGTTGAGGTCAGGTGATTCTGTGGGTTTCTCTCACCAAGTCATAACCCCTTTGCTCATCGCTCCTCCTTCTCTGCAACTGGGTTCCAGGGGTTCAGTTCAGATGCCTCTGGGCATCTCACTAGTACCAGATCTCTCATCAAACCTATAATAATGGCTCCTTCTATTGTGGTATCTGTCATCCTTCTCTCCTCTATTCTTCTCCCTACTCAAATTTCCTGCTCCCCCATGTCCTCCTCTCTCCTCTCTTTTTCCCAGCTTCCTCACCTCTCCGATCCCTCCCCCCTGTGTTCCCAATCCTCCCAGAAGATTCTGTCCTGTTCCCCTTCTCTGGGTTACCAGGCATATTTCTCTTAGGGTCCTCCCTGTTTCCCAGACTTTCTGGCTGGAAATTGTAGGCTGGCACTCCCCTGTTTCAGACCTAAAATCCATATATGAGTGAGTATATACCATGCTTGTCTTTTTGTGACTGGGTTACCTCACTCGGGATGGTTTCTTCTAGCGCCATCCATTTGCCTGCAAATTTCAAGATTCCATTGTTTTTTTTCCACTGAGTAGTACTCCATTGTGTAAATGTACCACATTTGCTCTATCCACTCTTCAGTTGAGGGGCATCTAGGTTGCTTCCAGGTTCTGGCTATTACAAATAATGCTGCTATGAACATAGTGAAACATATGTCCTTGTTGTATAAATGTGCATCTTCTGAGTATGTGCCTAAGAGTGGAATTGCTGGGTCTTGTGGTAGACTGATTCCCATTTTCCTGAGGAATCTCCATACTGATTTCCAAAGTGGATGTACAAGTTGGCACTCCCACCAGCAATGGAGGAGTGTTCCCCTTTCTCCACATCCTCTCCAGCATAAATTGTCATTGGTGTTTTTTATTTTAGCTATTCTTACAGGAGTAAGATGGTATCTCAGAGTTGTTTTGATTTGCATTTCCCTGATGGTGAAGGATATTGAGTACTTTCTCAAGTATCTCTCAGCCATTTTAAACTCCTCTATTGAGAATTCTCCATTTAGTTCTGTGCCCCACTTTTTAATTAGATCTTTTGGTGTTTTAGAGACTTGCTTCTTGCGTTCTTTTTAAATTTTGGAGATCAGCCCTCTGTCAGATGTGGGGTTGGTGAATATCTATTCCCAATCTGTGGGGTGCCTTTCTATCTTGTAGACTATGTCCTTTGCCTTACAGAAGCTTCTCAGTTTCAGGAGGTCCCATTTATTAATTGTCGATCTCAGTGTCTGTGCTACTGGTGTTATGTTCAGGAAGCAGTCTCCTGTACCAACTCTTTCAAGGGTACCTCCCACTTTCTCTTCTAAGAGTTTCAGTGTGGCTAGATTTATGTTGAGGTCTTTGATCCATAAGGAGATCAAGGGGTTACAAACTGGAAAGGAAGAAGTCAAACTTTCACTATTTGCGGATGATACATAAGTGACCTGAAAAACTCTACCAGGGAACTCCTATAGCTGATACACCTTCAGCAAAGTGGCAGGATACAAAATTAACTCAAGAAAATCAGTAGCCCTGTTATATACAGATGATAAATGGGCTGAGAAAGAAATCAGAGAAACATCACCCTTTACAATAGCCCCAAACAAAAAATATTTGGGGATAATGCTAACTAGACAAGTGAAAGACATGTACAGCAAGAACTTTGAGTCTTTAAAGAAAGAATACCTTAAATATGATACCAGAAAATGGGAAAAAAAAGAAAATGGAAAGATTCCCCATGCTTTTGAATTGGTAGAATTCATACAGTAAAAATGACAATCTTGCTGAAAGCAATCTACAGATTCAACTCAATCCCCATGAAAATACCAGCACAATTTTTCACAGACCTTGAAAGAATAATACTCAACTTTATGTGGAAAAACAAAAGACCCAGAATAGCCAAAACAATCCTGTACAATAAAGGAACTTCTGGAGACATCACCATACCTGACTTCAAGCTCTATTATAGAGCTATAGTCCTGAAAACAGCTTGTTATTGGCACAAAAATAGACAGGTAGACCAGTGGAGTCAAATTGAAAATCCTGATACTAACCCACACACCTACCAACACTTGATTTTTTTTACAAAGAACCTAAAATTATACATTGGAAAAGAGACAGCATCTTCAACAAATGGTGCTGGTATAACTGGATTCTGGCATGTAGAAGACTGCAGACAGACCCATGTCTACCACCATGCACAATTGTCACACTTCCCTATGGCCCATTCAAATACCCCAGTGCTATTTACTTCTCCTTCCTCTCACTTACTCTGCATTACCCCCTCCCCCCATTCCCCAGGTAAAGTCCCCCTTAATTTTTCCATATCCCCTTTCATGCACCTGTGTTCTACTCTCCCTCTCCTTATCCCTCAGTCACCAGAGGTCCTTCTTGACTCTCCTGGCTTCTGCAGTAACTTCAGGTTACATACTCAAATCTAGAGATTTATAGCTAGCATCCACAAATGAGAGATAATGTGCATCCTTGTCTTTCTGTGTCTGATCTCCTCACTCAGCAAAATACTTTCCAGTTCCAGCCATTAACCCGCAAATTTCAGGATGTCATTTTTCTTTACAGATTAATGGTATTGTACTATGAGTATGTACCTCATTTTCATTATCAATTCATCCATTGAATGAAATGTAAGTTGTTTCTATTTCCCAGATCTTATGAATAGAATAACACTGTGTAGCATGAGTTCTAATTGGTCTTAATAATAAAAACCTGGAGTCAGATATTGGGGGGTGAATGCTGAAAGATCAGAGAAGCAGAGCAGCCTCTATGGTTAACTAGTGGCTAATTCCATCCTCTGATCATCAGACAAGCTTTATTTGTTAGAGTACAAACATGATATCACCACAGCAGGGAACCTACATGATCAAGTTACTTCTGTGGTAGAAAATAGAGTCTTTAGGGTATATGACAAGGATGGTATAGCTGTGTGACATGGTAGATCTACTTTTAGGTTTTACAGAATTCTCCACACTGAATTTAATATTGAATATACCAGTTTTCAATTTAAAACAGTAATTTTCCCCTTTCTATTTCCCCGTTTGTTTGTCAGCACTTATTCTCAAATATTCTCTTTATCTTAGTCATTCTGACTAGAGTAACATAAAACCTCAAACTATTTTGAATTTGCATTTCCCTAATTACTAAGAATGCTAAGCATGTGTTAAGATTCCTTACCATTTTTATTTCTTCTTTTGAGAATTCTCTATTGGGTCCATAGTCCATTTTTCAAGTGGATCATTTGCTTTATTGATTTTTGAGTTCTTTATATACTCTGGATATTAAGCTTCCAATGTATCTATAACTGGAAAACATTTTATCCCAGTCTACAGGCTTCATCTTTACTCGAGTGACTGTTTCCTTCACTGTACAGGAGCTTCCATTTTCCTAAACCAATATAATTTCTAACTGCATTCCAAATATGCATCCTTATAGCTACAAGTGTAGCTCTCATTCTTCATCAAATAAGCTCCTATATGAAGCAAAATTAGATAATTACAGTGATCCACAACTGTTCAGAATTCAGAGGATAAGTGAATGTGTGATTCCAGCCTCTAATTGACGTACCTACGACACAAGCCCTACACATAAAACTCAGGAAAGGGCACAGAAAAGGAAGCAGAAAGATTGTAATCGGCAGAAAACCAGGATGCCTGTTGTGAGATAGTGTGTTCTAAACACGACAGGCATGCTTCACCTATGAAATTTAAAAAGTACAGTTGCCTAAACAAGGGCTATGTGATGACAACACCAATTGACATGCCAACACGGATGCTATATATTTCACAAGGCCTCATCTCTAGATGAAGAGTTACAGGCAACTAGTGACTACTGAGAAAGCAAGAATTTGTTTTCCCCCAGAAATAGACTATAGATAGTATCCTAAGTGGTCAGCCCTAAACACACCTGCATATGAGAAACACTAAATGTGCTTACTATAATACATATGTGTGCTTATATATGTTTATTTAATGATAATATTTTTAAAAGAGGTTATGAATTTGAGGAGTGAGGGGAAACAAGGAGGATATGAAAGAAGTGGAACTATGTAAGTATATAAGAACAATTATGTATAAAATTCTCAAAAATACTTTAAGTTAAAAATAAATATCTTTTAAGCCGGGCGGTGGTGGCGCACGCCTTTAATACCAGCACTCGGGAGGCAGAGGCAGGCAAATCTCTGTGAGTTCGAGGCCAGGCTGGACCGACAGCCTCCAAAACAATACAGAGAAACCCTGTCTCGTAGAACCAAAAAAATAAATAAATAAATATCTTTTAAAATAGAACAAGATTGTCCAATGCCCCTCAGGTGCCATAGGCTATAAAAGAAATAGTTCAGTGTCTGGTATGGGTTACTTCCTTTTGAGCTGTTGGTCAGTGGGGCTCTACACACACACACACACACACACACACACACACACACATACACACCACATACCACACACACACACACACACACACATTACAAGCTATTGCAATTGCTCTTGATTATCCTCCAAAACTTGGTTGTAAGATCTTGTTGCTGAAGACACCACATTTTTGAGTCACAGGACAAAACTCAAGCTGATCCTGACCTGGAAGTTTCATTCCTAATGGCTAGCTTTCGTGGTTCTGGAATGCACTATGCACGCTACTGGGTTGGAAAGAATGATCAGTAGTATATTTACATATAGTCCCTTTGAACTACAATAATGAATGTCTTCAGAAGATATGCCCACTGGTGCAACAGTGGCATGAATGTTGTGAGAGTAATGAGCCACTTTATAATTAGATATAAAATATTCTTCAGAAAACAGAATTCATGTCTTGTGCCACATACTGGGTCAAAAATATATAGATAGCTAGGTCATAGGCTTTAGGGAGAACCTAACACTATTTGTCTACTAAGTACACATAGTAATAAACTTCCCCCTAAGTTTTTATCTTTATACCCATATATATTAGAGCATCTCATTACCCTCATCAAAGCTTCTTTTTTCAGTACATAGAAATAAGCACAGAGACCTACAACTAGTCAACATGTAGAGAGTAAGAGAATGGAAATTCTCAGCCCTAAACGGGTCATCTATATTATATCCTCTTCCTCCAAGACTCATAGATAATCATAAAAGAGAAGTAAAAAGATTGTAAGTGCCAGGGGTACTGGATGTCCACAGCGAAACAGTGTTTGGTATACATTTTAGCACCATTGCATACATGAACTCACAGATGTCACTGCTTGCACAAAATCAAGTCAGGTAAAATCTCAGCATGGGTAAGAGAGGGACTCACAAAGTTGTACTCACAGGTGAGAAGCTGTTGGTAACTGATGGCTTCTGGGTTGGAAAAGTGAGTTTTCTTAAAAGATGGGAACCCTAAAGCCTACCCACGATGTGGCAGGTAGCCCTACACCCATGCAGATACAAGCAACACTAGGTGAACTGCTATTCCCAAACTAAAAATTCTCTAAGCTACTTTCATGTTTTTGACCACGAACAGATCTTTACAACTACCAATCCTGGAAAATAGATTTAAACACACTTACACACACACACACACACACACACACACACACACACACACACACACCACCTCAGGCTCTGAAAAGTGAGTCTGAATAAGTTCATGTTAGGAAAATAGCTCACTGGTACATAGGCAATGAAGTAAACACGAATGAACAGTGCCAAGGAGTAGACGCTTCCAATTTCAATCTCTATAGTGGCATCAGCAGTGAGACCTGTGCTTGCCTAGTTGCAGTCATTTGGAAGAAGTGTAGATGGTTTCTCTGCTTTGAGATGACTCTGAATAGACCATAGTGATGTATGCAGAGAGGTAGCAGAAAGCATATTTGGTACCTTCTGACCATTGAAATCCTTTGGCCCCATCACTGACTTGAACCTGTCACAGAGGCTGGCCACAAGTAGTCTACAACCAACTTTATGCAGATGCACCAGGTAGTGTCCTGCCCTCTCCAGTCCCAATCCAGGGACTTGGGGACCAAGGAATGGGGCCAGACCACTGAAAATATCGGAATCTTTCGTCTCATACAGTTTCTCTGACTGTTACAGAAATTAGCCCAAAGCTATCCAGGACCGAAGAAACTGTGAGATTGTGCCCTAAACCTACTCCGCCTACTCCAGAAGGTTATGCATGTGCAGGAGAACTGTGCTGTGAGACAGGGAGAAAAACAACTGACTTTCCCAGTGAAGAAACTGGGAGGGGTGCTAGAATTGTATTGCCAGGCCCTCAGTGAGCCTCTTAATGGGCTTCAGCTGCCTGCACCAAGCACTTGGCTTGGTGGCCATCGAGGCTCCAAAGGAGACACAGAAGAAGGTTCAAATCTCCTAGAGCCACTTTCAAAACTAATTCCAGAGTTCTTCATAGGGAGGACAGGTGGTATGCATAGGTGAGGGGCTGCCCCAGGTAGCAATCACAAACTCTCACTCCACTCAAGCTCGCCAGGGAAGCACAGGTGGCAGTGAGTAGAAACCAGTTCTCTGCATGGCCCCAGGCCCACTGCGCATGTCAGGCACCCTTGAAGACCGCTTGCCCAGCTCATCTTATGTTACCATCCCAGAAACATGGCAAGAGCTGCAAAGGACACCCAGGAGTCAGTTGTAGTTTAATGAGGAACATAGTCAAGTTCTGGGTTCTTTGTTAGGCAGATTTTCTCCTCTTCAGTTAGACATGGAAAAGAGGCCATGAGGTTAGAGAATATACACTTGACTAGGATAGAAAAGGAAGGCACAATCTTTTCCTAAATATCACATTAGGGTTTATTGATGGCCTGACCTAGCTGCTCCAGCATGGGTCCATTAATGGATGCTGTCCTGTAAGAGCTGTAGAAAGCACTGATATGAAAAATACATATAATATGCTGTATCTATAAACTGTGCATGAGACTCCTTTTACAGACAAGATTCCCATACAGGCAGTTTTGTGGTTATTGGGTCAGTATACGAGTGTGTGTGTGTGTGTGTGTGTGTGTGTGTGTGTGTGTGTGTGTGTGTGTTAGTATGATTTCTGTCCTAGTCACCAGGCAAGGATGGAATAGTCAATACTCTCACAGTGATGGATGGCTTTATTCAATTTGTACAAGTGTATCCCTGCAAAGAACAAAGTGTCTCCATAGCAGGCTGAGTTCACCCTGGAAATACTTGTCAGGACACAAGTTCCCCACTTAAATCCATTTCAATTGAGACATCAATGTGAGCCTGGCTGCCATTTCCAGCATTCTACTAGGCAAAGACCCAATTTTCCCTTCTGGGGACTGATAAACTACAATCAGTGATGGTTTCTAAATAGCATCATGAGATAAGAAGTGTGATTAGACTAAATATTAGAGACTGCTTTGTGCTGTATGAAAATTATATAAAATCTCAATCTCATGTCCATAAATAACATTGTACCAGAACACAAGCACCCTGGTTCATTTGTACTCCCTGTGTAACATTTACACTAAATGAAAGAGATGCATAGCCCAAAGGCTTAAATATACTTGGAGTCTATCTTGTAACACAATGAACTGTGTCCCTCCAAAATCCAGCTAGCAAAGCTCTGATTCTCAGTGTCTTGGACTATGTCTTTAATAAAGATCTTTAAAGGGCTAATTAGGTTGCAGGACATTCTGTGTGGGGGGCCCACATGAATTGAGGACTGACATCTTTGAATGAAAAGATAAACCAGACAAAGACACTTACTTGGGCAAACCATGTGAAAATAAGGCAGGAAGGTCAGATGAGAATCAGGACAAAGGCTTCTAAAGAACCTACCCGCATCAGCATTTTAACCTTTCACTCTGTCTTAAGGACATTTCTGTTAGACAAGTCACTTGGTTTGTGATGTTTTATGTTAATCTAAGAAAAATAATACATATCCTTTGATTAAAGTGTGTGTTGGACCTTGCCCTCTGCTATGTAATATTGCTTTAAAACTTAGCTCATGGTTCTGGGGTGATGGCTTCAGAGATAAAACCATGACACTGAGCATGGCTATATGATCCTGAGATATATGAAGCAGAGTGGCATACCAGTCACCCTTCCAGGCATGCTTAGGAGCAATGTACTTCCCACAGATGACATCTGCAGGGTCCTAGAAGGAGGTAGAAGTACAGATAACCAGGTCTGGTCAGCCATATTCCATTCAATCATGTGTCTGCCTCCATAGTTCTGATCAACTCCAAACTGTTTCCCTTACACTGCAGGAACCCCTGGATATCATGGTCTAGAAGCATCTCCTTGAGCCACAGTATTTAATCCGTTTTCAGCTTTCATTGTGACAGTGCCTTGTTTCTGTGTCTTTCTTTGCCTCTTCTCTCTGAGAAATACATCAGACATCCTGGGATGTTTTGTTATTGAAAGCTTGTCTCTCTGCACGTCTCATTTTAAAGGACAATAGGCTGCTTGTGTCTTGCCTGCTCTTGTGAAAAGGACTGTCTATCAGCACCTGATTGCTTTGCTTTGCTTCACAGCCATGCAAACTGCACTGGAGAAGAGGGCTCCATCTTCACTCTGATGCATAGATGACACTCCAGGAGGCAGAAGCTCCATAATAACAAAGCATGACCTTTTACCAGGATACAGAATACATTTTCACCTTTCTATGTGTGCATATGAAGTAATGAGACCTTGAAAAAAGAATGATCATACTTGATAAATGTATTGATGTAACAAATCAGTTATAAATGTTTGGCCTTTAACCACAATTTTTAAACAGCACCAAAGATATATTTATTACATATCAAAAGAAATAACACCCTTTGCCCAACCTCTGAAAACTAAAGAAGGGACGAGCACCAATAGTCTAGGATAAGATAGTGAATGTTTGTCTTTAAGGCTACCAGTGCTGTCTACAATCATACTATCATCCAGTCAGCAACTAGTATGAATAAAAGTGTTGATCACATGCCCACATTTTTCAGGCATTGTGCTAGGAGCCAGACTGAAGGGAGACATGTTGCTGGCTTCAAGAAAACATAGAATTCTGGAGGAGACATGAACTTGCAGGTAAGAGCAGCTAATGTAACTAAGAATAGATATTTCTTAACCAGACCCCAGGGAGGTTCGTGCTGGATAGGAAAAGGTTGGGATGAAGAGTAAAGAAATAGTCCCTAAAGAACAAGAAATATTTGATTCACCTAAGTTGAATCTTAAAGAATATCAAAGATTCCACTAAGTAAAAATGAGGACAGAGAAAAGGGCAACTGTATCTCCAGGAAGAATAAAAGCTTCACATAAAATATAAAAAGTGTTTCTGTGATAACAGGAAAGCTTTTGTTATAGGACTTTTTGAAGTTACAAGGTAACACTCCTCTGAAATCCTCACCTTCCCATGTCCTACTGGAACTATCCTGCACCCTGATTCCTTCATTTCTTCTTGACTAAGTCAGTTATACCCGGAAGGACCTGCTATTGCCAGACAGCGCTACAGACTCTGATAATATGAAAGCAACAAGCGAAAACATATGTCAGTCTTTAAGGAACAGTTATTTTAATGATCTAAAAAATGAAACTAATCGGTATTTTTTTAAGTGAAAGCTCTCATTCATTAGAAAGAGGTACTCATTATGAGTGATAATTATGAATGATTAAAAAAAGAACTCATGATAAATGATAATCCAGTAACAAAGGAGAATTTGTCCAATGAGGTTGATGTTCACATTTAACTGAATCAAAACTGTTCAGAATATTAATGTCAGCTGCTTGGTAGTGCCAGCCACATCTCAGTTGCTCGAGGTTCACACGTGACTAGCAGAGAGCACAGTGAACAGAATGGACTAGAGAGCATTTCCAGAATTAGGACTGTTCTGTAGCACGGGACTGATCTTAAAAATCCTGTGTAACGGATGGAGAAGTGTTGTGCCCAGACTCCGAACCCCCCAAAACCACCATGAGACCAGATACGATGCAAAAACAAAGAGTCTTTATAATCAATGAGTTAGCTGGAGTTAATTCGGGTCCTCTGGCCATCTAACACAGTGGGTGAAGCAAGAGGAACCCCGAGCAGCAGTGGGGCAGGGCATATATTGAGGTAGAGCAAGGGGAGTGTCTGGGGGGTCCACCGGGATTGGGCAACCTGTCCTGAGTTGATTGGTCAGCTGCAGCTGCAGAAAGGCTATCCAGGGCAGTTGTTATGTTCTGTGTTCCACTATTATCAGTAAAGCACATATAGCGTCCCCTTCCCCCGCTAACTTCTGATTGGTTCCTTGCCACATGGAGGGTATCTGGCTTCCTGGTGACTAGGGCAAGGTCGGCAAGGTCAGGGACTCCTGCTGAGTCAGGGGCCTATGTCTTGCTGGGTCTTTTCTGCAGCCTTTTATCTCTGTCACTAGGTTCCAGGAGTTCAGTTCAGTGTTTAACTGTGGGTATCTATCTCTGCTTCCGTGAGTCACTGGATGAAAGTTCTAGAATGGCATATAAGGTAGTCATCAACCTTACCATCAAGGAGGGGCATTTAATGTAGTCTCTCCACTATTGCTTAGTTTGCCAGTTGGTATCATCCTTGTAGATCTCTGGAGATCTCAATAGTTTCAACTCTCTCCTCAAGCCTATAATGACTTGATCTATTATGGTATCTCTCATTCTGCTCTCCTCTATTCTTTCCTTGACTCAACCTTCCTGCTCCCCCATACCTTCTTCTCCCCTCCTCTTATCCCCTCTCTTTTTCCTGGCTCCCTCTCCCTTCCCCCAATGTTCCCAATCTGCTCAGGAGATCTTGGCTCACTCCACTTCTCTGGGTATCATGCATTTCTCTTGGGAACCTCCCTGTTTCCCAGACTCACTGGCACTGGAATTGTAGTCTGAGACTCCCCTGAACTATATCTAAAATCCATATATGAGTGAGTACATACCATGTTTGTCTTTTTGTGTCTGGGTTACCTCACTCAGGATGGTTTCTTCCAGTGCCATCCATTTGCCTGAAATTTTCAAGATTCTGTTGTTTTTTTCCACTGAGTAGTAGTCCATTGTGTAAATGTACCACATTTTCTCTATCCACTCTTCAGTTGTGGGGCATCTAGGTTGCTTCCAGGATCTAGCTATTACATATAATGCTGCTATGAACATAGTGGAACAGACATCCTTGTTGTGTGAATAGGCATCTTTTGGGTATATGCCTAAGAGTGGAATTGCTGGGTCTTGTGGTAGACTGAGTCCCATTTTCCTGAGGAATCTCTATAGTGATTTCCATAGTGGCTATACGAGTTGGCACTCCCACCAGCAATGGAGGAGTGTTCCCCTTTCTCCACATCCTCTCCTTCACAAACTGTCATTGGTGTTTGAGATTATAATTAAATGTCTCCCTTTCCTTGCCTTCCTTAAATCCCTCCTATACACCTCCCATCTCCTTCAAATTCATGGCCTCTTTTTCCAGTAATTGTTACTGCAAGGTTATATATAAATGTATATACATATATATTCCTAAAAATAGCCAGCTCAGTCCATAAAATATGAATTGTATATATATTAACAGGGGTGATCATTTGGCCCTGGATAACCAATTGATGTGTTCTCCCTTCTCCTGCTCCCAGATTTTCTCACTTTGTCTATATTTCTTTGTATAAGGTTGAGGCCTCCTGGGCTTTTCTCCATCCAATTGGGCATGACCAGTGGTATCATCCTTGTTCAGCTCACATTTAGCAATTGTGGTGGTGAAACTTGATAGGTATAGCAAGAGTTTTAATAAGCAAATTGAGACAAGAGTTTAAAAAGAAAGAAAAAGACAAAACAGAAAAACAACTTTTGCAAAAAAGTCTAATGATACATTCCAATTTACAATGAGTTGTTCTAATAAGTCTCTCAGAAATTAATATATATATGATAGATTCCAATTTACAATTAATTGTTCTACTAAGACTCTCAGAAATTATATATATATATATATGATTTTCAACAGCTTTACTAGGAGAAAGGGAAAAAACTAAAGAATACCTCCCAGAAAGAAAAACAAGATGAAACCCAATTCTTTTTAAATCAACCTAATAGGTTTGGAGAAAGTAAATAAAAGAAAATAAGGGGAAAACCATTTTTAAAAATAGCCATTTACATTTTCAGAGAAAGTAGAAGAAAAATTTTCTACAAAAGAAACGGATGCTTTAGAGAATGTTGGGTGACAGATGACAATGCAGAGATAGTTTCACATTTCCTGCAATGGCTAAAGAAAGACATTGCCAAACACACCAGCACACTTTTCCCTCTGGAGAAGTTTATTAAAAATATAGGTCACCAAGAGGAATGACTACAGCAAGAAATCAGAAAATCATAAAAACATTCAGAACACAGTGGATCCAGCTTAGGGATGGTATGAAGGACATTTTGCATGACAGGTACCTGACACCATAAAGAACAATTACTTTTTTCATAAAGTGTGTGTGTGTGTGTGTGTGTGTATCTGTGTGTGTGTGTGTTTAGCATAATGTAGGAAGTTTCCAGAATCATCAGAGTATTTATTTGGTTATATTTACTTACCCAGGAAAAAATAGGTAAGAAGTTTTAGAATAGATATGATCTCCATACACTCAGCTGGGAACTAAAGACAGAACTGAATATCTGTATAGACTCAAGTTGGATTAAAACTCAACCAGACACACCTAGTGGTGGAATCATTTCCCCACAACCTCTTTCCAGAGAGGCAATATGTACCTCGCTAAGAGCCATGTGTGTGGCATCCCAACAGACTAGACCAGCAGTAAATGTGTTAATAACCAAAGCAGACTACATTCCTTTCTCATGAAGATTATGCTATTTCTAGCTAAAAGAACCCAAATTATTTCTAAAATATATTTGTGTTGCTCGTGTTTAATTTCCATAAATCAAAGTGTAAATTAGTCTGTTTAACCACAGTCTTGAATTCAATGAGTCAGTTCAACTCAAAGTCCTTCAGGACCACATTCTGAAGCCAGAAAACCTCAGGTTAGAAGAGTTCTCAGTACTTGAGATAAAGGCTATTTGCGTATGAGAGAGTTCAGAAAGAATATAGAAGGGCAGAACTAAAAAACCCAAAACAAAACTAAAAGGAGAAAAATGGAAAGAGCAGATGACAAGGATGGTTGATGGTGGTGTGACTCAAGTTCAAATTGAAGAATAAAGCTGATGAAAATGACAAGGATTCGGGGGAAAGACAGGAAATGTGTGTGTGTGTGTGTGTGTGTGTGTGTGTGTGTGTGTGTGTGTGTGTGTGTGTGTCACCCAAGAAACTCAAGGACTAAGGCATAAAATGAAATGGACCTGGAGAAAATGGAAACTTAACAACCGTCATTACCTTTGATTTATATAATCCAGGGTAAGTGCCTGTAAGAACAACATTCAGTGCACACGTAGTTTCAATTTTTCAGCCATTCTCTTTTAGGAAGATTTATTTTCAATAACATTTACAGGCTAAAATTCCATAGCAAGGATGAAATGTAACTGTAAATATTGCCCTGCATGCAATCTTGAAAAATTTAGCACAAAGTACTGAGATTGTTTTTAAATAATATAAATTATTTTTAAAGATTGTACTAAAGCAAGCAGTCAGTTCAACTTTTGCCTCTAATGCCAGTGAGACCACATTCACATTAAATGTCCTTTTTATATCACTACCTTCCCACATCATGATCAAAACAATATAATAATCAAAGTTGTATGTGTGTGTGTGTGTGTGTGTGTGTGTGTGTGTGTGTGTGTATTCATGGAGGGACAAGTCATATACAATTTTTTACTGGTAAAATTTAGTAATTTACGAAATATTGACCTGTTTGGGGAATTAGATAAGCCAGATGCTTCTTCTACCTCCCATGTACAGATATGTCTTTCTTGAACATACATATTAATATATCATGCAGGGACTATTTTTGTTGCTATCAGTAGCATTGAAATTGCAACTCAACATCCATCCCTGTAATCACTTAAAAGCTCCCAAATATCAATGTTCACCTTAAACAAAATTATCAAATATTACATGAATTGCAAATTATCAAAATATTTAATTGGAATTATATGTATTGTGTCCATTTCCTCCCTCTGTGTTTTTGAACAAGGTCACCATATTTTCTCTTACTGATCCAACAACAGGTTCTTGTGCCCTACACAGTAAGGTTCTGCCCTTGGCTGCAGCTGCATAGGACTGAACTAAGGTTTATAAGAACTATTTTTTCAGTCTTTCTATATTGGATCTGTTTGTGGATCTTTATTGAATAATTTGGAAGATCTTCTGTGATGCTCAGGTATTTAGTCATCAGCAAATAATCAAGACATTTCTCTATATTTTAGAAGCCTCACGTTTTGGCTTAGATAAAACCTGATTGTTTTGGAATTGTGAAAGGAAATTGTGTCTAGAATCAATAAACCTGATGATGACAAAGCAGGCGATGAAGCAACGGAACACAGCTATGCAAGTTAACAATCTGCCTGTATCTGTCTGCAGTCTCACTGCTATGGAGCCAAGACCAGTGTGTCTCTGGAGCTCACTTGTCAAATGTTCTGACCAAACCAGTATGATCCACATCCTGAGAGACTCCAACTCGAGAAAATATGGACAGGGATGCCTGACATTAACCTCTGGCCTCTTTGAGCATCTGCATGCATATATGTGCACGTGCATGTGTCTCAGTCTATCCCTGTTTAAGTCAGAGTCTCTTGCTCTATCTAGCAATACAATGACTGCCACGGGATCGATTGCTTCAGCTGGAGGGTTGATAGAGATTTGAAAGTTCACCTGATTTTTGTAACTAAATTTTTGTGGCCTCTATGTCTATTGTACTACATGAAGCCACTGTCTGAGCAGACGTACCATACAATAGCGAGAGCATACTTCTATTGAGAGAAAAATCCTTACAAAGGTAAGCATAATCTTTTTTCAGATTTTTTTATTTTAAATTAGAAACAAGCTTGTTTTACATGTCAATCCCAGTTCCCTCTCCCTCCCCTCCTCCCTTGGCCCCCACCAACCTCCTATCCCATCTCCTTTCTGCTCCCCAGAGAGGGTGAGACCTTCCATGGGGAATCTTTAAGGTCTGTCATACCATTTGGAATAGGGCCTAGACCCTCTCTCTGTGTGTCTAGACTAAGAGAGCATCCCTCTATGTAGAATGGGCTCTCAAAGTCCATTCGTGTACTAGAGATAAATACTGATCCACTGCCTGAGGCCCCATAGATTGCCCAGGCATCCTGACACCTACATTCAGGGGGTCTGGGTTGGTCCTATGCTAGTTTCCCAGCTATCAGTCTGGAGTCCATGAGCTCCCCCCTTGTTCAGGTCAGCTGTTTCTGCATGTTTCTCCAGCCTGGTCTTGACCCCTTTGCTTATCACTCCTCCCTCTCTGCAACTGGATTCCAGGAGTTTGGCTCAGTGTTTGGCTGTGGGTGTCTGCTTCTGCTTCCATCAACTACTGGATGAAGGCTCTAGGATGGCATATAAGGTAGTCATCAATCTCATTATCAGGGAAGGGCATTTAAGGTAGACTTTCCACTATTATGTAAGCATACTCTTCAGATGCAATCTTTCAATCACTTCTTTTGGTATTTGCCCGAGTGAGGTGAGGATTTATTTTAGAACCAAAGCACGTGGCAAGTAAGATGCCCTTCACAAAGTAATGATTAATTATAGTGTGGTAAATGAAACAATAGATAGTCATTCAGGAATGAAAATAAATACCATGCTGTATAAAGACATGTAGGGAACTTAAATGCATGTAAGTGAATGAAGCCAATCTGAAAAGATTACCAACTATGTGACAGTCTAGAAATATAGAACTGGGGATGTCAGCAGTTGCTAGAATTTGGCCAAGTGGGGAGGGGACTAGGCAGAGGAGATTTCTATAGCTGTGACAGTACTCAATACTATGATGGTAGATGTATGCCATTATATATTTTTCCAAAGGCAAAAGAGTATATACCACCAAAAATGACTTTCCTGCTCGCCATGGGCTCTGGGTACTAATGGAGTGCTGGTATACATTTATTGGTTGTAACAAATGTACCCCCTTGTGTGGGATGTAATTAGAAGAAGCTATGGAGTTGAGGTTGTGTGTGTATAGTGTCGGGGTGTGCTGGTATACATTTATTGGTTGTAACAAATGTACCCCCTTGTATGGGATGTAATTAGAAGAAGCTATGGAGTTGAGGTTGTGTGTGTATAGTGTCAGGGTGAATTTGGGAAACCTATGTACCTCTAATTCAACTTTCTTGTATGCCTAAATCTGCTCAGAAGTTATTAAGTCCATTAAAAATGAGAACTACTTGCTTGATGGTCTGAAGCTGAGCTTTACCCTGGAAGTCCTGTATTTTTATTTGCTAAACCTACCATCAGTGCCAGAAGAGCCCTGGGATTTCTAGTTACATAACTCACAATGAATGTCTTAATACATATGGCACATTTTGAGCTTCCTTCTCCCACCTGTCATCATCTGTCCAGCCTAGACACCCCGTCATGTCGAGGATGAAGAAGAGGTGGGCTACATACCCTAGTACTGAATTACTGCATTTCCTACAGTTTGGCTCCCTCTAATGAACTCTATTATAAAGAATTACAAAGAATACATTCATGTCAATGTCTAGCCTTGTAAATGAACATTCTTTGTTTACATAGGCTCATAGATGAGCACAGGCTTCTTTGTTTACATGTATATTGTTTCGGTAATTTCATTAAGGTCCTGTGAAGTCAGAAATTGCTGCTTCAATTGTTTTGGTACTCCTCGGTGACTGAGAGTGACATCAAAAGAACCCTCTACATAAATGCTAGTTAATTTATTCTTCTCCTGTGTCAGATATTTTTAAAGTAGTACACCTGACCTTTAATGCAACATGCTTTTTTTTCTGATAATAGGACTATCTGTGAGAAGCACATTCACATGTATCGGTACGAATTTTGTATTTTATTTATTCAAGGAGCAATCCCCACCAATCTCGGCAAGGCCATGATTAGAATCTCTATATTTCTGAAGTGGCCTGTCAACACAACTGTGCTTGAATAATTACATCCAGCAATCTATAACCTCGGGCAATTCCGCCTGCTACAACTATGCCTATGCTGAGAATTTTTTTATCAGCACATCACATAGCTAACAGTGAAGCTCATGAAACCGAACCTATTATCTTCCAAATGCATCTCCAGATACCTGCATCTTGAAGAGAAGTCTATAGTAGAGATACTGAAACACATCACACCCCCACTGTCCCTCTACATACAAAAATATTATTGATGGTAAGTGCCAACTAAGGGCTGTCAGAAGCTATAATCAGTCTGTCTGTGTGGGATAGATTTAACTTGGCAACATAAAATGGTCTCACTTTTTCCCTACCTGGCTTAAACAGATGTCTGAGAAATCTCAGAGAGTCAAAATTCCCACCCTGATGACTATCAGTCACTGATTACAATGGACACTGGGCAAATTTCCCTTTCAAAGAGTGTCGTGAATATGAAGGAAATTAGAAGCTACTCAGAGACCTTCACAGAGGCTTTTACCAGAAGATTTTTCTTCAAAGTCCAAGCCGAGATAAAATACCTCAACAGACTATCCCTTTTTAATGACTCTTAAGCTAGAATATAAATCCCTATTCAGCATGCATTAACTCTCATCAGGATTTTTAACAACTGGCCTCTCTTGCCTCTGTCTGCACTGTACACACATCCCTGGTGCAGCCATGGTAGGTCCGGGGGAGTGGGGGCCGTAGAATGTCTAGCTGCTGGTTAAAATGAAGATGGATGAAATGAAGAGACTATCCCTGTTCTCCTTCACTCCCAGAGTCCTGTGACAGCTCCCTCCATGCTCTAATCCCTCCTGCAAGAAAGAGACAAATTAAGGGTTTTATTATTTATTCTCAGTGAACAGAGAAACCCTGAGGGGAATGTATGGGCTGTCAAACATTAAGACCAAGTGGTGCAATTAGAAACCAGAGTTTGGGTCTTAAGTGTCTCTGTAAGAGGGGATAAAAGAAGAAAGTGAATGTGAGAGAGAGAGAGAGAAAGAGAGAGAGAGAGAGCACTATAGCAAATACATATTCTTAAATAAAATCTGAGAATTCAGACCCATCCTTCTCATTCAGATTTCATTTGTTTCACCCTTGGAATAAAATATAGCGATGCTCAGAAATAGAAGCAAAAATTGGCAGCCTGCTA
Source organism: Mesocricetus auratus (assembly GCF_017639785.1). Classification (NCBI taxonomy): domain Eukaryota; kingdom Metazoa; phylum Chordata; class Mammalia; order Rodentia; family Cricetidae; genus Mesocricetus; species Mesocricetus auratus. The sequence continues at coordinate 40,182,541 of NW_024429198.1, forward strand.
CCAGTGTAAAATGGGTCCAAACACAATAAATGACACTTCTTATCAACAGTGATCTCTGACATGATGGAGTGAATTGGCCACGCCATGCGCAGTGGAAACGATGATCACTCCCTCCACCTGCACAAATACATGCGCTGTGATGTGTGTGCCTTTGGAGAACACCCACTGGCATATGAAAATCCCCACCAGGTGACAAAATGCATTATTAAAACAAATGGAAATTCTGTATTCTTGCTTTAGAATGGATGATTCTGTTTTGTTGTCAAGGTGCATGAGCTTGCTGGTAGCTATGGATACATGGAGGTACACAGTCCACACCAGGGCCATCAGGTGTCCACTGATCATATTGCCCATTACAAGACATGAAGTGATTCTGGCACTTTTCCTTTGTCTACTCTATGATGTATTTCTTTTATGAATGTTCTTCAATAAGGCTCTTAGAAACTGACTTAGACACTGCAATGGAGCTATACCTGAAAAAAATGGGTCATGGGGGCATCCTTTGGCTAGCCATGTAATTGTGCTTAATTAATGACTGGCAGTTTTTATGCTCCTTTTGGCATTGTTAACCTACACACATGGATCTAGGATCTAAAATCTAGAGTCCATGTTATTTTCTGCGTATACATCTGGAGAAAAAAGAACCTAGAATTGCCTTGTCTCAAGCTCCTCTCCCTACCCGGATCCCAAGAGAAAGTTCAATGAGTTAACCAAGCCCCTTTTTACAGAGACAAGCGTTAATCCTACTTACCTGTGAGCAGCAGGCACCCAGTCTCTCTTCCCTATGGCAGCCAAGAGTCACCTTTATCCTTTGTTGCTATAAACTTCGCCTCCCACAGCCTCCAGTTTACTCCCTGTCCTGAGATCAAGTAGTCCTACCTCCATATAGCTCTGTCTAACTCCACAGTGCCCTCCTTCCCCAAGCATGGATTCCCCAGGGCAGATGCTGGGATTTTGTTATTCCCTATCCTTGAGGTGTGGATCCATCCTGCAGGAAAAGGAGTGAGGTACTGATTGGAGCAACACATTTCATAGTAGATTAATTCCCCCTAAATCTCCCTGAGCTCTTCCAAGTAAAATCTGAGCTTCTGTGACAGGTAATCCAAGGCCCAGCTTCCCTTTATGCCATGCTACTGCATGGTTCTCCCCAGACCTCTGTTTTTCAATTTAGAGAATAGTAAAAGAGATGTTGGTCACCGCCAGGGTATGTGTGCCACTAAAGCACCCTTAGGGTTGTCTTGTTGTGTTAGTCATTGTGATTCATAGACATCGTAGCTGTGTAGGATGTCTTAGCTGTGTTGGTTGCCTCCTTTCTTTGGAAACACGGATGCCACCGTTTGCTACCATAAAGCTAATTTTCAGGTGCAAGGCATTCAGCTCAGAAAGGTTTCTGGTCCTTGGGTCTAAAGTGTATAGTGTCTTCAGGAACGTATCTTCATCCCCTGGGAAGCAACCAAGGGAATAGCCTGTCATGTTTTAGGAGCCTCTTAGACAGCCTTGACCATCAATCAAAAACAGTTTCTCATGCATGGTGTTGGGGTTTTGTTAGATGGTCTTTAGCTCTTAGATGGGGCTTTGTAGACCCAGATGAAAGGAATTGCCTTAAACCACATATGTATATTTATATACAGACTTATATGCGTTATGGGTTTTATTAGGTAGATAATTAATAGTATGGTTCCTTACGACTTTTTAGGACATATTTGCTATAATGGTACTTCTGTATTTTTTTCCTCCCTAGTCAGAGCTCTCCTCCTCATTTTCCCATTTCCCCAATCAATTCTCTTGTATCTTGCCATTCCTCTCTCTAGCCATCCCTTTTGTTCTTTCTGCACAGAACTTAATTTAAACAATAACCACCTGCAGCGTAAACTGTGTCACCCTTACCTTGTCAATGAAAAGACACTTTGTAATGAATATTTTGCTGTCATGCTTCTAGCCACAAACACTCGGGTGTTTAAGACAGTCAGCTGTCACAGCTAGTTCTTTGCCACACTAGCCACCTTGACTTTTCTCTAAGCTCACACGTGAGGGTTACTACCGAGTCATCCTTTAAGGAGCCCAGAGATGTTCCCAACAGCCATAGTGGTGAAAACACCTTGAAATTTATGTCCCCCAAGATGGCCTGTTGGGAACTATCTTAATTACTTTAATCGATACAGGATAACACATTTTAATTGTCGGTGGGGCCATTCCTTGAACAAGAGATTCCGGCCAGCATAAAATCAAAAACTCAAGCTGAACATTAACAAGCATGCATTCATGTCTTTCTTCATCGGACTGTGACTATGATGTGATGCTCCTGCTGCCATGATGGATTGTGCCTTGTCCTGTGACGTAACATAATCCCTTCTTCCCTTGAAATACCCTTATCAGAGTATTTTATCACAATAATGTGAAAAAGAAAACTACTCTCACTGACTCAGGAGTAATGCCAGCCATCAAAAAGCCTGCTGTTGCCTCAAGAGCACCTGCAAAAGTGAATGCTACTTAAGTTGAGTCAAACATACTTTCTTCCCAGTTCTCTTGTTTACACAAATATTTGTTGACGGCCGACTGCTTAGATGGCATTGCAAGATTACGATGGTGCGTCAGCTACAGCTCTCTTCTTTCCCTTACTCACTAAAACGAAGAGTGCAGGGAAGGACTCACTACAAAAACCCAGTCAGTCGTATTCAGGTCTGAAATGAACCATGGTGCCATGAAAAGATCTGAAGGCTCTTCAAATACATGTTACTGAATGAAGGGAGCCAATGTGACAAATGAATAAACGGTATGCTTCCAACTACAGGACAGTCTGGGAAGTCCAGATAGAGGGGTGGTGAGGAAAGGGTTAGAGAGAGAGAGAGAGAGAGAGAGAGAGAGAGAGAGAGAGAGAGAGAGAAGCACAACCCACAGGGCTGACAGGCAGATGAATCATTCTGTATGAAATTACAATGAAGAACACAAAAGTCACTACTTCTGTTGGGGCTGGAGAGATGGCTCAGCAAGCAGTTTAGAGCATTGAGTTCAATTCCCAGAACCCACATGGTAGCTCACAACCTTCTCTAACTGTAGTCCCGTGGGATCCAATGCCTCCTTCTGGTAAGCAGATGCCTATTCGAGCAAAGCACCCACATACATAAAATATGTAAATAAATACTTTTAAAATCAATAGAAGAAAAAAAGACCCAAAGAGCTTACAACTCCAGAGAAAACCAAGCTGAAAACTGTGTTCACTCATTAGTAGGTATTCACTAACCTGTCTTTAATCATAACAAGTCTTCCATCCCACTGGAACACAGGAAGAGTAGAAGATTGTAGACTATGATGTCCAACTTTTCTGTAAACCTACAACGATCCAAAGCAGAAAATCAATTAACTGCAAATTTAAAAACCAATGGAAGGACCATTTTTAGCACTAATTTAGACTTTTAAAGATAACATACAATGACTGACCAGTATCTCATAATCCAGCAACACCTAATCTTTATACCATTTGTTAGTTTCATATTCAGATGATACAGCTTAGGCAAGAGAGTAAACAATTAGCCTAGGCATGTTTGGCACATGAGATGTGACCCAGAAACTGTGGCTTCTCTTAACTGAATTTATTATCTGTTGAACTGGAACAAAGAGAAAAACTCTGTCTCGCTCTTCCTTTCTCTCTCCCCCCTCTCTCCCACCTTCTTCCTCCCTTCCTCTCCCTTCCCCTCCCTCCCTCTCTGGTTGTGGAAGGTTGTTGAATGCATGTTGTGTATTCATACATCATGCAAATATACATATATATTCACATGCATACAAAAACCAGAGGTCAGCATCAGATATCTTTCTCACAAGGCTCTCAAGGAGTATGGAACTCATCTATTGGCTGGCTGATCAACCAACCCTCAGGATCCTCCTGACTTCAATTCCTAGTTCTGGGGCTACAGATGCATACCAACACATATTCCCCAGGTCTTCATGCCTTTAAGCACTGAGCCATCTTTGCAGACCCTAACAGCTCTCTTAAAGTACTAACAGTGCAGTAATCACCTTTAACAATCATGTTAATGACTTAAAGTTAGTCTTTAGAACCTCAAGCGATGCCTCCCTACTCTGAGGTTACCATTGATCTTCTTAGTAGTGTTTTTAAATTCATGCAATTCCTATTCTAAAACCTCCCCAATGCAAAGGGGAGAGCAGAAGATTCCCAAACCAGAAGCAGAGAACAAAGATGCATGGTCAGGAGAGGGCACTGCAGACATGGGAGGAATGCCTGAGTCCACTAGCTAGTTACTCCTGGAAATGAAACCAAAGAAAAAGTTAAGCTGCCTTTCAGTTTTAAAGATTACATCATGAATTTGTCTAAAACAGTGGCATGCCCTGTTTTTCAGCCTCCACACACTGTAGAGCTGTTATTCGGCATTATTCAGAATAGAATTATTTCTCCTGAGAGATTCCACAGTTATATTTAATAGCATTAATTAGGCCCTATCAGACTCATAAAACTACCCCCATTTTATGTCAAGCAATAAACCTAAGTAAATTCCTAGATAAACTGAGCACTGACTAAGGCATCCGAGGGTGTCATAACTTTTTGGTTCCCCACAACACCTGCCCAACATCATTCATTCACTTAACAGGACCATGTTGCAAATTGACATTAAGCATTGTCATTAAACACACTTGATTAACTCATAAGACGTTATGAGAACACAGATTACAGCCCTGAGGATGAGAGATTTTTGTGTACAAAAATTTTGTTGAGGGATTCCCTGGCGAGAAACTTTGAGTATAATTTCAGCTGTGTTCATATACTTGGGACCTTTAAAGTGATGGAATTTATATTTTTGTCCCATAACTAGGACGTGGCAAGCCAAGTAAGTAGCATTTCAGAGGCTCCATTGAGATTGTTCCTTAAATTGAAAAAAATCTGTGCTAGCCATGCTAACAAAAGAGTTTCATATTTCCATGTTTCACCAAGTACAAAGTTTAAAACGTGCCTTCCAGTTTTGCTAATAGGAAAATGGGGGTAGGGATAATGCTTTTACATTCTCAAATCCATATGGATAGTGTACAGTGATATATCTTTGAAAATAAAAAATGAAAAACAAATGTACGTGACCACAGTTTGTTGTTACACGAACAATGGCATCTGTGTCAGTGTTTGTACAAAATGAATTAGGAATTCATTTTTCATCTTTAGTTTGGGGTTAATAATTAAGCCAAATAATAAAACCAAAAACACTCACAATAATGCAATGAAACAATAAATTAAAATAATTTAAATAAAATAAATCAGAGGCCGGGCTTACTTCTCTTAAGCAGTATAGCTACGTTTAAAGCAATGCAGAAATAGTGTGCACATAGATATTTGCACATAAAGGAAAATTATATCATTAAATTAATCTCTGCAAAGTAATCTTTAAATATTGGCCATGTGCTGGCCTAGCGTCTGAATCAGAGTTAGCAAAGCACAGGGAAACACCTCTGAACAGATTGTAAAACTTCAGGAACATCTAAGGATTTGTGGCCAATGTAGACTGTCAGTATGCAGCGCCCTCTGCTGGGCGACAAAATAGCACACTGTCATAAAAATCTGCGCATTGTTTCTATTTAACAATGGTGAACAGGGAGGCTAAGGGTTTTTGGAATTAGAACTATAATTCCAGGTAACCACCACTCACCTCTGTAGTTCCTTTTTCAAATAAACTTTTTATTTTATTGATCAAAGCAAATAAAGGCTGATATATGCAAAGAAATAGTAGCTACAGAAAAGTACAGCGCATTTAGAGTATACACATTTAAAGACTTTCTGTGGTTGTTCAGGTTGGAGGGTAAGCTGCCTCATTTCCCGCCTCTTTATCAACATAACTTGGCCTCTGCAATGCTTCACAGCTACTCCCTGCAGCAGTGGCCATTTTTCCCTGAATCTATGAGCTCTTGTGTCTTCACCTCCCGGTCCGGGAGCTCATTGCAGCAACAGGCATGAGTTGTTCACATTGGACTGTCTTAATTCTGAAATCATTCAGCAGGTTTTTTTCCATTTTCATAAACCTACTAGGTGCACTGGGAACTAAAGAGACTCATAAGTGGTCAGAGCTCTGAGAATGATTTTCCCTCTCCTGCCACGGTGTCTGCCAAGGTCCCAAGCACTGCGTATCATAACATATATATTGACATCTAGTTTGAGGGTAGCCACAGATAGCCTTTGGGTGTATATATTGACATCTAGTTTGAGGGTAGCCACAGATAGCCTTTGGGTGTATATATTGACATCTAGTTTGAAGGTAGCCACAGATAGCCTTTGGGTGGCTTATTTAAAACACTCACACTCAGAGTCAATGTTTATCAGTACACAGAGACTTTCATTCCCAAATCACTTGTAGTTTCATTTATCATTTGGATTTATAGGATTACTTTGATTTTAATAGATAGATGATAACTTGATATATGATAACTAGATAAATGAATAGATAGATGCTGATAGATGATAGATGGATGATAGACAGACAGACAGACAGACAGATACTCACGTTTGCTATTTTGATTTACAGAATTATTTTGGTTTTTAATATGTGTGCTATTTTCATCATTGCTTACCTTCTTCCATGAAAGTCTTCTTAGCCTTTGATCCATGTTTGTAAATGAGTTGAGTAGACTGCACCTCATATCAATACATCAAGTCCTAACATTACATCAAGCACACTTTAAAACCTAAACAACGGTGTGCAACAGGGTGGAAAATACGATGACTGAGTATTAACTGCAAGTTGTATGAAACAGACCAACCACAGCAATTCACATAGCACATCCAGTTGCTAAGAATGAAGTTATCATAACTGCAAGGAGACTGAAAAAAAAAAGTTTTTGGCTTTTCGGGACAAGGTTTCTCTATGTAGCTTTGGAGCCTACCCTGGCACTTGCTCTGTAGACCAGGCTGGCCTTGAACTCACAGATATCCACCTGCCTCTGCTTCCCGAGTTCTGGGATTAAAGGCGTGCGCCACCACTGCCCAGCGAGACTGAAATATCTTAAGACAAGTAAGGGAAATACGTGAAATGTTCATAAGACGCTTTCTAGGTTTGTGCTCTGAATCCACCAGCCTCCCATTCTCTAGAAGACAACTGTCAGGGCACTGCAGACTGTCAGGGTAAGGAAAAGGCAGGTCTAGGCTGTCAAAGAAGCACGCATCCCTTCTGGGGCATCACCTTCGGTGGCTTGAAATGACCGCGGTGGTATTGCTCATATCTTGAATACTTCTACACATTTCAGGTCAAAGCTTTGCAGCCAGATTTCTGGCATGAATAGAGAAGTACTGTTCAAGGCCCACTCCCTAAGTTACTGGCAGCTGATAGCTGCTTGGGAAGTGAGGCTCATTCTGCTTGAGGGTGTGGCCACTGGCAGGATTGGCCCCACATCCATGCATATGAGTACAGTGTTTCTTTTTTTTAAAGAGGAAGAAATGTGGTTGGAGCAGATGGGGTGGAAAGGTTATAGGGGAGTTATGGGGAGGAAATTGGATGTGGATATGATCATATTTCACTATGTTGTGTACTTAATTCTCAAATAATATTTTAAAATATCGTCTGGGAGGTCTATGAAGACCAGTGTACTATCATACCTTGGGGATAACTTTTGTCTAAGGAAGCCTGCTGGACACCACACAACCCCTTTTTTTCCTCATCAATCAACCACTGAGTCATTCACTGACCATTCAGTATGCCCTAGGATGCACTGAACACTATGCCTTGCGGAAGCACTGGGTAGTAAGCAAAGATGATTTCTTCTTTCTCTCGGGAGATTCGTAAATGAGACCAACTAGAAATTAATTAGCAAACAAAAGGCTTTATCATGAATGAGAAACTAGCTGGAAGCAATAATAGAAAGGAAATAAAACTCATTGGATCTGTCAGGAAAGTCTCCTGCTGATGAGGCAGAAGAATGAAGGCCAGCATGGGAAATAGCCGGGTATATAGGGATGAGTCAGGGGTATGAAACTGAAGAGATCCTCGGGGTCCCTTAACTGGGTCTGCAGGATCACAGGGAAGAACTTGGACTTAGCTACAGGAAAATAACTGCTTTGAATGGGTAGATGATATATTATATACATGAATAATATCTGTACATTAAATAGGTATGTTTATCATTCCTGTATGCCATATTGCATATACTCTGTACCATACAAAACTATCATGTATATGCATGTGTCTGTCAAATGTAGATGGAGAACAGGAATAAAATAAATAAAAATCAGATAAATGATGGGGTTTTAGATGGATGCAGTCAGAGATAAGATGGAGACCATGGTACCCATTAGAGTTGTATTTAAGACATAGAAATAACAGTTTGCTCAAGCACATCTAGGAAACTGAGAATTTGACAGTAACGTCCAGGCTCTGGCTTAGCCATTTAGATGATGATTTGTTTTAGATTGTGATGTCTAGGTAGAGAACAAAACTATGGAGGACACGGGAAAGAAGATGGGGTGTTTGAAAGACACTCTAGAGCCATCTGAAAAGACAAAGTCAGGCTGGCAACAGATGCATCTCCCTTCCCACTTAGCAAACACAGATTACAACATCAGCAAGTACTATAAAAGGCAAAACATTCCTGGGATGTTTCAATATCATCTAGAAACACCCATCCTATGGGAGCTGTACCATAAAACACCGCCAAATTTGCCTTCCTAAAACCTTAGTTTTATTGCCATTGTCTTCTTTTTTTTTTTTTGGTTTTTTCGAGACAGGGTTTCTCTGTATTGTTTTGGAGGCTGTCCTGGAACTCACTCTGTAGACCAGGCTGGTCTTGAACTCACAGAGATCTGCCTGCCTCTGCCTCCCAAGTACTGGTATTAAAGGTGTGTGCCACCAACGCCTGGCTGCCATTGTCTTTCCAAAAATTCTCAACAAATCCCTAAATTTTACTAAATAAAATCAAAGTTCAAAGAATTTAAGTTAATATCTTTGATGACCTGGCCTTTTCCGCTCCGTGATTCTCCACAAACCCCACCAAATTAAAACATTCTTGCCTCTCCTTGAACTTTCCCAATGACGCACTCAGTCATTTCCCTCTCTTCCTTTTCCTTTTCATTCATTTGTCTTCTTCTCACTTGGCTTGCCATTATTAACTATGAAGAATCACATGAACAGTGCATCTCATGCTATCTTCCCAATTCTGACATACACACGGTATGGAAATGCAGCGCTAGGAGTTTTGGAGTTGTAGACAAAGCATGCTTGGCATTTGAAGCCCAGGATAGGAGTCAGCCTTGGATTTTCTGAACCATGGTTCACACAAGTTGATTCACATTCATGAACTCTGACTTGATGCTTTATGAAATATAAATATATTTCACAAATCCAGTGAAAGAGATGTTTCCAAAAATTCCCAAGCAATTTAGAGCACCTGTGTGTGGTTCTCAATCATTCTAGCCCATGTTCCTTAGGTAAATAAAGGGATGCAGTATTTCATGTATAAATATAAATTCACATTCTAATGCTGAGTATTTTGCAAGCACTCATCACACCTCATGAATCTTATTGCTCAGAATAGAAAGTAACCATTCGGGTAGGAATCCTTGCTTCAAATGAAACATGTGCTTCTGCCCATTACCATTACATTATATACCATTTACACACATCTTATCATCTTTATTAGATACCATTGTTTACATTTCACAAGACAATATACTTAGCCTAGTTCTAATAGCAATTGAATTAATGATTAATTGATCAACCCATCAAAATTATTCTTGGTGTTGAGAAAACTGAAAATAAGAGGTAAATAGAGTGGTCTTGGAAACAGAGCATTCTCATCTAATTGGTTCACTTATCCACTTGCCTATTCATAAAAACACACACTGACAATCCTCATTCTCCTTCTCCTTGTGCCTCTCAGTAGATCTTGCCTCTGTGTTTGATCCATATTTTTTCTTTTTGCCATGAGTATTTACCTGACCCCTAATACCTACCATCTACTATCAGTACAACTTAAAGAGGAAACCAAAGTTAAAACAGCTGAAACAGGAGAATAGCAATGCCAAAACTCTAAAAGAGAAAAAAAACATAATGAGTACTATTCAGATGGAAGACTTTCTATTACTTTTGCATTTGTCAGCAACTAAAGTTGACTCTGTCCATAAATGATAGCCATAATTTTATAGTCAGTAGTCTCCAAATAGTGTATTCCTGAATTCATCTGAATCCTTTTTTTAAATATCCTCTTTTTAAATACATTGAAACTTCCAAGAACTGTTAAAAGACCTTATAAAATAGATGTTTGGGGACAAGATGGATCAGTAGGTAAAGGTATTTGCCACACAGGCCTAGTTGCCTGAGTCTGAACCACATAAAGATGGAAAGAAATAGCCAACTCCATAAAGTTGCCCCCAGCTATACTTGTGCTGTGTACATACACACCCACACATACCTACATCAGACACACAGACACACACTAATCATAACATTTTTTAATAAAGTAGATGTTTTAATTCTATCTGGTGCCAGCTTCCTCTAACCCTTTGTTTTGATGCATATAATAACAAGAAAATGTGTCTATTGTTTTCCAAAATTAGTAATATTACATAATACTAACAATAATGTTATGCCCTTGGTACCTTCATTGTTCCCACTTTAGGAAAAAGTAAACTAAGCCTTGGTGAGGTTGAGCCATTTATGCAGGCATCTCATAGTCCATGTACATATAGTAGCACAATTCGGGGCCACATTTGTGTGATTCAAAAGTCTTAAACACTAGTTTATAACGACAGTGATCCTATATGGCACCACTCTCTTATTGCTAACATAATTCCTAAGTTCATATTTCAAGATTCAGAATCTTGAATGTCTGTGATCAAGATCTCTGTCAAGGATGCCCACCATCACCCCCACAGTATCCTCATTTGCAACCAAAAGCTACTCCTAACAATAGTAGAAATTGTGTACTCCAGACAACATTCTTTCTGTCTGTAGGTCTTAATGTCTTTACAATAAACAAAGATTCTGTGCTAATGTAGAGCAAAGAATAGATTCAAAATGCTCATAACCCTTTGCCCATGGTGAATCAAATAAGGACAGATGATCAGTAAATAAAAAGGCCCCATTAGTGAGAGAGATTTAATGAAATGCTGATGAACAATCTTCTTTTCAAAGGTTAATAACCGGGAACACTTCCAAACCGCTATTTCATTTCTGAGTATGAACTTCCCAAACTCTGATATTGCACATCAGCCAGAATCCAGGACTCCCATCACCAGAGCCACCTGTAGCCACTGGTGGCAACTTAGAAACATTTATGGTAATCGCGACCATACTGCTCACATGGAATCCTTATGGGAATTATACCTCTAGAGAATCATTAACTATATTTTTGCTTAGGACTGCATCCATTTTTTTCTTTCACGACATTTGTGTCTTTAGTATTAAAGAAAGAACTAGACTAATCCTATGCTAATCCTAAAAGCTGTAATCCTCTTTATATTTTCAAATCTATTATCATTGTAGTGTGAATGGCATTTAAACAACCATCATCTCTATTTTACAAGCCAAAGAGACTTCCCATAGACCCGGAGCCTCAGAACATACCCAGATCTAGGAGCCCACTGCCCAGTCAGTCTAAAATAGAAGAAAATTGGATCTGAGACAGCTGCCAGCCCTGGTCTTTTAAGGTGACAACACTGAACCATGTGCGGTAGCTATGGATCACCAGTTGTCAACAGTGGGTCTCTGTGGAAGTCTTTGCTCCCTCCACAGTAGGATACTCCTACTTGGTTTATCAACTATAACAGCCAGCAGGCATTCCACTGTAGGTTGGAGTCTCAAAAGTGCAATAACAGAAGCAGAGCTGGCAGAGGCCTCCCCTACATAATTGAATCTGAGCTCTCTGGGAGTTCACTGCTTTGAGCCTGGACTGCAGTCAAGCTTGGCCTCCCCTCCTCTCTGGTCTGTAACTGAATCAGGTCTTGTAATTATGCCTGCAACCATGCCAAACTCCATCTGTGTCTTACAGCTGGGAATTGAAGGAGGGAAGTGAGATCCGTCTCATTGACAGGAACTCCTGACAAACTACCACGTTCTACAGGATCGGTGACTTTCATGATGTCAGAAACGATCGTCTATAACAAAGTTTAGAGAACCTATTTTATATAAGGTTGCTAAAGTTTCCTAAAATTCAATACCAGTGTTTCACTAACCATCATTGACACTTAAAGAATTCATAAGCTGTGTCAGGCACAGTCTTGTTTTTATGCCCCCATATTAATCTGCTGAATAGAAAATATAGATATTCTTCCAATCTTTACGAATAGACCAAATTTCAATGAAAAATTTCAGGTAAAATATTTCAGTCTGTGAAATAGATTATAAATGAGTTATCCACACATGTAGTGCAGATGTTGACCTACATCTCTTCATTACAATATCATTGTTTCACTTTATTCTCTCACAAAAAAAAAGAGTAACTGCTTTTAACATCATTGTGGAGGTATGTATGGTAGCACTAATCTGTAATCCTAGAACTCAACAGATAGTCAGGAGGATAACACATTCCACGTCAGTTTAGGCAATCATAGAGAGACCTTAATTACAGCCCGGGATTAGTGGCACACACCGTTAATCCCAGTATTCAAGAGGCAGAGACAGGCAGATCTCTGTGAGTTCGAGGCCAGCCTGGTCTACAGAGCGAGTTCCAGGACAGGCTCCAAAGCAATACAGAGAAAACCTGTCTCGAAAAGCCAAAAAAACACCAACAAAACCAAACAAGCAAACAAATAAACAACAACGGGAAAAAAACCCAAAACTTAATTACAGGCACATGACAATGGCTAATGAGTAAATGCTTCTCTCGACTTTAAGTACTTCCAGGAGGATCTGCACATAAAGTGTGTGAATCATAGTGTTAGAAAGGAACATACAAACCCTCTCCCTGGTTGTAAAGTTCATGCCTAGGTATTTCATCATGTACAAAGAGTTCTACCTCCAGCTCCCAGCCTCTCAGAGTTCTGTGGTTGAATTGTAACTTGCTGCCTTTCTCCTTTTGAAAATATGGCTATGAACACCGAGCCCTTCAGAGGCTAGCCTACTGCAAGACCTGGAAGCCTTCCTTTGCCCCATTCACCTCCATGGCTAGCCACTAGTGCAAGTCATACCTGAGAGCCCCAGTAAACTTGGAACCAGTTTGCCTTACCCTGTTCCAATATAGAAAGCAGATAATGGGCCTAACTCTGACACAGACCATCAACCAGAACACAGACTTCTGCATGATCTCAGCATGTAATCCAAAATTGGTGTTACTTATCCATGGAAGCTTGTAGCAATACAAGTCATGCCAACCTCTTCCTGTGCCCATCTTAAATCTTTCTCTTTTCTTATGCATTACACATACCCAGTAGTGACATTTGACTTTAAAAATGAGCCACCTCTTTCTCCTCCTTTTCCTCCCAAAACTAGTACCAGCTGTAATATTAAAAATCGGCTCAGGAAAGAAAGATGCCATACAACAACAGAGCTTGGGTAGAGAGGTTTTTTATTGGGGGAAAGTGAATGGGAAAAGCAGGAAGAGGACAAGGGAAACCTGTCTCTGGGAACAGGAGCAGCAGGAGATAAGGGGGTGGGAGATGGAGGGAGGGAGAGATGGAGTGAGGTAGGGAGAGAGAGAAGCAGAGACAAGGAGAGAGAGAGAAAACTGGGAGGTGGGTAGGGCCCCTTTAAGAGGGAAAGTAATGAATGTGCACAGGTGGTGCTCTTAGTGTCTGCAGCTGAGGGCATATCCTGTCAGAACCCCAGGGACCAGCCAGTACAGATGCCTGAATACTAACAGCACCTCTCAGGTTATGACTCTAGAAGGGTGTGGCCATATCCTGAAATCATCTAAGAGGCAAAAGAAACACAGACAGAGTTTCAAACCTGTGACCAAATTCTCACTCCATCATGAACTGATGGTGAAACCTTTGGAAAACATGATCCCGGGTACTTTGTTGTTTGTTTACTTGCTAAGATGACTTCACACTAAAGAGAGTTGTGTGAATATCACAGCCTGTAGAGAACAGAAATCATTCCCCAAGGGACTGCTTCTAATTATAGTTTGCTTTGTAACACAGATGATCCCTAATCTTTGCTGTAGCCCTTTTGTAGAACAGCAGTTTTTAATCTTAGTTGTACATTAGAATCATGAGGGAACATTTTAAATGCCTCACGTCCTGGACACATGCCAGAACAATTAAACCAGAAGCTAAGAAGCTGAGACCCAGGCCTCAACTGCTTTCACAGCTCCCAGGTGACCCCAGTGTGCAGCCAAGATTAAGAGCAACCAGAGAACTTTTCTCAAAGTGGGTCTCCATCCCAGTGGTTTCAGCAGTTTCACCTGTGTTGCAGATTGTGTTCATGGAAACAAATACAGCAACAGAGAGAAAGAACTCCCCTTTCAAAAGTTTATTTAGCCAGAGAGTTTCATGTATATACACACATGTATATATAAGTGAAAATGAATACTTAAATCATAATTAAGTAAAAGCATGCACTAGAAAAGCCAATTGGACTTCATGTTTATAAATACATATTAACTTAAGGGGGAGCTCATGGACCCCAGACTGACAGCTGGAAAACCAGCATAGGACCAAACCAGGCCCCCTGATTGTGGGTTTCAGTTAGGAGGCCTGGGCAGAACATGAGGCCTCTGGTAGTAGATCAGTATTTATCCCTAGTGTACTAATGGACTTTGGGAGCCCAATCCACATAGAGGAATACTCTCTCAGCCTAGATACATAGGGGAGGGCCTAGGCCCGGTCCCAAATGACGTAACAGACCCTGATGATCCCCATGGAAGGCTTAACCCTCCCTGGGGAGCAGAAGGGGAATGGGATGGGGGATCGGTGAGGGGCATGGGAGGATGGGAGGGAGAGGGAACTGGGATTGATAAGTAAAATAAGATTTTTCTAATTTAAATAAAAATACACACACACACACACATACATATATGTAATTGGTAGGGTGAATACACCAAAGATGTTGTAAGTATGAGCACCAGATTTCTAAAGTTAGTCCTATTTGAAGCATGGGCTTGATTAAAGCATTGACCTTGCTTTTTGCTTAATCGTTCTCATCTTTAAAATTTTTTATAACAATGTATTTTGAAATTTAAGAAGGCACTGTTTCAAGGAAGCAAACCTATTACTGGAAAATAAATAAAAATAATTGTGTATACTAAGGAAGTTGCCCCATTAAGGGTCAGAATATTAAATCTGTAAAACTTGACAACTCAGACAGATAAGTGACAGGGAAAATATAAAAAGTACTAGGACTGTGTCAGCAGTTGTGAAGTGCTGAGAGGCCATGCAGAGCTGATATGCAAGGGTAAAATATGCCTAAGGAGATGGTCCAACTGTCCAATGACAATTACAGTACCTGTCACAACTCTGGAAGTTAAGAGGGAGATGAGGGGGGAAATATTACCACTTACAGTCCATATAAATGAAATGGAAATATTTTCAACGTTTCTTTCTATCTCAATACTCAGGAGTCTCATGATATTTCAGTGAGATGGGGATGTGTACAGAGTGCATCCATAGTTAGCATTCATCAGTGTGGCAATAGGTGTCTCTCACTTGGGAGATCTGCCCTGGACAGCAGGATCTTGCCATGGGATAAGCATGAAGAGAAGTGAAAGTTTAAATGACTCCATTTTCAGAAGAATTTTGGAGAAGAAAAGAAACTCCAACTTGAGGAAGGACCGTGGGACTCTAAAAATACAAATTAAGGTAAGTTTCACAGAAGAAATAGATGAAAAAGGAAAACTAAGACAGAGTGTATCATGTATAATACTTGCAACCAGCCAACACCTATGACCAATCAAGGAGAACAAATGATTGAACCAACAAAAAAACAACCAATAAAATGACAAAAAGTGGTAAGCTACTTTGTAATAACCTAAAATATAGTAAGTGGCCTCAATTCACTAATAAAGAGGTGCATACTTCACCTGTGCCCTGCTGGAGCCTCCTGAGGCCTGGGGACTGCGCTCTGGGGAACCCATCCCAGTGGGCCAGCCCAATGATAATCTGACAGCATCCTAGCCCCTCCTCCACCCATGGGAAAAGGAGAGCCATCAAAGTATTGGACATGCGTGTACCCACTGGAAGAGAACCTTGGACCCATACCCACCTGCACCTACTGGAAGAAGGGATGGGAAGAAGATAATATAAGAACACATTCAACAACAGAAAAACCAATATGACACCACCAGACTCTAAGGACTATACACCAGCAAGACTTGCATATCCCAACACAGATGAAGCAGAAGAGAATGACCTTAAAAACAACTTCATGAAAACGATAGAGGTCCTCAAAGAGGATATGAGAAATCCCTTAAAGAAATGGAAGAAAAAACAAACCAAAAAATACAAGAAATCAACAAACCTCTTAAAGAAAGCCAAGATAAAAACAATGAAAATGAAAGAGATGAAGGAAACAATTCAAACAGTTCAAGAGATGAAAACTGGAATAGAGGCAATAAAGAAAACACAAACTGAGGGAATGCTGGAAATAGAAAAGCTAGGTAAATGATCAGTAACTACAGATGCAAGCATAACCAACAGAATACAAGAGATGGAAGATAGAATCTCAGGTGTTGAAGATACACTAGGAGAAATAGATTCATCCAACAAAGAAAATCTTAAGTCAAACAAATCCCTAACCCCAAATATTCAGGAAAAATGGGACACCCATCAAACCTAAGAATAATAGGAATAGAAGAAGATGAAGAAACCTACCTCAAAGGGGAAGATAACATATTCAACAAAATCATAAAAGAAAACTAAAGAAAGACATGCCAATGAAAGTACAAGAAGCTTACAGAACACCAAATAGAGTGGACCACAAAAAAATCCCCTTGCCACATAATTATCAAAACATACAGAATAAAGAAAGAATATTAACATTAACAGCAGCAAAGGAAAAAGGCCAAGTAACATATAAAGGTGATTTCTCTATGGAAACTTTGAAAGTCAGAAGGTCCTGGATAGATATTCTACCACGGTAAGACACCACGTATACCAGCCCAGACTACTGTACCCAACAAAGCTTTCAATCACTATAAATGGAAAAAAACAAAATATTCCATGACAAAACTAGATTCAAATAATACATATCCACTAATCCAGCCCTACAGAAAGTTCTAGAAGGAAAACTCCAACCCAAGGAAGATAACTATACCTACAAAAATATAGGCAATAGATAATCCCACTTTACCAACAACCAAAATAAAAAAGGGATGGAAATCCACACACAATACTAACAACAACAACAAATCCAAAACAAAAAAGAATGAACAATCAGTGGTCATTAATGTCCCTTAATAGTAATGGTCTTAACTAGCCTATAAAAAGACACAGGGTAACACAATGGACAGGAAGACAAAAATCAATTCTTCCGCTGCATACAAGAAACACACCTCAACTTCAAAGATAGATGGTACCTCGGAGTTAAGGGTTGGGAAAAGATTTTCCAATCAAACGGACCCAAGAAACAAACTGGTGTAGCAATCCTAGTATCTAACAAATTAGACTTCAAACTAAAATCAATCAAAAGAGATGAAGAAGGTCATTTCATATTTATCACAGGAGAAACCCATCATGATGAAGTCTAAATTCTGAACATCTATGCCCCAAATATAAAGGCATCCATATTCATAAAAGAAACATTACTAAAACTCAAATTACACATAAAACCTCACACACTTATAGCAGGAAACTTCAACACACCACTCTCACCACTAGACAGGACCATCAGACAGAAAGTTAACAAAGAAACAAAGGAACTAATAGAAGTTATGACCCAATTGGGTTTAACAGACATGTATAGAACATTCCATCTAAACACAAAAGAATATACCTTCTTCTCAGCACCACATGGAATCTTCTCTAAAGTTGACTACATACTCGGCAACATAGCAAACCTCATCAGGTACAAAAAAATTGTTATAGCCCCCTGTATCTTATCAGACCACCATGCTTTAAAGTTAGAATTCAACAACAATACAAATTGCAGAAAACCTATGAACTCATGGAAATTACACAATGTGCAATTGCACCATTCCTGGGTCAAGGGAGAAATAAAGAAATTAAAGACTTCCTAAAATTCAATGGGAATGAAGACACAACATACCCAGACTTATGGGACACTTTGAAAGCAGTGCTAAGGGGAAAGTTCATAGCACTAAGTGCTCACATGAAGAAACTGGAGAATAGTCACACTAGAGAATTAACAGCACAACTGAAAGCTCTAGAACAAAAAGAAGCAAACTCACCCCTGAGAAGTAGATGCCAGGAAATAATCAAATTGAGGGCTGAAACCAATAAAGTAGAAACAAAGAAAACAATACAAAGAATCAATATAAAGAAGAGTTGGTTCTTCGAGAAAATCAACAAGATAGACAAACCTCTATCCAAACTTACCAAAAGACAGAGCGTGAACATGTAAATTAACAAAATCAGAAACAAAAAGGGGGACATAGCAACGGACACTGAGGAAATCCAGAGAATCATCAGGTCATACTTTGAAAACCTGTGTTCCATAAAATTCGAAAATCTAAAGGAAATGGACAATTTTCTGGATAGATACCACTTACCAAAATTAAATCTAGAGCAGATAAGCAATTTAAATAGACCAGTAAACCCTAATGAAATAGATGCAGTCATCAAAAGTCTCCCAATCAAAAAAAAAAAAAAAAGCCCAGGGCCAGATGGTTTCCGTGCATAATTCTACCAAAAATTCAAAAAACAGCTCATACCAACTCTTCTCAAAGTATTCCACACAATAGAAGTAGAAGGGTCTTTGCCAAACTCTTTTTATGAGACTTCAATTACCTTGGTACCCAAGCCACACAAAGACACAACAACATCCCAGGGATGCCGGGATGGTTCAACATACAAATCTCCATCGATGTATTCCACCATATAAACAAGCTGAAAAAGAAGAATCACGTGATTATCTCACTAGATGCTGAAAAAGTCTTTGACAAATTCCAACACTTCTTCATGATAAAGGTCTTGTAGAGATCAGGGCTAATAGGAACATAACTAAACATAATAAAAGCAATATACAGCAAACCAACAGTCAACATCAAACTAAATGGAGAGAAACTCAACTCGATTCCTCTAAAATCAGGAACAAGATAAGGTTGTCCATTCTCTCCATATCTCTTCAAATTGAACTTGAAGTTCTAGCTAGAGCAATAAGACAACAAAAGGAGATCAAGGAGATAACATTGGAAAAGAAGTTAAACTTGCACTATTTGTAGATAATATGATAGTTTACATAAATGACCCAAAAAATTCTACCAGGGAACTCCTCCAGCTGATAAACACCTTCAGCAAAGTAGCAGGGTACAAGATTAACTCAAAAAAATCAGTATCCCTACCATATACAGACTATAGAAGGTCTGAGAAAGAATCAGAGAAACATCACCCTTTACAATTGCCACAAACAACATAAAATACCTTGGGGTAACGCTAACCAAACAAGTGCAAGACCTGTATTGCAAGAACTTTGAGTCGTTAAAGAAAGAAATTAAAGAAGACACCAGAAAATGGAAAGATCTCCAATGCTCTTGGATAGGTAGGATCAACATAGTAAAAAATGCAACCTTGCCAAAAGCAATCTATAGATTCAATGCAATCCCCATCAAAATCCCAGAACAATTCTTCACAGACCTTGAAAGAGGAAACTTCAGTTGAAGAATTGCCTCAATCTGGTTGGCCTTGGGTCATAATTCTGAGATTGTCTTGATTGATGATTACTGGGGTTCGGCCCAGCCCACTGTGAGTAGTAACATTGCTAGACAGTCTGAACTGGGTAAGAAAGGTAGCTCAGCATGAGCCAGTGAACAAGATGGTGAGCAGTGTCTCCCCATGGATTCTGCTCCAATTTCTGCTTGAACTCCTGCCTTGATTTCCCTCAATGGACTGTAACCTATGAAATGAATTAAACCCTGTCCTTTCCCTGGTTTGCTTTTAGCCAAACTGTTGATCACCAAAAGAGAAAGCAAATTAAGACAATACCTAATTCCTGTCTTGAGATAAGTCAACATAAAGGCCCATCAGCAGATAAAGAAAATGTGTTAGAATTTTCACCCATAAAGAAAAAGGAAAAAATGACATTTGCAGGAAAATGAATGACACTATAGATCACTATGTTAAGCTAATTAAGCCAGACTCAGGAAAACAAAACCAAGAGTTAAATATGTGGGGAGTGTGCGTGTGTGTGTGTGTGTGTGTGTGCGCGCGCGTGTGCGCGCGCGCGTGTGCGCACAGGCGCATGAGCACGCTCGCGCACAATACAGCCTATTGTCCGATTTGTCAAAGAAACCACTACAATAGCCATGTTTCTAAATTTGCAAAATGAGGAAATACTATTTGTTTAGCTTCAAGATCTCTCTGATATGTATACTAAATTAATTTCAGTACTACCCCCACTTATTCAAACAACGCCTTTGGAGAAAACCATTGAGCTTAAATTTCAGTGTTTTGGTGCCAATTAGGGATGATCTGATGTTGAAGAACTGGTTATGCAATATTATAAAAATATCTCCTTGGGTCTCTGATTATTGTGCCTTCACTTGGACCCTTTTCCTTCTGTTGGATTTGTCTTGTCCCACTCCAAAGTGATAGTTTTGTTTTATATTATTTTTATTTTGCTGTATGTTACAAAATGAATGAATGAATGAAAACCTATCCACTAGGATAAAGGTTAACAATTGAACTGTCACTTGCACATACATGGAGAGGGAAAATCAGTTTTCTTTAATAGAGTGATATTGGGTATATCAACCACTTCAGAGCAGGTCTTGTGTTTAGGAGTAGTTGACCAACATATAGTGAACTCCACAATTTTTGGTTTCTTTGCTTGTTTGCTTGCTTTTATTTGGTTACAGTCTGTTGAGTTTCTTTTTTTTTATTTCTTTTTTCTTTTGTCCTTTCTATTTTTTTCCTTTCTTTCTTTTTGGGTATGGTTTTATTCTTATTGCTAGGCTTGGGTTTGTGTTGTTGTTATTCTGGGTTTTAGTTTGTTTTTTAAGACAAAACTTAAAAGTTCATTCGATAGGGAGAACAGAAAGGATCTGCAAGCACTTGGTGGAGTATAAAAAATTTAATGAAATGATCTCTTACTTCCTAAAACACTGGAACTTTTGCTGAACCTCACAGCCAGAGTTCAAATTGCACTTTGAGATCTCTTAAGACTGCTATCCTACTGTGTGACTGCTATCCTGTGTACTCAGCATGTTTGCTTAACAGGCTTTTAAGGGAACAATGTTAACAACCAACCTTCCTTGTCTTGAATTTTCCATGTAATCAACTTTTACAACCTGAGCTAATACAAAGCTGTAATCTTAAATTATATGCTCCTTCATGGCCCTGACTCAGAGCAATGCATCTGTGTTCCAATAATCATTTGCTGAAAGCAGAAAAAGTGGAGATTGAAAGTAGTTTTACAAAATGAATATCCACTACAAATGCTGAAGACAACATTTGGGTATTGCTTGATAAACAATGATGTTACTGTTTGCTGTCTGGGTAAGTTGGGATCATTTGGATTGAGTCAGTGACTCAATCCCCTGTAAAATGCTGCTAAAGATTTCTGTAAGATTCAGTGCACTCCCCATCAAAATACTGGGACAATTCTTCACAGACTTTGAAAGAACAATACTCAACTTTATATGGAAAAACAAAAGTCCCAAGATAGCCAAAACAACCCTGTACAATAAAAGAACTTCTGGAGGCATCACCATCCATAACTTCATGATCTATTATAAAGCTATAGTCCTGAACACAACTTGGTATTGGAACAAAAATAGACAGGTAGACCAATGGAATTGAATTGAAAACACTGATACTAACCCACACACCTATGAATACCTGATTTTTGACAAAGAAGATAAAATTACACAATGGAAAAAAGAAAGCATCTTCAACAAATGGTGCTGCCGTAACTGGATGCTGGCATGTAGAAGACTGCAGATAGATCCATGTCTATCGCCATGCACAAAACTTAAGTTCAAATGTATCAAAACCTCAATGTATATCAAGCCACACTGAACCTCTTAGAAGAGAAAATGGGAGGTACCCTTGAGAGAATCGGTACAGGAGACAGCTTCCTGAACATAATAATACCAGTAGCACAGACACTGATATCAGCAATTAATAAATGGGACCTCCTGAAACTGAGAAGCTTCTATAAGGCAAAGGACACAGTCAACAAGGCAAAACAGCAGCCCACAGAATGGGAAAAGATATTCACCAACCCCACATCTGACAGAGGACTGATCTCCAAAATTTACAAAGAACTCAAGAAGCTAGTCTCCAAAGCACAAAATAATCCAATTAAAAAGTGGAATACAGAACTAAATAGAGAATTCTCAATAGGGGAGTCTAAAATGGCTGATAGACACTTAAGAAAGTGCTCAATATCCTTAGTTATCAGGGAATGCAAATCAAGACAACTCTGAGATCCCATCTTACTCCTGTCAGAATGGTTAAAATCAAAACCACCAACTCAAGCAGGAGAATGGGACTGAGTTGGGGATTTGGGGACTGAGTTGGGAAACCCTGGTAGCTCAGGAGGGATGTGGGGGAGGGAGATGCAGGAGCTGGCAGTTACTGCAGTGGTGATGGGGTAGCAGGGCCAGGGAGCCAGACATGCCTGGGAAAAGCAGGGACTCAGCGACTCTGAGGCATGGAGCTGGAGCCAGCGGTGGCTGCAGCAGTGAGCGCTTGCATCCTCACCGGGCTCAAGTGTGGAGGCATGGGTGAACTTACTTCCCCAAGTCCCATGTATACCCCACTTCTGACACAAGATAAAAAGGAAGATTACCATACACAGGATAGGGATGTCATATGTTATTTATTTCGGGAGAAATTACTTACGTGAGAATCTGAGAACCCAAGGTCAGCACTCTCCAAGACCCGACTAGAACCCCAAGAGAGGCTGAGTGCCCCTCTCCTCAGCCCTTTATTCCATGTGCCCTTATGCACCTGTGACCATGCCCAAAATAGGTGTGATCAGCAGCACAGGTGCATAGGTCTCTCCCTACAACCAACTACAGATTATGCTGGAGAGGATGTGGAGAAAGGGGAACACTCCTCCACTGCTGGTGGGAGTACAGCCACTTTGTAAATCAGTATGGAGATTCCTCAGGAAAATGGGAATCAGTCTACCACAAGATCCAGCAATTCCACTCTTAGGCATATACCCAAATGATGCACATTTATACAACAAGGACATCTGTTCCACTATGTTCATAGCAGCATTATTTGTAATAGCCAGAACCTGGAAGCAACCTAGATGTCCCTCAACTGAAGAATGGATGGAGAAAATGTGGTACATTTACACAATGGAGTACTACTCAGCAGAAAAAAAACAATGGAATCTTGAAATTCTAAAGCAAATGGAAGGAACTAGAGGAAACTATCCTGAGTGAGGTAACCCAAGCAAAAAAAGACAATCATGGTATGTACTCACTCATATATGAATTTTAGACATAGAGCAATGGATTACCAGCCTACAATCCACACTTCCAGAGAAGCTAGGAAACAAGGAGGACCCTAAGAGAAACACACGTGGTCCCCTGGAGAAAGTAAAAAGGACAAGATCTCCTGAGCAAATTGGGAGCATGGGGAAGGGGAGAGGGAGCTAGGAGAAAGAGAAGGGGGAGAAGAGGAGAAGAGAGGTAGACATGAGGGAGCAAGAAGGTTGAGTTGGGGGAAGAATAGAGGAGAGCAAGAAAAGAGATAGCATAATAGAGAGAGCCATTATAGGTTTAAAAAGAAATCTGGCTACCCACAGATAAACACTGACCTGAACTCCTGGAATCCAGTGTCAGAAAGGGAGAACTAATGGGCAAAAGAGTTAAGACTGGGCTGGTTTAACCCACAGAAACAGTTGACCTGAACAAGGGGGAGCTCTTGGACCCCAGATTGATGGCTATATGGAAAGCATGGGACTTACCTAGACCTCCTGAATGTGGGTGTCAGTGATGAGGCCTAGGAAATCTATGGGGTCTTGGATAATATTTATCCCTGGCGTACATAGTGCCCATCCCACAATGAGGGATGCTCTCTCAGCCTGGACTCTTGAAGGAGGGCCTAGACCCTACCCTGGATGACATGACAGACTTTGGAGATCCACCATGGAGGGCCTCACCCTCCCTGGGGATCGGAGTGTAGATTGGGTGGGGGACTGGGGGACCTGGTGAGGAGGGATGGGGAAGAGGGAAGGGAAAGAGAACTGGGATTGACATGTAAAACAAACTTGTTTCTAACTTAAATTTTAAAAAAGGAAGAGAAAAAGAATAAAAACGAAAAGAAAGAGAAATCTGGCACTAGGGAAATGTCCAGAGATCTACAAGGATGACCCCAACTAACATTCTAAGCAATAGTGGAAAGCTACCTTAAATGTCCTTCCCCAATAATGAGATTGATGATGACCTTATATGCCATCCTAGAGCCTTCATCCAGTAGCTCATGGAAGCTGAAGCAGACACCTACAGCTAAACACTGAGCAGAACTCCTGAAATCCAGTTGCAGAGAGGGAGGAGTGATGATCAAAGGGGTCAAGACCATATTGAAGAAACCCACAGAAATAGCTGACCTGAGCAAGGGGGAGCTCATGGACTCCAGATTGATAGCTGGGAAACCAGCATAGGACTGATCCAGACCCCCAGAATGTGGGTGTCAATGAGGAGGCCTTGGCAATCTATGGGGCCTCTGGTAGTAGATCAATATTTATCCCTAGCATACGAATGGACTTTGGGAGCCCATTCCACACAGAGGGATTCTCTCTCATCCTGGACAAATGGGGGAGGACCTAGTCCCTGCTCCAAATGATATGACAGACTTTTAAGATCCCCTATGGAAGGCCTCACCCTTCCTGGGAAGCAGAAAGCCAAGGCAGAGGGAACTGGGATTAACATGTAAAACAATCTTGTTTCTAATTTAAATACAAAAACAGGAAAAAAGTTTCTGTGATGTTTTCCCCATTCCTTCCCCCATGTGATGCTTTCTGTGCTATTCAGTAATGAGAGAGCAAACCTCTTTGGTAGGGACAGGCACATACAGACACATTTATAGAGATAGACACTCAGACAGACAGACACAGGGACAGTCACATACAGACACATTCACACAGATGGACACTCAGACAGACACAGGGACAGATTCACATGATGGCCCTCAGGCAGGCACAGATTCAGATTCATGCAACTGATAAATGAGAGGACTAAAGACACAGGGGGCATAAAGAATTCAACCTGACTCACTCATTGTTAAATAACAGCAAAAGGAAGTACTTAGATTTCTTTCCTTAGTAGAACACTAATTCATTACTGGTGACGGCATTCAAAACAACTGTTGGAGACATTGCCAGGAAAAACAGTTATTTAAAAATATCACTTTACATTGTTAGAGTGTACCAGGAACAAGTCCTGTTAGTATTTAGACTTACTTTACATTTGTCCCTTTTTTAAATCTGTCTTTAAATTATCAAAATCCCATCAATATGACAAGATAAACTTGAGGATAAAGTCACCCTGAAAGAAGCACAAATACTATGTTTAAAATTAAGATTATTTTTGGAGTTTTAAAATATTTTAAAGAATATGTGATTTACTTACCAGGACAATGAAGATAATTAGTAAAGGCATTTAAGGAAGAAAGTAAAGTTGAGTTAGTGAAAAATTCTAGTATAATTTTACCATCAATCTAAGGGCAAACTCTAACAATGCTGTCTGTCTTCAAAGGCAGAAAGTTAAGAGTTTCCTAACATATTGTCTTCAAATGATCACATAGAAATCATGAAGGGGTTGCCAGGAACCTCAGAGTAATAACAATGTAACAATATTTTGTGGGACAGGCAGAAGTGTGACTCTAATTGTACAAAAAGCCCTGAAGTGTGTGTGTGTGTGTGTGTGTGCATGTGTGTGTAGCAATTATTCTTGGATCCCCACCTCTAGTCTCTCACCACAGTGGTTGAAAACATTAATAAATACATACATACATACATACATACATACATACATACATACATACATACGTGTCAAATATGAAAATCTCGGACTTCCTCACCAACGGTGGAGGTCAGGCAGTGTGTGTCCAGTCTGTATGTTCATTGTGGAGCTGCTAACACTCACTCTTCAGAGACATGCCTCTCTCTTGATTGATTCAGTAAAAATCCAGTTTTGCAGCAGTGTGTAAAGTGCCAGGGCAGGTTTTAGCTCCATTTTCTGCCTTATTTTAAGAGTAACTGAGTCGGGGGCTGGCGAGATGTCTCACAGGTTAAGAGCACTGGCTGCCCTTCCAGAGGTCCTGAGTTCAATTCCCAGCAATCACATGGTGGCTCATAACCATCTGTAATGAGATCTGGTGCCCTCTTCTGGCAGGCATACGTGGAAGTAGAATGTTGTTTACATAATAAAAAAATATATAACAAAAAAAGAGTAACAAGTCATAGGCCTTATTACATCTTTTGACAGAATTCCTTTTTTTTCTCATTTGGTCTTTGTTTATTCAATTAAATATGCACTAAGTGAGGGTGCATAAAATATGCTTGTGAATGAAGCAAAGCAAGATCTCTGCCCTCAGGAGTCTTGTATCCTAGGATGAGACAAACAATATGCTCCTGGCATTCTAGAAGTTGAAGGGTTCCAAAGGAGCGAAGAGTTGGACAAACTGAAGGGGATCTGGAAGGAGGTGAAGGGAGATGGTTGGAGGGGGAAAGATGTGATTGTATGGAGGGGAACTAATTGCAGGTTTTCTTGTCAGTTTCATGAGAAATTTAGCAGCCTATCCCCCAGAAGCAGTTAAATTATGTGTGTGATCTCAACTATAAAGCAATATAAAAGTAGAAATTTTCACTAAGATAAAAATCACTATTTATAGACTAACTAGAATACAGGCATGAAAAATAGAGACATACATACAGAGAGAAACACAGAAGCAGACAGAGATAGAGGGAACTACACACAGAGAGAAAGACAAACACAGAAACACAGACACATACACAGAAGCAAACTACACACACGCACAGAGACCACACACAGAGAAACAGTCACACAGACCACACACACAGATACACACAAAGAGATATACTCTCACATACAGAAAGAGAAACACAGACAAGATTCATACACACAGATACACAGACAGATACACACACACACACACACACACACACACACACACACACACACACACACACGGTAGCCATTACCATACTTTAAAAACCTGTCTCAGGCTGGTCTTGCTAGTATCTCTTCCAGGAAGCAATTCTTCAATTTTCTATTTCCTCTGTTCTACTTGCCCTGGTACAGTCACTTTTTCATTCTTTTTATTGTAGACATCGTTGCAATTAGTTGGCCCTGGTGAAGAATTCAAAATCAATTTTGTATTATACCACACTGGCCTAATGAGGACATTCTGTGGCTGAATGAGGCCAAGGTCTGCTTCCATCTACATGATGCTTTTTCATGTTGGGTGTCTGCTCAGTTTGGGCAGAATTTATTGAGGAAATGCAGGATGTTTGGTGGTTTTGCTTCTGTTGGTTTTGCTTTTTGTTTTGTTTTCCATAGCACATAGGAGAAGGGATTGATCATTTTTCTCTCCCTTAATCAATAATAATTTTGCTGTAAGCATGCCCTTCTCCCAGGCAATGCAGCACATTTCATTAATGTGTCTTTTAACAGTAAGTTTCCTGTTGCTGTTTTCTGGGAGTTCTGACTGCTTGGCTTACTTGGCACGATGTTTTCACTAATTCTCCCGATGGCTCTTTCCCTTCCGGGTGCACTTTTAAACTTGAAGGACTTGGAGCTTTCTGTCTGTTTGAAGTAGCCAGAGTCCTTTCTCTGTAGCAACAGGAATGCTGACATGGGTAAGGAACTGGCCCTGGGGCTGATAAAATCCCTGTAGCTCCAGAATCACCACTAATAAGTGTGCCCTGCAGTCAAGGGGCCATAGCAAACAGTAATGGTCTATTCACATCCATTATACGGCAGGGCGCCCACTGCTTTATTGACTGGCAGAAAACAATTCCCTTTCTGCAAAACAATAAAAATTAAATTGAGTGTGAACTCTCCCAAGGTCACTGCCTGTAACCTTATAACACCAGAAATGAGGGCTGTAAACCCTGTCACACACTGTCCTACTAACACTGGCCTCTCCGCTGCCTCCCACAGATCTCCTTGCCCAAATACTGCAGAGATGCATTTCATCCCCACAACTAGATGTCTTCCTGGTGGCTATTGCTGCCCACCATGGCACAGCAGGTGTTCATACCTTTCTGAAATGCACCATAGCAATGCATGTCAGATGGCATCAAACCAGCCCCTCCATGTCAATACCTATCTGTGCAGTCTCCAGGTCCGGATCTCCTCAGGACTTACTCTCACCCAGGGTACCCTATCGATTTCCTGGGGAGAACCCAGTGAACTTATGCAACTGACAAATTTATATCCATGACTTTCTTAGTCACGAAGACCCATCTTACCTTTGCCCAATGTAATGTGAAAGCCAACGTTAAATTTTAAGTTTTAATTACTGTGCCTTAGAGATCCATGAAACAAAAATGCCTCTGATCTGCAAGCCTCTTGACCAAGGACAGATGGTTCCTGAAATGCTGGAGGCCACTGTTTATGGGAGGTGACAAGCCACTTGGCTCCCCTAAACAAGTTTGTGTGACCCATCTGTACCGTATGTGCTTAATCACATGTAGACAGGTTGTTCACAAGGAGGAAACAGGTCAGGATGTATGTTTGCCCTTGATTGGATGCAGGCTAGAGGTAGGTATGGATATACACTTGCGCTTGACTGGGCCTGATAGGAAATACAAGCTGCTGCAAAACTTGATTTGGGGCATCATCTGGAAACCCAGAAATGAACCTAGCCAGAGCCCATTCACCTGGCCAGTATTTAATTAGGGCTTGCTTCAAATTTGGCTTCAAGCTGTGGTGACAGTCTTACTCTCGATCAGTGCGATTAACATTTTGTATAGGACCAATGATGGGTGAATTCTAAGATGGCAAAGGAAAGTGAAAGAGGAACCATCTCAACCCTCCTCTTCCACAGACATGCCAAGAAATCATCTGAGGCACTGTGTAATTATTGCTCAGTAGCAGGAAAAGCCCTGGTGTTCTGCCATGCCTCGGGAAGGATACCCTTAATGGGGTGTGTAACATACCTCAGAAGAGGAGGGAGGAACATGAGTACACTCACCAAAAAGCAATGATAAGAAGTTTAAAGGAATGAATATGTTAATCACCCTGTGTTGATTGCTGGGCTGGTTACCCAGCGTGTTGAGTGTTGACCTAACAATGGTTCCAAACAGTATTTTAAGGATTAATTCACTGCCTGCCATTTTCCCAGTTATAAAATCAAATCTAAATAAAATCTGTTCATACAACCTGCCCTCCTTCGAGCCCTCCCTCCATCTCAGTACTCTCTTCTTTCCCTGAATCCAGCTTGTGTGCTGTTTCTTTGGAACTCAGCCTCTTGGTCACCTCCACAGTGTCCCCCACCCCTCGTTTATGAGGAAGTAAACCAAATGAAACTGCTGTTCTTCCTAGTCAGAGTTTAAGAGACCACAGCAGGCAGAGCACAGAAGGCAGGGCAGGTTTCAAAGCCTATTTAATAACAGTCAACCCAGCCATGAAGAGAATGAGGACACAACTTTAATCCACTCTGTCCTCACAGAAACAAGGAGAAATGATGAGACCCAGCTGCTCCGACTATTCCCGATCCCTGGGCACCCAGTCTTTGTTCTGCTTCCTGTGGTTGATTATGGTTTGACCCAACGAAAACTCACTCTGAAATTCGGTTGCCTATGGACTGCTTTTTGAGACAGGGTAGGACCTTGAAGAGACAGTTAGGTCTTGGGAATTAGGCACGAATATGCTGCCTGATTGGAGAGACTGTAGAAAGTATCATAGGATTAACCTGGAGTTTACTGGAGTAGTCCCTATGACAGCAAATCGTTACAAATCAAGATTGGCCCAGGTGTTTTTTTCTCTTCTAAAGACTTCTGCTTGCCAGTCCTTCACAATCCTGTTGTGTAATGCCACCACACAAGACCTTCAACATAGCCCAATAGATGCCTATGCCCTGCTCTTAGACTCTAAACTGTGAACTAAGTGAACTTCCTTTCTTAACAAATGACTCAGCTTCTGGTACAGCAACACAGACCAACACTGCTGAGCTCTCTGCTTGAGTCTGTCTTGTCTTCTCCCACCACAGTGGCTTGTACCTGGGTAGACAATCCTGGGAATAAAGACTTTGCCCCTGACATGAAGGAAAACCATACTGAATTAAAGGTGAAAGACTAAATACTGTTATGAGTCCTGTCTTGAGGAAGAACAGAAAACACCCTGCTGCCCTGATGCTTCCCTCTGTCAAGTATGCTCACTCTTGTGACATCAGGACCATCATTTTGCAGTCCCCATCCCGCCACAGAGGAACTTCCTTCACTTCATCAGTTTGAGCAAATCATCATGAGAGCAAACTACCAAAAATCTAGGCTGTGTCCATCTCTCTGGCCTTATGATGTGACCCCGTGCTCAGTCTTGCCTCCCTGAAAGTTTGCCAGCTGCTCTCAGCCCAACAGCCTCTTCTTGCTGCTTGTGTTAGCATGATGCCAGCTAAGGACCTGAGCACCAGGCCCCAAGCTGGTTGCTAAAGGAAATAGACTGGGCTGTTTCCAAAGGGAAATGGTAACCTGAACAAAAGTTGAAAGCACAGAAATTGTTCATTCTAAGGAGACAGAGTGTGAAACCAAAGTGTGTGTTTTATGGCAACTTTGCAGATAAAATAAAACTTTAGCAGACTATAACAGGCTTTACCATTTCTCTCTTTTCACGGACTCACAGTACTGTAAAAATACCCCCACATAAGATCTGTATTACTGCTCTCCCGCAAAAATTTATTACTTCCCTGAATAGAGACTAGAGAATGATGCACATAGATTTTGTTTCTGCTCTCAAGGCCTGTGGTTCAGGCAGAAGTAGCCACAGACATTCCCCCAGCAGTGATGAACATTCTATTTGAACAAGATGATATTTTGTAAACAAATGGAGTTTATAGTTAAAAACATTAAAGCATCACCACAAAGTTATGGAGAGAATACAGAATTTAGATCTGTTTTCATAAAAGAACAGGAAAAAACTTCATGGAAACTCGGAATTTTCATTTACAGCTCAAGTGCCCTTGATCAAGTGGTCCTCTGTACAGTGACATAACCTCTCTCCCTGCAAAACATATGGTGCTGTCTTAGGGATTAAGTAGTGCAATATAATTCAGACATTTGGGACACTAAAATGCACCATCCAGATGCACAGCGTTTTATTTCCAATGTATTTTTCATGGGTGTTTTCAAAGCACAGAAAGAAGAAAATCCTGCCACTTTTATTTGGTGCAGTTACTCAATGTCTTTATAATAGATTCACAGACCTACTGATCCTGACAAAGATTTAACTGAGACTCTTCATACCCAAACGTTAAACTTTTCCAAATCATGACTCAATGTCTTCCTAACGGACTCACAGACCTACTGATCCTGACAGAGATTTAACAGAGACTCTTCATACCAAACATTAAACTTCTCCAAATCATGGCATGTTTATAAAAAAAGGGGGGGGGCCTGAGAATTCTTTATTCATTGGAGACCTCTTGCTTCCCTACAAGAAGCATCCGATGGGTGTCTAGGTCTGTTCACAGGTTCAGAATATCTTAGCTTGTTGACCGGAAATAACGAATTACAAATAAGCTGTTCAACGCTTCCAATTTACAAAATTTCTCACAGCATCATGAGGAGGAGTCTTTGTTCTTTTACTGGCTCTCCCTGTTTTTCACATCTAATTATCATTCACTAATACACCCTGGCCTTCCTGACCTCATAAACCTACACACACACACACACACACACACACACACACACACACACACACACACACACACCTTCTTGCAAAACTATTATCAACTTGTTATCTCAGTAGGTGAAGGCCTTCATCTACATGCAGATTTATGGCTAGCATTCCCCAAGAGCAAGAAGGATGGCCAGTGCTGGGGGAGGGCTTCAGCATTCAGATAACAAGAACACCATGCAGCCACCACCCAGTACACGCCCAGTGATGGTGAGAAATGCTCTTGGTCTCAGTTTACTCACTGTTAAAAAAAAAAAAACATTGCTGGAGAAAAAAGAAAATCAAACACTCTATTTCATTTTATATATTACATTGCTTTATAATGTCTATGCTTTTATTATGCTTCTTATTCGAAATAATCTTTGCCTGAAAGGCATATGACTTCAGGAAAGGAATTGGAAAAATGGCCTAGCATTCTTCCACATTTCCTCCCACAGGAAGTAGCTATCATCTTCCCCCAAATACAGCTCATGGCGTCATAACCAACCCTGTTCCCAGCAACTCCTCAGTTCCTCACACAAAGACCCCTCTGTCAAACTCACGTCCTCTTCTTGTATTTTGAATAACCACTGGGAGCATCAAAAACCTATCAGTGTCCCCATCCCTGAAGAAAACCGACGCTCCCTTGCCCAGTAGCTATGAACGCCTGTGCCTCCTCAGTATGAGGAGAGCCCTTCACGAACCTATGCTGCATTGGTAACTGGCTTGATTTTGTGAAGGTCTATTCAGGCTTCCATAGCTTCTGTGAGTTTGTTGGTGCGACATCCTTGTTGTGTCCAGAAGACATCACTTTGCAGCAGTGTCAGGGACCTCCAGCCATCAGTCAGCTAGGCTGTATCACGTACTCATAGAGAAGATGTGACACTAAGACCACCCTGCCACCCCTTCTGACATAAAGCAAATTCCAAGAAACAGGCCTGCGGTTTACCTGTCAGTTAAAGATTATCTTAATTGGAAAACTACAAGGTCCTCAGGAGATAGGCCTGAGCAATAGTAAATTGTAATGGATAGGATCAGACCCTGCTGTCAGGTTACCAAGCAACATAGGAGTGTCTACCTCTGACCTCTTGCCCTGTAGATTAGGTCGCCAGGCAACACAGCAGACCACCTCTCCCACTGACCTCTTGCCCCTGCAGCAGCAAGTACACCTTCCCCCTTTCCCTCCTCAGTTCTCCTATATAAATCCCTTTATGATGAAATAAAGTTGTCGCCTTGATCAGAATCCTGTCTTGGCATCCATTCTTTGTATCCCCTGTCCTCCATCTTTCTCCTAAGTGTCTACCAGATCCAAGTTGAATGTCCTGCAGGTCAGGACACAGCAGTCTTCACAGTCCTCTGGATTTCTGAACTTGAATGACCCAAGTTGAACATAACGCATCATCATGAAGAGTTCTAGCACTGGGGGTGTTCAATCATTTTCCATCTAAAAATGAAACAGTGCAAACACTGTGAGAAAATGTCTAATAATCAGAATATGAAGCTTGCAAATGTCATCTCTGAAATGGGATATATTTTCCTTCCTCTTGGCCTTGTCACACAGCAGTTGAAGCAGCTGCCAAACTATCCAGCCACATTCCTCAAAAAGGCTTTAAATTTGTGTTTCTGGGTAGATGAATACAGAGAACCAAGAGCTGCAGTGTTTCCTAAGTCTGACACACTTCAAAGGAACCCAGAAGGCAAAATATCCCCACAGATCAGTTCCAACACACCATCACTCAAATCCTGCACAGCCACAAACACACACCTGTAGTGAATGACCCTCAGAGAGAGGGTCAGTCAGAGTTTCGGTGGCCAGATCCTGGGTGCAGGATCCTCTTCATAGAGGGAAGACATGGTCTTATAAGCCAAATGCCTTCAAAATCAAAGGCTTGTTTTCGTTTGACTGCCATTATCTGGGCTTTTGAAAATAGAAGTCTGGGTTTGCAAGAATATAAAGGCTTGAATAACATTTATGTATGTTTATGCTGCTCAAATAAGTTAAGGTTGTGGCAGGAGGAATGTGAATTGTCCCCACAGAGTATGTTCCAGGTATGAGTGTCACTGAAACATCAGAGAACACTGACCATGAGCCAATAATGTCACCTTGCACCGGACACATACACAGGAGTTGCCTGTTCTTGACACAGACACGGGAGTTATCTGTTCTTGAGCTATAATGTTTTAGGGCTTCTTCTGTTCGGTGGGAAGTGAGAAAGGGTAAAAAAGATCCTGGTTGTGCTCGACCTTAGTGTTTTTTTTATTTTAAATATCAGCCTAGAGAATGAAAACCCGTTGTTCTCTCTTTACATAGACTTCAGATATGAAGGTTTTCTTACTAGACAAGCATAACTGTTTCAGGAGCTGCCATAGTTATTATTCACTGTGCAGTCCAAACAAATGGAAAGTGCGTGTGTGCGTGCGTGCGTGCATGTGTGTGTGTGTGTGTGTGTGTGTGTGTGGTGTAGCACTATCATTATCGATCAGGTCAAAATATAGGAGCCACCTGGAACAGAATGTCATCCTGCGTTTGTGTTTA
Organism: Mesocricetus auratus; assembly: GCF_017639785.1. Lineage (NCBI taxonomy): Eukaryota > Metazoa > Chordata > Mammalia > Rodentia > Cricetidae > Mesocricetus > Mesocricetus auratus. The sequence continues at coordinate 40,216,967 of NW_024429198.1, forward strand.
TAGAATGGGGCAGATGTTTTTTTGTCTTCCCAACTGGTTTTGCGCTCCCTGAGACCACAGCAAAACACTGCAGAGAGGCTTCTGTGGTGACTGGTGTGACAGGTGACTTCCAAGCACATCACAAACTTTTAGAATCCCCCGCCTTGGTAAAGCCAGGCTCTTTTTCATCTTTTCTTGACATTTTGCTCCTAAAATTAGCTTTTTGATGAGAAAATTGCTGAGTCTTTGAGAGCTAGTTAAAGGTAAGGCAAATGCCTGCGAATGAAATTGAGTTGATTCCCCTCTGCTGTGCTGATTGCACCTGGTAATTGGACATTGGAATTAGTCCTGCCGTGACCTTTCACAGCGGGAAGAGAAAAAAAAGCCTTACTCAATTTGCTGGAATTTTCTTCTATATTTAAAGTACTTTTCTGAATGAATGAATCTACTCTTCTTTTTAATGAGCAATACCAAACAACCCGGTTTTCCATGTCATCCTCTGCTTTCATTCAATAACGCTAGTTCTTAAATCAATAAAGGCCAATCTGTGTCTTGCAGTCCTATCAACTTTTGCTCTGCTCATAACTTTCCATATTTATAGACTTTACTAGAACCTTGATGAGTGGTAAAGCATGGCTTACTTCGCCATCTATTGCTTTTTCGACCATCCCCTGAGAAACTCCCATTCCCTCCAGTTAATCCCCCCTAGAGTGGTTTACATTAGCAGTTGCTAGTGTTTCAGTGGGAGAAAAACTTGGAAACTTGGACATCAGAATTCTTTCTTTTCTTTTTGAGAATACTCCATCCTTCTGGTTGTGCGAGTTGCATTTCTCTTGTTGTGATGAAATATCCTGACCAAACACAACTTTGAGGAGCTAAAGGCTTGTTTTTGCTTGCACCTTCAGGTCACAAACCATAAGGGAAGTCAAAGCATGAACTCAAGCAGCTAGTCACATGACATGCATAGTCAAGAGCAAGGACAAACAAATGCTTGTGCATGCTACCTGCCTACTCTGCTAGATTTTCTCATTCCTGTGCAGCCTAGGACTCCCAACTCAGGGAATGGTGCCCACCGTGGGCAAGGGCAATTAACTATCAAGACAATACCCCAGAGCCAGAGTGCAAGCCTTTAATCCCAGCACTATGGAGGCAGAGGCAGGTGGATCTCTGGGAGTTGGAGGCTGGCTTTGTCTAAAAAGTGAGTTCTAGGACAGCCAAGGCTGTGACACAAAGAAACTCTGTCTTTGAAGGAAAAAAATTATTCCCCACAGGTCTACTTGAACCAGAAAATTCCTCTTGTAAGAGTCTCCTCCCAGATGCTGGTAAGCTGTAGCAAGTCAACACCCAAAACCAACAATCCCACTGGTGTTACATGAATATTCCTGTTTGTTCACTTATTCATTTACTATATATTTATAGATAATGCATCTAAGTCCCACCATAATTAGGAACCTAAATAAAATACAATATTGCTCAAATGGTGTGTGGGGGTAGGTATTGACCCTCATGGAACTTATCAAGGGGTAAAGATAAATAGCAACATAACTTAGTAATTTAAAGAAAAATAAAAAGAGAAAACTAAGGTAACTATGAAGAAAAGATAGAATGTGAATGGGGATTCCAATAAAGAGGGTTTGAACATGACAGGATGCAAATACATCATGCACAAACAGAGATCATCCAGAGATTACACAAGGGACTTGAACAGGGAACTGAATCAACAACACTGAAAATCAGGACACATATCTGTACTCAAATTATCCTTGGGTGACCCTTCCATGGGATGACATTAAAAGGGGTAGGTCTGAATGACCATGTCAAGAAGGAGGGGGATATACAATGGAAAAACTCTGAAGGTGCAGCCAGTAGCATGTTACTGTTTAAATTAAGTTAAAAACTAAATACAAGAGATGAAGAAAATACTGAGGAACACAGATACACATCTAGAGAGAGGGAGAAACGCTTTGAAATGATACCAAATTAAAGTCGCTAACTGGAGGGTTTATCAAGATCAAATAATACTCAATGTGAACGACCGACTGCCTTTCACCTGCTGAGCGCCATGGCCTGCATTTCCAACAAGACAGCCCAAAGACTAAGAGAATCAACTTCTCCACCCCAACTGATAGATATGTCTACAACATGACAACACATGGATCACTGAGGAAGAGGGGGTGAAAGATTGCCAGAGTCAGAGGATCGGGGAGTTTGCTATGAGACTGCATCTCCTAGAAATGTCAGAGAAGCTTCACCCATGAAAGTTTCACCAAGATAGCTGTGTAAACCCAACCGGAACAAGGACAATAGTAATAAACATGCTAACACAGAAGGTGAAACTCATGAGGCCTCAACCCTACATAAAGAACTACAGGCAGCCAAAGAATGCTGCCAATGGGAGAAATAGTCTTCCCCAGGGAAGAGCACTAAACTGATTACGCAATACCAAATGGTCATCCCTAAGAACATATAGAAGTCTTGAGCAAATGTGTATATTGACATGCAGGCCATGTCAAAAACCGTCAGAACCATGATACAGCGGCAAAGTCTTTCCTCTGGTCCATGTGTGAGTGGTGATAGTGTGTGGTGCAGAAATGTCCATCACAGCTTTCTCAGCCTGCCCTTGATGTTTGTAGCCTAATGACTGCCCCCTTCCAGCGACTGCTCCATCTGAGATTAGTTATGCCTGTTCCCTTGATCCCATTATATACCATAAACCCTCCTTGTTCAGCTGTGTGCAATAACCCTACCTCTCTATGTTGAGCTTCCCAGGTGCTATGGTTTCTCTAGCTAAGAGCCTGGACCATCCAATCCCAGCTATCTGTCTGTGTATCTATCTGTCTGTCTTTTTTTCCATTCCCTTGCTGCTGCAGTCAGGTCCATCTCTGGACCTGGGTTGGATGTAGCAAGTTGGGATTTCTAATGCTGTGTTAAAACACCATGATCAGAAGCAACTTGAGGAGGAAAGGATTTATTTCATCTTGCACTCATACTCCAGTAATGGGGGAGCCACGACAGGACCCTGGAGGCAGGAACTGAAGCAAAGACTGTGGAGGAACAAATTCTGCTTAATGGTTTGTGCCATGTGGCTTGCTCAACCTACTTTCTTAAAACACCCAGGACCACCTGGCCTGGGATGGCACTGCCTGGGTGATCTGGGCCCTCTCACATCGGTTGTCAATGAAGAATATGTACTACAGACCTACTACATGCAAACCAGATGGACGTATGGACCAGGCTTGCTTTCTTTTGGGCCACCAACCAGCTCCCAAATGGCACATGACTTATTGTTAGTTTTGAATGCTCAGCCTTAGCTTAGCTCTTTTCTTGCTAGGTCTTATAACTTAACCTGTTTCTCTTCAACTACATTTGCCTCGGGACTTTTTACCTTTTACTTTCTGGCTGTCTCTGTGTCTAGCTGGCTGAGGGCTGCCTGGCTTCTGGCCTCGGCTATGTCCCTTGTTCTCTCTTCCTTCTCTTCTTCCTACTTCTTGAGCTTAGATTTCTCCTCCTATTTATTCTCTCTGCCTGGCAGCCCCACCTATCCTTATTTTTGGTCTATATATTGGTCATTTGGCTGTTTATTAGCCCAATCAGGTGCCTTAAGCAGTCAAGGTGAAATAAATGCAACATATCTTTACAAAATTAAATGCTCAACCTTACATTGTTAAACAAATGCAGCATAAACAAGAGTAGCACACCTATTCTGCAGCATAAACAAATGTATCCCATCTTTGCCCAATTAAAATAATACTCCACAACAGAGGCATTTTCTCAGTTGAGGTTGCTGTTCTCAGAGAATTCTATTGTATCAAGATACAAAAAAAGAAAGGGAGAAAGAAAGGAAGGAAGGAAAAGAAGGAAAGAAAGGAAAAGAAAAAAGAAAGAAAGGAAGGCAGGCAGGCAGACAGACAGACAGAGGACACCATTTGACACAGGAAAACATCCGTTCAGGGATGTCAATAACTGGGACAAAGGACGTTACAGGCCACAGACAACACAACTTCTTGCATGTGTGTTGAATGTGATCCTGTGTGTCCTGTGTGGTGGTAGGAATCTTCAAACCCAGGACTTTGCACACACTATGGAAGGATTCTACCACTGAGCTACATCTCCAATCCCGTTTCCAAGACATGCACTAGACCCAATGACCCACTTCATAACAGTGAATTGATTATGAAAACATCCTAGGTTCTGCTTTACAGCCTTCTCTGGACCTTCCTGTTCTCATCCAATGAGAACCCAAGGAGAAAGTTAGGAACAGAGGCTACCACCACTTACACAGCCTGTCCAAGGTTCACCATGAGATGGGAACACAGTCCCTGCTGACACTTTGGCTCCAGCCTTTGACACACCCTGAGCCCAAAGACGCAACTGAATTGTGCCTGTACTCCTGAAATACAAAAATAAACATAACAAATGTCTAGCATTTTTACTGCTAGGTTTTGTTGTGATTTATTGCATACAAGCATAGCTAATATCAGCAGTTTGTGGCAGATTAAAATCCAAACATTTTTCATTGCAAAGCCTGTTTGAAAAAGAGTGTGGAAAATGGATTATAGGGGTCTTCAAATGATTACAGAGTTCCAGTATTTCAATGAGTCTCTCTGCTTCCTTTCAAATACAAGAGAATTCAAACCTGGAGGGAAATGACTCCAAAATACTGAGATTCTGTTTCTGGGTGATCAAACAGGTCTGCCTCCTGACTCCTCCTACCATCCCCCACAGCTGCCATGTTGAATCTCAGCCCTGATTTCCACAGGACTGGAGTACCAGGAAGACAGATGCCTGGGCCTTGAAAGCAGCTGCCTCAGAACCAGTTATTTCTACAATTAAGCACTCATTTCGAGTCCTCTAAATATAATCTGTGATGATGCCTGGACAAATTGTATGTTAAATGGCCTTTGAATTACCCCATCTGCATTATTCCAGCCAAACTGAACCTCAAGGGACAGGTGGGGACATGGTTGTAGTAAGAAAACAAAATGAAGCTGAAAGAACAATTTTAATTCTGGTTTCCTTAGCGTGCCAAAACGTTGAGCAAAGTTCGATGCCATATACCTGGCCCCTTGCCATGCATTAACTCTGAGTTTTAACTCTCTGATTTGAAACATGGAAGGTTTTTTGTTTTGTTTTTGTTTGTTTGCTTGCTTGTTTATTTCGGGCTTTTCAGAAACGCAAAGCCCTGACAGCTCTAGTTTGCTCTGAGGAACCTATGCCTCTCACTCATGAAGCTTAATTTCCAAATAATTTCACACAGAATTCAAGTTGAGAATGGGCTGGCTTATGAAGTGTTGAATGAGATGTGGCTAATAAGAAAGTCCTGAGAACTTCTTATACCTGGCTTCCAATAAATGCAAAGGGAATAGCCTACCATGAAACAAAAACAACAGAAACAATTAAAGATACTTCATCTTTAGCCAAGAGAATGGCTAGGGTCCTCTAATACTTTAAAGCCTGACTAAGGCTCTTGGTTACATCACCGGCAACACATCAGGGGAAAGCTAGTTAGTCATGAGAAAAGCGTACTTCATAATTAAATATCCAGAACCCTCAAGGACAAGAATTTGGCACAGACTTTTGACAATGACTTATGTTCAGTGTTATATAAGTTGTTAGAACTAAAAAAAAAAAAAAAATGACTGACTGAAGTAACCCAGACACAGGAAGATGGATGCTTCATGTTCTCAGGGTCTCTCATTTGTGGATTTTTAGATGTGAGTTTGTAACCTGGAGTGACTGCAGAAGCCAGGGAATTTGGAGGAGACCATGGGATTGGGAGGGAACACATGGGGAGGGGCTCTAGGTTGGGGATGAGAAGGTGCTACAAGGGGGGGAAATGGTAAAAACCAGGAGAGGGATTTAACTAGAAATGGGGAGGGAGGGCAATACAGAGGGAGATAGCAAGATGAAGAATAAATAAAACTGAGGGCATTTGAAAGGGCCATAGAGAAATATGTCATGTTTGTATTTACGTTAAAATTTATAATATGTGTATATACATATTCAATATATGTCAATATACACATATATGTATTGTGTATATATGTAAACGAACATTTATATAAGCAGTTTGAAGTAAGTTTGTCACTTAGGGTGATAATGTTCTCATGAAGAACCATAAACTAACAAAAGCCCCCAGGAGCACTCCGCTTTAGCTGTTGGTCCGGAGAGTCCAAAAGACTTGAAAAATTATACAGACATTGCCATCGCCCTTGGTTGTGTTCCAGAACTCGAAGGTAAGATCCTAATTGCCGAAGGGACCACACACTTTGCACTCAGAACTTGGAGGAATCAAGCTGGAATTGACCTGGAATCCTGCTCCCTGAGGGCTAGTTCACATAAAACTGAAAACAAGCTCACTTCTGAACACTAGACTTGATCTGTTCCAAGCTACCAAGTTCGTCCCTAAATGTAAAGCATGAAGAATATATTACTGGCTTAACTAAAATGGCACTGTAAGAGAGGAAAATGAGAGCCAGACGGTGGTGGCGTACACCTTTGGTCCCAGTACTCGTGAGGCAGAGGCAGGTATATCTCTGTGAGTTCGAAGCCAGCCTGGTCTACAGAAAGAAACCCTGACTCGAAAAAGAGAGAGAGAGAATGAGTTATGTTGACAAGCTGAAAACAACAACAACAAAAATAAAATATTGCTTGTAAATAAAATTTAGCTTGTCGTGAAAGTTTTAAATCCTAAATTTTTAAATGCCCAGAGCTGCCACAAGGGGGTGCTGCTGGCCTGGCTCCTGCATTAACTAGCAGGTTCTTCCAATACCCAGCCTACAGGACATAGAGAAGAGTTTAGACAGCACACAGCACCAGCAAAGAGATTTTCACACATAAATGTGCGCAAGAGCAGATACTCATGGAAAGGAGCATTGTCCGTAATGAACCCGTTACCGAGCAGCAAGCAAAAGGAATACCACAGCATGGATTCCCTGATCTCATTTCCTCATCGCAGATTTATTCATTTTAAAAGTCAGTGCTTGAGTCTTTTCAAGAGAGCACAAACGTTGGGGTGTAGTCGCCCTATGTCCACGTCCACATTGCGAGATCAGTTCACTGTTGGAGCAGTTGGGAAAGCTGAATCTTCGAGAGAAGTCTTCCAAGAGGGCCCTACCCCCTCCCAGGCAGCCTCCTGGCACTGCATGCCATTTCCTTTAAAAGTGCTGTCTTTGACATCACATTCTCAAGGACTAAGAGAAAAACAAAAGCAAACAAACAAAATCCCTTACCCCTGGATATTTAAAATGCAAATCAAGTTCTAAAATGCATACTCAGGCTTTGTTGGGCTTGGAATTAATCCCACTATTTTTAACTTCCCTCCAGTGAAGTCACCAAAGAATCTCCAAAACTCCAGGCCTGAAAAAGTCTTAAATGGTTTTATTGTTTAGCTTAAAAGCTCTCTCTTATGAGTGACATTTAAAAAACAAAAAGAGTCTTCCCTTACAGTTCCACAGATCCCGGCTCTTGTCTTTCAGGAAAGGCAATTATACAATTTATATGACACATACTCCAGTGAGAATCAATTCTACTTCAGCAATTACTTTCACAATGAATTTATAAGGTTGTTTCTTTCAGTCTTGCTAGCCTCCCCAGTTATTCATAAACCAGCTTCAGGTTAGCTATTTTAGGTAAGTCATAAAGTGGGTGAGCCCAGCAAGCAGGAAGTACTAATTAATGATCAACTCCTTTCCCGGGTTCCAACACACTTCTTTTCCTTTACATCCATGGGTATATATGGATAATGACTTGATTCAGAGACGCCTGTCTGTCTACAGGTTGTAATGGAGAAGTGGGAGGAGTTTCCCATCCAAGGAAGCCTCACCACAGTGATGCCCAGTGTTCCCTCCCAAGAAGTTCCTCTCTGGGTGGGCACTAAGGGATTCTAGATGATGGAGAGGCATGGTCCTTAACAACAGTGGCTTGCATAGAAACTGTGCTCACACCTAGAGAGTATGTAAATTATTACTAAATGGCATGGCATGGATTCATTGGTACAGGAAATGTGCATACAATATAGTCAATGTTCTTGCAATGGATTGAACAGTATAGTGGTTTGAGTGAGGATGACCCCATAGGCTAAGTCCTTGGTCCCCAGTTGGTAGAACTATTTGGAAAGGATTATAAAGCCTTATTGGAAGTGATACGTCACTTGGGGACATGCTTTGAGGTTTCAACAGATTCTCTTTGCCTCATGTTTATGCATCAAGATGAAAGTTCAAAGACACTGCCCAAGTACAATGCCTGTCTGCCTGCTACCAGGCTCCCCACTGTATTGCTTGAACTCTAACTAATCCTGTGGCACTGTGAGGCCCAAATCCGACAATTTCTTAGCAACTGTAATTTGGAACCTCAGGCTGAGATTAACCTTGATTTTGAGTAAATGGCACTGAAAACAATGGGTAGTGTCCTCATGAAAGGAAGAAGGAGGTTTGACAGGCACACTCAGAGGCAGACACATGGCAGAGCTTGAAGTAACAAGGCATCTTCCAGCAGCCACCAATGCTCAGGGCAAGGACAATCTCTGAGCTCCAAATGGAGCTGACCCTGTTGACTCTGGGCCTTCAGGCTGTGGCTTTGGACCACTCCAGCTGCAGAAACTTGATAGGACACTCAAGAACCGAATGCAACTGACATGCTCAAATCAATTCTTTACTGGCTCTGGCCCTGGGCACCAGATCTCAAACTCCCTCCTCTCTAAACCTGAGCTCCTAACATTTGCCTTGCAGAGAAATTGAAAAAGCAATTTAGATTGCCACTATCCATTTCCCATTTCTTCTGACGGGTGACTTTGGTTGCATGTTTGAGCCTTGTCTTTAGGCTTCCTCACCAAGAGGAACCAGGTGAAAACAAAGTTGCTTCCTAATCAGGCGCCTATGCCAAGGTGTTGTAATGGTTGCCATGGGAACTGAGATACAATCAACAAGGCTGGAATCACCAGGAAGCTCTTACCAGAAGTGGGCCTTGAATCAGTGGCCCCTCCCACACCACCCATTGGAAAGGAAAAAGAAACTGCAGCAAAGTTGTCTCGGGATCCAAGTCAAAAAGTCGCAGAAGTCCCTTTAACGGGACAAAGAAGGCTGAGTTACCAGGCTCGAGCGACAGTTGACTGGACACTCCATGCAGTATTTCAACAGGAGCAAGCAAAGGAATCACTCACCAAAAGAGGAACTTTGGCAAAGTGTAATCCAGCAGGAAGCAAAGGAATCACTCACCAAAAGAGGAACTTTGGCAAAGTGTAATCCAGCAGGAAGCCACAGAGCCTGACTAGTGACCTCCCATCACCACCCCAACACCCCCCATGCCCCCCACACCCCCACATGCCCCCAGACACCCTCTACACCACCCCCCACCCATGCCCATATACCCACAGGCAGAGAACATGTTCCTCCCAAGCCCTTGCTGGCTGGTGCTGCTACAAAAGACAATAGCAATAAATTTCTAGATGGCAAAGTGAGCAAGAAATGTTGATGACAACACAGGCTCAACTTTTATTCCTGCATTTGAATTTACATAGAATTACTCTGGATGGAATCTGCATAAGCATTTCTCACCCTTTACCTCCAGACAACACAGTGGGGGAGAGAAATCGGATGAGACTGGAGGACAGAGGCTGAGTTCAGTTAGAGATGTACCAGGGCACAGTCCTTGCCAGCGGGTAAGATGCAGATAACAGAGAATTGCACAACATATCGTGAAAATAAACTGATAGAGAGAATAATAGGCTTTGGATAAATAAAGAACAGCCAGTTCTGATACCGTTAGAGGGGCAGCTTTTGTAGAAATGGGAGGAGCCAGAAGAAAACGCAGTGCTAAGGAGAAACAGGCTCACCGACATCAGCAGCCACAGCACATGGAGTTCTCACCAACGGAGCTGGGCTTTCTTCCAACATGGACCGTTCCCTAAGCCTTGCCTTGGTGAGATAGAATTAGACTACCAACATTATAGTAAGTTTTGTAGACCATATATATATATATATATATATATATATATATATATATGATGATGATGACGATAGAGAAACTGTTAAATGGAAAAACTGATAAAATACAAATGAGGCTAACAAATTATCCTGACCACAAGAGGTCAGTATTGTTTCAAGGCAAAATTACCCTAACTCCACCCCCCCCACACCTCGTCACAAAGTTCTTAAAAATATATCTGTTTCCTTATAAATCAAAGGTTAGTCTCCAATACATTTGATTTTTATAGTCTACTGAGTGACAGATGGCTACAAAATGTGAGAAATATCAACTTGCTAAAATATATATTTCCTGTTAAAAATGAACTTGGATCCTTCACGTAAAAGCAGTAGCTGTAATTAGTAAGGAGAGAATGTATGCATATCAAGTTCTAGTTTATAAGTTTATAAATTCTAAGGTATATATTTAAATGAGTATAGTATGTGTATGTTAAAATACATAGTATGTAGAATTATTCACAGGTGTGTGTGAGTGTGTGTGTGTGTGTGTGTGTGTGTTTCTGTAGAAGCATGTGTTCAACTCAGAGCTCAGGACCAAAGAAAAATGGCAACATGTCTTTAATTATTCAGTAATTGAAGAAGTCAAACACACATGACGCCTTTAAATGAGTGTTGTGCTGGGATGAAGATGGAGATTAGTACTGTCTGATGCTTTTCATGTCTTCCAGCTAAGAGTAGGAGAACTGAGAAGCAAAGAAATGACACAGAGGGAGGGAGGGAGGGAGAGAGGAAGGGAGGGAGGGAGGGAGGGAGGGAAGGAGGGAGGGAGGGAGGGAAGGAGGGAGGGAGGGAGGGAGGGAGGGACGGGAGAGGGAGGGAGGGAGGGAGGAAGGAAGGGAGGGACGGAGGGAGGGACGGAGGGAGGGATGGAGGGAAGAATCAGTGTGAACGTAGCGGTGAAAAATTCCTATTCAGGACAGTTTCAGGTGTGCTAATTAGAATCAGGCCCGTTGCCCTGGATTCCTTCCCATTACCATCCTGAAACATTTTAATATTCACTAATTTGTTGCCTCGGTCTTCGTGGAGCTGGTTTAAATGAGTATGAATATGTGATAACCTCTAGTGATAGAGTCCCTGAAAGAGCAGGGGCTGAGAGACCTGAGAAGGTTTCTCATATTTAAGAGTGATCTAAAGCCGGGTGATGATGGTGCACACCTTTAATCCCAACACTAGGGAGGCAGAAGCAAATGGATCTCTGTGAGTTCCAGGCCAAACTGGCCTACAAAGCTACACAGAGAAACCAAGTCTTGAAAAATAAAAAGAACAAAAGAAAGAAAAAAAAAGAGTGATCTAAGGTTCATTCCAACAAAGAGCATCAGGTCAGGACCTGGGGTCCTAAAATTTAGAGTTAGCATGTCTGTGGCACAGTGAGTGGTCAGGAAAGAGAACTCTGGGTGGCATCTTCTGTGACCATTAAACATGAAAAACCTACTTAGGCTGCTGCGTCAGTGAACAGGTGGAGATACATCCAGACTGGTGACAGTTAATCTTGTACCGTGCCATGTTGCTAAAAGTGTTTATCAGCTGTAGGAGTTCCTTGGTAGAACTTCTTGGGTCACTTATGTAAACGATCATATCATCTGCAAACAGTGTAAGTTTCACTTCTTTCTTTCTAATTTGTATCCCCTTGATCTCCTTTTGTTGCCTTATTGTTCTAGCTAGAACCTCTAGTACTAAATTGAATAGATATAGAGAGAGTGGACAACTTGGTCTTGTCCCTGATTTTAGTGAAATCTCTGAGTTTCTCTCCATTTAATTTGATGTTGACTGTCAGTTTGCTGTATATCACCTTTATTATGTTTAGGTATGTTCCTTGTATCCCTGTTCACTCTAGAACTTTTATCATGAAGAGGTGTTGAATTTTGTCAAAGGCATTTTCAGCATCTATTGAGATGATCATGTTTCTTTTTTCTTTCAGTTTGTTTATATGGTACATTACTCACTCATAAGTAGATATTAGATGTAAAGCAAAGGATGACTAGGCTACAATCCTCAGCCCTGGAGAAGCTAGGTAACAAGGAGGACCATAAGAGGGAGACATAGATCTCCCCGGGAAGAGGAAGAAGATGGGATGTTCTGGGTAAACTGGAGGTGTCGGGGAGGGGAGGAGAGATGGGAACATGAGGTATCAAGATGGTGGAGTTGTAGACAGGACAGAGCCGGACAGCCTTCATCCAGTATCTGATAGAAGCAGATGCAGAGATCCACAACCAAGCACCAGGCAGAACTCAGGGAGTCCATTTGAAGAGAGGATGGGGGGATTGTATGAGCAAGAGGGTGGGGGTCAAGGTCAAGATTGTGGTAGGGAAACTTGCAGAAACACCTGACCTGAGCTTGTGTGAGCTCACAGACTCTGGACAGACGGGCAGCTAGGGAGCCGGCATAGGACCAACCTAGGCTCTCTCCATCTGGGTGACAGTTGTGTAGCTTGGTCTTTTGTGGGTCCCCTAGCAGTGGGACCTGATGCATGAGCTGGCTCTTTGGTAGGATGCCTTGCTCAGCCTTGATACAGAGGGTAGGAGCTTGATCCTGCCTCAGCTTGATGTACCTTGCTTGGTTAATTCCCATGGGAGGGCTTACCCCATCCAAGGAGAGACTGAGGAAGAGTGGATGAGGGGATTGGGGGAGGGAGCAGAAGGAGAGAAGGGGAAAGTGTAGTGTAGTTGGTATGTACAATAAATTTAAAACGATGAAAAAAATAAAGACTGGAGACAGGAAACCCCAATGTGACTTAATGTTAAGGTAGCTGTCTGGGAGGAGGAGTAAGTCTAGGAGGAAGCAAAACAGGAGAACCCTCGGCTTTGATTGATGAGACTCAATTAAGGGTGTATGGTATGTGTGAGTGTGTGTGTGTCCTGTACATATTTGTATATATATGGGTGTGTGTGCTGTGAATGTGATGTGTGTGCGTGTGTGTAGGATAATGTATTCGCTGCTGAAAACTGATTTCCACAAAGAACACTAACCCTTCCTCTTAAAAGCACAATTATTAAACAATCACTATTTACACAGGGAAGTTTCAAATACTAACAAATTATTGTATTGATGTATGCACACAAAATAATACCAAGTGAGCACCATGACTTTTTAATGATAATGAAAGTAAAACAATATTCAGCCAAATGCTTTTTAAATTAAAATTTAATAAAGAAAAGATTAAAAGATGATTATTCCCTTGATGTCCTGACTTTTATATCCATTGCTCAAAGTCTCTACTGAGTACTCTTTTTTTCTTTGAATTATTCATAGGAAATGAGTACACTGAACCTAAAAACTTCACCCCATAAATCTATAAATTAGAGCCACACTTAATTTTATGTTATCCAAGAACATTTTTAATAACTTTGAAAGCGCAGTAGAAAAAATAATGTACCTCGACCAGGAGCTAGCAGGAGAAATGATGGGCCTGGGATTCTGCTAAATCTTGTTGGTTGTGCAAAAATTATGACATTGAAAAGAATCAAAATGCGACCCTAAGCTGATTCTGGATTTCCAAATAAAAATGGAGGTGAGTGCTCGATCTAGTTTCTGGTAGAACTGGATCATCTGCTTTTGTGAGTAGAGGCTAGAGTCAATGGACCTCAGAAGGTTTCCCTGATGGATGCCAGGGAAGATTGCACATGCTAGACAGTTACGATGAAAAGACTACTTGACAAACAGTGGCTACATGCTAATGACCCATGCAAAAGTCACTTGGGCTTTGGGGAGCTATACCATGTCTAGCTAGTAAACACAGCATTGTCAGGTCTGTTCTCCAAGTCTCTCCCTCTGCCTGGGTATGGCAGGTAGCTCTAACTCCATGACTTTCTCTGTACTGAACAGCAGCCCCAAGAAGTCTTCACTCTTAATGAAGAAGTCTTCATTCATAACGATTGCAGGAGCAAATCCAGAGGACTGTACGATACAATGCTATAATTAATTTTATTTCCTTTTATGACTCACCTGTTGGGGAAGTCCTGTGCATTTGTCAATAAAGTACTGTCTGGCCAATAGGGAATCTAGATAGGAGGGACTAGGAGTCCAGGAGGACTCTGGGTAGGAGAAACACAGAGAGTCAACATGTAACACCATGGGGGTAGGAAGCCTGGAACTATTCTCCAGTAAGAAACATATTTAGATTAACAATTATGGGGTAATTACTTAAGTCAGAGCTACCTAGTAAGAAACAAGCAAGGCCAACAGCTTCATAATTAATATAGCCTCCTGTGTGTTTATTTGGGGACTACAAAGCGGCAGAGCCCAGGCGACTGGCGGGTGATAAACCAAAGTGGCTAGCAAAGAAAAAGCTTCTCTTAACACTCACCTGTTACATTTTTATGACAATAGACCTGATCATCTACATGGAGTAAATATCATACAATTATAATTTTAATTGTTTGGAATACTGAAGTTTCCTGAAATGTACTGTTTTAACCACATCTGTATGAGGGGAGGCAAGACGGCCCAGTAGGTACAAGCGCTTGCTCCAGAAGCCTGGCACTCTGAGTTTGATGCCTGGAACACAGAGTAGAAGGAGAGAACTAACTCTTGAAAGTTGTCCTCCAACCTCCATTATCCAGTTACAAGTTAAAGTGTGCTTTCACATACACAATAATGAATAAAAAATGGCTGCTCTGACTTCATCTCTCCATATTTTCTTTTTTTGTTTGTTTGGTTGGCTGGTTGTTATCCGAGACAGCGTTTCTCTTTATGGCTTTGGAACCTGTCCTGGAACTCACTCTGTAGACCAGGCTGGCCTCCCTAGCCCTGGAATTAAAGCTGTGCACCTCCACCACCCATATCTCCTCTTATTTTCTAAGGATACAGTCTGGTGGCAGCTAGACAATGATCTGTATTGCATTGACTTTGGTGGCTACTGGAGCACAACTAGTAGTGGTCAAATAAATAAATATATGTAAACTTAAAATTGTAGAGACCTCTAGAAGATGACTATTTTTTAAAATTAGCACACTAAGGGATGCAAATAACCTTCCAATTTTCTTTCTTCCAATTTTACCCTTCCAGATTTCTGTTACTCCTTTAACCTATTCTACCACATGGACTACCTGGTCCTGCTTCTCCTGCTCTGTTACTATAGTATCTCTTTTCCATTAGAAGTTGAGGGTCTCCCGGTAGCATCTCACACCAACAGGAAAGGACACATCTAAGTTGCAATGTTGCAGCCTCCTTGTCTCTTGCCCTTTACAGTCTCTGCAACTGCTAGCAAAAGCTCCCTGCCACTACTGGCACCACTACACATCCTGGCTTAAGTCACAGAGCTCAGAACCCTATCTCTGTTTCAGCCACCATACTTGATCTCACATTGCTGAGATCTCAGCACTCCGGGTCTACACTACACTGGAATATGTGACAATGTAGAAAGCACATCTCTACACCACACACACACACACACACACAGAGAGAGAGAGAGAGACAGAGACAGAGAGAGACAGAACAGAGACAGAGAGACAGAGATAGAGACAGAGAGGGAGAGAAAGAGATTCAGAGAGAATCCTTTGCACTACACCTTTGGGTGGGATCCCCAAGCACTCTTTCTCTTCTAGCAGTACGTTTCCAAAACTTTTGCAATGTGAAATGTTTCTGCTTTTGGTGCCCAGACGTGAGAACCTCACCCAATTCAGGGTAGACTGGGGATGTAAATGGGGACAGGAGAAGATCTAAGATTAAGAAGGTGAGAAGACTGACTCACAGCTACCAGTGCCTTCCAAACTTGTCTGCTAATCCAGGACTTTTCCATCAGACTTACTTGGACTCAGCTCCTCTCCTCCCCTCCCCAGTATGCCCTAAAGAAGTCTGTTCCTAGGGATGTTGCCTTCTAGGTTGACCACATCTTAAGTTCAGGCACAATACCACCCCTGCAGATCACAGCCTCAGCCGGATTTCTCAATTTGCTGTGAGGAGAAAATGTGGCAGACAGGAATGTCACAAAAACAAACTACTTATGAGCCCATTTTACCTACAGTGAAATGTGTACTTCAGTCCTTCATGTGTACAAAGACTGATTAAATATTTAACTTTCATTCTCCATAAAATGACAAATCTATAATGCTGTGTGGTCCTGCCCCTCCTACAGCCAACTAATTTGCTATCGTGTGAAAAAAAATCAGACTCCCTGAAGTTCATCCAGAAAGCATATTAATAAAGCCGTCCTTGTAACAGCTGATTTTCCAGGGTGACCTTGTCTTCTTGCTCTACAATATCACATGCCTCCATGTCAGACATCATTAGTCAGGTAGAGTCTGCACTTATTCCTGATTTATGTGGAAGTAGTAAATTCGGGGATAATATGCCAGGAATGGAGTGGGGATGGGGGCTTCTAATTGCAGATAACCCTTAGAAATTGCAGTTTCGCTAATTAGAGTCCGGCTTATTGTATTACATAATTGGTATTATTTATTGGTTGTAAAATGTAAACAAGATCAAATTTTAATTTATGGAAAACAACAAGAGAACTATACCTCAGTCTGGCAACTTCAGTGATAGAGCTACAAATAAAAGAAGATTCAACCTTGGAATCCAACATCTTTTTCAAAATAATTTCCTCTTTTCTGAGACACTTTTTAGAACAATTACAAAAATAGTAAAAACAGATACATTTAGAATCTCATATATTGTCACTTTGCTACCATTTGATTCATCATTCTCTGTTTTAATGTGTCTCTCTGAACAGTGGAGAGCTGACTTGCAGATATATTACTCCAGAAGCCTGTTAAAAACACTACTTGCCCTTCTAGAATGTGGTTTCCATCACATACAGTCTATAGACCACTTGGACCAGGTAGGCAAAACTTTGTAGGCTCCAGGATGGTTTATTTTGATTATCACTCTCAATAATGACTCCCTTTCTCTAACATGGAGCTTATATCCATGGATCCTCTTCTATTGTACTGGTATGTGACCCTCTTTTGTAGAATTAACAGTTAACAATGTTTGTTTTTTCCAGACCAGGATTCTCTGTGTAGCCCTGGCTATCCTGGAACTGACTCTGTAGATCAAATTTGTCTCAAACTCAGAGAACCATCTCTGCCTTCCGAATATTTGGATTAAAGGCCACCATGCCTAACTAACAATATTTCCTAACTGCTGTAGAATTCTCATGCTTTGATGTCTGGACTTGAACTCTCAACAAAAATACAGTTACCCAACACTCATAGAAACCAGGCTTGTGCTTATTTTCACCATTATTATTCAATACCCTTTGCTTACTGTTATTACATGCTTTGGGAAGAAAAGCTCTGCATCAGAAACACCCGCATGTGGACTCTGAGCTGCATGGATATCATATGAGCAAGCATCATCAAGCAACAAGACCTTTCAGGTTCCCTGCATATTAACAAATGTGCATGAGACATGTATAAATCATTATTTACTCTTTCATCTCTTTCTCTTCATCTCACTGTTTCCTTATTTTAAAACAAAAGAAAGCCAGTGAAAATGACTTTCATTTCACAGAATGTTGCAAGAATTAAATGAGCCAATAGACATGCAATGCTTGAAGAGGTAGACAGTGGGCATTGCTTAGCTAATCACATGAATGTATACAAGCATATTAATAAAGCATACTGAGAAGCTGGTCTGAAAGCAAAGAAAGAGAGAGAAAACAGAACTGGAAATTGGCCATTTCTCCAAGAACTAGATAGCCAAATAAAATGCTTACTCTTGCATATCACTGACATAACCACACAGCATCAATAAAGGCCAAGATCATGAGGACAGGGAAGCTGCCTGTGCTATCTACTGCAGACCCCAAATACCTATGGAAAATTATTTGAATTACAATTCAGGAAAGACTCAAAATCTGTGAGCTCAGCCATATTTTTATAACTGCTGATGTAAATGAAGTATGAGATGTTACACATTAATTGTCCTGATTACGATCTCATGGAAGAACTTTTCATTCAACCTCATAACCATTTATTACGGCATACCATGGACTCTTCTCTGAACAATTGCTCAATCCTGAATTCACAGTCAGAGTTACCTACATGCTTGAGGTCATCATTAACCTTAGCAACAGGTTTTAATGAAAATCAGGATGGTTCATTTTCATTATCTCGAAACATGAATCATTTGAATATGATGCTGCCCAAAGTCATAGACTCTACTTCCCAAAAGAGAATGGTTTCCTTTTATTAACACAGGTGTGGTTCCTAGGCACCTGGTCCACATCTGAATCTTTTTTCAAAGTCAAATGAGCTTTTATGCTGCTGTTCACTTCACCTGCAACAGTCGTTTATGACCTTTGCATGTTGAGAAACATTTAAAACTTCATTCCCCTGGGGAATCTAGAAATACTTTTGTAAATCAGTGAATTCACTTAGTGAACCAGAACTAGCTCTGGCTATGCCTTGAGCTCTCTTCAAAAGTGTGGTGGAGTAAACAGATGAAAAATTAAGTTCTGATATGTGAGGGCTTGTCTTGGAGATGAGGCAGAAATCCACAAGAAAGGGGAGTTGCTATACAGGCTTCAGTACACAGCCCACACATCTGTAACACGATGTCTCCATCAAGACTTCATAACATAAGATAGCTCATCCTGAGTATGGGACAAGCCATTTATAATCTGTACCAGATGGCCATGAACAGTCTGTGGAGGTGGATGTGTAAAGAAAACATCCTTCTTAGCGCTCATTACTTCCCCATTCTTTGTGTACATCAAAGCAGCACCCAACATTACTGAGAGTTTACTCTGGGAATGCAGCAAGCCCTGATCTCCCATTTACACAGTAACTGCTACTCTCTCCTCACTGAGAAAGTTCTTCTAAAGGGAAATAACGAAAGTATTACTGCTGTAAGGAAAGAAAGAGAGAGAGAGAGAGAGAGAGAGAGAGAGAGAGGGAGGGAGGGAGGGAAGGAGGGAGGGAGGGAGGGAGGGAGAAGGAAAGAAAGAAAGAAAGAAAGAAAGAAAGAAAGAAAGAAAGAAAGAAAGAAAGAAAACCTATCCATTGCCAGAAATGCCTGGAGAAAAAGAATTTAGGAAGACAATCAGTATTTTCCTACTACCTCGACAGTGATGCATGCTAATGTCCCCTTAGTGGAGTGACTTTGGTACCCTATCATGGCTGGCATCCAGAGCCATGCAAGCAAAAATCTAGACACCACCAATTTAAATCTAGAACTTAGGCTGGGGAAAACAACTTCCTCTTTATTTTGGTATCTCCCACACATATAAGATAATAACAAAACTCACTTGTGTATGTCAAAACAGAGCTCCATAGAAACAAATACAAGCTTGCTTAGCAAACATCTTTGAACATATTCAGTGTTTTGAAACAGTGACCATGTAAAATTTGAGAAGAACCATCTGTCAGCCTGGTAGCAAAGTAGCCATGAATTTTCAAAAGTTAACTCAACAGATCTCCTGGAAGTCTATAATTCTTTCCCTTTTCATATGAAGTGACGGAGGCCCAGGGATAATGTAAATGAGCAATACTTACACCTGAAAGTTGAAGGGAAATATAAGCAAACAGAAACAGAAAGGTGTCAGAAGATGTGGTGGTCAACACTGGATGACCACTTGGACTATATAGAGACACCCAGAAATAAAAGTTATAAAGCACACTTCTGAATATGTCTGTGAAGGGGTTTGCAGAAACAATTGGCACATGAACTGAGTGACCTACAGCAACCAATTGTCTGGGCATCAAAATCAAATAAGCAAGCAAAGGGCAAGTATGTCCACATGTTGCACAGTAGGCTCTTCTTTGGTGCATGTATTTTGGTTTGCTTGGGCGTTTTGCTTTTTGGTTTTGCTATTGTTATCATTCATGAACAGTGGACTAAACCTGTAAACAAGGACTGTTGCCAGGGTCTATCTGGGAACCTCCAGGTCTTCAGGCTTAGACTGTGGTTTTGTCATGGGTCCCTCTTCTTTTGAGACTTTTAGAGTGAGTAGCTACTGGTTTCTCAGTTCTCTATACTGCAGACGGTGATTATAGGACTGTCCATCCACCTTCAGACTAGGGAGGCACTCTAATAAATCTCTACTTAGCACACACTTACGTGCATGTTCACACATACATACACACACACACACACACACACACACACACACACACAAACATACTCAAACATACTGCATTCCTCTGGAAAGCCTAGTGTGGAATATGAAAGAGAAGCAAAAAATTATCAGTAAATTAGGTTACATTACTTCAATAAAACTGAAGGAAGTCCATTCAAGTAAAACATCTATACAATACAATAGCTCTCAAAATGAACTACTTTCTTATTTTCCTACATAAATATAAACCCAACAGAGACTAAGAACATGACTAGCGGTAAAGTTTCTGTGTGAATTTAATGAGATCATACTACCAAAATGCTATTCAAACAAAATGGAGATATTAATGTGAAGGTTGCTTGTAGGTGATAGAAACAGAGGTAGGTGAGGTTTGCTTAAATCATGCAGAAAGCCTGGCTCCCTGTGTGGAAAGGCCTTAAGAACTAAATGATGGTTTCGCTAGAGGAATTCTCTGGAGACTCCAAGCTGCCCCCACAGATGTGAAACTTATCCAAAGTGCACTACAACGACGAAACTCAGTCCCTCACAATGGATCTCCCAGTGTCTGCTGTTGCTTCTGCTTTTCTGTTTAAGCTGATACGGTTCTTTTAACGTTTGCTGTATTTAATGTATAGGAATGAACTAGTGTCCTGCATGTGTATAAAAAGTAGTGATAAGTTGGTGTATTTAAGTGGCTTCAAATTTTGTCATGCAGTTTTGTCTTTCTAGTTCTCTACAAGTGAGAACTAGAGTCATAAAATCATCTTGCTGAGTCAAAGTATAACTTAAATTTGAGTTTTCTTTGAATGATTCTCAAATTCCTAATGGTGTTATTTGCTACTGAAGAAGGATCAAGCTGGTTCTTAGGTGAGGCAGTCTTAAGTTCTTGGATGCCTCCTCCTAGAACACTTTCCCAGACAAAGAATGAAACAAAGCCTAGAAGAAAGGGCAGGTCAGCTTCTAATGAAGTCAAATTGAAATGATACAGTGTAGAGGGTCGGTGTGCCCAGAAGAAAGAAACAAAGAAGTGGGTGTTCCACGTCTTGAGCTGGTTCTCATTTTTATTGAAGTGAAACAGGAGATAGCTAAACACACACTGCCATAAATTTGCCTTTTAGCTTTGGGTCAGCTGCTGTGCAAGCCCATTGTCCCCCTAACAATCACAGCCCTAGTCTGCTCTTCTGTTTCAGTTGAAAGGAAGCAGGGACAAGTGGTTTGAACACTGCCTGTGAAAAGGCAATCATTCGAAAAGCTGAACTTGCCTTTGAATCTGCCTCACTCCTGATTTCCTGACTCCTTGCCTACCCCAACACAAACGTAATCAAGCTGTAGAACGTTGAAACTTCTTAGATCTTACTCAAAGAGTGCAGAAACAGACAGACAGACAGACAGACAGACACAGAGAGTGTGTTACCTCCTTGTTTCCTGCTGATTTTTTACTTATTCAAGTAGTATTTCCTGAATACCTGTGGCGTCCTGAACACCTTTCAGCTTCAGGATGCTAACCTTCACCCAGCATTGCTTCCATTGTTTCTTGTCAGGTTACTCAACAATAGTCAGGACACAATAGCACGGCCCGACAGCACTGCTGTGCTGATTACTTTGGCTAATTTCTAAGGTGCTTCCAACAGGGACTAGCATATGGCGTATTATTATAGCTCTTTTGTGAGCCTGGGAAGCTGGCACAGACTACACAGAGCAGCTGGGGCTACTGAGACAATTAGGTAAGAAATAGGAGGCAGGGTTCTGAGTAATGAGGTAGCCAGTAGAGGGAAGCTTGGGGGAAGGAGTGAGGGGAGTTTATTATGCTGACCCTAATTAAACAGGCCATGCTGCCAGGGATCATCTTTCCTGGAATCCACAGGGAAGATGCAGGCTTGATTGTGAACAAAGCTCTCAGCTCCTCCCTACAAGGGTGTCCTCGGGATCTCACACACTGCATTGTTTTGTTTTAAAAAGATTTGGGGCTTAAAGAATCTTCTTTTTAATTGAAGAAAATTTCCTAAAATATATTTTGATCACAGTCTCCTCTCCCCAAACTCCTCCCAGACCTCTCCCCACCTCCCCCAACTTCACATCCTTTCTTTCTCTCTCTTAAAATCATGCAGTCAAATAAACAAAACAGAATTTTTTCAAAAAGGGAAAAAAAGGATAAAGACATGTGTGCCTCTCTCCCATGAAAATGTCAATATTCATGTTGTATTAGGCGTCTTGGGACTCCAAAGATGCTCTAGAAATTTTAAATGCACTATAAGGGTGATGTTTTCTAAGATGAATACTAATAAACATGGTGATTATCAAATGTTCTGAAAATCTCTCCATCGTCAACATCACTGTTTTAAAATGTAGGTTATATGAATGATTCAGCTTAGTGAGATCAACAGGTCAGGAGGTAATTGCTGTTGAAAAGACAGCTTTCTGCTAACAGTTCCCAAGAGAAAGGGCAAGCTACACCTTTGAGGTCTCAGGTCAAGCACCAGGGCTATTTTGGTGGCAATAGGAGTGAACGTAGCAGGCACGGAAGCCCTTGTTTGAGGTCATGTTGGATAGGCTTGACGTGATGAATCATTTGAGTGGACTGTCTTGTGTGGGCCTCAAATTTGTTGACTATAAAACTTCAAATGGAACAGGTGATATTTCACTGTGTCTTATCTACTCAGTAAATATGGAACTCAATAATGACCCCCCTGATCCTGCTGTTTTTTCCAACACAAAACATAGATATTCAGGTATTAATGATTTTTTAAAAAGCTACCAAAAAGGCATAATCATCTCTTCAAGAAATATAATGTAAAATAAAAATATGGTTTGCAAGTGGGAACATTTATCTTGGTTAAGGAATCCCCCACCAGAATGCATGTTAGCAGAACTGGAAGGAGAAGGAAATGAGCAAAGGATAATACTGACAGTGACATTCAGCCTGGCCAGTGGCCTGTCAGTCATGAGAAAGAAGGGAGAGGCTGGGCAATCCCCTCCGCTCTTCAGCTGGTGGAAATGTCAGCAGCAAATGGTGGAGACGTGGGCCACGTGTTTCCTGTCTTTAAAGAGTCTAGTGCAGTAGAGACTGACTGACTCTTCAGAAGACTTCAGCTATTGTAGGCAAATTGTGTGACTGTATCTACCCTCCTGCAGGGAAACCACTATGCATGTTTATTCAAGGCTTGAAGCATTGGACTTCTACTTACACGTAATTGACTTAGTCACTTCAGTAGTGACAGGTAAAAATAATTCTAGCTTTTTTCCAGAAATGTACTATTTAATGAAGGAAACAGCAAATGGAAACTTAATAGAACAAGCATCTCTGGGAAAAACATGTTAAAAATGTAAGAAAATACTCCTTTTATTTTGTTTATTTATCTATTTATTTTGGTTTTTCAAGACAGGGTTTCTCTGTGTAGCCTTTGCTGTCCTGGAACTTGCTCTGAAGAATAGGCTGACCTTGAGCTCAGAGATATCTACCTGCTTCTGCCTCCTGAGTGCTGGGATTAAAGGAATGAGATGCCACTGCTCAGCTTATTTATATATATATATATATATATATATATATATATATATATGTGTATATATATGTATATATATATATGTTGGTATGTGTATGCCTGTGTGTGATACAATTGCATGGCACCTTAGGAGGCAAGAGGAGGTTATCACTTCAAGAACCCCCGGGGTTCTAAGCAGTTGTGAGTAGCCCAACACAGGTGCTGGGAGTCAAACTCACATCGTCTGGAATAGTATCAAGTACTCTTAACCACTGAGCCACATCTCCAGTACCAGGAAAAAAATCCTCACCAAAAAACTTACGCCAAAGATGAGGTGACGCAATAACCCTGATGCTGCAATAGTGGCACCAATACCTTGGTGATACCCAGTAACTCATTAATTGGACTTAAACCCTGATTTTAAAAAAGGGCAATTATGCCTTGTGCCAGAAACTGGGCCAACTAGCAAGTCATGGATCTTGGTGGAGAACCTACAACTGCCACTTTACTAAAGCATCATGATTTCTAACTGCATTCTAAATAACTTACCCTTATTCACACATAGTCCTCAACCCTCACCAGAGAAACTTGTCTTTGCAACAGACAGAGGCCATTACAGAAAAGCACAACCAATCAAAATTCAAAAACCAGGAGATTGTGTTAAGCCTCGTATCAGCTAATACAACACCTGCCCCTAAGTCTCCAGCACCATTGCAGAAGAACAAGGCAGAAAGATTGTAAGAGCCAGAGGAACAAGTTTTCTGTGAGATTGTGTCTCCTAGAAATGTCAGAGAAGCTATACCCATGACATCTCTTCAAAATGGCTGTCTTAGTAATACCTGAACAATGATGACACCAATAAATATGCTAATGTGAAAACGAGAAAGCTCTTGAGGTCTTAACCCTAGACAAAAAACTACAGGCAACTAAGGAATGCTGAGAGTTGGATAAATAATCTTCTGTCTAATTGGTTATTTGGTACCAAGTGTGCAGCCCTGAAGTAATATACAAACAAGTAACATAATAAGGACTGAGCATGTTGCACTTATATATCTAGGAATAAATATATATGATTATTTATTTCACATTTAATTTTAAATATATGTTTAATTGTTACACACACATAATTAAAGAAAATTATCCCTTCCCCCCCACAATGGTTCTTGCTTCTAAGAGTGAGCAGTGTGTGGGCAGAACCCAGTCAACCAGGGGCCAGGTTCTAACCAGCTGTGGTTGGCTGGGTTCCACCCACTCTGGCTGCATGGTGTGGGGTGGGGGTCATTTTCACTAAGTGAAGAAAGATAGACAGAAAGTGTTCTTCTCTCCACAGTGCACACATCACTCTGCTTCTCCTCTTGCCCCATTTCTCTACTACATGCCAGTTTATTACAATGGCACCCCCAGGCAGGCCATGGAGTACCAGGCGGGCCCATGGCTGCTTGCTGCTCCATACATAATACATTTAAAAAGAATGAGTAAGATTTTTTTAAGTTAATTGAGAAAAGCATCCTAGAAAGAGGGAACAAACAGTTCACCCTTTCAAACAGTTTGCCAAATCCTTCCAAACAAGATTCCCCGAAGCTTAATGTTCTTCTCCCATGGTTGTGAAGAGCAGGAACACTTTTTGTCTGTCTTTCTCAGTGAACTTCTACTCTTCCTCTTGGAACATACAGTAATTCTTCTGCTTTGCAGAGTCTCCAGTTTCTCTCATAGCTGCTCAACTGTGCTGTTAGGATGAGAATTCAGCCTTGGGCAAGATCTAGTAGGAGAAGCATGCTATTTTTAGAAACAGGAGGCAGAATGGACTGTGCCTATAGTTTTTAGTTTGCTTACCCCTGGAATAGGTATCAAACACAGCATCATCTCAAGGATTTTCTCATGCTCTGAGCTCTCTCTCTCTCTCTCTCTCTCTCTCTCTCTCTCTCTCTCTCTCTCTCTCTCTCTCTCTCTCTCTGTGTGTGTGTGTGTGTGTGTGTCCTATGCAACCTAAATGGCTCATGTTCCAGCGAATGTCCTATTGAGATTCACATATAGCTGAACACTCTGAAATCTACTGAATAATTCTAACATCATCAACTAGAACGTCCTGTCCTTATAACAATGCCAAAAATTGCAAACACCCCTTTGCTGGTTAAACTGGAACAAACGCTAGCCTCCTTTTAGTGTGTAACTTCCCCTACTCTTTATCTTTAAAACACAACCTTCCATATTCTCCATCGTCTTCAAGTTCATTAACTTTTGAAAGACTGAAAAAGTAATTTTCTTACTTATCATGGATGCATGTGTTAGTGGGTGCAGAGGATAAAAGTGTCAAGGTCTGTATTTCATGTATGTTTGACAGCTGTTCATTTGATCATCTGATGACCCTCCTGGCAGCACAGACAGACACCAATTTTTCACTGGAACTGTTCTCAGTCACTCACAGGATGATTCCAGGGCAAACCTATTTCCTCTCATCTAGAATCAAAAATGTTTTCCCCAGGGCTGGAGAGATGGTTCTGCTGCTAAGATTACTTACTGCTCTTACTGAGGGCTGAGTCTAGTTCCCAGCGCTCACAAAGTAAAGCAACTCACAGCTGCCTTTTACTCCAGACTCAGAAGTTCCAGTGATTTCTTCCAGTCTCCATGGAGCCTGCACACATATGACATATACATACAAAGATGTGTACACACAAAAAACACATACAAAGACACACATGCACATACATATACACAGGCACACTTATAAAGATGGACATACATACAAAGATTCACAAACATACATACATACAAAGACACACACATACATACAAACACACACAAAGATACATACACCTACAAAGATGCACACACACATATACACATAGATACACATACTCACTGAAAACATGCACACATACATACAAGCACATACATACAAAGATGCACATAGAAAGGCACACAAATACATATAAACACACACATACAAAGACCCCACATATACACACAAAGATGCACACACAGAGAGAGAAATTAAGAAAGAATTATTTAAAAAGTAAATCACAAAACCTTTTATTTATTTGAAGAGATTTCAGGCACCAACAGACGATGAAAAGTTTTTTTTTTCTGTTTTGGGTTGCAGGAAGTTATGAATTGAGGGAGGAAGAGTAGGTTGGAGTTTGACAGTCTGGGAGACAGCTGCCAGTCATACTCCCTGGTCACATTCTTCTCTCTTTGGCTTAGATGGTTTTATTAGAATATACTAATTATACATCCTTTCATAATGACATTTCATACATGCACACAGTGGGTTTCAACCACATGTACCAGTTACCGTCTCCTTACCCCCACTTACTTTCTCTCTAGAGTCTAGACCATGGATCACAGCACAGTTTTCTGTTCCCTCTCTCCCACAGCTAGCTTGTCCTCTGTTCACACCTGAAAGCACAGTTTGTTTCCGGGAGCATTGCTGGCTTAACTGAACTAATAACAGTTGCTTATTGCCAACAGCCACCTCGGCTTCCTCCTGCTAAGGAACTGTGGCAGCGTCTTAATCTTCCAGTGACATGCATGTCAGTCTGTCAGTAGTGTGTAGCATTGATCCCGGACTGAGAACTATGAAGAGAGATTTACGACTGATCTTCCTTATGCTGCTTTTAACGGCAGTCATGGGATAGGACTATCCTTGACACTCACAAACACAAATATTAAACACATATAGATATCGTCAGTCAGGTTAAAAGGTGCTTCCTTCTTTCTAGTTCTTATGCCAGTTACCTCTAATCTCACCTATTCATAGGTCCTATTCACACTGGAAATATTCCTCCTGAGACATATATCTTAGTGTGTCACTCTGTGCCCTGGACTTACCTGTATGGCCTTCTCCTTTAGCCCTATCTAGTGTTCTAGCCTTGAAGCTTCATACATTGCTGTGCTTCTTTGAAGCAAAGACGCAGCTTCATTCATTCACAAATACTAGCTGAGTGTCTGATTTAAGCCAAAAATGTCAAAATACACAGGAAATAAAATGAAGGAATGATTTTTACATCAGTGAAATGAGAGCTGTGACCACAGAGGCATGGCAAGCACATAGCAAGGACAGTTATCAACACCGAGAAGGGAGCACGGGTGGGGTGTGGAGCTGACCGTTACTTTTCTGAAACATAATTCAACTGTGTTTCTCCTCATTTCACTTGGCAGGTCTGACAACCATGTGTGAGTGTAACTGTAATATCTACTGCACATTCATCCCAACAAAGGTGCCTGTCCAGAAGGACAGAGTAATATTACTTGTAATCCCTGCACTCAGGAAGCTGACACAAGAAGATGGTCAGTTCAAGTCCAGGTTTGGCTACATGACCGGTCTCTCTCTGTCTATGTCTCTGTCTCTGTCTCTCTATGTCTCTGTCTGTGTCTCTGTCTCTGTGTGTGTGTGTCTGTCTCTGTCTCTCTCTCTGAGTGTGTCTGTCTGTCTGTCTCTGTCTCTGTCTCTCTCTCTGAGTGTGTCTGTCTGTCTGTCTCTGTCTCTGTCTGTCTGTCTCTGTCTGTGTGTGTCTGTCTGTCTCTGTCTCTCTGTGTGTGTCTGTCTGTCTCTGTCTCTGTCTCTGTCTGTCTCTGTCTCTGTCTCTCTGTCTGTGTGTGTGTCTGTCTCTGTCTCTGTCTCTGCCTCTGTCTGTGTGTGTGTGTCTGTCTGTCTGTCTCTGTCTCTGTCTCTGTGTGTGTGTGTGTGTCTGTCTGTCTCTGTCTCTGTGTGTGTGTCTGTCTGTCTGTCTGTCTCTGTCTCTGTCTCTATGTGTGTGTGTCTGTCTGTCTCTGTCTCTGTCTCTCTCTCACACACACACTCATTCACAGACTATTAGCATTATACTTTAAAAACTTAACGATGGCCGGGCGGTGGCGGCGCACGCCTTTAATCCCAGCACTCAGGAGGCAGAGGCAGGCAGATCTCTTGTGAGTTCGAGGCCAGGCTGGACCGACAGCCTCCAAAACAATACAGAGAAACCCTGTCTCATAAAAACAAAAACAAAAACAAAAAACAAAAAACCAAACTTAACAATGCATCTATCCTCCAGGTTTTCCCCCAAAACATATTTAAATAATCACACATCCAACCAGGAGTACATTTCTGCTTCCTACCATATCCACAAACAACAGTCAACACAGATGGTAATTTGACACTCCTTTTATACTTGATATTAAGACTGGAGATATATTTGAAGGAATGAATTCTGATGTAATTATTTCTTGGTATTTAAGTGCATTTTTTCTGGTGTTGAAGTTCAAACTGAAGCCCTTGTACATGCTATACCACTGAAATACATCCCATCTTTGGGAGTTTCCATTGCCAACAGACAATTATGTAGGTGATATCTTCTGTGAAGGAAGCTCTCCAGACACACTCACTGTTCCCTCGGCATTCGTTTTTTGCCAGATGGGTGAACACATTGCCTTCTTCAGGTACATGTGTCACCATGTAGATAGTAGTGTCATAGACCATCTCACAGACACAAGACCATGTCAAGCCTGCTTTTTTGGTCCGGGGAAAATGAACTTTTCAGTTTCAGGCTCAGCGTTGCTGTAAGGAGTGGTGTTAATAGCATGCTCTATTGCACCACACTGCATTAAACCTGGATAAACAGTCCCAAAAGTGGGTTGACTCTCGAGAGCGAGGCCCTGGAAAACAATCACCTCCCAGCGGATCCTCAGCTCACACCTCTTACTTCACCAGGAGCCCCAGTCATGATATGAATCTAATGAATAAATTAACCAGTGACATTTCTACCCAAATCACACTGCTCCCAGTGCGTAATAAAATTGAAGAAGCATATTTTGAAATTACTTTTTTTACTGAACTGCCAATTCTTTCACATACCATAGTTTTTTTATAGTTCTTTTATTTTTTAAAATAACTTCAAGAGGAAAAATGTTTTAAAGATAGAATCTATTAAGTATAATTATATATCTAGATATATCTAGAGAGAGGATGAGCTAGAGGATAGTTCTTTTTATTTCCTATATTTTGTGTATTTGTAGATTTCCGTCACGGCAAATAGACTTTGTGAAGGACACACAGTTTTTGTTTTGTTTTGAAAACAGGAAAATCAACTTTCATGGCTTGAAACTTCTGTTTATTTATTGTCCTACAGAAAGTTGTCTGATGGTTTCTCGGTGAGTGCTTATTATATGTATGTTTTTGTCTCCACCCTAATGGTATTCATTGGTAAACATCCACCAAATGTTAATTAAATAAAATAATCCACCATTTGTTCCTACCACCAGGCACACTATGCGAAGTGTTGCCCATTGCTGCCTTATCATGACTGCTTGGTGAATTCCAGCTGAAATGAATGGGAGTGAGGAGAGAGGAAAAGCAGGATAGGAATCTCTTAAGAAGTCCCTTGAACCATCGCATCTGATATCCCACAAATGCTACTTCTTAGCAGTACTAGATTGCTGCTATGCCTACAACTGCCTCCGCCATATGTTTTTTTTTATTTTAAGGTTTGTGTTTTGTTTTGTTTTTAAACAATGTTCAGTCCAGACCTGAACTTCTTCACACATGTCTCATACATTCTTGGCTACTTGTCTGGCTTCCTCATTACTTCACCCACTGTGGTGCACCTAAGAACCCCTACCATAAGACACACTTGTAGCCTGGGCTAATTGCTGCCAACTGAAATACAGCCACATCATGAGTGGACATAATATGATTTTCCGCACTGTCACCTTTGGCCAGCTTAATTACTGAACAAAGTACAGCCTGTCTCTCCAGGAGGCTTTAACCTAAGCATGACCTTTGCCAAACTAAGGCACCAGCCCTAGAAAAACTCACCTCCTAATGCCAATAACCTTATGAAAGATTTTGCTCACTAATCTTTACAGGCAAGTATGGTTGCTTAGTCAGCTAGTTGGTTAGATGATGGGGAATATTCTTCCTCCCTTAGGTTGTTTTCATCAGGTGTTTTTTACAGCAATGATAAAGAAATAACTAAAGCAGTAAGGCAGTCTCTTTTCCTGCCTTGCAGACAGCTGTCTTTCCCCCATGACCTCACAAGCCCTCCCCCCCATGTAATCATATGGAGAAACAACGAGATAGGGCATGACTAGGTCCTTCACTAACAACCTCATTTAATCTTAGTTACACTCTCAAAAAAAAAAAAAACAAAAAAACCCTACCTCCAGAAATATTCACATTATAGGGTTTGAGGATCTGTGTTAAGATTTGGAAGGCACAAACTTTCAGCATAGCAGTGAGTGAGGTGGGATTATTTGAGACTAGTTGGGAATGGTATAAGAACTAGCTCCTGGGACTTGGACCTCCATTCTCATGCATATTAATTAACAATGAGGTTAGCCCTGAGAATGATGGTGTCAATGGTAGTGAAAGCTCACAGATATTAAATCAGTAACAAAATTAAAAGAGAAAAAATTGCAGCTTTGGTCTAATGAAGTGACATCAACATTAACTGCAGTCATTTAGTTGAAATTGGAGAGTCATTTAAGTTGAAGGTTGTAAAGTTTCCTTGTCTAGTTAAGCCCACTACTAATACTCTATATTGTACTTTTTAAACTCCACAGATTCAATTGATGGGTTGAAAGAATTAACGGCTCAAAGAGAGATGTACTGGCAAAAAAAGGCTGGGAAATCATGATGCAGAGTTTAAAGCAGTGGTATCTATCTAAGCACTAATACAGGGAAGGCAGCATTGCTGAGGAAACATTCTCTTTCATTCATTCTATAATGATTGACCGATCATCTTTGCTACTGTGTGGCAAATTCAACAAATGAAATCAGATTGCCTTTATAGTAAAGTGACCAATGGTCCCATCAAGAAAAGAAGAGACAGAGCTGGACTAAAAGCAGGAAGAGTTAAGGACTGTGAAGTCCTCCTGGACAGAGATAATGGTGGCCTGAACTATAATGGAACTCAGTAATTAACAGGAGAAACAGGCAGGCTCAAGAGACAGACCATTGGGAGGTATGATTAGCTCATTTGGAAAGACAATTCTTACAATCAAGAAGCAAAAAAAGAATCTTTTGGTACCATTCAATATTAAGGTTATAACACCTATAGTTAAAATTGGCATTTACCATGTATCTTTACATATGTGATATTTGCAAACATGATGAGGCAGGATGCCATGAAGCACTTACACATGTGTGTGTACTCACTATCTGTGTAACCTTGGAAAGGTTAACTTTCTGTGCCTCTATTCTTCTGACAGCTTTGTCACATTTCAGTGAATATCTATATACCCTTAACCTTATAAACTTTTGGGTCTAGCCACTGGGAAATTCTTCTATAACCCTAAGACTCCAGCAAAAACATCTACCCACATGTTATTTGTCAACCATGATACCACATCAGCAATAAAGATACTACATAGCAAAAAGTTGTTACATCCTGCAACCCCAGGACTAACCTGTAGACAGTGACAGAATGGAAAAGGAAGGCCAGCTGTCTGTGCTGTCATTTTTTTCCTCTGAACAATGTTTTCCCACTGACAATTACTGGGGAGAAGTGTACAATTTACATTTTGATAGCTCCACATTTAAAGTAACAAAGAGTCTAGGAATAGGACCATACAGACATGACCAAATAGTTGTACTAAAGATAAAAAGACACTGCAATGGATGAAGAGTGATCTTTTTGTATTGATTCAACTGTAATATTTACATTATAGAGGAACTTTATGATTTCAGGTTCACAAAAAGGTTTTAGATACGGCACTGTGGTGGTTTGAAATAAATGGGTCCCAAGGGGAACGGCACTATTAGGACGTATGGCCTTGTTGGAGGTAATGGGTTACATGGTGGCGGGTTTTGAGGTCTCCTTTGCTCAAGCTTTCTTCAGTGTGACACTCAGACCACTTCCTGTTGCCTATGAATCAAGACGTGAGAACCCTCAGCTCCTCCTCTAGCATCATGTCTGCCTCCGTGCTGCCTTGACAATAATGAACTACACCTCTGAAATGTAAGCAAACCACCACAACTAAATGTTTCCCTTTCCCTGCCACGGTCTTTGTGTCTCTTCACAGCAATAGAAACCCTAAGCCAGAGGCTGGTACCAGAAGTAGGGTATTGTTGTGATAGGCCTGCCCATGCCTTTGGTTGAAGGAATATGAACCTTGGGACTATGAATTAGAAAAGCAGTTGAAGGCTTTAAGTGTTACTTAATGGGCTATCTTAGTAGGAGCATGGAAGACACTGATGCTGAGTATGCTTTGAACTGTGGGTGCCTGGCTCAAGAGGTTTCCCAGGAGAAGAATTTTAGTATATTGCCATTATTTTGGTGAAGAATGTGACTGCTTTTTGCCCTTGTCCAAAAAGTTTGCCTGAGTCTAAAATAAAGAGTTTTCGATTAATTCCCTCGGCAGAGGAAATCTCAAAACAGACTAGTATAGACCCTGTTGTGTGGTTACTAGAGTTAACTCTAATGAAGATATATAATGAAAAAGAGCAAGCTGAGCAAGGAAAAATATTTGAGGAGAAAAGAAACACCAGAAAGTGGAATGGAGCTAAATCCTGTATTCAAGGAGATACACAGATTACGATATGGAATAAAGGAGTGGTGACCTCTGGGCAAGATCCCTCCCAGCTAAGTTTCCAAGTTGTGAAAAGGAATTAAAGAGGGCTGTAGAGATTGCTCAGTGGTTAGGAACACTAGCTGATCCTCCAGAGATCCTGAGTTCAATTCCCAGCAACCACAAAATGGATCACAACAATCTGGAATGAGATCTGGTGCCCTCTTCTGTCCTGCAGGGATACATGCAGACAAAACACTGTATAGATAATAAATAAATAAATAAATAAGTCTTTTTTTAAAGGAATTATAATCTTAGTAGTAGTGCACACTTTTATCCCAGCACTTCAGAGGGAGAGGCTGGCAGATCTCTGAGTTTGAAGCAAGCCTGGTCTACAGAGCAAGTTCCCAAAAGCCAAGCTTAGACAGTGAAGGTAACCATTGAAAAAAGAAAGTTGGTGAAGATATAATTGAATGAAAGGACTATGTTTTAGCTCCAGCAAGCAACAGAACTTGGCAGTTTTGGCCATGTGGTTCTGGCTTTAGAGTTAAGGATAGAAGAAACAGGTCATGGAATTTGCCTCCAGGACTAAGGAAAGCTGCAGAGGCCAAGTATCTGTCAGGGTTGTCTCTGATGGAGGCCTAGAGAGGCTATTGTATGAAGCTGTGAAGTTGATGTCTTTGACCCTGGTTGCCACTGAAATCCATCAGATGTTCATAATCCGGGCTACTGACTAAGACCAAATTGACCTCCAGGGGTATGTTGCTGTCAGAGGCCCAACTAGTCTGAGTAGCCTATGCTGCCACCTGAGGCCATGGTGAGGTCCTGGCCGGGGCTGCCAATGAGGGCTACATCTGGGTCCAAGGTCCTGCTGCAGCCTGCATCTGTGCTGCTGTCTGAGGCCTGTGCTTCCACCAAAAGCCACATGGGTGTCCATGGTCTGGGGTGCCATCTGAGCCACAGGAGACCATGTGGATGTCTAATCCTGCCCCTCAATGGATGCCAAATAGGAGTAGGGGAAGACATGGGACCAAGCTGACCAACTCTGCTACAGAGGCCCAGATCCAGGGCCTTAAGTTGACCCACCCCAAAATATACTCCATCTATGAGCTGCTTGAGCATGTGAAGGGGCCTGTTCTGAAGAATCAAAGCCATGGGATCTCCATGACTCTGGGCAGACAGCAGGATATCTGAGAGGAGTCTTAGTGAGGGTCCAGTATTGATGGTGTAGAAGAAGCCAGAGGCCCTGAACCAGACCAGCAACTCATTGCAATGAAAACCGGGCAGAAGGGTGTACTGCGTAGCTCACTACAGTACCCAATGTTGCTACTACAAACTAATACGTGGCTGAAAGGCGGGAAAGACGGAGGAGCTGAGTGGTGCAAGTTCAACCACAGCTGTGACTTCTGTGAGAGAAGGCTGTGATTGATAGAGGAGCAGGTCATTGTCCTGAGGGGCCGAAGAGGTGTCAGTTTTCTTCTAAATACGTATGTTCAGGCCCATGGATTTGTTTTTCTCTTAACTTTGATCAGAGAAGAATCTTTTTCTAGTGAGCAGTAATTAATGCAAAGACTCATAACTGGCCAAAGTAACAATTATAAAGAACCCTGAGTTCTCAGTTGTGAATAGATAGATCATCTATGCCAACCTTGCACCATGCCGGGTTCAGAGAATTGCATGCATAAGGAGGTATATAAGAAAGATATCTTTGCGTTGCTTACTTCTAGATATGACAATGGTACTGCTCAGATCAATTCACAGTGGTGGGGGTTAACTGCCTGACACCTGCATAAGAGCAAGCCAGTCAGAATTCCAACATGGATAGAGGAGCGCCTCCTGATGCCCACCTCTTTTGGAGGAGCTCAAGGCAACTAATGGAGACAGTCAGTCTCCTTTGGAGACAGTGCCTGCCAGCAAGTTGCTTATGAACCAATGAATGGCCACACACCAGTGCACACAGAGGCAGAACCAACTGGACTTAGTGGTCTATTAATAAAAATAAAAAAGAAGACATGAAGTTGGGAAGGAGTTAAAAATGGGGCACTGTGGGAAGTTCGAGGGAAGTCGTGACAGATGGATACCATCAATGTACCCTGCATGCACATATGAAGTTTTCAGGGAATAAAAATATTTTTAAGAAGAGCATCATTTAAGCAAGTAGCTTTTTGGTAAGACATGTTAGAGAATAGCTTGGCAGTGCCTTTCAAAACTAAACATGGTCTTATCATACAGCCCCCAACTTGTAATATATTTATCCCAGAGAAATAAGAATATATTTTCATGGAGGGAATTGTAAGTTACTATTCATAACAGCTTTACTTGTACTAGTCCCAAATTGTGACATACCCAAATGACCTTCATCAGATAAATAATTAAACAAACTATAAGATAACGGACTCAGCATGGGAAAGAGTGGACATTATCTGAACACATCTTAGAAGATGCTACTGGATGAGTAAGGAACACAAGGGGCTATTTACTCTGTGGCTAAATTCACACAACATTCCTGAAATGACAGTATCACAGATATAGAGAATGAACAGCTGTTGCCATGCATTAGATGGGGAGATAGTGGGAATATGAGCCACTAAAAGTAACGTAAGGGAGCCCGTGGTTATGGTGCAGTTGTGTCTTTATTGTGGAAGCGATAATGTAAGACTATGTGTAGTAAAGCTGATGTAAACACACACTGCATTAGTTAAGTTTCTCTAGAGAAACAGCACCCAAAGGAGGGAATAACTGATGACCAATTGATCAGTATGTAGACTTATTTGATTTTGACTCACTTGGTCACATGTTTCTTTTCATTGTAATAATTTTTTTTTTTACTTTTTGAGATGGGCTTTTAGCCTAAGCTGACCTCAAATTCCCTATGCATCAGAGGATAATTTTTGATTCTCTTTGCCTCTTTTCAAATGTGACTGCAGGCATGTGCCACCATACATAGCTTACAGGGAGACTTATCTGAGGGTTTCTCTTGAGAAATTATGAGTTTAAGACAGTTTATGGATGCTCAAGAACAGGGAAAGTTGGAACATGGCTCACCACAAGTCAGAAGTCTGAGAACCTGGGTGGGGAATACAGCAAGGTGAGTGAGACACTGGGGTGTGGCAGACACTACGAGTCTCAGGGCTGGAGAACCGGAGTTTGGTGTCTAGAAACAAGAGAAGACTAGTGTCCTGGCTCCAAGAGACGGAAGGAAGAAACAGCTTTGTTTACTTTTGTTCTGCCCAGGCCCTTAGGCAATTAGCTGGTTTCCCTGATACTACTGAATAGAAGATCTTTCTTACTTAATCTACAGATTCAAAACCCAATTTCTTCCAGAAATAAACCACTCATAGACACATCCAGAAACAGTGTTGTACCAACTACCTTAACCCAAGAAAATTAACACCTAAGGTTAGCTATCACACACATACACAGAGAAAACACTATGTCATGGTAAATTTGAATAGTTGTATGAATTGTACGGATGTCTATTTCTGGCTTAAATACTGTACTTCCATAATATCTTCACACTGTAGAATGTTACTTATAGGCAGGGTACTTGGAACCTTTGATAAAATTCTCTCCAAAACTTCCTGTGAATTTATAATTACTTCAAAATTAAAATGTTACAATAAGAAAAAGTAGTAAAAGATTTTTCTGAAAGTCGACTGAAGTTTTTATTTTAAGGTCATCTTTCAATATTTTATCCACACAAGTCTCTGAAAGTTCCTTTTTCTATTAATTCATATTTTGTGCACACAAAATTGAAGAAGGTGACACTTAGCTAAAGGACAAAGGATGTTCACATACATTTTAATGAAGTTTACAAGACCGATGATTATTCTCCACAGTCTGATACCATGTTTCTTGTTTTTTGTTTTTCAGGTGACAAATGATATTTACAACTGCAAAGGTAATGAGATGGCTATTCCTTGAATTATTATTTTTTATACAAAAGAAATTGGCAGTGGGAAAGCAATCCACAGTCAAAAATCTAATGCTGATGCTCGATGCTCTCATTACAATAAGTGGTTGAAGCCACTCTCCCAAGTCTATTAAAGTTGAATCTGAATTCACCTCTTTAAAACTCACTTATCCTGCCACAGTTGAGTGGTATAGGAAGTGTACCACCTACTTGTCCAACAAGATTTAACAGTACATTCTTGAACTGCCATAAAGTAGATGATGAGAGACAGATGAAGAGACAAGAATACAAAGCCCCCAGCGTAGGCTCACGCATGGCATAAGCACGTGAAGACACAATTCTACCTACAGATCCGCCAGCTTGCTTAATAAATGGTGTGAGTAGAAGTTACCATCAAGAAACAAAAAGGAGAACTGTGAAATGTAGATGTCCTCCTGTAGGCACTAAAGCACAGGGATCAACTCCTTGCTGAGGTCAAACCAGGAAGGGTGCATATTAAGGGTGCATCCTTGTGAGTGCTTTTAAGGGGAGTCTGCATTTTCATACGGTAATGTTAACAACTATTTAAAATACCTTCAAGCCAGTGTGTATCTAAGCTGTATTATTGTCCTAAGGTTGACATAACAAATGATTAAAGACTAGTTGGCTGAGAGTGGTAGAAATGCAAATTACCCAGTCTTGAGGGGTGGAGTCTGAAGTCAATGTGTTAGCAGGATAGGTTCCTTCCGAAGGCTCCAAGGGAGGCTATTTGCTTCCCTCCCAGCTTCTGATATTGCAGGTTTCCTGTGGTGTTCCTTAACTGAGAGATAATCACTACAAGGTCTGCCAAGTTTATTATATGGCCTTCACTGTATCTTCAGTGTCACAACTGCCTTCCTTGTATAAAGACACCGATTCCTGGATTGAAGCCCATCCTAATCTAATATGATCTTGTGCTAACTTGATCATTTCTGCAAAGATAATCTCAATTTTCTAATCCTACTGCCTCCACTCCCAGAGTGCCAAAATTATAATTATGTGTGTGCCACTACAATCTGTTTGACTTTTCTTTTTGACCCCTCCAAAAGGAGGGGTCATGTGACTGTAGTGGAAAATTAGCAATAGATGACAGATCACTGTTCCCTAGACATATCAGTTATGTTGTTTCTTACTAGTTATCAACTCACTACAACCACAGGGACTGAGGAGATGGTTAAATGTTTAACAGTACTTGCTGTTATCACAGAGGGCCTGGGTTCAGTCCCCTGCAACATAAGGCAGACCACAACTACAAATACAGGTCTGAAGGATTCAATCCCCTCTTCTATTCTCTGCAGGCACTGCATGCATGTAGTAAACATTCAGGTAAGCAGGCACATGCATATACATTTAAAATACATATTTTTTAAAAAGCAATCACAACCTTCCCCCCCAAGAAATGTATCAAAATTAAAAATGAAATAATAACCTCCCCCAGGCTCCATACTAGGCCCCACAGCCCCAGAAGCCTTACTGAGGCCAAGCTAGTCCTAGGAACCCCAAGTAACACACTGCCCATTGCTCACAGAAAAAAAAAAACAAACCTTTAATCCTGCCCAACAACCCTACTAGACACACACACGCACAGGCACATGCACCAGGCTCCACATCCTGATCAACAACTTTAGAAGACTTCTGCTTTGCCAGAGGCCAGGTCAGGCCGGATCTAGAGTTCCCAGGTAAGACACTGCCCACTGCCCGCTAGCATTCCCTAAAGCCCACCTAGCCACCCCAGACTTCACCCTTCCCCTGAGCTCCACACCAGGACCAACTGTAGGGAAAAGGGACCAGTCAAAGAAGCACACCCTGAGCAGAGCATAAGAAACACACTTTGGCCCTGCAACCAGAACTAAAGAAATGTACCCTGACCCTGAAACCAGTGCTAAAGGAACACACTTTGTCCCTGGAATCAGAGTCAGTGAAAGAAGTGTACCCTGGCCCTAAAACCAGTGCCAAAAGAACACACTTTGTCCCTGGAATCAGAGTCAGTGAAAGAAATACACCCAGGCCCTAAAATTGGAGCCAAAAGGCTAAAAAGGACCTGAGAAAGAAACACACTTTGGCCTTGAAACCAGAGCCAAATCTGACCCTAACCCTGTGCAGAAAACTAACCAATCCTGGAGCAGAGCTCTAGCCAATCTGAGCTCAGCACTAAAATCTGACCAATCCCACCCTAAAAACCCTATATAAACCCTGTGCCTGTTCAGCTTGTGTCTGTTCCAGTTACCCTGCTGTCCTCTGGCAGAGGGCAGCCACTCTACTGGATTCTTCCTTCCCTTCAAAGAGCTTTGGGTGAAGATCTTCTTTTGTGGGGGGGGAGGAGCAGAGGTGACCCTGGCAGGGCAGAGCAGAGCAAGCAGGGCTGTAACACTTTTGCCAGGGAAACCTTCCCTTGGCACAGCAGAGTTGTTACACTCCGTCTCTGCTCTCTGCTCTCCAGGAGCAGAGCTGAACTGTAGTGACTTCGCCCTGGAAACCTCCTGTTGGAGCAAAACTGCTACACTGGATGAACATCCCCAGCTGGAAGACCCTCTCCTGCCGGAGCAGAGCCGATACACTGGGAAAGCCTTCCCCTGAGGCAAGGCTGTAAGCTGCTAAGCTTACTACAACCTGTGGTAGTCCTTGGATCCCGAGCTCCAGGATACCTTTCCACCTGAGCTGTGTAACACTCAGTATTCTGTGACTCCCGAGTGCCAGAATACCTGCCCCATCCCAATCCAACCTAAATGCCTACACCAACAGCCCGGAAGCTTTACTGGAGGCCAGAGTGGTCCTAGGGACGCCAGGGAAGACAAACCCCACTGCCCACTACATCCCTTTAAGCCTATATAACAACCCCAAACTGCACCCCGCATGCCTAGGCCCTCTACCCTGGCCTACTACTACTTTGGAAGAAGTCTTCCATTTACCAGAGGCCAGGAAGGATCTAGGAAGACTGGACTGCTCTCTCTTAGGCTTCATATCCTGGACTACAACTTCAGAAACAAACTAAAGCTTTCCTGGAACATTGGCTGGATCTAGGGACCCCAGATCTGACAGCTGTACTGGGAGCCAGACTGGTCTTAGGGACCCCAGAGGCTAGAAAAGATTTAGGGACCACAAACTGCACCCAACTGCTGGGCTCCATACCCTGGTCTACGACTTCAAGACTTAGCTTTACCAGAGGTCAGGCCAGAACTTTAAGGAATGTTTTTCATACCCTCTTTAAGGACCTTCATAAAGTTATTTTTGTTTTTTGTTTGTTTGTTTGTTTGTTTTACGAGACAGGGTTTCTTTGTGAAACAGTCTTGGCTGTCCTGGAACTCACTCTGTAGACCAGGCTGGCCTCAAACAGAGATCTGCTGGCTTCTGCCTCCCAAGTACTGGGATTAAAGGCATGCACCACCACCTGGCTCATAAAGTCATTTTAAAAATCCTTTTCTTGTGCTTCAGCTGTGTAGATTGTTGAGGTCTTGCTGTTGCCCGATAGCTGGGCTCTGGTGATGTCATACTGCCTTTCCTGTTATTAGATTCTTACAGTGGCATTTGGGCATCTGGATTTGGGGTAATTATAGGTCTAGGTTTATTCTTGCATTTGTCTTTGTTAGATGGGTGTTTGTTTCTTGATTTCTCTTTCCTCTCTGGTTTTCTGGTCTAAATGGACAAAGGTTCTGGTGACTAGCATGTCTTCAGATCCAGTAGGGTGTGTCCTCTCTGGGG
Organism: Mesocricetus auratus; assembly: GCF_017639785.1. NCBI lineage: Eukaryota > Metazoa > Chordata > Mammalia > Rodentia > Cricetidae > Mesocricetus > Mesocricetus auratus. The sequence continues at coordinate 40,257,521 of NW_024429198.1, forward strand.
TTTGGGGGCTAGGGGCCCCCTAGTTCTGGACTGACTTCTGTGAGGCCAAGGACACCGCCAGTAAGACAAAACAGAAGCCTACAGAATGGAAAAAGATCTTCACCAATGTAAGGATTCAGGGATTATGCTGGCCTTCCCCTGTCACCTGGCAGAATGCATTCAGGCAGTACCCAGGTCAGCCCAGGGTTCTGTGATTGGGTAGTCTGCACATAGGTGCAAAGGACCCCTTTAAAAGAAAAGATCCCTGCCCGCTTATGCTCTCTTCTGCCCCTCTCCTTCTCACTCCTCTCTCTTCCCTCTCTCTTTCCCACTGTTCCCCTGGGACAGACAGGACTTTCCCTGTCTCCCTCTTCTCTTCTGTCTTCTCTGTCTCTCTGTCTCTTTACCTCTTTTCTCTTTCCTTCCCCCTCCCTCCCCTTTCTAATAAAGCTTCTCACTTAAGCTCTGTCTACCTGGCATGTTTGTCTCCCATCTCAGCCAATCCTGCCATAGAATCTGCCAATGTCCCCCTCAAGCTTTATCATAACAACCAACCCCACATCTGACAGAGGGCTGATCTCCAAAAAATATAAAGAACTCAAGAAATAGACATCAAAATACAAAATAACCCACTTGAAAAATGGGGTACAGAGCTAACTAAACAGAGAATTCTCATCAGAAGAGTCTCAAGTGGCCAAAAGACATTTAAGAAAGTGCTCAACATTCTTAATGATCAGGTAAATGCAAATCAAAATGACTCAGAGACACCATCTTATATCTGCCAGAATGGCTAGGATCAAAAATACTGAGGTCAGCTTTTGTTGGAGAGGATGTGGAGTCAGGGGAATACTCCTCCACTGCTGGTGGGAGTGCAAACTTGTACAGCCACTTTGGAAATTAGTATGGCAGTTTCTAAGAAAATTGGCAATCAATCTACCTCAAGACCCAGTGATACCACTCTTGGGCATATACCCAAAGGATGTACAATCATACCACAAGGACACTTGTTCAACTATGTTCATAGCAGCATTATTCATAATAGCTAGGACCTGGATTAACGTAGATGCCCCTCAACCAAACAATGGATAAGGAAAATGTAGTACATTTTAAAAAGTCAGTCTGCATTTTCTACTCCATGTCTGGCTGGCAGCAGCCTAACTGACCTAGAACAACTTACTCTTTCTCTCTCATTCTCTCTCTGCTCTCCCTGAACCTAAATTCCTCCTCCTATTTATTCTTTCTGCCTACCATCCCCATGTATCCCTCTACTCTCTAGCTATTGGTCATTCAGCTTTTTGTTAGATCAATCAGGTACCTTAGGCAGGCAAGGTAAAAGAGCAACACATCCTTACATAATTAAACAAATGAGGCATGAACATGTGTAACATGAGTAACACCTTTATATCATTAAACAAATGCAGCATAAACAAATGTAACACATCTTTGCATAGTTAAAGTAACATTCCACAATAAGTCAAAGTATCATTATTCACAAATGATAAGATAGCATACATAAGAGACCTCAAAACTCTACCACAGAACTCCACAGCTGATAAACACTTTTAGTCAAGTAACTGAATATGTGATTAACTGGAAAGAAAATCAGTAGTCCTGTTAACATTCAGGCATGTGTACTTGCCTGTCCCTGGGGTTCTGACAGGATATGCCCTCAGCTGCAGCCACTAAGAGCATCACCTGAGCTCATTCACTATGTTCCCTTTTAAAAGGTTCCTGCCCACCTCCTATCTTCCTCTCTTTCTCTCTGCATGTCTGTTCCCCTTCTCTTACCCCCCTTCTCTCCCTCTCTCCTGCTGCTCCTGTCTCTGGAGGTCACTCTCCCCCCTTCCCTTTCCCCTTTTAATGATCCCTTCCCCTTCCCCTAATGAAAAGTTCCTCTGCTTGAATTCTGTCGCATGGCATCTTTCTCTCACGCACCACTTTTCTTAAATTAAAACAAGCCCTCCTATATGTCCCTCAACAGAGGAATGGATAAAGAAAATGTGGTACATTTACACAATGGAGTATTACTCAGCTGGAAAAAAAGGACACCAGGAAGTTTGAAGGCAAATGGAGGGAACCAGAAAAAAAAATCATCCTGAATGAGGTAAAAAACAAATCATCTGGACTGAGAAGTACAAACGTGGTATGTAATCACTCATACGTGGATATTAGCTGTAAAACAAAGGATAACTATGCTACAATTCACAGACTCAGAGAGATTAGGTGTCTAGGCGGGCTCATGGGAGGATGCCCAGATCTCCCTGGGAAGGGAAACAGAAGAGATTTTGTGAGGGGACTGAGGGCAGTTGGGTACGGGAACATGAGCGATCAGTTTGAGGTGGAGAGAACTGCAAGAGACTATTGGACACAGGGAGTATTCTGGAGTCAGGTAAAAATCGGGTGCAAGGGAGTCTCAAGAAATCTACAACTTGGACTCCTAGCAATAGTGGATACATAGCCTGAACTGGCCATATCCTGTGACCAGATTGGTGCCTAGCCCGATTGTCATCAGAGAGGTGTCATCCAGCAACTGAAGGAAACAGATGTAGAACCACAACCAAACATTAGGCATAATTTGGGGAATGCTGCAGGAGAGGGAGAGAAAAGATTGTAGCAGCCAGAGGGGTCAAGGACACCATAAGAAAGTCTACAGAATCAACTAACCTGGGCTTACAGGGGCTCACAGGGACTGAACTGACAACCAGGGAGCCTGCATGGAACTGACCTAGGCACTCTGCATATATGTTACAGTTGTGTAGCTTGGTCCTATTGTAGGACTCCTAACAGGAGGAACAGGGACTGTCTCTGAGTCTTTTACTGACTTTTGGGATCTACACCCCATACTGGAGTACCTTGCCCAGCCTTAATACGTGGAGTGGTGCTTAGTCTTACTGAAACTTGATATGCCATGCTTTTTCGATAGTCATGGGAAACTTGTCCTTTCCTAAACAGAAACAGAGAAGGAGTGAATGGGAGCTGGGAGGTGGGAATAGAGGGGAGTGGGGTAGGGACTGGGAGGAGAGGAAGGAGGGAAAACTGCAACCAGGATGTAAACTAAATAAACAAATGGTTGGGCACAATCCCAAAACTCTATAGGCAGAGAGTCAGGTGGACCTCTGTGAGTTCAAGGCCAGCCTGGTCTACATACCAGTTTCCAGGCTAGCCAGGGCTGTACACTGAGAACTTACTCTAAAAAATAAACATATTGACTCTCAATGGTAACAGGAGGGTAGTGGTTTCAAACACCATCATCAAATGCATCACCAGCGTAAATTATTCTGCCTTTTCCAGGACCACTTTACTATCTGGTATCAAGTCTTAAATTATGTCTGCCTAGAGTGCTCAGTAAATGGCAGAGCAAAGTGGTCATAGCACCGGCCTGTAATTCCAGCCTTCAGAAGAGGAGACAGCATTGCTAAAGCAAGCTGGCCAGCCAAATTAGTCACACTGGCAAGCTCTGAGCTCAACTGAGAGATCCTAATTCAATCTACAAAGTATAGAATGGATGAGGGAGACTCTTCACATCAATCTTGGGAATATACACACATACCACACACACATATACACACATATAGTGTATATGTGCATGTATTTATGTGTATGATTGTACATATATATATATATATATGATTCTTAAATGTGCAATAATTGTCACTATGGTATTCTCATCCCTAGTTGGTAGCATTGTGGAAATTTTTTCTTTTTAAAGACATATTTCATGAATTACTTTTGTATGAATTAATGGTTTTAAGAAAGAGAAATATTTTGCTAAAGCTCTCCTTTATGTTGGAAAAAAAACAATTTACCCTATAGTGAACTAGACACAGTCTCACTAGAAATGATCAAATTATTGACCCATGAAGAGCACACACCTTAGGAACTGGTCCTGATATTTGCTCTTAAGTTATACAAAGCCACAGCACATAGACACAATCCCTATAGGCAGATCTATGGGAATAGGTGAATCTTTCTTCTGACAACAGAATTCAGTTTGTACGGATGACTCTTTGTTTTCACGGAGCCCACAAGAAGCTCTGAGATTACTTGCTGTCTTCAGACACTTTGATTTATAGGTAGACCTGAGCATGCTTTCCCAAAGGAGGGAGAATGCTACTGTGCACAGACTGTGGAAATAAACAATGTTTATGTTTAACAGCAGAAAAATCAATGAAAGGAACAATGGAAGAGAATTTGAGAACAAAGAAAAGAAAAAAAACTATAAAAAAACTATAAAAGTGTAAGTGTACTAATCACTGGAATTTCTGCTTAGGTGAAATTTCAGATTCAACAAATGAGTGAAAATGAGGTACTAATTAAGTCATCTGCATTCAGACTTAGTATATCTAAAAGACAGAAAAGAAGGAAAATGAGGGCAGGTAAAAGAGTTCAATGGGTAAGGAAGTGTGCCACTAAGCGGGACAGCCAAGTCTGATTCCTGGAACCCACATGGTGCAAGGAGAGAATTGACTCCCAAAAATTGTCCTTTGATCGCCACACACATGCCATGGCACATGTAAATCCATATAAATACATACACATCCCCACACACACACATACATACACACAATATAAAAATAAATAAATGCAATAAAAGAAATGAAGTAACACGCATTTTCCAGAACATCATCATGACAGTACAATAACATTAGATTTTTACTGATTCAAATACTGACATATTAGGTATAACAGAACAGCACATAATATGAATTAATTGCTTTACATTTGTGGATTATATATCACCTAAATAATACAGTTCCATTCTTAAAAGCAAAGCTTTCCAGAAAAATAATATTTAATTGCATATGCAAAAAATAGATTTTTATATTAAAACAATTTCCATATCTTCATTCTTCTCCTAAAAACAATAAAATGATATTTTCTTTTTATGTGTTTTTATGTAATGTTCCACTTAGCTGCATGAAACAAATGATTCATTTCTCAGAACATGTTTGATGACAAATCATAAAAAGAAACCGAGTCAGATACTGAGAGGCATTTGTGAAAGTTAAAAAGTACAAGAAACCATTACAAATAAACTAATCAAATCTCATCCCATAACCACTTATCCAGTAAGCACTATGCTACATTTAGAAAATTCAAAGATGCATATGGTCTATTCTCTATGTGCCAGTTGTGTAGAGAGATACATAACAAACAGATCAACATTTTATTTTCTCCTTTTTCTTCCCTGACTCATATTTTTCTAATTAATCAATGATCAAAGAAGGCCTATTGATATCTTTAAATAGTTGTAGCTTCATATTCTCCCTGTGCGGGGCTAGGTCTCTGAGTTGTTTGTCAGCTGATAGCCACAGGTACAACCTGTTTTCTAGTCCTGGCTTACTGCCCCCACATTGCCCCACTGACATCAACATCTAGCAGGAGAAAAACATGCTCTCTTCCATGTGGGGTTTTTCTACTGTGTTGTAAGACTATGTATCAGGCTGCTCCCTCCTACAAGAGACCTCTTAACACTTACAATGAAGACTCTCTCTCTCTCTCTCTCTCTCTCTCTCTCTCTCTCTCTCTCTCTGTCCTGGGAATAAGGACACTTCTTAGTACAAATAGCTGGATATCTGGTCTTTCTTTTCCTGATACCTCTGAGTTGCTTGTGGCACAGGCACCACAATTCCTAGTTAATGTGTTAATTTACATGGCAAGGGGGAAGGAAATTATTGCTTTTCTTGTTGGTTTGACAAAATGCCTGGCATAAGCAACTTATGGAAGGGATGTTGTATTGGCTCATGGTTTGAAGGGATAAAGTCCATCAAAGCACTGAAGTCACAGCAATGAGAGTATGAATGGAATGGATGATCATATAGTGCCTACAGTTCAAGAGGCAGAGAGAGGGTATGTTACTTTTCATTCAGTCTGGACTACAGCCCATGGAGTAGGTCTTCTCTGTTCAGATAAACACCTCTAGAAACACCCCATGTGATCACATAAAGGGCTACATCCTAGGGGGTTCCAAATCTAGTCCTGAAAATGAAATTTTAACCATGACAAGTTCAACCCTTGCCAACTGCACATACAAACACATCATATTAAATCATTAGCATTTCTTGGATTGGAGAGATGGTTCAGTGGTTAAGGGCACTGGCTGCTCTTCCAGAGGATTTGAATTCCAACCCCAGCACCGACACAATCACCTGTAACTCCAGTTCCAGGGAGTCCAATATCTTCCTCTGACCTTTGTGGGCACCAAACATGCAAATCCTGCACATCAGATGTATGTACAGGCAAAACACCCACACCCAAAAAATAATAATTTAAAATTTTTAACATTCCTACTCTATCCCTTTCCATTTCTGAGTGCAACCAAAGGCAATGCTCCCTATAATATTTTGGGAGTGTCTTGAACAACCTTGACCAGCAACTTCAAAGAGGGCTTGCCATGTTTGGTGTTGGGGTTTTTGTTAAATGGTCTTTCGCTTCGTGGAGGGAAGCATCGTCAGCACAAATAGGAAACTTTTATTTCAGCTATATGTGTATATGTATTCGGTGACTTATTTAATTTTTTAAATTATTACAGTTATTTATTTGTGTGGGGGCTGTACCATAGATTCCATGAGAAAGTCAGAGGATAGCTCCACCTTGTGAGTCACAGAGATACAGCTCGGGTCCTCAGCCAGTTCCTTTACCAGCTGACTCATTTCTCAGTCTCCAAAACAGACTTTATTTTTTCAGCTAAAGAACATGTTTCAACTCTGAAGAACTCTACAAATAGGTCATGAGACATAACTAAAAAGGCACTCACAAAAGTATTAAAACTTTATGTAAATGTATGTTTAGCCTACATGGGAGATAAAAAAACAACATAAAACCCCTCTGCCTCCTAAATTCAGGATAGCTGAACATCAAATCAACAAAGGAAAATGGCAACTACAATAAAATAAATTAAAAATAACTCTCCTTTTATTAAACAATCTATACTTGCAATAGAAATTTACTATCTGTATCCCAAATACAGATATGAAAAAGGACATCCCCATTTGTTCTCTAAAAGGAAGAATTTAAACACAGTAGTATTCATTAAAAAATATGAAAAGTGCTATCCTCAAGTACAGAAGGGAAATTTATGCAGAGTGATGGGCTGGGACCAGGAAAGAAAGCACAGTAGTATTAAGGAAGCACACAGCTCCTGTCTGTGAGCACAGAACTGCATTCACCCTATGAATAACAAAACTGACCAAGTACCAAGACACCATCCACTGGAACAAAAGGATTTAAGCTTTAGAATCATTGAAGCAAAATCTCAGAATAATTCTTGCCATGCCATAAGAAATGCCCTGAAGATAATCCATCAATTAAATGCTGGAAAACAGTAAAGCCACCATCAATCTGGAATTAATTACGACTGACTCAGAACTGATTGGGGCTACGCATGCCACAGAATACAAAGATGGATGTGAAAATGTCAACTCAGACCATTTATCATAGCTTGAACTGGTGCTGTTTATGACTTGATGCTTCCCTACTCTTGTTAGCAGCATTTCTGGACTTGCAGAAATAATAAAACTAGGATGGCCTACTCTTTCCCAGTGCCCTTGTCATTATTAGGTTATTCCTATTTGAAGCTGTCCCATGGAAGTAGCTCTGTGTGTATAACTAATTATAACTTCAGTTTCACATTTCATATTTATAGTTGGTTTTATTGCCAGATAGCTATTGTTGGTTTCAGGTTGTCCATACTCTGGAATTAGATGAGCAACATTTGGCCCTGAGCCCACACTTGACACATAAAATACACTTGTTCGGGTTTCCAGGCCCAGAACAGTTAATTACCAGGAATCAAGAGATGCAAACTTAAACTACTCTTGTAAGCACCAAGAAATTATATAGTATGGGAAAATGTTCTAAAAAAACGGAGATGACAAATGTAGGTCATATTTTGATATAGTCACAAGCATGGGTGTCAGGATTACAAACACATTTGAAACTGATTTTGAAAAAAAAATTGAAAGCTGGTTTTAAAAATGGGTATTTTGTGGCATTAAAGAAACCAGAAATTCTCCCAGGGCTAGGGAACCCAGTAAACACTTCTCAATCAGCTTTCACATAATTGCTTCTCCAGAATGAAAACAGAACCCAGAGCAGTCCTGCCTTGGGAGCCTTAATTTCAGAAAGGCATTTAGCATGGGAGTGTGCTAAGTTGAAGTTTGGCTGCACAGAGTCAGAGTCAAGATATATCAGAGAAGTGACCCGAAGTGACCCACTCAAGCAGTCCTATTGACCATTTCGTCTAACCACCTAGATGAAGAACGAATCAGCGGCATTGAGTCAAATGTACAGGAAATGAAAACAAGAAGTATAGAGGAAAGCACTAGAACCAGCAATTGCAGGAAACACTGAGCAGAGGGGAAAGGCTAGGAAGCAAAATGCATTGTGCTGTGTACACAGTTGCGGTGGTAGTGAAGCAACTCCAGCCTTACTAGTAAAAATAGGAAGGAAAATAAAGTAGAAATCATCGGGTAAAATATTCAACTGCATGCAAAGGAGATGGGTAAAACTGGACAACAGTACATTTCTACATGTGAAATTTAAGTTACACTTATTTCCTAAAGTCTTGGACATAATAATAAAAATGTAAGTTGTTTATTAAAATTATATGGTCCCATTGTTTTCCCTGTCGCTCAGAACACACTGTTTTCTGTAGTAATCTCCTATTAAGGAATAACACTACCCAAATGCAGTGCTTCTAAATTTTATAACTAGCATCATCAGATGTATAGATATATGGCCTGAAAGTACCTTGCAGATCATAACCCCAACATCCTACAAACTTTTACAAGAATGGTTGATACCAGTATTCTACACAAGCTCATCTCATTCCCAAATGGGTCACACACATAACATGCACAAAGAAAGAGGGTTGCTTAACCTAGAAAAAAGGCATGTGACTGAGATACTGGCCCAGTGGAAAAGTGTAAGTTAATTGAAAGGGATTTAAGAGCTACAGTAAGGAGGCAAAAGGTAGCTTTTTCTAGTAAAGACTTTCCACAGTGAGAATGGCCAGTATTTCAATGGGAAGAGTGCACAGTCATCAGGAATTTTCAGGGGAAAAATAATCACTTTGGGGAATGCTGCAAAAGCCTTACAACACCCAATGGAAAGTGGGTACAAATTGCTAAAGTCTGTATTTCAGCAACCCCTATATACTAGTCCTAAGTCCTGACTCTTTTTCACAGTAAATATACTAATTAATAAAAGATGGACACATCTAACAGTCATTGTAACATCATACAGGATATTTGACATGACAAATGTAGGGTATTATACTACCAGATTCAAGTTTGAAAGACTTCTCTGAAATGAAACAATTTGGTTTTAATTTTCCTCACCCATTATGAGTTGGGCTGTGGCAGGGGCTCTTATTCAACCTGGCATTAGCTCTCTTCCCATCCGAAGGTTGTCTGTTCTTTTCTCCTTGAACCTGAATGGACCTTTCTGACTCTCCTACCAACAAAACATGTTTAAATGGACTCTTGGCTTCTAAGGATCATGCTTTCTTGAGGATCCTTGTCATTGTACTGTCAGAAAATGCAGGCCACATGGAAAGGCTGTGTCTTAATTTCTCAGCTAAGGCTAAGTCTTGAGTAGTGTCTTGTTCCAGCGTGATCATGTCACTAATAAATCAGCATCCCCTTTCCTCTACCACCTGCTAATCCCAGTTGCTGCCACACCGACTTGCCTGTTTTTCCACTGCCCTTGTATTCTGGCTCCTACTTCCTGGCCCAAGCCTGTTTCTCTTTGTTCATTTTCTAAGACACTCTAAGCTTGGGCAAACTTTTATATTTTATTTTCTTGTCTGTCTATAAGTAGTAGAACCTAAATAAGAATGCAGGTTTTCTATTTCACTTTATCCCAAACCTTTACAGTATATTACGTGAATTTAGAAAGAAATATAATTTAAAGAATATTTGCTAAATGACAGTCTCTACTAGGAGGAAGGGAAACTACATAGTACACATTCCAGCATTAAGTTAGGGGTAAAGAGATATGCATGATACCCAAGAGAAGAGAAATGAGGCAAGATTCTCTGAACAGATGGGGAACATGGCGAGGGGTGGGGGGAGGGGGAGCAGGGAAATAGAGAGGGGGAGAAGAGGAAGAGAGAGTAGGTCATGGGGGAACAGGAAGGTTGACTGGAGGGGTAGGATAGGGGGAAGAAGGGATCATAGGTTAGAAGACAGATCAGGCACAATTTTGGCCTCTAGTGATCTAAAGGGATGACACCAATTGGCAAGCTAAGCAATAGTGTAGAGACCACCCTGAATGCCTATTCCTGATAATGAACTTGATGTCTATAACCATCCTGGAGCCTTCATCCAGTGACTGATGGAAGCAGAGGCAAACACCCACAGTTAAACACTGAACTGAACCCAAGGAACCCAGCAACAGAGAGAGAGAGGAGCGATGAGCAAATTGGCAAAACCAGCAGAGACAGCTGATCCAAACAGGAGAGAGCTCTTGGACCCCAGACAGACAGCAGGGAGGCCAGCATGGGACTGATCCAGACCCCCTGAATGTGAGAGTCAGTGAGGAGGCCTGGGCAACCTATGGGGTCCTGAGCAGTGGATCAGTGTTTATCCCTGGCATACAAACGGACTTCGTGTGTCCATAACACAAAGAGGGATGCTCTCTCAGCCTGGACTCTTAGGGGGAGTGCCTGGACCCTACCCTGAGTGAAATGACAGACTCTAGATATCCCCTATGTGGAAGGAATTGGCAATAGGGTGGGAGGATGGGGGGGGATGGTAGGGGAGTGCGGGAGGAGGGGAGGGAGAGAGAAGTGGGATTGACATGTAAAACAGGCTATTTAAAATTAAAATAATAAAAAATATATATATAAAAGTTAGGGGTAATGAGACAAGTAAGTTCACAATCAGTGGTGTGTGTCACACAATGTATTGGGGGAAACAAAGATGGGAGATGGCATTCTGTAAATATGTTTATGTTATTGGTTGATAAGTAAAACACTGTTGGCCAATAGGGCAGAAAGATAGGTGGGATCAGGATATGAAGAGGATTCTGGGATGTGTAGGCAGAGAGGAATCATCATGTGATCCCAGGAAGTGACAGAGCTGGGCTGAAACTGCCATTATCTAACCATAGAGGTCTGGAGGTCTGTACTGAGAGGCAGGAAGTGACATAGCTGGGCAGAATCAGAATATAAGCAGGAACAAACAGCAAATCGCTCTCTTCTTCTCTCTTCACTGCAGAGATGCTGAACAGTTGAGATGAGGGATGCCAGAGGAGTAAGAGGTACCTGGACCTTTCTCCAGTAAGATAAGACTGAATGGAGATACATGGATTATTAGAAAATGGGTGAATAATTAAGACTGAGCTAGCAAATAAGAAACCTTAGCCAACGGCCAACAGATTTATAACTAATACAGCAACCATGTGTTTCATTGGGGCAAAACTTACGTTACACACCAATATCCAGGAAAGGGGGGAAAGCTCCAGCAAGCCTTGAGAATGGGGAAAAACTAATGCAAATAGAAATAATAGTTCAATATTTGAGGTGCATTGTCCTAGCACAGGGAGGGAGCTGTCAGGTGGTTTGAAAGAAAAAAGGCCCCCAAAAGGGAGTGACACTATTGGGAAGTGTGGTCTTGTTGGAGTAGGTGTGGTCTTGTTGGGGGAATTGTGTCACTGTGGAGGCAGGCTTTCAGGTCTCATATATGTTCAAGCCACAACCAGTGAGATCACTTCCTGTTGTCTACAAGATGTAGATCTCTCAATTACTTCTCCAGTACCATGCCTGGTCTGCCTGCACACTGCCATGACCCACCATGATGATAATGGACAACTAAACCTCTGAACTGTAATCAAGCCACCCCAATTAAGTGTTTTCCGTTATAAATAGTTGTTGTGGTCATGGTGTCTCTTCACAACAATAGAAACCCTAACTAAGACAGAGCCTAACTCAAAGGCTATAAAAATATTCTGTCTGACTAGCATGTCAAGGTACTTGACAGAAGTGAAGTTTGCTAACGACTACAGGGATCACTGTAAGCAGTTCAGAGGGATACAGAAATAGACTCAAAGACTTACTAAACAAAAGAAGGGAATATAAAAGTGATGAGGATGCAGTCCCTGCCAGTAAGGAACTCATCACCTCCTGGGAGCCACAGATATGTAAACAAATCATTACAGAACACTTTGTTTATTTCTAAGTACCATGAATACACAAGGGCTTGGGGACTCAGATTAGAATGCCCTCAACTGCCTGCAGAGAAGAAAGGCTTTGTGTAGGTGACAACTGAACGAGGTGACAGATGAGTGGGTGGCAGCTAGTCCCTGTAGAAGGGGTGGGCCCTTTGAGTGGGACCAGGAAAAGTACCTCCAGCTCATTACTCAATATTGAATTAGCCAAATATTTGCTGCTCTCTTCAGACTTCATGAATTTGTATTCTAACTCTGTCTCAGGAATTTGCCTGTCTTGTTAGAGATAGTGGAGTTAAACTGTAACCTACCTTTCTCTTCTCAAGAATTTTGAATGTTTGTATACAGAGAACACCCATCTGGCACATTCCAGAAACAAAAAGCCTTTTTCAAAATATTTTCCATACACAGAAGTTGGGTATGTCTGTGGAACCTGCATTCTTGGACACGTTATGCCATAAGCACAGAATCGAGAGGTATAAACACTGCATACCATGCCTGATCCGGGTGCACAGGACACGCTACACTGTGCCAGTTCCCTCTCCATGCAAACAAGCTCCGAACTCAAGTGGCCATGTCACTGGGATGAAAATGAATCCACTTCTCTTTAGCAGCAGCAAATTTGGGAAATGATTTCACAAAACAAAACACAGCATTTGATGTGTTTTTAGGTTGAAAAGTGCATTGCCTAAGCACTTTTCATGACCTAGAAGATGATCAGCTGTTCTACATTGTCTTGGTACACAAATACCCAGTTTTCATATACCTCCAACCTGATGCTATGAAGAAGGGTGCTTTGAAAAGTGAATAGATCATGGTGGGAGGGGTAGAGCACTAAAGTGTAAAATTAGAGACCGGGGTCAAGGAGCCCACAGAGCTCTTCCTCCCTCATGTGAGGACATAACAAAAAATAGGTTATATACATCCAGGACAAGGTCCTCCCCAGAATCCAACTATGGTGCCATCCTGATCTCTGTCTCCATCCTCCAACACTCTGAAAAATAACATCTTATCATAAGCCAGAGAGTCTCTGGTATTTTGTTATGTCTGAGTCTAAGACCCACACAATATTCACTTTGCTTTTAAAGGAAGTTGAAGAAAGTAGGTTTGGGTTGACAAACTCTACACAATTCTGTTATATGTGGTAATAGCTATAGAAATGTTGAAATAGAGATTAGAGAGTATAGAAAAGTTGAAAATTAACAGAAAATTCTAACAAGAAGAAAGAATGGTTATATTAACAAGAAGATATTTTTTTTCTCTTTAATACAAAATTTCAGAGGACTGTCTGGGAATGATAGTTTAAGAATTTTTAAAAATTATGAGTATGTGTATGGGTTTGTGAACCTCAGTGTAGTGTCCATAGAGGTTAGAAGAGGGCATCAGATCCTCTGGAGCTGGGGTTAAAGGAAGGTGTGAGCTGCCTTGTGTGGCTGCTAGACTTGAGTTCCAGTCTTCTACAATGATAGCATGCACCTTTAACAACTAATTTTTTAAGGCAGGAAAGTATTATAGTCATGAACGTATAGGTAGGTCCTGAACATACTAAACATACACTGTCTTAGTTTGATTTTCATTACTGTGATAAACACTATGACCCAAAGTAACTTGGAGAAGAAAGTATGTATTTCAGCTTTACAGTGTATAACACCATGAAAGGGAGTCCGAGCTAGAACTTGAGGTAGCTGAGGATAGGAACGGAGGCAGAAACCATGGAGGAATGCCATTTACTGGTTTGCTCCCCTTGGCTTGCTCAATCTGCATTCTTATACCACCCAGGACTACCTGCCTAGAAGTGGCATCACCCATAGTGGGCTGGGCCCTCCCACAGCAATCAACTGGCTTGGGAAAATAAGAGATCAGAACTTCAATCATAAACATGAAACCAAGAGGAAACTGGAAGTGGGTGAGACTATAATCTCTGAAAGCCCACGCTCAGTGACATGGTTCTTCAAGAAGGCCTCACTGCCTCATAACCTCTCCAAACAGTGCCATCAGCTGGAGTCCTAGTATTCAAATATGTGAGCCTATGAGGAAAATTTCCCATTCAAACCACCACAGGTCTCCAGACGGTAGAAGGCACAATGGGGAGGGATCATGCCTTAACACCAACATTCTTAACATTCATATAACAATGATTTTTGAAACAAGCCTGGGGAACAAGGGAACTGTTGATACCAACTAGTAATAAAATACATTAAATGACAGGAAATACTCATTTCTGAGATACACTATCGTATTAACTCTGTCTCCCAAGTACTAGGATGAGAGACGTTTACCATCATGCCTACCCAACACAAATTTCTTCTTAGTATAGGGCTAGGCTGCAACTCAGAAAAGAGTTCTTGCCTAGTTCTAGATTCTGGATTTAACGCCAGCATTACCACAACAAACAAACAATAAAACCCTTTCTAATCCCTCTTAATATGATTGCCTGGCTCTTATTACATTGAAAACTTAAAACAAACAGCTAAGTCAATATACAGTGGATTAGGGAAGGGTGTATTACTCAAGAACTAATATGTAAGAAAACATAGGAGGAAGGAGTTTTCCCTTCATGATTTTAGAGGTTTCAGTCCATAGTCCTTGGCTCTACTGCTTCAGGGTAGACAGAAGGGAAGTAGACAGACAGGAGGCCTGGACAAGATCCCACTCCTGAAAAGCACCATCTAGCCCTGCAAATATTTCAACCTTGTAGATTTCACCTCTCAAAGTTTCCAGAACCTCACAAAAGTGCACCACCAACTGAGGACATAAACAGTTAACACATAAGCCTGTGGGAGACATTCCATACTCAAATAGTAACACAGAGTAGGGAAGCCTGGCTTGAATCACTAAAATTTCATATTTGTTCACAAAATAAACCAAAAACTTTGCATATGATCATCATCTCTTTCAGCTGGGAAAGAACACCCTTGTAAATTTCTGTATCTGCCTTTTTATTTTATCAGTTATCAAGCATAAAAAGAACATGCAAAGGTTGTCTAACCTCAAGTGACTAGCCTTGGACTCGTGTACGGATGAGAAACATTAAGTAGCCACCATATGCAGTATATAGTGATATAGTGTGTATATTTAAGAGAGAATGGAGAACATGTATGCTGGGGGACCATAGTTTTTGTCAACTTGACAGGAACTAGATTCATTTGAGAAAAGGGAACTTAAACTGATAAAATGTCACCAGCAGACTGTGAGGAAGAGAAGCCTGTGGGGGGGGGGGTTGGCATTTTCTTGATTGATCTCGGAAGGTGCAGCCCACTGTGGGTGGTACCATCCCTAGACAGGTGGTCCTGGGGTATACAAGAAAGTACACTGAGGAAGCTAGAAGAGGATGCCAGTGAGCAACATTCTTCCATGGTCTCTGCATCTGTTCTTGCCTCGGCTCCTCTCGTTGACATCCTGTGACCTGTAACTAAAACTAAACACTTTCCTCTCCCTGTTATTTTTGGTCATAGGGTCTATCACAGCAAAAGAAACCTAAGACAACGTGGGAGGAGTTGGAGTGAGGAGGGAAGAGTGGAAATGATACAGACGCAATGCTTTTAATTTTCTCATTGTATTAGTTTAATAGAAAACCCTGAATAAGGAATGATAAAATACTTACAAATGTGTAAAAGACACAGAGTGTTCCTTTCTTCCTCAACACTACCTGCAAGGTGGCTACCATCCCTTTTGCAGCATCACGGCTGCCCTCCCGCCGCTGGCAAAGCTCAAGATCATCAAAAGGAGAATCAAGGACTCCATCAGGGTCCAGTCACATCAACACGTCAAAATTAAGTGAAGCGGGTGGAAACCCAGAGCTATCTTTGACAACAGGTTCCAAGAAGATTTAAGAGCCAGATCCTGATGTCCAACAATGGTGATGCGAGCAACAAGAAAACCAAGCAGGCGTTGCCTCACAGTTTCTGGAAGGTTCTGGCCCATACCGTTAAGGGGCTGGAGGAGCAACAAATTTTACTGTGCTGAGGTCACTCACGTTTCCTCCAAGAATCACAAAGCAGAAAGGGCAGCACCACGGGCCATCAGAGTCACCAATCCCAACAACAGGCTATGCAGTGAAGAATGAGTAGATGGCTCATGTGCATGTTTTATTCATGTTTAAATAAAACCACAACAGCAGGAAAAAAGGAAAAAGGAAATGTATCCATGCTGCCTGTGGAGGTTTGAATAAGGCGTCCCTCATAAATACTCAGACTCTGGTTGGGTCCAAATAGTTGAAATTATTTGGGAGGAATTAGCAGGTGTGGCCTTGTTGGAGGAGGTGTGTCTCTGTGAGCAGGCTTGGGGGCGCCATTCCTGTGTGCCCTTTCTCCACCCTGCTTTAGGATTAAGATGTGAGTTCTCAGTAGTTCTTGCTGCCTTGTCTTTGCTCAACCATCATGGACTCCAACCCTCTGAAACCAAGAGTCAACTAAATCCTTTCCTTTATAAGTTTCCTTGGCTAAGGTAATAAGACAGCCAAGTGTGGTGGCACATTCCTCTACCTGTGCCTCACACACAAAACAAAAGAGATTGGGTGAACTACACTCCATGTGTCTGTCTAAATATGCACACTATCACTGTCTGGACTGTCATAAGCATCATTAAATCATGATTTCCAGACATAGTGGGAAGAACTTTACCAGGGAACTTTAAAATCTTGCTTTTCATCCTTTTCCACAACAATTTCAATCATCACATAGGCCAGGCTGGCTTTAAATTTGTGAACCTTCTTCTGGCTCTCAGCCTCTTTGAGCTATGACTATGAAAGGGCACCATCACACACCCAGATAACTTTTACTACATTTAACTGATGACAAATAGCATGCTGACAGTAACTATACTATGAACTTGATGTTTTACTTTATCTTCTTTAGTAAAATTAAGTGCCACTAATTGTTATCTTAATTTTACAGTGAAAAGACCCATGGCTGTTTTGATCCATCTACAAAGGACAAAGTCTAGTCTCAAACCCATGGCTTCTAATTCCATGCACTGATTCCTGGTTGTTTGTATACCTCATCCATCCCTCCTGGTCAGAGGCTATATGCTAGCTTTTCTGTAGTTAAAAAAACTCAGGCACTAGAGAGTAATGATGTAAAAATATATTAACACTTGAAACAAACAGGAAAAAAAACAAGCAAATCTGTTTTGATGAAAATCTTCCTATCAGTATATGAAACAGCAGTTATATTCAACTTTATTTTTTTAAAGAGTTATTTATTTATTTATTTTGAATGCAATACCCTGTCTCCATGTATATCTGCACGCCAGAACAGGGCACCAGCTCTCATTACATATGGCTGTTAACTACCATGTGGTTGCTGGGACTTGAATTCAGGACCTCTGGAAGAACAGCCAGTGCTCTTAACCTCTGAGCCATCTCTCCAGCCCAATATTCAACTTTCTTGGGGGCTGCATACTGCAGCCTAAGGATAAATGGAGAACACTCAAAGTCTTACCATTAAGTTCAAGATCAAGACAAGGGTGTCCATTCTCTTCATTGCTACTCAATAAATTTCAACTTTAATAAAAAAGGAATAATATTTTAGTTGCAGAATCTAAACAAGGGGAAAATGACAGTTATTATCCAAAAAATACCCAACTTCTATATTTGAAAAAAAATGTGTTGGAGAAGATGGCGATCGTGAACTTTAGCAGCTGTGCTACCCGCACAGGTTTCACTGAACTTGAGCCCTCAAGCAGGGAGGGGAAGGGGACTCACGGGCCTGATCACATACTGCTGGTCTGTTGACAACCAGCACATCCTAGAACGGTAAAGCATGGTATTTAATTGTGTGCCCACTGGTGAGGTCCCCAGGCTCTGACAACAGAGATGGCCCTGATTGGGCCCTGATTAAACTCTGTGGGACACTAAACAAAACCAAAACTAGGATATAGAAGAAAAAGATTTATGGAGGGGGGATAAACAGGAGAATATGGGAAGAGAGGGATCAGACACAATGTACATGTATGAAATTGGGAATGAACAAAATCTGCTAATAAAAAAGCAAACAAATACAATTTTAGTGCAAAAAGAAAATTAAAAAGTTACAAAACCCTTCCTGAAAAACATTACATAGCACACAAACATATATCAGTGCCTCCTATATTTCAGGTACTGGCATAGGCCGGAAAGGGAGCTGCCAGATCAGCACAGTAATCTCATAGAACAAGCTCAAACGCCATACTCCTCACTCAAGGTGAGTGTTTCTTTTAGAAGAAACAAGACCCCGTGTGCATGTTGACCATGAGCCAACAAACCCTACAGGATGAATGGGACATCATAAAGATGTCCATTCACTACCAATCTCTACTTGCAAGTATCTCACTAAGGAAAGAAACTTGAAATCTAAGAAACTTGGTCACGCAAGTAAAATGTTGTTTAACCAAAGACTTCTATTTGCTCTGTTGTATTTGTTGCTTTTCTGTCACTGTGACAAGCACCAGATAGGACAAACTTGAGAGAATTCATTCGGCCCACAGTTTGAGAGGGTTTTCAGACCTTTGCCCCTTGGCCCCATATGCTTGGGGGAAACATTAAGTTGGTAGGAGTGTGTGGTGGAGGAGATCTGCTCACTTTGTGATCAACCAGGAAGTAGAGAATGAGACAGGAAGGGGTCCCAGACAGTATGGCCCACCAGGTCCTCAAGTAACACTGCTTTCTGGGAACCAAGCATCTAAAACATGAGCTTGGGGCATTTTATATTTCAACCCCACTTATCTGTGAAACTTCCTGTTCTTTCTAATCCTTTTGATTACACTCAGGAGTGCCAACTCTGAGCTTTCAATAAACAATCGCTGATGAACTCCACAGGTGTTCAACCCGAGGATAAATCATCAACTGCAGTAATACAGTTAATTAAGACCAGAAGTGACACTCTTGCAAAACCAAACACAGCGCCGGCAGATGTTTTCTACAAGAATCCCGCTTCCCTTTGCATTTTGCCCTACCGTTAAAAGAGAAGCAAATAGTTACAAGTGGCTTGCCTAGATTGGCACATGACCTACAGGACCTCTGTGGGAGAGCCCTGCTCTGAAATGTGACTCTCCCGGGGGAGTGCTCAGAATTGCAGACTGTTCAACCTTAACTCCACTCAGTAAATGATCTGGTCTCCGGGAAACAAAGTGCCAGGCAGCAGGAGCAGTACTGGCTGCTGCCGGTGCATATTTCCTCTGTGTGAGTAACCAACGCAGAATGACTCAAGCCGAATCCACAACATTTACTACATTGTCCATCTCTCTGTTCAGTCTCTCCCGTCCAAATGCCCACACCCTCCTAGGTTAATCCAAGCCTTTTCTCGACTCACAGAATTTTCTGTGATCAGTCTACTTCAAACTGGTTAACCTCCTCTTAAAACTCTCAGTTATAAACAGAAGGAAGGGAGGGAGAAGAGAGGGAACAAAGAAATGAGATAAGTTTTTTTTTATGCTGTTGGAAGGAAAAATAGGAGGATGTCCAGATTGATGAAGCACAGCCTCAATATTTTAATTTTAAAGGTGACAGAACTGCACGAGATGTGGTTCAATTTCTTTTGACCACATTTTCAATTGTTTCTGCTTTTGTGCTGTTGCTGTGCTTCTGATACACTTCCACTCCAAGTTTCCTGGGAAGACCCTTAAGCTATCATTTAATTCTGAATCAAGGAAACCTGTACAGCAGGAAGCAACCAGTTGACAAAGATCCTCCAGTCATTCTGTTAACTACAGCTAGAGTTTCCCTGTTGGAATGGGATTGTGAAATCTAATAGAAAATGCTTCATAATAGCTTGATGCAAGAAGTTAGTCTTCCTTATGCGTCACTCAGAGCTGGCCAGTGAACATCTCAGCTCTTCTCTGAACAAAGTTTTCTAGGATTTCTACCATCAGAGGGCTCAAAGAAATGCTTTCATTATTGCCCCAGAAGAACCTCAAGTCTCTAATCCAGTTTCTAAACAAACTATTCCAATTAGTTACAAGGTTGCAACAGGCTGACTGCACAGTGAGTCCTCAGTTTGGTATGTCTGCCTCAATCAGGTTCCAAGAATAGGAACCTTGGACTCCTGACACACCCAGGCCCTGTATTCAGCACCTCTCCAGCTCTTTTAAATATATGTTGACCTTTGCCTACGACACCATTAAGAAGGTTCGCATTGTAGCATCTAAAGATGACCTAATTATCAGGACAGTGTGTGTTACATGCAAACACTATGCCCTTTTGTTCAAAGGACTTGGACACCCCAGACAGGCAGCTGAGCCACACTGAGAACAGCTCACTCAGAAGCTGTTCCTAGCCTTCAAGCTCAAGTCCTCTCCAGATCTAGCAAAGGGCTGGGATTCCCTGATTCCCAAAGTGAAGTACAGAAGAGCTCTCTCTCTCTCTCTCTCTCTCTCTCTCTCTCTCTCTCTCTCTCTCTCTCTCTCTCTCTCTCTCTCTCTCTCTCTCTCTCTCCCTCCCTCTCTCTCTCTCCCTCTCTCTCCCTCTCTCTCTCTCTCTCCATTCCTCTTCCCCCCCACCCGCACGTCTCCATGTGTCCCGTGTGTGCATGTGTGTGTGTGTGTGTGTGTTGGAAAAGGTAGGTGACAGAGCAGTCTCAAGATGCGTCCTTCACTTTGTCAACATAATGACCTTCATTGTTCTGAATTTTATGTATTTACGTGAACTGCAATGAACTGAAGGCTCATGTCTCCCAAAAATCAATGTTGAAATTCTAATGACTGACATGATGGTTAAGGCATGAAAACTGTGTCCTACTGAATGGAGTTAGTGTCCTGATAGAAAAAGCTCGGAGAGTTCACTTGCCACTGGAAAAAGCACCATCTACAAACCAGAAAAGGGGTACTCATTAGACCCCAAATATGCTGGCACTTTGATCTTGAATTTGCCAATCTCCAGGACAATAAGACTTACTTTATGATCCTCCCAATTTATGGTAGAACTGTCCCTGGATATCCATGTACATTAAGGTATCTTGGACCTTCAACAGATAACAAAGTTCTCAGATGTTCAAGACCCTTGCACAAAAGGCCAGTGTCTGCATATACCACATTGTGTCCTGATTCTTGGGTCATCTTTAGATTCTACGATGCCAATGCTATGAATGAGTTGTCAAACTATCTTTGGGGGAATTATAGCAAAGGGAAAATTCTGAAGTTGCTGATCACAGATGCACACTTTTCCTGAATACTTTTAGTACACAGTTGACTGAATTCATAGATGTGGAACCTTGGATACAGTGAGGTGACCAACTACCATAGCATCAGTCTAAGCAGAGGTGTATTTTTACATATTTAAAATACAAACACATGTGAAGTTGTGAACATAAAACAATAGAGAATGGCCAGTGAGGTGGTTCAGAGGGTAAAGTGCTTGCTGTCAACTCTTATGACCTGAGTTCAAATCCAGGCACTCACGCCGTAGAAGTAGAGAACTGACTACCCAAGTTGTCTTCTGACCTCCATGAAGGTACTTTAACACTTGTGTACTCTCCCCCCCCCACACACACAGAATAAAGATATTAGATGATGCTGTTAAATGTTAGATGATAGCGTTAAATAAAATTAACCATAGGTTGAGAGGCAGAGCAAACAACCAATTGTTTGGAAGTAACCACAGAGTGTCATTCCGGAGAAGTCGGGAGGTCAGAGAAAGACTTGGCTTTGAGAAGTATGGCAATGATTTGGTGACCATGAAGTGTTATATCAAAGGACAAAAATTAAAGATGCTACAAAATGAAGAAAAGAAAAGAGCATGGGACTCCATGACCTTAAGCTACCTGCAAACCTAAGAACACCTACCCAATAGTATTTCTACACATACTATTAATATAAACCCTTTAATTGGTGGGTTCATCCGCCCATCTCTGCTATCCTGCATTCTAAGGAAACATGGACGGGTACAGACGAGGAGTAGAACCAGCAAACTCATCAGCCTTCACAAATACAACTGCAAAGAGAATCCAGGCAACCCAAGTGTAAAAGCCACATCCATAAGCAACCCATGGAAAGCTAGCATGTAAGGCCTTAGAAACAGCAAGTCAGGAGGTGGTGGAGGATCTCTGCGAGTTTGAGGCCAGCCTGATCTACAGAGCTAGTTCCAGGACAGCTAGAGCTGCACAGGGAAACTCTGTCTCAAAAAACAAAATGACAAACAAAAATCCAGCTATTAGCAGAGAAAGAGCTATCTGGAACAGTTTTCAGTGAATGCAGTTGACCTCTGGAAGGAACTGAAAAGCTTTCTTCTCAACAAAAATGTGCTTGCTTAACTTGCAGGCATAATTGAGAAGAATGAGGAAGCCACTGAGAAAACTTACTGGTGGGAACAATGGTAGTTTCATTTTCATTAATAATTAACCTTTGCTTTGTTTTATTTTTAATAATTAGAATCCTGATAGGGAGTGAAAGGATTGAGGAGGATGATTTCCACTGGAGGGGAGAGATGAAAAGAACATACAATTAAATGATTAGCTGTAAGCCATTGTCAAAAGGCAGCCCCAGGTCAACAGCCATTAAACCAGCAGAGGTGAGATGGCAAGGACTTTAGATCTCCATCCAGCCTTTGGCTCCCAGGCACTCTCCTGGTGACTCAGCACACTCAACTGAGTCACTCTGGCTCCTGGCCCCTCCCAGAAACTAGGCTGGGATATGAAGGAAATGCAGATTAAGTAGACAAATCAGACTGGCTCATTCAAATCATTGTAATTAAGGCAGTCTATTCATTCTCTGATATGCATACACTTAAAATAAAAAAAGAAATAAAGGGCTTACAAAAGATACAAAGCAGTGGTTCTCAACCTTCCTAATGCTATGATACTTTAATACAGTTCCTCATCTTGTAGTGACTCTGCAACCATAAAATAATTTTCATTGCTACTCCATAACTGTAATTTTGCTACTGCTATGAATCATAATGTAAATATCTGTGTTTTCCCATAGTCTTAGGCAACTCCTGTAAGAAAGCCCTTTGACATCCCCTGCCCGGCCCAAAAGGGGTTGCAACCCTCATGTTGAGAACCACTGATACAAAGGAAGAATCAGAATAAAAAGAGATATGACAATTTTTAAAAGTCATCTGTTTTCCAACAACTTCCACAGAGGAAACAAAACTGAAATGTCCAAAACCAGCAGAGCTGGGGAAAGATCTCAGTTGGCAAACTGCTTGTTACACAAGCACTGGGAACCGAGTTCAGATCCTCACTATCCATATAAAAAGTAGGGCATGGTAGCATACGACCTCCATACAGGTCGGAGACAGAGGCAGGAGGATTCGTGAAGCTTGGTGCACAGCCAGCCTAGGCAAAGCAGCAAGCCCCAGGTTCAATAAAACACATTGTCTCAAAAAAATGAGGTGGAGAATAATTTAGGTACACACATGTACTCATGAACACATACGCATGTATGCATGACATACATACACTTAGCAAAAATATAGAACTAGCAGGTAGGAAAGAAATACTCTGTAAATGGGGCCATTGAGACGGTTTCAGGGGTTAAGGCACTTGCTGCTAAGTCTGACCATTTGAGTTCAATCCCTGGGCCACATAATTCAAAGAGAAAACCCATTCCTCCAGGTGTCCTCTGATGTCCACTTATGAATTATAGCATGGGTGAGCGTATATGCATGCTTTTGTTTGCATACATATACCTTAATGCATTAATGTAATTTAAAAAGACAAATTTTCGACAGGCGGTGATGGCCCTTTAATCCCAGCACTTGGGACGCAGACAGAGGCAGGCAGATCTCAGTGAGTTCAAGGCCAGTGTTGTCTACAAAGCAAGTTTCAGGATGGCCAGGAAAATCGAGAGAGAGAGAGAGAGAGAGAGAGACAGAGACAGAGACAGAGAGACAGAGAGAGAGACAGAGAGAGTTAACTGAAGTTTTGCCAGCATTTTATTTTATCAGTTAGCCATGCTGCAAGTCTTTCAAAACAACATGAGATAGGTTGAAATAAAGTCTCCATAAACCAGAGGGCCTTTAGAACATAAATCTGCCTGCTGAGGCCACACCCTTGCCTTGCCTCATCCTAGCTGTATGAGTAATCTCTCACTGCCTTGAATTCAGGAAGTTTATGAGGGTATAAAAGGGCACCAACCTCCAAGAGCTCTCACCTCATTGCAGAGTTGATTTATCTGATGTTTCTGGAAGGAATCCTGAATGGGAGTCATATTAACCAAGCATTTTTATTAGGGGAAGAATTGAATGATATGATTAACGGATATTTAAAAACACATTCACAAAAAAAAGTGTGTGTCACATGAACATTTTGCAGGTTTCAATAAGTGATTATATTTTAGGACATAAAGAATATCTCAATATATTCTAAAAATCATGAAATATAAAACCCTCATTTTCGGGCTAGAGTGCAAGAACTAACCAATCACCTTTGATAAGAATAGATTCGCACATCTCCTTACCACCTGACCACCACCACTGAATAAGAACTTTTGCTATATGGGAGGGCCTGGTGACTCCTTGTGGTTATATTTTCCTGCCAGGGATACATGTAAAAATTTTCATTTTCTTTTTTAACGTAGAATCCACACCTTTAACCCCAAAGGTAAATTTAATATTGAGGCTGGTAGGATCCATCAAAATATGCCTCTAATCAATTTTTGTTATAGTCATTTATTGCTACCTAAAAACATTTCCGAAAGCTTAAATTACTGTCTGAAAATAAAAACTATTAGGTTTCATGATTTATTTTTAGGCCTGGAATTTGAGTAGGGATCATCTTAGACATTCTCCAGCTTTATGACAAGTTTGTAAACATCATCTATGGTTTTCAATAGGAAAATAGGATGTCCTTAAGGCACCCTAAGTGGTATTATCAAAGCATAAAAATATCTCTCAGGGCAAGGTGGCTATGGGCTAACTTCAGTGGATTTGTTGAGTGGAGTACCGATGTGTATCCTCTCCAACAAACTCATCTCAAAAGAACCAGAACGCAGATCCAAGACTGCAGCAGCTTGGCCCTTAGTGATCTACTACCAGAAGTCATAAAAGGTCACTACTGTTTCACAAATGATCACTACTGTTTACTAGTAAAGTAGTCACAAACTATCTTAAATCAAAAGATAAGGTGAGTCATACCATCTGTCAAAAGAAAGAATGTTAGAATCTGTGTAATCATGATGATAAACCACTCTAGGTAAACACACATAGACGTGACACTGGGTACATCCTGGTGTCTTAAATATTCAGAGGTCATTATCCAAGGTCAAGGGCTGCACAGCCTCCAAGATTCTTGTGCAGTATACCTAATCGAAGGGGAGTTGGAAAGAGTCTACTAGTTTGAATTACATGTACTAATCTCTCCAAGAAAGCTGTAGACGGAAGTTTCTGTCCTGCCTGGTCCCGCAGCCATTCAGTCCCAAATAAACTGTTTGGCCTATTGTTCAGGCTTATTACTAACAAACTCTTACAACTTAAATTAACCCATAATTCCTATCTCTGTTTAGCCATCTGGTTTGGTACCTCTTCTCAGTAAAGCATTCTCATCTTGCTTCCTCTGCATCTGACTCAAGACTGCATCTCTGGCTTTCCTCTACCCAGAATTCTCCTAGTCTGCTAGCCCCACCTATACTTCCCACATGGCTACTGGCCAAGCGTCATTTTATTAAACCAACATGAGTGACAAATCTTTACAGTGAATAAGAGCATTATCCCACATCAGAATGCATTCATAAATTCTTATTCTATTAGAGATTTAAATTTCTGTCTACTCAAAGCAAACTTACAGGACTGGGGAGATGGCTGAGTGGCCAATAGCATTTACTGTTTTTAGTGAAGGACTGGAGTTCAGATTCAGCCACCCACATTTGACAGTTTTCAACACCCTGTAGCTGTAGCTCCATGAGATCTGATGCTTTCTGCTGTCCTCTGGGGGCACATAATCCACTCATACATACACACAGTAGATAGACATGAATAGAGGTAAAATCAAAACAAGTTTACTCCTGCAAGGTAAAGCAGATCCATTAGACTTAAATAAAATCTCCTCCACCATATTTCCTATTATTTGCCATATGTAACAAATAGCACACACCATCCCCAAATAACAGATTTATAATCTCACAGTTGTGTAGACATTATATCAGGTAATGCCTTCATGTCTAAAAGATGGTTCATATCTGGACTCTTGGGGGAGAATCTATCTTCTGTTCATTTGGGTTGTGAGCAGAATTTGGCTTCTGGAAGTTTCCTTGATTCCCTTGATGCCAATTACTCCTAACTTCCAAAGGCCATCCTCATTCCTTGGCTGCACCTCCTCTCATCTCCAAAGCAGAAAGAGGCAAGTCAGGCTCTTCCTGTCCTTCCCAACTCTCGATGGCTTCTCTCACTTCACTGTTAAAAGTTCCGTGTGATTTGAAAGGGACACAGGGGTCACCTCCTCGTCCCAATATCTTTAATTTTTAACACATCTCCAAAGTCTCTTTACCATGGAACACATGCACCATTTTGATCATGAGGCTGTGGCCCTCTCTTTGGGGTGCCACTTCTTTTTGTTAGAGTACTACTATATACTGCCATTTCTGGACTTTCTTGTTTAGGCTAATCCCCAGTCTTAAGGTATCCACTATTGAGTCATTTCGATAAAGTCGGTCATTTAATTATTTTACCTGCCAAAGCACTTGCTCTCAAACAGGCTCTCTCCTTTTCCTGTCTTCACAATAGTGTTTTCATTTGGGGTGATGTCTAAATATAAGCCAAGTCAATACAACTGTAAGTATGCATTGTGACATATTTATATTCTTTCTAATACAACTAAAGTCACTATTTGCTATATGCCTTTCCTTTTTAATAATTAGTTTTCTATGTATTGATTATCTTTGAAGTTTTCAAAGGAATTGAGACTCGTCCTCAACAAATCCTAACCCAATGGACAATCAGTTAGATCTTCGTCTCTTCTTGCCCTGACTGGACCTTTGCCCTGTCTTGAACTTGAATGGATTGTTGTCTAGCCTGATATAACTGTTAACCTAGAGATGTCTTTTGGGGTTCACTTTAAGGGTTCCTTTCATATTTCTCCAAGGTGAGGAACCATGTGATTCATGGCTTAGTTGGAACTCTTCCTTCTTTTCTAACATAATATGGAGATGTATGTGTGGATGGTGTAGACAGTGGTCCACATGGCAGCTTAAAACCATAGAGTCAGATGAGTGAGAGAACCATTGGAGTGGTTTGGATGAGCTGCCCCCATAGTCTTGGGCATTTGAACACTTAATACTCAGTTGGTGGCACTGCTTGCGGAGGGTTAGGAGGTACAACCTTGCTGGAGAAAGTATGTCACTAGAGACCAGCTCGGAGGTCTCAACCTTCTTTGCGCGTTCTCTCCCTCCCTCCTCTCCCCCCACCCCCGTGTCTTTGTACTTACAGTAAAAGACAGGAGTTCTCAGAATAGCACGCTGCTCCTACTGCCATACCTGCTTCTTGTTGCCATGCTTTCCCACCATGACAGATTATCTTCTCTCTGGAACTGTAAATTCAAATAAACTTGCACTGGCCGTAGCATTATCAAAACAACAGAGAAACCATTGTAAAGGCAAGTCCACCTCCAGAGTGTTCTCAGACATCACTCTTAGAAGGCAATGCATGGTCCTTGAGGGACCGAGAAATGGTTTCCTTATGTACCACTGCCTGGACACGTCAGAAAAGGTTCTGTGACCTTCACTTTCATGTTGTGGACCTGCTCCATTTTGAAGATTACTCTAAAGTATCACTCCTCCGTGAAGTGTGGAAACCAGGAGGGAGATAGAAAAGTTCTCACTTTCTTACAGTCTCTCATGTCACAAAATTTTAACTCTTTCGTCTATTTGAGTGTGTTCCTTCCAACTTCTAGACAAATAGTGGTCTCTTTGTGATTTTGGTGATCAAAAAGTAATCTAATGCAATTAATTATGGACAGCAATTGTTCTTTTCTCTTTTAAAATCTATGCTAGAAACAAGCATGTTTTCATATGCTGGGTATGAAGAATTAAAGATACATGTGAATATCTGATTTTAAAGAAAACTTCTAGATTTCTTTTACCCACAGATGAGTGTAGCTCTCAGTCCTCATCAAAGAAGCTTCTTTTTCTGCAACAGAAAGTCGTAACTGGTTAAAATACAGAGAACAACCGACCATGGGGTACCTAGTCCTAGCTGATAAATCTACAACGTAACAGCTGCTTAGGGAATATTGCAGAAGATACGGGTAGAAATGATTGTTAAGAGCCAGAGAACAAGGAAGTTTGTTATATGATTGTGCCTTTTGTATATGAAGAAGGGAAGCCATTCTCATAGAATCCAAGAAATGTGGTTATTTAAACAAGGCCCGAACAATTACAACACTAGTTGTTATGCCAACCTGGATGGGGAAAATCTCATGGGGCCACACCCTTACACAAAAAAGCTATAAGCAGTTGATGATTGCAGAGATAGGGAGACAGTCTTCCCCAGGGGTGAGCTTCCTATATGGCTATCTAATACCAAGTGGTCAGCCTCCTTAAAAACATTTGTATACATGCAACA
Organism: Mesocricetus auratus; assembly: GCF_017639785.1. Taxonomy (NCBI): domain Eukaryota; kingdom Metazoa; phylum Chordata; class Mammalia; order Rodentia; family Cricetidae; genus Mesocricetus; species Mesocricetus auratus. Next base: position 40,286,139 of record NW_024429198.1, read on the forward strand.
CTGAACAGACTCAGCAGATTGTATTCATGTATCTATTCATATATACGTAACAATGATAAAATAAATATAAATATTTTACCAAGTTATTTTACAAAAAAGCTCATATTTTTCAAAGAGCCATCAAAAGAAAGGGACTAATAAGATGGCTCAGCAGGTAAAGAGCACTTGTTGCTCTTGCAGAGGACCTGGGTTTGATTCCCAGCACCCCAGAATAGCTCACAGCAATCTGTAACTCCAATTCCAGGAGATCCACTATCTTCTTGCCTCCAAGGCCACTTATGCACATTTGCACACACACACACACACACACACACACACACACACACACACACACACACACAGAGTACACATACATAAGTACAGATCAAACATTCATATACATAAAATAAAATGAATAAATCTATAAAACAACTTGAAAAGAATAATCCCACTCCTATATTTATTGCCAACAAGTTTGGTACATGTGCCTGTACCATGATAGAAATTAATTTTAGTAACTCTTTAGGAAGCAACCAAGTCCTAGATATTGGGTGCTATGGCAATGCTTTAACCCTACTTGCTAGGTTTTTATGATTTTTTTTGTTTTTGTTTTTTTTTCGAGACAGGGTTTCTCTGTGGCTTTGGAGGCTGTCCTGGAACTCACTCGGTAGACCAGGCTGGTCTCGAACTCACAGAGATCCACCTGCCTCTGCCTCCCAAGTGCTGGGATTAAAGGCGTGCGTCACCAACGCCCGGCGGTTTTTATGATTTTTAAAGAAGAATGACAGTTATACAATGAAGAGTTAGACAGTCTATGATTAAATGCCAATTTAATGAGAATTATAAAGATATAATTTCTAGCTGAGTATGAGGAAAGACAAGGGAATTGGTACTAAAACTTTATCTTGTGGTCTACTTAGATGAAGGAAAACCAAAGCAACTTGATGAGAAATATACTGAAAATATAGAATGAAATTCAAATAGATGTATTAATGTGTATTCAATCTCTAGATCTGAATTTACCAGCAATAGCTCTGAATAGAAACCAGTATTACACTGTTACAGATGAAAATTTACAATGTTACAGCTGAATTCTTATTCAGGAGTTGATATGGAAAAAAACTGAACAATAATGAATAAATTTCTTGTAACCAGAGTTTTCTGAACATATATACTTTTTTGAACATTTCCTATATCTAGTATTTTAACTTCCTCAGAAAACCATAGAAATATATTCCTATTCTTTTCTGGCCTTAAAATCCAGTTCTTATAGATAGGGAAATCCTTCCAACACATTTTAACCTCAGGGTTGAAATCCAAGACTGTGGCAATTAATGACGAAAGACAATTCAATAGTCGATAGATCCTACATATTTTATGTTGTTAGATGAACTCGTTTAAACTCAAGTTAATAACTCAAAGTAATTAAATTAATTAAATGTAGAACTCACATTTAATCATCCAGTTACAGAGCAAACATAGGTAGTTTGTAAAATTCCAATGACTGAAGAAAATATAAATGCAAAGGTATTGCAGAATGCTAGGCAAAAAGGAAAAAAAAAATCAATATCTTGATTTAAACTGTTCTAAGACCTCAAGTTCAGATTTCCCCTTCCAGTTGGCATTTGCTGGATTTCTGGATTCCACCAATTGTCTTTAAATTCTAAACAGGGAAAAACTACTTCCTTAGATGTAGTTTAAAAAAAAAAACCCACACACGCATGCACACACAAAGAGAGCTAAACCAAAACCAGCCTTCATTATGAGTGAAGTCTGCAGTCAGGAATCAAACAGTGGGTGGGAGTCGAAGGCACAAATGTAAATTTCTATATGCCACATGTTAGTCGTCCTTGCTTACTGAAAACTTAAACATTACATGATTCCTAATAAGCAAATCACATTCCTAGTTTTTCCAAAAACTCAAAGTAATTACAGTTACATTTCACAAACTTTTTTGTTTTCTGTCTGAAGAAGTATGGAAAAGAAGAAACTATGGTATGGATCAATCAAAAGACTGCCTTTTAAGTGATCAACACTGTGAAAAACTCATTCCGTAGATGACTTAGGGTCATGCAGGCCCATTTCCTGAGAGCCCCAAGGTCCTATCAGAGCAAAGTCCTGGCATGTAACTTTGCTTCCTGCCTTTCCATGTTATTTCCATTACCATGGCTTCACCGTGCCAGTGGAAAAAGAAGCTGTGGATTTTAAATATTACAAGAAGAGCTTCAGCAACTTGACTCTTCTGTTGCCTTTATTTGCACAGTAAGTCTGGGAGGCATGTATTAGAATTGCATCTTTAACAATAGAAATCAAATCCTTTTCGTTTGTAAGAGAAAAGTTTGTTATTCGTTGCATTTACAAGTGTGGGTGTGATGGAGAATAAACAACAGTATTTCAAGACAGCAAGGGCAAAACTGGATTACAGTCAGCAAAGGCCTTGATGGAGGGTGGTTACGAATACACTGAAATCAGATCACCACAGGAATGACTTCCAGACCAGAGTAGATGCATCCACTCAGATAATTACAGAAAGCAAAAGACATACCTTCTTGGTCATGCCTTGGGTTTGCCTACAAGCTTTAACTCATCAAGATACCAGATGTAGAGTCATATATAACATACAAAAACATCATTAAAACTAAACAATTATCTAGGAGAAAACAGGGAGAGTCCGGGGCTACATAAACAAGGCTAGGTTAAAGAGCTGGGGATGTGGGGACTACAGCTCAGATCAGAGCTACCTTCCAACAATAGACACCTCCCTATCCTTGCCTATGAATCCCATGAACCTATGCTGTGGTTGGGATTTGAGCCTGGTTCTATACTGAAGTCTTTCACTATTCTTCACGATGTTTCCAATCCAAGGGAGGCATTCCCAAGAGGACACTCCTATCTTCCAGGAATGGCTGCCAGTCAGGCTTCATGGTTCTAAGTAGGGAAGAGTGCAATCTTGTACAAAAGTAGATAAGAGGAACACAGCTACAAAACTCAGTTGTATGGGCTGGGAGATGGTTCAGTGGGTAGGCACTGAATTTTGATCCCCAGAACCCACATTAAAAACTGGGCACGGCAGCTGTACCTGTAACACCAGTGCTGAAGGGTGAAAATGGGTAGCTCGCTGGGCTTGCTGAGTAACCATTCTAAGCTGACACAGAAAGCTCAATTTTGAGGAGAGACCCTCTCTCAAAAAATAAGGTGAAGTCACTGAGGAAGACATCATGTTAATCTCTGGCTTTCATACACTTACACGTGTATGTATATGCATGCACGCGCGCGCACGCACACACACACACACACACACACCCTGAACTCACGAGTGCATGCACATAAACATACAAACTTAGCTGTACTTAGAGATGCTACCAGCTCTTTGCCAGGGCCAGGCCTCGGCACTTCCAGAAGTCCTTCATTTGACTTCGCCCATGAATCAACCCTAGCAAACAGCCACCCTTTCTCCAGTGGCTCCTTAGATAGCCTAGGCTAACCTTGAACATGCTGTGTAAGCAGAAGATGATCTCAGGCTTCTGATCTCCCTGCCTGTAACTTCTGCGTGCTAGGACTTCAGGTGTGAGTCCCATGTCCAGCTAAAACCATGTTCTAACATGGGTTCGTGACTAATCGTCCTGTAAAAACCGAATTATCTAAGCACCACCATATTCACACACCAAACCGTCACTTCAAAGGCACTGATGTCCCAGAGAAAAAACTTGGCGTGGTAGTGGAGTCTTACAGAGGAGAGGGGTTCCTTGGTGCTTTGGTTAGAAATAGCTGTGAGCGGCCCAAGCATGCACCAAGAATAAATGCAGAGTATCTGAGGAGCAGTGAGCACTTTAAAGGGGAGACTGGGCCATCTCTCCAGACCCAGGGCAAAGATTTTAAAGAAAGATAAATAAAGAAAATTTCACTGGAGGCTAGAATTTGTCTTCAGCTGAAAACAAATTCAACTGAAATAAAGGTTAACTATTTATGTAGTTAAAAGCCTCAGAAAAGAAAGAAAACACCTGGGCCTGAGGCAGGGACAAGGAGTTAAGAATGTGAAGGCGGGAGTAAAAGAAATCATCCATGAAGTAAGCGAAGAGTAAATGAAGCATCCCAAGGCCAGACTGATGCTTTCAGTGAGTTAGCAGCTGTTGTAGAACCAGATCCTTCATCCTCAGGGCATGTATCCTATAAGAGTAAGAGGCTGTAAGACCTTTAGGGACACCATCAGGCCTCTCAAAAAACCCACCCCGCCCCTTCTATGGTGTAGAACAAATGACTCTAGCAAAAGGAAAAAGCAAGTTGTGTTTATATATTTGTGTACACACATATACCTCTGATATAACTCTGTGCGTGCGTGCGCGCGAGTGCGCGCACATGCACATGTGTATAACTATAACAATCTGGGAAGATGCTATCAATGTGCCAGCAAAGGGGAGAGCATGGAAAGAGTTGATAGGGGCTGGAGGGAAGGGGGAAATTTTCTTAAAATTTAAAATGTATAAAAAGTATAATTCGCTCTTTCCCTGTGCTTCCCCTGGGGCAGACAGGACTTTTCCCCTTTTCTCTTTCCTCCTCTCCCCCTCCCCTTTCTAATAAAACTTCTCACTTAAAAAATACAATAATTCACATAAAACCAAAAAATATCAAGTGCTCAAAATAACTGTAAAGTGTTCAACTCTGAAGATACCTTTTCCTAGTATGCTGTCACTACTGAATACTGCCTGGGTTGCATCTCAGAGATCCTTGGACCTGCAGGCCTGGGTCCCAGCTTGACTCATATACAGTCTGAAAAGCTCTGGGTTGCCATGAGCACTGCCCATGAGGCCAGGAAGGACTCAAGGGGGTCTTGATAATTTTGCTGTATTTGCTGTATGACAAGAGCCGTTTTCTTAGAAAGGCCTCTCTTGTTTTCCTCAAAGGCCCTGCAACTGCATTAGGGAGCATTCTAGAATCAAAAGCTGGGTTGGTAACAGTAAGTTTCACCACGGTCCTATAAGAACATACCCCGGATAAGACAGTCAAGGAGCAGGTTGCAGATTTGTACCTCCTCTTATAATGGTTGCTTGGCCAATAAAAGAAGTTCAGTCTTGTCTTCGATGTCTGCCCTGCAGGGCATTAAATGGAACAACTATTCTTGGCTAAGCTGTGCCATGAAGCTACTTGTTATTTGGATTTTATTAAATCTTGGGTGTCAGAGGATTTTAGAAAATCATTTTGACTTCACAGTGATGTTATCATCAAGTAAGATGACTGGGAAAAGAAGGTATGATGATTAGTGTTAAGTGTCAACAGGAAACAGCCCTCCATGGGTGATTTAGCTCTAAGCTTGCCTATAAGGGATTATCTTGATTAAACTGAGGTAGTGTAAAGAGAAGCTTCTGTAAAGAGAAGCTTTTTCCTTGAGAGAAGCCTTCCCACCAGCCTGGTTCTAGAGCTGCATCAGTCCCAAATAAACACACAGGAGGCTATATTAATTATAAAGCTGTTGGCCTTGTTTGTTTCTTACTGGCTAGCTCCGACTTAAGTATTTACCCCATAATTGTTAATCTAAGTATTTCTCTTACCGGAGAATAGTTCCGGGCTTCCTACCCCATGGCCTTACATCTTGGTTCTCCGTATGTTTCTCCTACCCAGAGTCCTTCTGGTCTCCTAGTCCCTCCTATCTTGATTCCCTATTGGCCAGACAGTGCTTTATTGACAAATGCACAGGACTTCCCCAACAAGGTAGGAAGACCCATTCTAAAAGCAGGTGATACCATTCCCTGGGCCTGGGTTCTAGAGTGTGTAAGGAGAAAATGAGCTGAGCATAAGCATCTATCACTTTCTGCTTCCTGACTGCGGACTGATGTGACAGATGCTTCAAGTTCCTGCTTTGTGACACCGTGAGAGACCATACCTTTAAAACACAAGTCAGAACACATCCTTTCTTCCCTGAATTGCATCTGTCAGGGTACTCTGTCACAAGAGGAAAAGAAATGAAGACACAGAGTAGTGATAAGGGGTGTCTTTGTGCAACGTTAAAGTATTATATTCAAGAAAATTAGCATCTGGTTCACTTTTTAAAAATCTGTCCATCTGCACAGTTCTTAGTCTACTCTATCACATAATGGCTGAGGCCTGTCCATTCTAGTCTCCCAATCAAGTTTTTCATCAATCTCATCACATCAATGCTATCAACCGAATAAACTCTGGAAACTTTGGATAGAGCTCTCGATTATTTGGGTTCTACTAAAATCAAAAACTTCAAAGTACTTCTCAACAAGTAAAATTAAAATTCATCTTTCAAATAGCTATGCTATTTTTAAAGGTTTTACTTTAAAGTAATGTTGGGGGAAAATAATTCAAGCAATACTCAACCCAAGATGCTTAGGTGCCATGATGGTATAGTCAAGCAATTCAGAATCACCAGGAAGTTGAGCATCTGGGCAAACTTGTGAGAAATTATCTTGATTATGACTGGCACCCACTCCTGTGGGTGCCACCATCCCCGGAGAGGATTCTAGACTAAATGGAGAGTGGAGCTGAGCAGCAGCAACATTTATGATCTTTGAGGTGAGGATTTGCTACGAGCAGCTGCTTTGCACACCTGCCGTTTTAACTTCCCTGACATGGGCTATACCTTGAACTGTAAACCCAAAATACCTTTCCTTCCTCAGACTTTGCTCAGGGTGTTTTATTAGAGAAAAATAAGTCAGGGACTTTAAAATCAGACAACTAGGACTGGAGAGTTGCTCCGTGGTTAAGGGTTGTTGCTGCATATAACAAGCTGGGTGGCTGGCCCACACATGACTGTAACCCAGCCCTGAGGGGGACAGACAGGATCCCTGAGGCTTGCTGGCTTCTGGCCTATCCAAGAAATCCTGAGTTCCAAGTTCACAGAAAGACCCTGCTTTCAGGAGTAACAGGTAGTGAGTGACAGAGGACATCCAATGTCATCTTCTGTGTTTCAGCTTACACACAACACACACACACACACACACACACGCTTACAAAACAGACAACAAAATTCAGAGGATACTGGAAACCTTTCTTATTTACAGACTTCCTTTTTTCTGGTAAAATACTATTTTAAAAAAATGGTTTTTAATGTCCTAATCCAAACATTTTATCACTTAGCCTAACTCCCTTTCTGTAAGATTTTGTTACGTTGCTAGTTTTAGTCTTTCAGTAGGTCTCGAAATTCACTTCAGCCATTATACTAACCATTGCAGATCATCAGCACCATCAATTGACCCCTAATTGGTCATCCTGAATGACACTTCACACTTGCCCCTTTACTAAAATGTTACTCTTCCCACTCTCCAGTACGTGCCGATCTCATGGAATCAACAGAAGCTCTCCAGTTAATTTTATACTAATTAAGTTAGACCCTGCACCTGGATGTTACAGATGACAAGGCAGATGTTGTGAATGAAACTTTTATTTACACACTGTATCTAGAAGCAGATACATAAATTTTTATACAATTGATTTCCAAAAATGTGCAAGAAATTACTGTAATTTGCTTACAAACCAAAACACTTATTAAAATCAGTGGACTTTGGATAGTTCATTCTGTGGTGTTCTCAGTACAAACGGTACACACCTGATTTGAAACGTACAAAGTGTAAACTCCAGCAATCTCAGTTGCAGGTATTCATGTCATAGCACACCAACTATGAGACTCCTTTACCCCAACATGAATACAAATTATTGGGAAATTCTAAGACCTCCACACCCTCTCTGGATGGAGAATTGGGGTCGCTTTAAAAAAAAGAAAAAAGTACATTTTGCCTTGTATATCATGACTGATCAATAAACAGGGTGTTATAAAAACTTTACTGGATTAAAAAAGTACTAAGAGAAACCACATTTTTGATTATTAACGTACCAATACCTTTAGAATTTTAAAGTTATTTGTGGAACTGGCTATTGTTCTTTTTTACAGAATATTCGACAAAACTGTTGCTGGTAGTGTCCTTTCATTCTAATTAACACTTCACACTCAATGAAAGAAATTCAGATTTAAATCAAAATGTATTATTTTGAATCATAAGTAAAGAATTTCTTTCATATATAACGTGAAATGTAAAGTTGGCATTCCTGAAAGCAGTTAGAGATACTTAGCACTAGGAAGGAAACTGCATAAACCTGTTAGATTTCAATAACTTTCGTCCTGTTTCAGTAATACTGGCTCAGAAACTATGACATATATGCTGTTTTATCTCCTTAATGCCAATGAGTTAGCCTTTTTGGCACCCAATTTTATTCAACAGCAAGATGCCCTATGTAGCTGGTGTCCTTAAAATTATTTTTAGTTCCATGGTTACTGTGATGTGACCTAAAAGTTTTAGATTATTGCACCATGTAGAAAGAAAACAGTCTTCCTCAGAGAAAACAAGATACGTTTCAAGTACTTTCTGTTGCTCTCATATTTATAAAAAATGTGTTAAGTGTCTTATGAAGCCCCAAAGTAACCTCTGGCCTCCAGCATGTTTGGTGGTGAAATACTTGAGCAAAAGACCTGATTAACTTGTCAGAAACAGATGCAGCCTTCCTGCTTCCTATTTTCTTGTCTAGGAATTCTAAATGGGCAGATTTAAGAATGGCTTACAGGTTGTGTTCACATTGTCTAAGTTCAAAGAAACCCAGAAAGCTAAGCCAAGATACAAGACAAAGACTTACTCTTTCTCTTTACTTTAATAGCAACCTAAAAAGCCAGTATTGTCTACTGTTTCCCGCTTCTGTCAAACGAATATCTTGGCTACAAAACCACAAAAACACTGACAATACAACTTTATGTGAATCTGATTTTTCAATAAATGCTGATTTTTATTCGTAAAGTATCAGAACCTGATGATTTCAAAGTGAATTGGGACATGTCATATTAAGTATGAAAACAGTTCATCAAAAGTTGTTTTTTGTAATAAAGATTTGCCCTACAAAGTAACACAAAAATTGATTATTAGAAAGATTTAAAGGAAAAACAGGATTATCTTAACATTTAATGGGTAGATCCTAAACACAGGGCACCATGAGAAAGAGTAGGAAACAAGCTATGTTCAGGTAAGACATGTTGGGGACAGTCCAGAGACTTTTATGAACCATGATCTCAAGGACATATGAATGTGTCTAAGGCATGAAGCCATCTTGACATTCACCATCAATATGGTGACTATGTGACAACACCTGCCATCTAACATAGATGCAGGACTTTCAACTCACCCTAGATATATCTTCAGTTGTTTAAAAATAAATAGTTTTGCAAAAAAATAGTTAAGTGTCTTGCATTATTTTGATAACAAGCTTACAACTCTGCAGTAGATCTTACTCCAATAGCTTATAGTGAATGCTTGTATTATTATAGTATATTCCATATTCCATCATATTAGACCAAACACATCAGAAAATGAAATTCTTTGTAACAAGGTCTAGCCAACATTCCATCAAAAGTAAATACCTTGCTCCTTATAAGATGCCATTAATATCATAACACAATGGCACTGCGCCTTTTCTTGCAAATCTCAATTCTAACCCTAGAAAAATAGAGAAAAAATGTAAAGATATAGATATGTTTCGATGACAAAGCCAGAAAGTTTGACCTAAGACTTTTACCCTTGTGATTTTATTTAAGCATCTGTAGTTGGAAACACTATCTGAATGGGGCAGTCTTTAAATACTATGACTTAATAGTTTTAGTAACACCATTGCAGAACTCTGAACTAATTAGTCCACATTCCAAAAAGTCTTAAAACCTGGCACATCATTTTCTAACACAATGATGAAAACCTAGAGATGCCAAGTTACTTAAGAATTAGCAAAATTAGCATAAACCAAAATGCTACCTTCAAAGGGCAGTCACAGCAAGAAACTATTTCTGCATATCTGATACGTTTTTACAGTTTTCCTCACACAATGCATCACAATTTGCAATTACTTAACCATGTCATTCAGGGTCGTTGTTTTGGTGGCAGGATGGTCAAACCCAGCACATTGTAATAATGACTACACAGAAGAAAGATAAGTCACCTTTAAAATAACTTCTCTATTCAAATCAATTTACAACTTTATATAAACTTTAATGTAAGAAAATACAACTCATTTATGAAACTTGTTTTGTCAAGTTTATGGAAGGAAAGTACTGACTAAAGAAATCATAGGTAAAACATTTAACTGAAACAATCTCTCTCATACTCATACACACACATCGCACACAAGAAACCAGGGTATCTCACTTTTCTAACAATGGTTTGGACTTTACAGGGCTTTAAATTATGCCAATTTGTACCAGAGTTTAATGACAGAAAAGGCAACAATTTCTAAATTGGGTATATATTTGTTTACAATTTTAATGTAAGGCCATTTATCAAGAGACAAACCACAAGATGAAATGAAGGCAACAGAAAAATCAGCTTCTCACAGCCAAAACAATTATCACATCCTTAAAAAATAATTTAGAAAAGTGTTATACAAGATATATTTGCAGATTTGCATTCCATTAATCAAGATAGTGTCAATTCATAATCCTGAATAAATTTTTAAAGTATGAAACTGAAAAGAAAAATCATTTTCAGTGTATATGTAATAAGTTTTATCCCACATGTTTATTCAATTGGGCCATTTAAGGTCATAGCAATTTTTGTTCTTTAAGTTTCATTCAACTTTACTTCGGGCTGAATATACATGAAATGTGCTTTAATGCATAAGAATCACAGTGGATAGCAGCAGAGGACTGGGAGGGGGCTTTACGGAGAATCTGGTCATTCACATTGTGATTATTCTGCACATTAAAGAAAGAACTCACACTTCTAGATCCTCAAGAGATCCCTTTCCAAAGAATCCAAATAAACTCAAGACACCTTGCAGACACTTCCCCACCCTTGAACAAATTCATGACCCTTTCACACACTAAAAACTAAAATAGTTATGGCAGCAAAGACTTCAATGGCGATGTGAGTCTGTAAACTGTACTCCAGTCTTGTGTCTGAACCCCAAAGTGCAAGAAGCAGGGCTCCCAAATCTCTCAGTAGTGCTTCTCCTGCAAATAATCCTTCATTTTGTTTGGCAAAGGCAGTTTCTGAATTAAGTCTATTCTGGTGTACTGACGTATAACAAAGCGACACAGGTACTGCAGAGAGCGCACCTGCATGAACCGAGACACCGGATTGGTCAGTCGGACCGGGTAAGTCGCAGATCCAGGCAACCTAGACCTTGAATAACAAAATGCTCCATTTTCAGAGTCCCTGATTGAATGCTCAATTAAGTCAACTATAGATGTATGCCCTTCTACATCTGGCTGTTTGTAAAAGCTGAACCTACCATTCGAGTGCTCGATCCTAGTGTGCAGTGTTTTGCCATGGGAGCGAAAGCTCAGGCTTAAAAGGTAACGGTCATCAGAACTATCCCGAACAAGAAAAGAACCATCCGGCACGTTAGCCAGCTTCCCCTCTGCCTCCCAGCGTGTGATGGGGCCCCAGTACCACCCCTGTTTTGCAAGCTTCTTCAGCTCCTCCGTAAGACTTGTCACAACCATGGGGCCACTACTCTGCACTGAGTCATAAACTCTCGCAACCCCAGGTGCAGAGTTGGGGTCAAAATTCAAATGACAGCGCACGCTTTCAGCCATGTGCATGTCCGGCCCCGAGAGGCCACTGAGGTTCCTTTGGATTGGGTTATTCTGCATTGGAGGTAGCAATGGTGACAGGGGAGGGGCATCGTCATGACCTGCTCGAGGGCTCTGCAACATGACTCCTGTGGTGCCAATCAGCAAGTTGTTCACCGAAGAATCCACAAGAATCTCTGGGGCTACAACCAGGTCCTGGTCCACCTGACTGTCGTCTTCGGAGAAGGCGCTCGCCCCGGGCAGGGGCACGGCCGACACCTCCATGGGCGAGGATGTGTCCAGGCAGCAGCTGCGCGGCCCTTCCAGAGGGCACATGCCATCGTCTAAAGGCACGGTGTACTGTAGGTAGTCCTGAGACATGAGTCCGATAACTACAGGCACATGTTCCTCCAGATGGAGGCGCAGGTCCCCAGGCGACCCAGGGCTGCAGCAGGACTCAGGGCGTAGCTCGGGCTGCAGGTCCCGCTGCTCCCTGGACTGCTGCAGCTCCCTGGGTTGCAGGTCCCGCAGCTCCTTGGGCTGCAGCTCTCGCAGCTCCTTGCGCACACCGTTGACCAGGCCTGGGCTGGCAGCATGCACCAGTGCCTTCACCCGCATCTCCATCTTGATGCATGTTTCCTCCGAGCTGGTGGGCCTCAGCGGCCACGGTGTAGGGCTGTAGTGGTGGCTGCACAGTGATGTGGAGCGGATGGGCCGTGGGGCTCGCACATCCTTGAGACCACCAGGCACGGAAGCCGAGGAGAAGGTGTCCTCATCGGTCGGGGCAGCGCCGCCCTTGCCCTTACCCTTCTGCTTAGCGGACAAGCGCCTCTTCAAGGTGCCCATCAGGCTCTCGCTCTTGGACCTGCTCTTCCCTTTCTCCTCCTCACTGCCAAGGTCGCAACTGGCCATGTCCTTGCCATAGCAGCTCCCAAATAAGGAGTCATCTTTCACGAAATCGCCAGCGAGCGACTGGGGCTGAACCACCATGAACTCGGTTTCGTCTTTGCTTTTACTCAGGTTGAAAGATTTCCGGAAGGTTTTCAGACTAATTTTCTTCATTGTGACTAGTTACCTGATCCAAACCGGTCAATTTCTCTCTGTAGCAGCTATCCCCAAACATCGGGAGGGGCTGTGAGGCCTCATGAACAAACTGTGTCCAGCTTCATTTATTTAACCTCCGGAGCTATTTTCTGAAAAAGAATTTTTAAAAGGTTAAAAAAAAAAAACCTAAACATTTTCATTTTCACATAACAGAAAATTTTTAAGCTTCAAAACAAAAAATCTATTCTTAGGAGTGTTACCTGGAACATGAGGGTAACTGCCTGCCATATATTGGGCACGGGGCAAATACTGGGTCCTTTACTATTTTTTGTTTTGTGTTTCCTACACAGGTCAAGACTATCTCTCTTCTATCAGAGCAGGCTTATTTTCAGCACTAGGTCTGAGGAGCCCATGCACCAGGCTGAGGGAGCAAAACCGAGAAGGCATTGTTGATGCACTACCTGGAAGACAAACCCATACTTCAAACATGTACACATGCATTGTGAGACACAGCCTTTCCTATGGCCCTTCATACTCATCAAGGCACAGCTCCCAGCCATCACAGGCACTGCCTGACTAGAAGAAGAAATGTAACACCCTTCACCTACGGCTTAGTGGCACACAGCTGGTTAGCAGGAAATTACAGCTCTAAAACTCACTGATTTATTAACCACTACTACACACACAACATAGTGCCGTAACACGAATGCTAGTTACGATCTTAAGCCAGTTCAACAGATATGTGGATGGTAAAGTACAATACAAACCGACCACACACACTGGTAACACAGGGAAGGAAAGAATCTGACAAGGGTTGGGTTAACTCTGGACAGCAGGTGGTTGCTGTACAGACAGAATCGTGTTCACTGAAACCATTCAGACCAGACCAGACGTTTATGGCAACAGCGACATCATCTCCACAAAAAAGCAGCAGCAGCTTTAAGTCTCGCTATCACACACTGTTTTTTGAAAGATACTGTAAAAATAGAGCACATAAATATGTGGAGCACAAGCTACTTTAAACATTAAGTTGTACACTGAGTGAACCTCACTATGTACCTGGTCTTGTCCCCAAGCACAGAGGCTAGCTCCCAGATAGCAGACTTGCTAGCTGATTCTAAGATGGTAAGAAACTTCACTAAATCTGGAGTTCCAGCAATCCTGCTTGCCACTGTCACACATCTACACCACAGATGAGAAAAGCACTTGGCAGGTATCTACTTGAAAAATTATACCAATGCATATGCAACTCGATCCTAATATTAAGGGGCCATGATCCAATTCTAGATATTAGAAAGTAGAAGCTCACTTAAGCCATATGTTTTTAATCTCTTTCCTGTATCTTCTAGGCAAAGACTACTCTAGAATTTTTTCAAGAGTATCTATTTTCCTGTTTGCACTTCCAAAAATATATGTCATCTTTTTATAGGAATACCATCTGTCTTGTGCCCAAGAAAGTGTTCTGAATCAATCTTACTGCTTTTTCTAATTGCAAAGTTTTAAGTTTACACATACAGTTGAAAATTTGTATGATGGTTCAAGGGGAAAAGTTTTAGGGGTTAAAAAAACCCTCTACGGGTCCAGTGAGGCGGCCCACCAGCAATAAAGACACATGCCATTAAGTCTGCTAACCTATAAGCTCTAGGTCCCAATGGAAGGCAAAACCACCTACAAGTTATCCTCTGATCTACATACAAACAACTTTGGTACATATAAGCACTCACACACTAAACATTAAAAATGTTGAAATAAAGGGAAAAGAATACTCTATAGTCAGAAAATAACATCTAACTATATTTTTACAACCTTTTTTTTTTTTAAGACAAAGTCTTATGTAGACTAGCTGGTCTCAAACTTACTATGTAGCCCAACAATGAGCTTGAATCCAATGAGCCTCATGCCTCCAATTACCCATGTGCTGAGATTACAGGTGGGGGCCCCACTCTGGGTACTACCACCTCTTTTTAAAAGGGATAGTTCCAGTTAGCCATGTGTACCATTCATTTTTAACATCTAATACAAAAACTAGAGACAAGTCAGACAATGATCTGAAGTTAAAGTAGCTCTGTTACCTGGCTTGGTCTCAGAGATTAAAACCTGTCCAATGAAGCTAAATCACCTGCTCCTGGGGACGGCAAGTTCTCTCCTGTGCCACACGCCCAGGCCGCCTGCAGGTGTAGTCCTCACATCAGCACTGCTTAAACCTCCCACCTTCTGCATTTCTAGTCTCTCAGAAGATCTTGAAAACTGCTGCCTGGGAATCACAAATGCTTTAATTGTATATTTTGTGTCTGTTGAAATTTGTCCTATTAGAAACTACAACTGAGTTTAAAAATACTCAATGCCATTTCACATTACTAAAAATCTTATGCTGACAGAGAACCCAGCTGAGCTTACATCTGCATCTTCATTTTATCTTTCAGTATGTTCTTTATTATAAGGGCAAGAAGAAATCCAGCAAACAGACACCGTGGGAAGAGAAGATATTTTGCTTAATACCTTTTATATATCCGTGCATATTTTTCTTTGATAGTATATTAGGTTCAAGGTGTGGATCCACACATACGTATATACATGTGGATATATTCCTCCATCAACATTTGAAGTTGACGTTGTAATTCTTCCTCTACTACTGATTCTTATTTTTGAGGCAGGCTTTCTGGCTGACCCTGGAGCTCAATATTCCAAAGAGCCTGGGAAATCTGTTTATCTCTTGGTTCCCTAGCACTCAGGTTTTAGGAGGTGGGCTACAACATCATCTTTTCACATGAGTTCCAAGATCCAAACTGTGGTCTTCATATTGGTGTAACAAGCACTTAATCCATTGAGCAATCCCCCCAGGCCCAAATGATAATTTCTTACAAGTTAAATTGCACTAGTACATCTGAAACTGTATCAAGATTTTTATTTTTACTCTATTTCGTACAAATTAATTGTATCTTACATTTGAATCAATATTCATGTACAATTTTGTAATATTATACTTTAGTTAGTAACACAACACCAAAAAGGTTTTTGTATTTTACAAAAATCACATTTGTGAATATCACCACTGATTCCCCTAAATTAAAAGTCCTTTTATGTAGGAAATATAGTTAAGACAATGGTAGAAGACACAGATTTTTACAATTCTAACCTTTGTTTGAAATTTTTAACTGGGTCATTAGCAACAATACTGTCTACCGGTTTCATAGAAATAAGAGGAGCACTCTAACCATTCATGGGAAAAAAAAATCTAAATCTTAAGTTGAATGACCATAATGCTTGCCAATTGTTCTTTTTTTTTTTTTTTTTTTTTTTTTTTTTTTTGGTTTTTTACGAGACAGGGTTTCTCTGTATTGTTTTTGAGGCTGTCGGTCCAGCCTGGCCTCGAACTCACAGAGATCCGCCTGCCTCTGCCTCCCGAGTGCTGGGATTAAAGGCGTGCGCCACCACCGCCCGGTGCCAATTGTTCTTTTAAGTAAAAATGGTGCTTCATGGCAGGAAAAAAAAAAACAGGTCAGTGTAGTCAGCCTCAATAATGGCAACAGATAATTCATTCTCTTTCAAAATTCCTTTATTTCTTTATTCAGTGTGCAATGGGATATTTGCCTCGTATACAAGATGCCCTGGATTCAATCCTCAGATGTGACCTGCAAATCTATAATCCTATTACTCTTGGGGAGCTGGAGTCAGAAGGGTCAGGAATTCAAATCCAACCTCAGTTACACAGGGAGTTCAATGTTAGCCTTGGAAAAGGGAGACCCTGACTCTCCCCAAAATTAAAAATTTAGGAAATTCAAGGAATTTAGGGATGATAAGACTTAACTATGGTGGGGCTTAAATGGGTAGATCCATTTGTCAAAACTTTATGAGCCGTGTACTAAAAGATGTAACTTCATTGTAGGTGAATTATACTTCATTTTGAAAACTCATTAAACAGGAAATTCAAATCAAGGCAATGTATTTCTAAGAGCTATAAACTAACAAAACAAATCTGTCGGGTCTGCTGCACGGCCTGTGTCCGAGAACGTGTGGAGGGTGTCGGGGATTGACAACACAGAGACTTGTTTAACGATGTAAAGAAAACTTTAAGCAGGCCCCAAAAAGGTTCAAGAAAACTTCCTAAGAAAGGCTCCCACCAGAGAAGCTTCTGCTCTCTCCTCTACCCTGGCTGGTTCTGCTCTGACCCCCAGAAACTGATCTGGGCGTGGCAGAAGAGGCGGTTAGTCTTTGGACAAGGTCGAGGTCAGGGTGGTTTCTGTAGGCAGGCCTTTTCCAGGAACTTAATGCCCCCAGGCATTGTATTGTTTTTAGCAAACATGTCTTTAGATTGTCTTACAGCTGCCAACTCCCAGGCAGAAGGGGAAGTGGGTCTCTGCTCAAGGTCTGGTGTTCCCACAATTTACCCCTTTTTATTTTTAAATGAGGCACTCCTGGCTTAGGTCAAGTAGGGTCACCCTCCCTTTTCCGTCATTGGGGGACCTTGAACCCCTGTCTTAGGCGGGAGGGGTCTTTCCCACAGGTGGCCCGTCATCAGAGTACCCCAACTTTAAATTATCTGTAACCAACCTTTATGGCTATTGGGATTGCCATGGGCTAGGCTAAGTAATACTTGGTTACGGATCTCTTGTCTCTGGGACAAGGCATGTTTGAGCCCGGCATAAAGCCAGAATGTCTACCGCCACTGTCACCATTTTTAGGACCCCCATTGACATAGCGCCTCTCTATCACCGTACCCATCACCAGATCTGGGCCATAACATTTTACCAGCCTTTGTTTGTTATAAGGGTAATTTATATGTGATTTATATTTTGTTACAAGGGTAACCCGCATGTGACTTAGATAACTTTATGAGCCGTGTACTAAAAGATGTAACTTCATTGTAGGTGAATTATACTTCATTTTGAAAACTCATTAAACAGGAAATTCAAATCAAGGCAATGTATTTCTAAGAGCTATAAACTAACAAAACAAATCTATTACCAGACATGGGAAACTGCCTTTCACATTGGAGTTGACCTGAGAGCCTCTTCCCTGACGAGCATCCAAAGGTGCTAAGGAGGAAAAGCAACTACTAGACCCACTCCATTGTAAGTCCTAGAAACCACAACAATGACTAGCACATAGCAAGATATACAAAAGGGTGCAACAGTTGCATTTATATATTGGGGTAGGGGAGTAACCAAGTTATCCCATTTGACTAAAGGTCTATTCAATAGGAGGAAATTTAAGCCTAGTACTGAAAACCTAGCCAACTACTCTTGGTTGGTGAGGTCATAGACCCCAGGAGAACCTACTATTGCAATTTTCCTAAACCAGTATATTACCCAACTGCATTCTAAATACGTATTTTCTTATTTTCATAGGTAAGTGTAGCTCTTAACTCTCATCAGAGCAGCCTCTTTTTGCAACAGAAACCACCTCAGAAATCCACAGTTAGCCATAATGCAGAGAACAACTAACCATGGAGTGCCTACCCCTAGGTGATATATCTACAATATAACCTACGCCAAGGACTCAGGGAACATTGCAGAATGTAAGAGTCAAAGGTCCAGAACACTGGCTACTAGATGGTGTCTTTTAGATATAACAGAGAGCCACACCCATAAGATCTTAACAATATAGTCACCTAAACAAGACCTGCACAGTGACAATACAAGTTGACATTCTGAAGTAGAGGGGAGAACTCACACAAAATCCCATCTCTAGAGAAAGAGCTACAAGCAATTAATGGCAAATAGAGAATCCATCTTTTTCAAGGATGGGCCCCTTGATAGGTGATCCAATCTCAAGTTGTCAACCCTAAACACATATACATATAAGCAACACCAAAAGGACTCAGTGGGTTGTATTTATAATGTAATATGCATGTGCAACAATAACTGACACTTGAGAAGGGTGTGCAGTGGGTCCTGGGAAAAACTGAAATGGGTAAGAGGCAGGCATGGGAATTGTGTGAAAATAGTACTCATGTGTGAAATTCTTTAAAAAGGTAAAATGTCATGTTAAAAAATAAAAAAATACAAACATTTTTTAAAAAGTAGTTTCTGGTCAGAGACATGGCTCACCAGTTAAAAGTTCTCTGCTCATGCAGAGGACCTGGATTCAGTTCCTGGCATCAATGTCAGAAGGCTTACAACCACCTGGGACTGTAGTTCCAGAGGTCTGGCCCTTCATCTGGCCTCTGGGGGCACTTGCACATGTGTGGTGCACATATCTACATTCAGGGACACATAGGTATACATAAAAGAAAATAAGAAAATAAGTACTAAAAAAAAAAAAAGATGGTTCAGTGGTTAACAGCACTGGATGCTCTTCCATAGGACCTGGGTTCAATTCCCAGCACCCACATGGCAGCTCACACCTGTTTGTAATACCACTTCCAGGACTTCTGACACCCTCACAGAGACATACATGCAGGCAAAACACCAATGGACATAAAATAAAAATAAGTTATATTTTAAAAAATTACACCTTCACTCAGGAATTTGGGAAGTTAAATTAGCAGCATGATATTGGGAAGGATATCCCAAACTCAGCACTATAACATCGTTAAAACAGAATTTGGAAACACCTTTGTAAGATTACTTGAAAAACAATTCACATATACCTCAGTCAAGCAGACATGCAATTAGTAATTTGTCTTTTGGATTTGTTCCTATGCCAAAGACAAAAATGTCCCTTCTATCATTTCATTTAAACAAGTCTACTGTTGCTTACATTGTTTATAGTGGTAAATATAAGCTACATATTGCCAGAGTGACAAAAGGACAAAGATTCTGAAAACACTGCTTCATCAGTTCTTATGATCTATGAGTCTTGTAAATTTGATGAAGCAGTTATGACACTGTAGAACTAGACTAAGTTTATGCACACCCCAGCTCTACTTAGCAATTATATGATCTTAGATATAACTAAATCTACTGTTCATGTAATTTATGGAGTTAAAATATGCATACATACAAGATGTCTTTAAAGCAATGCCATACAACAGTAGGCCAAATGCTTGCAGCAAGGAGTAAGTAGTAATAGTCCCATTAAGTAAACAGGAAAACTGAGGCACAAACACCCTAAGACACTTACTCTAAAAATCACACACCTGACTAGTTGATTCTAAAGTCTACTTAATCACAACACACACCTTTATAATGCATACTTCATCTTAGAAAAAACAATTTTCTTAAACTGTAGGAAACAACAACAACACACGCACATCAAATATCTACAGACTAGTTTAATAAATCATGCAAGTGAAGAAAGATGTTCAGGAATATTATTGAAAAAGAAAGCTATAAAACAAAACACCAAGATTTGTGTGTGTGTTTATATCTAACAGGCACATTAAATACCTCAGGTGATACAGAGATAACAATAATTACACCTTAGGAGAACAGGAAAATGGTTAGGAAGACAGTTTTCCTTTTTTAGGACTTTCTCTAACAACAGAACAGTTTAACTTTAGCTCTGAACAACCACATGCAAGCAGTGAACTCTAGAGAAAGTAATCAAGGCAGGAGATGGCAAGGCTGAGAGCAAGAGAGGAAGGACTCATCAGAAAGGGAAGCAGAGACATAAAGAAGACAAGGGAGGCTGGAGGGAAGGAGGATACTATTGTGGAAAATTATTTTAAAGTGTGTTACATTTGTTTTAATGATGCAAAGATGTGTTGTATTACTTTGTTTTGCATTTGTTAAACTCGGTGAAGCTGTGTAACTTGGCCTATCTAAAATAACCTGATGGTCTAATAAAGAGCTAGGTGGCCTAGAGCAAGGCAGAAGAAAGGATAGGCGGGGCTGGCAGGTAGAGAGAATAAATGGAACTCTGGGGAGAGAAAATGAGAAAAGGAGGAAGAAGGAGCAAGAGAGATCGAGGAGCGAGAAAAGAAGGGGCCAGCCACACAGACAGCCACAGAATAAGAGTGAAAATAAGTTATACATAAGTAAGAAAAGGAACAATCCCAGAGGCAAAAAGTAGATGGGATCGTTTAATTTAAGAAAAGCTGGCTAGAAACAAGCCAAGCCAAGGCTGGGCATTCATAAGAAAGAATAATAAGACTCCATTTGTGATTTATTTGGGAGCTGGGTGGTGGGCCCCCAAAACAGGCAAAGAAAGAGAATAACAACCAACTACAGATAACACATTCAAATGCTGAAGGACATTCTGCTATCAAGAATTCTATAGCCAAAACAACGTGGGTAATGAGGAAAAAGCATTAGCATGCACATAAACATTCACGTGTTGTAGAGAGGCTGATGCACAAACACACCAAGAGGAAAGTGCTTCAGGGAAAGTATCACTTGGCAATGACCAGCAATGATAAAAGTAAAGGTTCCTTTAAATCCTATCATTTCTCTCATCCCTCTGCTTTAAAGGACAGAGGCAAGTATAAATCAATTGTAGTACTCATAGAGAAGCCACATAGATACAATGTATACAAAATAGCACAAAGATCAGAAGAACACAGGAAAAAAGGCAAATTTATATTTTACCAGAATTAACATTATTTTGAAGTACACTGTGGTAAGAAATAATTAAGGGTCCATGAAGTAGTCACAAAGTACTCCGAGAATCTGAAGTTAACATTTAAAACATGCACTTAATTCAAGAGTTCCCTAACATCAGAAGAAATATAACATGAAGTACATTTAAAAGCTAGCAAAATGACAGAAGTAAATGTGACAAATCAATAAATGGACTAACCTTTTACGACATTATGGCTAAAATGTACTTTTTGGGCAAAACTCAGATCATCACTCTTTTTAGGTACAGTATTATTGTTGCTGGCTAAAATCAAGAGAAATATTTTTATGACACAAGAAAATAGATGAAATTCAAGCTTCTGTGCCTGTAAATTAATTTTACCATGCAATTATCATACTTCTATCACAGATTGTCTATGACTGTCTCGAAAAACAAGGAGCTCAGAGGCTCTATAACATGAGTTTAGAGTCTCTATAGCATGCAAAAGTTAACATATTTGATATTTTACAGAAAAATTTGGCAGATGTCTAACCTAATCAAAGGACTGTCAGAATGAATAAAAAAGAAAGTTCCGTGCTGTATGCTGGTTACCTTCTCGTCAACTTGATGCAAAACAGGGTCATCTGGGAAGAGGAACTGTGAGAGCCAAAGTTACATTTTAAGTTATTTACTATGCTTTTTAGATCCATGAAACAAAAATGCCTCTGATCTGCAAGCCCCTTGCTCAAGGACAGATAGTTCCTGAAATGCTGGAGGCTACTGTTTTTGGAAGATAACAAGCCACATGTTTTTCACTCCCTAAACAAGTTTGTTTGATCCATCTACAATGGATGTGCTTAATCACATGTGGGTAGGAGGTTCAGGTTGGCGGACAGGAAATACCACAAGAGAAACCCTTGCCCCTGATTGGATGTAGGCTTGAGGTATATCAGGATGTATGCTTGGCCCTCATTGGACCTGAAGGGAAATGCAATGAATTATGGGTTTTCCTTTTTAAGCTGCTGCAAACCCTAACTCGGGCCATTTCCTAGGACCCTGGGTATGGACCTGGCCAGTATTTGATTAAAGCTTGATTCAAATTTGGCTTTAAACTGTGGTAGTGGTCTTATTCTCAATAAGTAGTATTAACAGAACCTCAATGGAGGAAAATAAGTAAGACTTAGACATAGTACTACTAGAGAACAGGCATTTCACAATAGAATGAAGGTATAGTAACTATAAATGCATATGCACGTAACACTAAACCCTAAATACATCAAGTGAAAGGAGAAATAAGTAATTTAGTCAGACTTAAAGATTTCAATAAGGCAGGCTCCCTTGTTCACTGGTAGACAGTTTCCTGGCAGAAGTAAAGCCTGAGTTCAATGCCCAATATGAAGGGGGAGGAGAAGGGAGGAGAGAGGGAGAAACAGAAGACGTGGGGGAAGAAGAAAGGAGGAAGAAAGAGAGGGGGGAAAGGAAGAAGAGAAGGGGTGACAGATTAGAAGGTTGAAGATCACTGAACTAAAAATCTGAAACCTGAAACACAGAAATCCAACATTTGACAATTTCACTCCTCACCTGGTGTGATGGATAATAGTCAAATGCAAAGGTTGAGAAAAATCAAAAAGGCATCTTCATTCTGTGTGCACCAAGGGAATGCACAACACAAGACTGTGTGCTCATGTGAGGTCTCTTCCCTAGGCCATCTCATTACATATAATCAAATATTCAAACCCTGAAAAGAATCCAAAATCTGAAACATTTCTTGTCTCAAGCACCTTGGATGACAGACACTCAATGAAAATGAACACTAACAACAGCTTTGAATGTGGTTTTTAAGTTCTCCTTCTTAGGATACACAAAAACAAGACTCAACAAAGTTAAAAAAAAAACTGACATCATACAGGATATGTTCTTTGACCACAAAAAAACTAAACTATACACCTACAACAGAAATAAATCGGGAAACCCATCAAATATTAGGAAATTAAACAAAATACTTGTACATAATCCCCAGGCTAAAGACTAAAAACCATAAGCTTAAAACATATTTCAAACAATAAAAAGTAGTTTATAAATGGGCATTGTGGCACTGATGTAAGCCCAGCAACTGAACTTGAGGCTGGTGTGAACTGCACACAGGAGACCCTTGAGACCCTTGTGAGTGTACAGCTTAAATCAAGTCAATTCTAAGGAAATAGCAAATATTATAGAACTGAACCCAGGAGAGTCTATATATATGTATATATAGATAATGAATGGCAGAGTAGAAAGCAGTAAGATAGTAGGAAATCTCTAACAAATTCTTTTACATGATAGAGAAGAAAGAAATAATGTGTAAATCACTCCAGGCAGTCAGTACTACCTGATACCAAAGCCAAACACACTAAGAAAACTGGAGGTGGGTATTCCCCAGTGACCCATAAGAAATCATTATGATCAGGTGGAATTCTTGTTTTTGTATGTGTTTGTATGGGTTGTGCTTCAGGATTTTTTGTTTATGTGTTTGTATATGTTGAAGGACAACCTGCAGAAGTTGTGTTCTCTTCCTATAGAATGAGTCATCATCCCTGATGGTGAGCATTGTTAACCACTGAGCTATCTTGTACCCCATGAACAAGTTGTTTAACAACAATGATCAATTAATATAAACAAGGACCACTCAGAATCATCTACACAGTTCTATTTCATTATATAAAGAATTTATGACACATTCTATATGTCTAGAAATTGCTATATCCAGTCCCACAGATTCCCTTGTTTCCTGCTTTGTCCCTGCACTTCCCCTTGCTACATAATGCTGTGTCTTTCTGTCTTTGTCTCTGTCTCTCTTGTACACTTTTATTATTTAACCCTTTTATTTTCTCAAGAAATCCTTTTGACCCTGAAATACACTTTTACCTGTATTTTCTACAGAAAAATGTGTAATTTATATTTAAGTTCTTGGTTTGTTTGATTTAGTTTTCCACTTGGATAATTAATTGGCTCAATACAGTCACAGAAAATACTGACCCTTATAAGAGTCAAAGTAAAAAACCAGTAAGAGCATTTTCTAATTCAAATCAGCCAAAAATTTTCTAATCAATTAGCTATTGCTAAAGTATCTAAATACAGTTATACAATTTGGCAATATTCAACTTTTAAAAATTATCACACTCTCTACTGGCAAAACTGCCTTTAAACATTTTAAGAAATAACAATGCTCCCTGAATTGTGATTAAAAATAATTGAGTTTTAAAAATCAAAAGCATCCTAATTTCCAACAGCATGAGAGCAGTAAAACAAATGCTGGCACAGCTACACAATGGAACTCAGAGAACCACTGAAATTGGTATTTATACAGCTATAAATAACATGGGGAGAACTCATAGTGTTCATTTGTTAAGTGCAAAACACAGGAAATAAAATCATATGTAAAGTGTGGTCTCAATTATGTAGAAAGAATAGGGAGGAAAGTGGACCAGAAGGAGCTGTTGTTGGATGGCAGAAATTTTTAGACATGTTAGTTAATATCAACTTGGAGTGTTTTTAAGTGAATAATGTCTGTGAGGTTTTTTTTTGTTTTTCTGAGTTGATTTTACTTGGGAATGGCCAAATATCCACCAGTATCAACAAAGAGGAGGCTTCTTTATTGGGAGTAAATCATTTCACAAACAAATTCACAAACAAACAAAAAGTAAGTCAATGGATGAGACTATCATTTTTGCTTTAGTAAAACCTGGATCATTTCATACTCTTTTTCACCTTATAGAAAAGAGCATTTTGTGAATCTGACATGAAACTTTTATATTGATATATACAAAAGCTTTCACACACACACACAGTGAGTCATGGTCTACTGGCCTTACAAAGTTGAAGTGACAAGAATGACAAACCTATCTTCAATAGCACACCTCCCTCCCTACTCAGTTTACAGTCCACATGTAAGCACTGTAAACACTCCCTGGCAAACACCACATTCACTTCCCCCCTCCACTCTTACACAGGAGCACTGGTTATGTCTTTGTCTAGGCTACACCTGCATCCACATAGCCGAACATGGCTGGAAAAACAGTCACTCAAATTGGTGTCCTTTAGTTCTCAGGGCCACATACCTGAACTTAATTCTATCTAGAAATCATCTTTTGTTGTTGTTCATTCTCTTTTGTTGCTGACCACTCCAAGTGCATCTTTCCTCACATCTTGGCTAGGGACAAAGCTCAGCTGTGGGCAGCCTCCCCAACAAGCACAAGGTCCTAGCTTCAAATCCCCACACCCAAAACTGAAGGGTACGAGGAAATCGTGGATTCCACCCTGTGTCAATCCAATTAGCAGTGTCTGCTCCACATGGGCTCCTCAGCTCCTTCCTAAAGGCACTACAGCCTTGTCTTCAAACACCTCATCTCCTAACTATTTCCCCTTTGTTGGATCATCATTTAAAATGTCATTTCTCACATAAATATCCCACTTTCTACAAGCCATGTTCCCTAAAATATGTTCCCCTCATAGCAGTGCTCTAGAGAGAACTTTGTAAACTCAGTAGCAAAAATTCCTGCTTTCCAGTCTCTTTACCAGCCAGTCTTCTCCATCACAGAACATGCAGCCTCGGGCCAACTACTCAGTCCTTATCCAAGATACCCGAAACTCCTCAACCCATTTGTGTCTTTGCTACGAGGGCACCTCACTTTTAGACTCCCTTGCTGGTTTCTCTCCAGCTTCTTCTTGATGGAGGAGCCTAGCACTCAGATGTGCCCCCTCCTCTGTCTCTATGCACACACTAAACAATTTCATACTTATTCTTTATTGTACATCTGACCGGATCTTTCCCTCACCCCCCCCAACCTCCCTCATCCACTCATCCTCTGTTTCTGTTCAGAAAAGGGGCAGTCCTCGCATGGGTATCAACAAAGCAGGGCACATCAAGTTGCAGCAAAACTAAGCACCTTCCCTTGTCATACGTAGTAAAGCTATGATAATACCCATTGAAAAGTTTCTGCACCCTGATAAGCCTCTCCACCGATGCAGCAATCCAAATCAGACCAAATCAAACCGAATTAGAAAAAGCCCACATTTTATGAATACAACACTTGCTGATGACTTTCTAGCCCCCCAGAAAGGAGACGGGAAAGAGAGACCGGAAAACCAGAAGTCCATTTTCTGGGAGGCAGTTTAAATACTCTGTGGGAGTGGTCATCATTTGGAGGGCTATCTGAGATGCAGCAGGGTTTGGAGGGAGATGGGGATGAGCTTGGGTGGAACTCCCACCATAACACCCCAGACTCTTTGGGTCTATGGATGCCAGGGGCTGGGGAGAAGCTTCCACCATAACACTTATGGGCCATCCACTCCCAAATTCCTAGCTCAACATTTAAACCAATTATATTCACCTTTCTTCTTGACATTGCCATTTGGAAGTTTTATAGATGACTGAAATGTAACAGGTTTACACTAAACTGCATGTTCTCCATCTCACTTCTAAACCTTCTTTACCTGTAGGCTCCCACTGCCATTTATAGCTACTTCACTTGAAGCCATCTCATTCTTTCAGACTCAGATCAAAGCATTCAGAATCATCCTTGGCTTCTTTCTTTATCTGAAGTCTCATACAATGTCATGAAAGCCCAGCACAGCTACCTTCAACACATAAGCAGAAATCTAACTGCTTTTGCCAAGATATTCTAGCTTCTAGCATTACTGCAATAGCATCTTAAGAGATTCTTTGCTTTCCCCTGTGTCTCCTTAGTTTATATCTAATTAAAGGTACTGGTACCCAGAAAGACAGGGCAGTTGCTGCCATCTTGTACTCCGGGGACTCATATCTTCTGCAGCAGGCCAGCTTCACAATGTCTGGCATGTACATGCAAATAAAAATAACCGAAGCCTAAGAAATACAATAAAATTTCTTTTGATTTCTTTCAGAGCCTGTAAATCATATCAAAATAAACTTTAAAAGAAATCAATATGGATTATTTTCAGGGTTACAAAAGTGGATTTAAAAAATATAACCTAAAAGAAAAGTGGACATAAAATTGCCATGAAAAAAAGACAACTTATAATTACAGAAAAAGTCTTAATAAATTTTAAGTTGGCTTACTCAGTGGCTACCAACACTAACATATGAGGAAGCACTAGCCAAAGTTTGTACAGGCCCCAACTGACTGATCTTTACTAAGTTCCATATTTCCCATATGAAAAAAGAGCCTTAATCTTCAAAGCATGCAAGCAGACTTGTATGTTTAACCTGCAGAGCAAGTTTTATGCAAACTTTTCTAAGAATCTTTTATTATAACCTCGTTTACTACATTACTGCTACATTAAACAGGAAACAAATGTTCATAGCAAATGTTCACATACAAAAATGTTAATGCAGCTAGCCTTTAAGAATTGATTAAATGGCTGGGTGGTGGTGGTGTACACCTTTAATCCCAGCACTTAGGAGGCAGAGGCAGGCGGATCTCTGTGAATTTGAGGTCAGCCTGGCCTACAGAGAAAGTTCCAGGCCGGCCAAGAACAGCTAAGGCTACACAAGAGAAACCTTGTTTCAAAACCCTAAAAATAAAAAAATAATAAAATGAATGTTCACTTTTCCTTAGTTACTTTATTCGTTTAACGGTTACACTTTAAAAAGTAGTAGGTCTCTCATGCCTTTAATACCAGAACTGAGAGGTAGAATCAAGCAAATTCCTATGCCTTTAAGGGCAGCCTGGTCCTACATACTGAGTTCCAGGCCACCAGGTTACAAAGTGAGAGGCCATCTCAAAAAAACAAAAACAAAAAACAGGCAGGGGTACACAATCTACCAACTCAGTGCTGTCTTTCGGTGTAATTGGACATTTAAATCTATTATGGCCATCGTACATCTGAGTTGGCACTTGCTAATTTAAAGCATGCATAATATCATAGGAAACACTTGGTCTTTGTCTCAAGTTCCTGACATAGCTATGCCAAACCTTACAAGCTCCTAAGTGATGAAAGTATCTTCCTAGATATGGCAGGTGACTCGATAACACCAGAGTTTAAACTAATGAAATAACTTAGATTATAAAGTGGAAACTTTTAGCCCCACCCCCACACCATAGAAGGCAGGGATGAATTTAGAGGCTGACTGGACGCTAGAAACATTCTTTAACTACATCTCCAACAAGTACCCGGAGAACAGGGCACGCTAAGAGGGCATAGGAGCTGCAAATCACACCCAACACACCATCCCATGCAGTCTTTCTCCTCAGCTGTTCCTGGCACGCAATCCTTAGAAAAAATCTATTAATACTTAATTTTACTAAGTTCTACAAATTATCTAATCAGAAGAGGCCGTTGTGGGGGCCTCTGACTTAATGGCCAGTCAGCAAGATGGCAGAGCTGGCCAAGACTTTAAGCTGGCATCTGAATAGGGGAAGTCTGTACTCTATGGACATTGTCACAATGGAAGACACCAGTTTTCATGCTGGAGAACTGGTGACTGTACTGAAAGCACATGGTAACTGACACACCTACCTACCTGGGTCAGGTCATCTATAAAACAACTATTAGACATGTTAGCAAGCTGTTCAGCAATACTAACAAAGGGAAATCATGTGCATGCCACCTAACTTACATGCAAACCCTAGTGATTCCCACATATCCACTTTATTGACTAAGGCACAGTTATAGCTGACTATCTGAAAAGATCTATTGTAATACTCAGTGACAAGTTATGTAATAAACCCTGGCCTCTGTTATAAATGTAACTTCTAACAGGATTCATTGACACATTGTCATAACTGACAGTTGAAAATTAAAATCAACTAGCATTTTAATAAATATTAACAGAATCGTTTCAACTAAAACAGCATATATTCTCCAAAATGCTTACCATTGCTACAATAAGTACAACCTTTCTGGTTAAGCTGTCAAGTAGATAACGTTCTGTAAGATTTTTGGACAAACTGAACAATTACATAAAATTGTAAGATCTGTATTTTGCCAGCTTGTTTTTATTCTAGAGCAGAAGTAGTACAGCAAATAATGCTAGCAGGTGATTTGTCCAAGACTTTCATTTTCTCCAGAGATGTAATGTAATACGCTCATAAATAAAAAAATCTCTTCAATGCACTAAACTACTACAGTAAAAAAGTTTAACTCAGGTTCTTTCTGTTTTTTTTTTCCCTTCCGAGACAGGGTTTCTTTGTATAGCCTAAGCTGTCCTGGAACTAGCTCTGTAGACCAGGCTAGTCTCAAACTCTCACAGATCTGCCTGTCTCTGCCTCCCGAGTGCTGGGATTAAAGGCGTGCGCCACCACTGCCACCACTATCTGGCACTTAACTCAGATTCTGAAACACAGACATACAAATAATGACCAAAAGGCAACTAATTGCTATAGTCTACAGATCTTAACACAGAAGCTCCAATCCAAAAAGAAAAAAAAAACTATATCATTCAAATGCATATAGAATATATAATTCTTGTTATTATTTCTGCCATAAGTTATGAGCTTTGTGGTAAAAAAAAATCACATTTTCTAAATTATACTTAAGAATGAGATTTTAGAATAGCAGATTTGAGATATACATAGTAATTCATATAAGATTTACTATTAAATCTACAAAGAGCCAGTGTAAACTTTAATTAGAGCTAAGAGAATCTTAGAGAGTAATAATCATTTAAACAATATAACCCTAGTAAGCAAAAAACAAATTTAACAATCTCACAAAAAGACTGCTTGCTTTATAAACTAATAACCTATTTAAAATAATCAATTACTGAGAGCTCCCAAAGATGAGGTCTCTTTCCAAATTTTTTGGCGGGGAAATAGTTTTTAGAGAAAGGATTTCTCTTATTCGCTCTGTAGACCAGGCTGGCCTGGAACTCACAGAGATCTGCCTGCCTCTGCCTCCCCTCTGCTTTGTACTTACTAAAGTGATCCAACTTGGGCTATTGAGCTGGCTCAACAGGTAAGGATGCTGACAGTGCCAAGTTTGATGCCCTGCGCTTCAATTCCCAGAACCCGAACAGTGGGAAGAGAATACCAACTCCTGTAAGTGGTCATCTCATCGCCACATGATCACCCACTGACCTCTCCTAAATAATACAACTTAAAGCTATTCATGTTGCCAGTGTAGATCAAGAGGCTTTGGGCAGGAGATGCAGAATGTGGAAAAGTATTTGCTTGCCTAACATGGATAACTAAGGCCTGAGTTTGAGCTCTAACCCAGGGGGAAAAAAGGGAGGGAGGGGGGCAGCCAGCTAGCTGTTAGTTTTGTGTGAGGCCATGACTGATTGACCATATGATTTTGAGCAGAATGTGTGGTGCAGGCCTATAATGCTGTCACTTGAGAGGTTGAAGCACAAGAATGGAGTACGAGGTCAGCTTAGACAACACAGTGAGTTACAGCCTTGGCAACACAGCAAAACTATCTCAAAAAAAAAAAAAAAACAAGCAGCAACAGAAATCACTATCAACAGGAATGAGCATACATGTTAACTGCTACCCCTACCCGTCTTGGCTGAGGTTTTTATGGCTGCGTTAAAACACCATGATCAAAAGCAACTTGGGGAAGAAAAGGTTTATCTGGGTTACATATTCTGATGACAGTCCATCACAGAGGAAGTCAGGGCAGGACCTCAAGGCAGCATCCTGAAAAACCTATACAGAAGCCATGAAGAAACACTGCTTACCCGTGCTCCTCATGGTTTGTTCAGTCTTCTTTCTTTTGTCAACCAGGATCACCTGACCAGAGGTGTCACTGTCCCCAAAGAGCTGGGCCCTCCCACATCAATCATTCATCAAGCAAATATACTACAGACTCACCTACAGGCAAACCTTATGGAGGCATTTTCTCAATTTAGAGTCCCTCTTCCCGAATAACTGTAGCTTGTGTCCAGTTGACAAAAATCTGACGGGCATACTACCATTCTCCCAAACACACTGGAACCCTGAAAGCAAAGGAAAAGTGCGACCAGTGAGAACAATGCTAACCGGTGGAGACAAGCCGAGGGCAGCGGCCGCTCAGGGCCACTACACCAGCCCCGTGTATGCCGGGTCCTGCTTCCAGATCAACACTGGAAAAAACTAAGCAAGTACATTCAATCCTTCTACAAGGGAAGACAAGAAGAAACAGGCCCGAGAAAATATCACAAACTTGAAACAAGTCCAAGGTTATTTTTTAAAGGGGTACAGGAAGGTAAGAAAACCAAAATTCATTGTGAAACATTTAAATGCAACAAAAACACCCCCCAAAAGATTGACATGAGAAAATAACAAACAAATCAATCCAGGTTAAAAAAAAATCACAAAAAGGAGGAAGAAATTACAAAGGAAAGTTTAAAGTCTTTTAAATTAAAAAAAAATCAATGGAATATTACATTCTAAGAATAGAAGAATAATGATGAGACATACCACTGTGAAGCTTTAATATTTAATAGATAATACAAAAACTACAAAAACTTTCTGGAGACACAGAACTGCTATAGACAAGTGGTGGCCGGCCCAAGGTAACAGTGAAGGCCGGGTGTCAATGGCATTACTTTCAAACCTAACACAGTTCAGTGGCTCTCTCCTTGAATATTCTACATTCCCTGGCACTCTTGCAAGACCAAATGCTGGATTCTGGGCAGTGGATTAATGGTGCGTCAACCTGTTACTGTCCACTTGCCTGACAGCAATTGCTGAAGAGCAGACAGATCCAAAAGAAGCCACACTCCTCCAAAGCCCAGGAAAGCAAAAAGGGAACCATCACCCTTCATAACACACTGAAATTTTAGGGTTAATCAGTGCAACATAACCTATTTCTCCTGAGTAAATTTAAATTGCACCTAAAATTCTATACATAACCAGACTATAAAGCAAATACTTGAGCAAACATTTCCTAACACACAAGCCAAAACCAGCAAAGCACCACCTCCTCGCTTTTCATGGAGTTTCTACAGGTGTGAGTTCCAGACTGATGCATGGGCACTAGAAAGTCTGTCCCTGCTTCTGTATCTCCCCTAGCCAAACCCAAACAATTGTCCACGAAGATGGAAGTACAGAATTAAATTAAACCACGTGCATCAATATCAAGAAGAGCATAAGATCCCATGTTGAAATCCTCTAGAGAACTGGCATATAACTAGGCTAACTGCATAAATATTTGTCTAAATTTATTTACTTATTTATTTACTCATCTGCAAAAGAATGAAGTCTGATTATACTCCGCTGAACTCCCTCTAGCCTGAAATTACAACAATTTTACAGATGCATAAAAGCACAGTCTGTGATATTTGGTAACATTATTCCCTAAATATGTTTTTTCCCCACTGAAAGGGATGCCAAAAGACAAGTACTCACTGAAAACAAAGCTTGCTGGGAGTGGTGACACACGCCTTTAATCTCAGCACTCAAGAGGCAGAAGCAGGTGAACCTCTGTGAGTTGGAGACCAGCCTAGTCTACAAAGTAAGTTCCAGGACAGGTTACACAGAGAAACCTTGTCTGAAGAAAATAAAGACAAACAGAAAACCCAAAGCTAAACTTTTAGAATAATGCATTATAAATATCAAAACAAAGATTGCACAAGCAAAGTAACACACATGCAAAATAGTACACCCACCAATGAGAATTTATCTTAATCTCAGTGTGTTAACCCTGTTGATTCAACTATTTGACACTTCTGACACTATGGTCTGAATAAGGTCTACAGCAAAGACTGGCTCTCTGAAGCACTTAGTAAACCAAGCTTACTGTGCAGTTATAAAGTTCAAAACTAAATTTTAATTTTTTGATTAAAAATCTTTCACCAGGCCATGAGGTGATGGTGCACACCTTAGTCCCAGCTCTCAGGAAGCTGAGACAGTCAGATCTCTGTGAATTCAAGGCCAGCCTGGTCTACTGAGCGAGTTCCAGGATGGGCTCCAAAGCTACAGAGAAACCCCGTCTCAGAAAGCAAAACAAAACAAAACAAAAATTTATCTAGGGACTGGAGAGATGGCTCAGAGGTTAAGAGCATTGGCTGGTCTTCCAGAGGTCCTAAATTCAATCCCAGCAACCACATGGTGGTTCACAACCATCCATAAAGAAATCCAATAACTTCTTCTGGCATGCAGGCAAACATGCAGACAGCACACTGTATAAATAATAAATTAAAATTCAAAATCTTAAAAAAAAATCTCCTAGAGTCACACAATCCTGTGCCTTTGTAAGAAGGTAGTTTAAATACACATTCATACTGGCACGGAGGTCTTCAGTGACCTCTTACATTCCATCATTTCTTTCTTCTCTAATGTCCAAGAGTTGGCTGTGGGGAAATGTGATAAAGTGTCTTCAAACCCTTTTAACTAATTTTAAGACAATACTTTAGTGTGGTGGCCATAGAGAAGACAGCTTCATGCCATATGTCAAGACATTTCAGAGGACTCACACCGTCCACGAGCACTGAGCCCAGTAAAGCTCCACTGGCATGCACACTGGGACCTGTGGCGCACACACACCAGCAACTTGCACACTACCAGTAAAGCTCCACTGGCATGCACACTGGGACCTGTGGCTCACACACACCAGCAACTTGCACACTACCAGTTGCTTTGCCATCTGTCCATTTCTCTTGCCACTGTGTCTTACACTCTTTTCCCACATTGGCCTTCTTTAACAAGATTGTCTGCATCACACAGAGACGCTGCTGGTTCCTCAGGATGTTCCTTTTGACCAGCCCAAGCACATTTTACATTAATTATTACTATTATCACTTGCTGTGTTCAAAACATCAACCTAGTCATATGCACTGTCTTAATTTTTCATATTACCTCTTAGAAACTTTACAAATAAAACTTTTTTAAAAGCTATTATACAAAATCAAAGTGTTAAAATTCAATCTAGATTTGTATTCCAAAGAAAGACGGCTGCAATCAGTCTTCTAGTGTCTGGCATGTCTAACTATGAGTTGGTTTTTCCTTCTTTTTTTTAAAGATTTATTTACTTATTATGAATACAACATCCTGCCCCCAATGTCTGTCTGCAGGCCAGAAGAAGATAGCAGACCTCATTATAGATGGCTGTGAGCCACCATGTGGTTGCTGGGAATTGAACTCAGGACCTCTGGAAGAGCAGTCAGTGCTCTTAACCTCTGAGCCACCTCTCCAGTCCCTGGTTTTTCCTTCTTGTTTGACTCTCTGTTGAAAACTAAGGCTGCCAAGAGGTTCCAGATAGCTAAGGCTTGACTTCACTAGGCTATGTAAAGGAACAGTGAGGAAATATGCTCCAGAAAGTTACTTTTCACGCTGACAAATAACCACTTACGAAAGTAAGGCAGATCTGTCCATCTGTGCCAGAAGTCGGTTTGGTTCGTGAGTAACTCACACACTTAATGGCTCCACAGGGAAACAGTGAAGGACTGTTTAAGTTATGTGGATACAAGGTTTTTTATTTTACTAGTGTTTTAATTTATTCATTTGAGCAGATCATCTTGAACAAGGACAAACAACTCACAATCTACCTAATATCTACACTACACAGCAAGCCTCCTTCTGTCATGTGATGAGAACTACACATACTTTCTGAATACCAGGTCCCTGCTCAGTGTGCAAGTTCCACAGGATATGTTAAAGACACAAAGGGGAAAGAAGCCAAGTTCCATGTGCTGGGGACACAAAGAGAAAAGGGACCATGGTAGGCATACTACCCTCATGGAACCTGTATGAGAACGGAGCAAAAGGGAGAGAACAGAGCACTTACACAGCCGTGTCTACAGGAAACGTGCCAGTTTGCTACTTCAAAGTACTTAGGAAGGTTCTCTGAGGTGTGGACACTGGCTGTAAAGGCCTAGGAATAAATCTCCCACACACGTAGCCACTGGTGGACACTGAGAGTCAACAGAAGCAGTGCACCAGCACTGGGCACTGGAAAGCAGCCTGGGCTGCAGAGGAATGGAAGGCCAGAGTATGATTATCATATAAGACAAGGTGTAAACCTATGTAAAACGCTGTAGCCCAATTAAGAGTTTGGATGTACTTCAAAAAATATATATACTTACTATAACTGTAAGATGGACTTAGATCCACTTGAGGAATAAGACTCAAGAGATCCAAAGCCTGTTCAAGGTCACAGTGCTAGCGAATAAACACCCTAACACTTGTCACGTCCTCTGTGTGTAATATGGAAAGTGAAATCTTATAGCCATTCAGATATCAACAAGACAGCCAGGTTAAGAAAGCTGACTCCTCATGAAAATGATAATATTACAGAAGTATGCAGGTACCATGGACATCAATGCCATCTTTGTAACTTCAAGAGGTCAGAAGAGAAGCCACACAACACCAATGCCATACACATGTGTGTATCATTCTGTTTCTTGTGAACACATCTTCTTGAGAGTGACAGTGGCCATCAAGAACTCAGAAATGAACATAAAAGCTTCGCCTTTCATTTCACCTCAGAACTTTTATGTAAGATCGCACAATCACCCCTGTAAGCAAAACAAGAGGCTACCTCGACAACAGTTTCCTAAAACTGTCCACAGTGGCAAAAAATAGCAGGGTTTTCTCTAAGGATGAAGTTACACAAGAGGGTCACGAAGGCACTTGGTTTCTGTTCTCTGAAAAGACAGCTCTTAAAAACAACAGCTTCTTCATTCTAAAGCAAGACTGGAGAACATGGGAAGGTAAATGGCTTTGAATCCAGCTGGTACAGCCACACTTTTCCACACCACACCCTGTGCTTCGGCTGGCACCCAAATCCCTGCCTTGCCACTCCCTGCAGGTGTCCTAACAAGGGAGGGCACTTGGATGACTCCCTGAGGGAAACAGTGTTTTAGATCCATGGTCAGAAGAGAAAGGAGCAGGGCCAGGCACCAATTCAGAGGATGTCTTGATAAAAGCAAACAAGAGCAGTGACTTTAAAGAGATGCTAAATGGAGTCCTAGAGAAGCTAGAGGTTCAGGTAAATAACTTGGTAGATGCTGACCTGGTCAACCCTGCATAATAAACTCTCCCACATCCCTTATGAAGCCCACTGTCCAGAAGTCATGTCCTCAAATAAACAAGGGTTAGGGATCGTGGTAGAATCAAAAGGTTAAGATGACCTACTTTCCTGGGGCAGGGACAGACCCTAAAGCTTCTTCCCATATCCATACACGAAGCACTGGAGAGAAATCAGTGCAAAAGAAAAGTCAGATTATATGCTACCTCTTCTGGATTTTACCCGTGAAACCTTTAAGCAATTCCACTGGTGCTTTCCACTGCCTTCCCAGCACTGAGAATTCCAAGTGGAAATTCATTCATTCAAGTAAAACTACGCGGATTCCACGGTGGGAGTTGGTGGGTTAAAGTAAACCGCTGCCTACTATGGCTGGTATTCACCTTTGCGTAGGCAGGAGTTTACCTCTGTTTGGTTACAAGTTTATCTTTTTTCCAAGGAACACTACAAATTAAGACTGCATCTGGGAAAGTCTCTCGTGTGTTGCATTCACATTATAATTGAAATCAGCAGCAGCACATTGCCTTAGTGAGACCTTCAAGAACTCAACGTTATCTCCCTACCGGAAGCCCGAGTTCCACCTCCGTCTCACCGGCCACCAATTACAAAAAAGTGGGGACGAACGAGAACCCCAAATCGCGTTCCGACTACACACTAAGTTGGTACACACAACTCTCCCAAGTTTGGGGCCAGACTCTAACGCCGGGAAACATCAATAGTGCTGCTCAAGAGCCACAATGGTGTGTGTACCTGAAGTTGCCAACTCCGGGAGCAAAGGAGGGCCTGTGCGGGATCAGGGCAGTTTAAATGCCTCGGCCCTCCTCCCGCGCGCGGCCCTTCCGCCGGCCCTCGCGCGCGGCCACCGGGTCCCGGCTCCACTCCACACCTCGTCCCCTGGACGCCACCCCCGGGGCCGTCCGGGCCGCGACGATTCCCCGGTCCCGCTCCGGGGGCCCCGGCCCCGCAGGCCCCGCCGCCCAGGCCTCGCCGAGCCCCGGCCTCGCACAGCCGCGGGGCCGCGGGCAACAAAGGCGGCGGCGGGCCCGGCGTGGAGCCGAGGGTCGGGGCGCGGGCCTGGGCCTCCCTCCCGCCTCCCTCCGCTCGGCCGCACGCGACCCCGCGCCAACCCGCTCCCCCCAACCCCCCAGGCCGCTCACCCCGCGGCCGCCGGCTCAGCTTCCTCCCGGCGGCGGCGCGACTGCCGCGCTCGGCCCTCCTCAAGCAGCTCCTCCTTCCTCCTCTTCCTCCTCCCCGAAGGGAGGGCGCGCGGCCGCGGCCCAGGCGGGAGCGGAGCGGCCGCACAGCAGCCCGGGCCGCCCGCGCCCTCGGCACAGCCCGGTAGGCGGGGCGTCGGGGTGGGGCGGGGCTCGGTGGGCGGGGCCGCGGCCGCGGGTGCCAGCCGCTCCGCCCCTCTCCAGAGCCCGCAGCCCGGCTGTTCTCAGTCCTCAGAGGCGCTTGCTCCACCAAGGGTGCGACCCTGCTCTACTCTTCTCCCGGGACTCCAAGGCCGCCTCGAGCCCTGTCCAGGCTGAGCCACAAGTGGGAAAGCCCTCCCGCACCTACTCCGGCTTGATCTTAAGGACAGCTTAAGAAAACTAGGTTTAGCCCTTCTTTCAAGTCTCTAGAGTCATTTTCAGTAGAATTCCTGCAATTAATAGGGGTGTGTGTGTGTGTGTGTGTGGGTGTGTGTGGGTGTGTGTGTGTGTGTGTGTGTGTGTGTGTGTGTGTGTGTGTACTTGGGCTTTGGCAACTTAACTCGCTTTTTCACATATTAACACGATATGCTTTTAATGTACAGCAGGCCCAGAAAAATTTGTTACTGTTTATAAGTTCCAATGGGAATTTATTTTTCCTGTAAATGGTGAGCACTTGAAGAAAATATTAATAAAGCAGGGGAATACATACTGTTAAAATCAATCTTAGAATTAGTGTGAACTTTGAAGTGTTTCTTGAACGGTATGGGCATTTTTTTTTAGAGATAATATACAAAGAAATAAGGCTGAGGAGCAGAAGAAAACTTGTAAGAGCTTCAAGTGTAAACTCCAGGCCTGTTATGTGTTATTGAATATGTTAGTTTAAGAAAATAAGAGTTAAGTTTAAATAATTGATATTAGTTTCTAGAAACGTTCAGGTGCAGTAGATGATGTTTATCTAAACACAAAATCTGGGTAAGTAATAGAAAGTGTGTTAAATTGGTTTTATAATGGGATGGTACTGCAGTTGTCATTTGATGATATTTACCAGACTAACAACTGTCATTCCCAGTATTACTTGAATGGATTAATGAACACTATCACTACTGGGGCCCTGGTTGAAAGGTAACTCACTTTCTTTCTCTCTTGCCATCCCCAAGATAGCCACCAAACCCAGTCCAACTTAACTTGAAGTCCAATATCTGTTTTCAGTGAGTAACAGAACATAGACTGAAATCAAATTACAAAGCAAGCAACAGTGACTAAGTAGAAGGGAGCTTGTCCGTCTCTTGCCCTGGTAAGGGTGTTTCCTCATCTGCTCTAGGGGCAGGAAACTATCACCGAGCAGTAGACATCAATGGCCACTGAGTGAGGTAACACATATCCAGAAAGACAAATGTTAAATATTCCCTTTCATCCGAGGCTTCTAGGGCCAAATCTTCAGATGTGAATACATAACCAGGAGTAACTACAGAAGCCAAGAAAGTAAAAAGGGACCATTGGGCAGGGTGAGACACTAAAGCGGGAGGGGGGGTTGCATAACAATTGATCTGAAGAGGGGAATGGGAAAGAGGGGAACTCTGTTTAGGGAGAGGAAAAGAGATAAATACAGAAGAAGGAGGGGAGGACAAAATAACAGTAAGGACATCTGAAAAAGTCATG
Source organism: Mesocricetus auratus (assembly GCF_017639785.1). NCBI lineage: Eukaryota > Metazoa > Chordata > Mammalia > Rodentia > Cricetidae > Mesocricetus > Mesocricetus auratus. Next base: position 40,324,926 of record NW_024429198.1, read on the forward strand.
AGGAATCACACTATTAACTATCCATCTAAAATACATATAATTCACATTAGTTTCTATAAAATGTACATATAGAATTTACATGAAAATTTCCCATCTGGACATGTATCTTGGTTGTCCTGGGTGTAGGTAGGACAAAGATGTCACCCACAGCAGTACTGAGTTGTTTGTAGACAGGCAGGGTGGTGGATTGCCAAGAAGAGGTCTATAGAAAACAAGGGGCTTGAAGTTCTGCCAAGCACAAAGATATCAGCAGTATATTTAGAAGCTATTATCTCTATAATGACTTTCCCTATGATATTACTGTTTATATGACTATTGTTTTAATTTAGTGACTAACAGCTTACATTCTGGGTCACAATGTATGTCCAGGTCTTTCTCATAGTAGCTGTCTGACTTTCTTTGTAGTAAGGAGGGGCTGGAGCTTGGGCTCAGCAGTTAAAAGCACTCTCTGCTCTGCCAGAAGTCCCTGAGTTCAGTTTCCAGCACCCAGTTCAGGTTGCTCACAATTTGCCTGTAACTCTACCTGCAGGAGATCTGGCATCATCTTCCAGACTCCATGAGAACCTACGCTTGCATACAGATACACATATATGCACATAAGTATAAAAACAAATACAGAAAAGCAAAAACGTTTAAAAATAAAACTGTATTTAAAGCACAGAAAAATAGAGATCAAAATATGCCACCAAGAGCCCTATGACCACATGAGTGAAAATAGTCAAGGTCCTTCATTTTCTTCAAGTACAATAAAATGCCTGTGTTTGGGAAAGGAAAAGAGAAGGTGTATCTAGAGGTGAGGAGAAATGTGGTCAGATAGGCCTTGGTGCTTCTTTAGTTTGAAATATTTGTCATGCCAAGATGTCAGACTTTGGGATATTGACTTTTGAGCCTTGGCATCCATTTTACAAAGATGGAAAAGACATGGAGCCAGTCAGGAAATGGAAGCCCATTACAGTGTTAAAGAACACCAGGGATGTAGAATAATGTCATTTAAAAAAAGAAAGAAATTTAATTCAGAAACTCTTACAATGGGAGAAAAGAGACCTTATTACAGAGCTGAGCTCTGTTCCAAATACAAGGAGACAGTGGGATTTGTAGTAAAAGAGAGAGTGAGGTCAGTGCATATAAGTCACTAAAGGCACAAGGCATTATGGCTAAATCAGAATACTGGCATAGAGAGGTGAAATACATTTCCTTCGCATAAGATAAAGGTCCTTGGGGCTGGAGAGATGGCTCAGTGGTTAAGAGCACTAGCTGCTCTTCCAGAGGGCCAGGGTTCAATTCCCAGCACCCACACGGCAGCTCACAACTGTCTGTGACTGCAGTTCCAGAGGATCTGACACCTTCACACTAATGCACATAAAATAAATAAGCTAAATAATTCTTTAAAAAAGAGAAAGGTCCTAGATGACATTTCGCTGAAAAAAATATCAGGGCAATAAGCAACAAGCATGGCTTGTTTATTTAATCGAGTTTTATGTGGCATGGGGAAGTTTCAGAGATATGGACTCGAAGATCCAAATAAAAACTATTTCTGTGCTTCAGTGCCATTAAGAATAGAAGGAATTGTATATTCAGAAATGTGACTGGGCCAAAAGGACTGAGATCCGGGTAACAGACTGACCCTGAGAAAGTCAGAGAAAGGTCTGTTTTTCATCCCCTTCTTGGGTCTTTCTCTGTGATGTTCCTTTATAACTTATCCCTCTGGGTCTTCCCAGCATCAAGGGGAATGGAGAAAGCAATCCTTTCAGGTTTATGGCTTGCTTTGAGGAAGGGAGATTCCAGTTTCTGTGACTCACCATGAGAACAGAGTCTGGTTTCTATGGTTCATTTGAGGGTAGAGATAGGACAGGAGACCGGAAAGCAGACATAACTTGAGCTGCTTCCACACACCCTCAGTCCAAAGTACTCATCATATTAAGGTGTCATAAATTTAGAGTATTGTGCCCTAAGCCACAAAAGAAAGCTTGTGGCAGGCAGGCAAGCCAGAGTGGCCACACAGCACCTAAGGGATGGTGGGGAATGAGTAAGTAATTTGATCATTTTTCTTCCTAAACTGACCAAGATCTTCTCTAAAACTGGATTGACAACAGAGGCAAGCACGAACCGTCTAGGACTCAGACATTGTTGGCCATGGTTAGGTTGTAGAAATCTGTCAACACTTACAATGGCTCTCATCTCACAGGGTTGGTGATAGAACTAAGTATTATATAGCATACTTAACACAAGGTGAGTGTATCACAAATCTTTAATAAATTACAACTATCTTATTACTCATTCACCAACTTTCCTGTGAATGTAGCTATGTGCTTTCTTACATGATTTCTTATTACACAGCATTCTGTTCTGAACCCTTCAAATTCAGAAGGGCAGAGGCTTTACCGTTTCTTCAGCACTTGCTAATGCAGGGCACATTGGATGTGCGGAGGGGACAACAGCAATTCATTGGTGGATAAATGAATGATTTAATGATGCCAGTGCATTTGTTTTCTAAGGCATAAACATGAAAATGCTAGCGTTGAGTGACAACACATGCATGGTAGGAAAGAAAAGACTCACAATAAATTTGTTTTATAGTGTTTTTTTATTATTTCTGTTCACAAATTTCCCAGATGTGCTTAGAAAAAGTATTGTCAATTTGTGAGTGAGAATCTGTGTGGGTAATTTATTTGCGTATCATATATGGAACTAATTAAGTAGCTGTCATCAAGCTTGCCAAACTTTTGAGTTGCTTATAATTTAGTCACTCTTTAACAAACTTTATAACACATATTTGTGCGATATGTTTTGTTATTTATCTCAAGGCATTTTTATAGTCTCACTTACAAATACCAGATTCTGACAAGGTTAGTCGTGTTTTACCGATTCTTGCCCATAGTCTCAGCTATTCACAAGGCTGGAGCAGAAAGTTTGCTCCAGCCCAGAAGTTCAAGATCAGCCTTTGTAACATACTGACGCTCCATCTTAAAACATAACAAGAACAACAAAAGCCTAATGTTTTAAGTTAAAGAAAGCCAACTGTAGTTCAAGCTGTGTCAATCTGTTTGAGTAGTTATCACAAAACACTGTAAACCATGTTGTCCATAGTCGACAAACATTTACCGCTCACAGTTCTAAAATCTAGATGCCCACGATTAAGATGCCAATAAGTGAAGGCTGCATAGAGACCACTTCCTGGTTCACGGGGAGCCATGTGCAAAGGCAAGACTAAGGAACTCCCCGAGGTCTCCTTTATCAGAGAATTAATTCCATTCAAGAAGGTCCCTTCATGGTCTAATCATCTCTCCCAACACTTCACCTGCTGATATCATACGGATTTCAACCTATGAATTCGGAGGGTACACAGATTATTAGCAAATGGTAAGTGAGTTTTATTCAGGAAGGGCGCACAGTGTAGGCTCAATTCCAAACACATGGTATTTACTAGGTCATTGGGGACACACAGCTGCAGAGCATCTGTGGACAGTGGATGCTAAATTACTTCACTGGCAGCTGGGATTCTAGCTAAGCCAACTGCTCTTGCTCCTTGTTAAAGGCGGGCAAGAGAGACCAGGCATCACCTAGAGGACAGAGCTGGGACAGGGGAGGCTGACGAGATAGCAAAAGAGTGAGTAGATGTGAATGATGGAGATTCTATACAAGCTGACTTACAGGGGATGCTAAGACTGGGCCACACTGGGCTTGCTGATGGAGCCAAGCTGGGAAAGGGACCTGGAAAGCACCCTTAAGGTTTAGTTAAGGACAAGGTTTTTTGTTGGCAGCTAAATCTTTTCTCATTTTAATTTTTTCATAGGGTAACAATGCAAAGTTACAAACTCCTGGGGTGGTATAGGCAAAGAAATATGACTTTTATTCAACCCTCATAAATTCTTAGTTACAACAGAATGCGCAAAAGACAGATCCACAGGAGAAAAAACGAACTCTCGAATGTGTGTATATTTCACACATACTGGACGATGCCCAAGGCATGATGCAGCTTTGGATTTCATTACAGTATCAGCAGCAGTAGATGTGGTCCAGAAAAGAGCTGCAGCTCTTTGAGTTCTCAGAGAACTTTACTCAGGTGGAACTCACAGAAAGGAATTTCAAGATGAGTCAGCACAAAGAAGAGCTTGAGTTTATTAAGAACATATTTTTCACTGCATGCACTTATTCTCTTGTATGTGCATACACACACACACACACACACACACACAGTGTGTGTACACACTTGCCATGACGTAAATGTGGAAGTTGTAGGACAACTTGCAGGAGCTAGTTTAAAGTGTCTTCATAGCCTTACAGCAGCCAAATACACAACCTGGATGCTTCTGAAATTACATCTCAGACTGTTCCTGGTGATGAATTGTAGGGTTAACCAGAGGTCACAAGGTTTGCACATGGAAGCATATTATTGTAAATGAAGCTTGTAGTCCTATTTGTAGCTTCCCAGAAAATTCTAGACTTATCCCTGGGCTGTTCTCGAATGTCATTTATGGTTAGACTACCAGTGTGCTTCATTTCTTCTTAACATTTTTATGTGTAGTATCTCTGTACAAAGGGAATGTTGCCTCTATGGTGGCAATCTTTGCAGCAGTTTTGTTAATTGTGGTGGAATTCTTGAATCTGTGCCAGCAAGAGACTTGCATCAGATTCTGGAGTGAGGGGATCCTTTCCCTCCTCATGTCCCTTTAATTTCCCCTGTCTGTCTATCTTGCTTCAACAACAACAGCAAAAGTAAAGTGTTAGAAAAATGATGAGACAAAGAAAAAATACTGTAAGTTTGTATGGGTGGAAAAAGGAGGAAGGCAAAGTTTGGGTAGCCAAACAAGGCTAGTTAGTCAACATTAAAACAGATGACTCTGGCACCACCTCTAGGCTCACAGAGTTCTGAACAGTCTTCAGGGATAATCTTTATTCTCTCTGGTAGGAAGAAGAGAAGGCCGTGTTTTGTCTTTGCAAACTTGTGCACTACTCTTAGGCAAGTAGAAAGAAAGTAGATAGTTTCCAAAATCCTGGTCTTCTAGTTGCCTCCAGAACATCCATCCTTTCCATTCCCATGTAGCACAGGCCGGTACCCCACAGCACAGACACTTATTTGGCGGTAGTTCTTTTGTAATTTTCTATTCCGACTCTCCTGAATGAAGCTAGATAGCAGATAATGAAAGAGAAATATCTGGTTGAAGCCTAGGCTTATCTCAAATAGTGTACATCTTCAGCCACAGAGGGGCATGAGCTGGAGACAGCTCTGTACAGCTGCCTGCAGCAGCCCTAAGAGTTCTCCTCAGAGATTCCACTAGGGGTAAAGCTGAGGGCCTTATCTTTGCTATGGAAAAGAATTTCAGGGCAGCCAGAGTTGGTGTTTAGAATGATGAGAAGCTAACATAGTTTTAAATTTAGTGTTAGTAGAAAGAGAGGCACTGGGGAAAGGACAGTGTCCAGCCAAGTGAAAGTGTGGATTTCTCAAGAGTGTCATACTCTTGTGTCTCTGCAATAGTATGTGTATGTGTGTGTAGGTCTGTAAATGTATGTGCACATATGTATGTGGGCAGAGGTTGATGTTGAATGTCTTCCTTGTTTGCTCTCCACCTTATTTTTGAGACAGGGTCTTCCACTGAACTCTAGGGCTTATCAGTTCAGGTTATCTATCCAGTGAACTCTAGAGACCTGCCTGTCACTGACTCCCAAATCCCACCCTCAGGGTTGAAGTTACAGATTCATGCTACTGTGCTTGATTTTGCTTGGGTACAGGGAGTCCAAACTGAGGCCCTCATACTTGTGCAGAAATTTTAAAATTCTTATTTGAAATACCTATATAGGAGGAATACTGCCAGTCTGTGGTGGTACATGCCTTTAATACCAGCACTAGGTAGGCAGAGGCAGGAGGATCTCTGAGTCTGAGGTCCACATGGTCTACAAACAAGTTCCTGGACAGCCAGGCCTATACAGAGAAACAAACAAACAAACAAACCGAGGAATATTGACTGTATGGAGGGAATTTTCATAAGAAATATTGTTAATTATGTTGTAATTCCTAGTTCTAGAGCTGACAAAAGTCATCAATCATAGTCCAGGGCGAGGACCTCACTTTACTTCCTGTGTCCCCTTAATTATACAAGTCTTTCTATCCTGTTTCAACATCACTTAGTGTGCAGCCCGGAGCAAACATACAAAATATAGATTATGAGGTTCAGGGCTCCATCATGGGTTATTGAAGCGCTGAGACTGAGAATGTATCATAAAGACCTGATTTTGCTCTCTTCCATTAGCAGCAAACATGTCAGAGTTTACGATTTATGTTAAATACAAGTATTAGCTCTTACTTGTGGGCTTTTAAGGTTCTGGTCACTCTAGGTGGCCATATTACACAGCCTGAAGAAGAAATCAGACCATACCTCTCTGTAGCTCTCTCAGCCTCTAGAACAGAGTTAAGAAGCCACGTTGTACTGTAGCCTAATAACCACTGATTAATACTGCCTGGTTCCTCCATGCTCTGTGCTATGTTGCACTAAATCCCACGACATGGAACTTCCCATTATCCCTGAAAGATACAAAGTCAGTTATTTTCCTTTGCTTGGGGGATTACTCTGAAGGCTCTCCTTTGGGTTTGTCCATGCCATCCTGTCCATAAAGACTCTCTCTTTCACTTTAAAATATCTCTCTTAATGATGTTCCTCTCCAAGTTTTAAATGGAAGCATATCTTTCCCCTAAGACCACACACAATACACTGTCTCCGATATGATGGACTGTCTCTTTTCAATGTTCTCCTACCTCAAAGCCCAATCTCAGCTCCTATGGCCATGGGGTCCTCTCTCCTAGTAAAGGCCATGTATAAAGGGTAATTTCATGTCAGCTCTTTTGCTGAGTTCACAGCTGCCATTCCCTTTTCTAACAGAGGCATTGGTCATTTGAGTCTCTCTGTCTTTAGTGGCTAAAATGCCTTTGACATGGCATGTGTATATTTCCTATCCTGAGTCACATCCTTATTTCAACTGGCCAAAAGTTTAAGCCCAGAGAGAACTCTCAGAAAGAAATGCAGCAGTTCTCACTGAGGGACTTTCCCTGCCAGAACTCATTTAATGTCCTCCTGGCTCAGAGTTTTGGCTGAGACTAGAACAATAGGCGCTAAGCACCTGTGCATTAAGTTCTAGAGAGCCCCTGCCAGACTTGAAAAAAAAAAAAAAAAAGGTGCTTCAGAACCTGTTCTGCCTGAGTGAGCCCAACCACCTAGCCTCAGGATACAGAAAGATACATATGCCAACTTTCAGTGATGAAGAAAAAGGGTTTTCCTCCTCATTTAAACCAAGTGGTGATGAGGCGATTTAAGAAAACCAGACGCAGACCCTGGACTATGTGTGCCCTTGCTGCCCGAGTAAATCAAAGCTTCCTGCCAGACAGCCTTAGTTTGCAGCAACAGTTCCTCTCCCATAATACAATAGGTTGTCTCTGCACATTGGCAATAATCTTGCAGCACAAAGTCTACTGCTAAGTCTGGATTTATGCTTGATTTGTTAGGACAAGCAGGGGAGCGGATTGATGAGTGCCTGAAAAGACAGTGTGCTGGTTTGAATGTAATTGGCCCCCATAAGCTCATAGGGAGTGGCACTATTAGGAGGCGTGGCTTTATTGGAGTAGGTATGGTATCCTTGGAGGAAGTATGTCACTGTGGGGATGGGCTTTGAGATTTCGTATGTGCTCAGGTCAAGCCCAGTGTCTCAGACCACTCACTTCCTGATGCCTGCGGGTCAGTCCTAAGAACTCTCAGCTCCTTCTCCAGCACCACATCTGCCTGCATGCTGTCATGCTTACCCCCTCCCCCCGTAACGATAATGGACTGAACCTCTGAAGCTGTAAGTGAGCCACTCCAATTAAATGTTTCCTTTATAAGAGTTTCAGAGGTCAGAAGAGGTTGTGAGAATCCCTGGTACTGGAGTTACAGGTGGTTGTGAACTGACCACTGTGGGTGCTGGGAACTGAACTTTGATCTTCTGCCAGAATGATAAGCACTTTTAACAACTGAGCCATATTAGGATGAATCTAAGGTGTTCTATTGCTGTGGGACGGTATCTAATATGGAATGTGGGGGTGGCAGGTATCATCTCACGCAGGATTGTGTGTTGCCACTTCCCCATTTTAGAGCTTGGCAGGAGACAGGATGGGGGTGGGGGGGAGCCTCTGGTATGCTAGTTGGGTGCTCGTCCTGCTAAGCTACATTTGCAGCATTTGGCATTACAACGGACCGGGATTTTTTAAGTCTAAATGTAATGAAAGAATTTTTTTTATTACTTGACAATGCATGAAAAACCCAAAGATTTCCTTAGAGACAGCTTTTAGGAGTGAGAGCATTTGTGTCTTAGAAAGTGAGACAGTCTCAGAAAGCAATATTTCTTTCTTAATAGGAGTTTGCTTATAGTAATTCCATAGTACCTCACATCAACTATTTTCTTCTGAGGATAAATAAATAAAGATAAATCATACAGTTTGAAAATCAAGCTTTTCGGTTTCAATTTACCATGTATATATTGAACTGTATTTCTCTTGGGCACTGGAAAAGGCAGAGTCACGTTTTTCTTGGACATCATGGAAGGTGGTTATGACATTTAATGCCATGTGTGCCTTTGACTGGGACAGGTGGTAGAAAAATTCTGGGTGTGTCCATGAAGGTGTTTCTGTATATGGTGGACATTGCACTGGCAGACTGAATAGAGCAGACTACTCTCTCTAACACAGAGTGGCACCATCCATTTAATTAAAGAACCAAGAGGCTGAGTGAGTGGACACTGTTACTTCTGAACTCATTACTCAAAGACGGCGTGAAATGATGGAGACTTGTCTTACACATCCTTATGGCTTGAAAGTGAAGTGGCTCCCGAAAGCTCACGTATTTGGACCCTTAGACTCCAGCTGGTGGCACTAACTGGGGAGGTTGTGGAATCTCTTCGGACATGGAGAGCTTAGCTGACAGAAGTAGCATAATAGGTGCAAGTATTGAGGGTTATAGGCCCATCCTGTTTCCAGTCTGGCCCTCTGCTTCCCATCAGAAGCTGTGCTGTGAACTAGCTGTGCTCCAAGCTCCTGCTGCTGTGCCTCCAGTCACCAGCCATTCCTGGACATAAGGGACTGTAGCTCAAGAATCATGAACCAATATAAATTCTTCCTCCCTAAAGTTGTTTCTGTTAGGTATCACGTCACAATAACAAGGAAAGTAGTTAACATAACCAGTGAGTTTTTCGGGTGATTTAAAGTATAGTAGCCGTTAATTAATACACTCAACTTTATAAATGCAAATTAAGTCACAAAGAAGTTAAATAACGTGCCCAGAATTGTGCAGCGAAAGTAACAAAACCAACCAGAATTTTCATGTGCGTGTTGGTGCTGACTATGTCCCTACTATTCAAAGAAGAGGAGGCATGAAAATGAGTAGGAATTCTAAGCAACCAGCTGATGTGTGTGTTTGCTTATCTGTAACATTTTATCTTAGTATTATTTCTTTTCAAAACTTTAGGTTTTTTACTTTAACATGATGTCTTAATCTGCTTCCTAGGTGCTTTTTAGAAAAAGGAGGTGTATTAGCTCATACACTGGGAGGCTGCCTGGGATGAGGTCTCAATGGATGCCACAATGATGTCACAATGGTGGGAGAGAGTACATGATGTGATGGGAACCAGGATGAGTCAGAGTCTAGGCTCGTTCTTTCTATAAAACGTTGCTTTCATGGGAACTAATAAGGGTCTTAAAATGTATGTCTTAATTCCTTCTAATGGTGGCAACCCCCGTGACCTAACTTCCTATCTGTCGGCTCCATCTTTTAAAAGTTCCAGCCCTTCAGCGCCAACATACCAGGGATCAAAACTTCCAACATACGAACCTCTGCTAACTCAGATAACACATACACCACAGTAATCAGGGCTAGGTTCACAACAAAAATAAACAGCATGTATTTGTTATTATTTGTTTGCTGCAAAACATTTGAATATTATTTGGCCTTATTGAAAAAAAATAATGGTTGTGGTTTGAATATGCAATGTCGTCCAAAGGCCAACGTTAGAACACTTGATCTCCAGTTGGCAGAATTGTTTGGGGAGATCTGTGGTACCTCTCAGAATTGCAGCCTGTCTGGGTGAAGAGAGTCACTGGGGAAACGTTCCTGAAACTTTGCAGCCTAGCTGTGTTCCCTGTTCTCTCTCTGCTTCTTGAGTGTGTATGCAATGTGACCAGCCAGCCTCCTGCTTCAGCTGCCAGACCGTCCCTCCCCACTGCCATGCCTTCTCAGCTGAGATGATGACATCCTTCTGAAACAGTGAGCCCAAAGAAACCCTTTTTCCTTCAAGTTGCTTCTGGGGGTATTTTTTTAAATTGTTATTACTATTATTAATTATTATTACTGTGGTTGGAGGCTGCACATGTGTGGAAGTTGAGGACAACTTTCAGGAATGGTTTCCCTCCTTCTACCTTCAGTTCCAGATGTCCAACTCAGGTTATTAGGCTTGTGTGGCAAGTGCTTTTATCAGGAGCCATCACACAGGCCCTTTGTTGGGGTATTCTGTCACACAAAAAGAATAACTAAGGAAGAAACTGATGATAGTAGTTGGAGATCTCATAATAAACATTTTCTTTACTTCTTGCAGTCATTGGTTTTTTTCTGGGGGGGAGGTGTATATTGTTCTTGCCCAGATTAATCTCTCTTTCCCATTAATACCTGATTTTTTCAAATTTAACTTGTAATGATCCAGTATTTAGCTTAAACAACATAATGAAGTAAATAACTAATGTTTCAAGACCAAAAAACATTCAACATTCACTTTTGAATGTTTAAAATATATTAACTGCTTAATTTCTCAATTCCATATCGTTATAAAAATAAACCACACCCACCCATATTCTTGTTCTAATCTATTCTTCTGGTTTCCCTTTCTTATCGACAGCATAATCCCTTGCTGTGACAAAATGGGGTCCAATCAGTTTCTACAGTTCTCCTATCCATAAACTTTAGGATCGATACAAGTTACAAATGACAATATAGTAGTTAGCTTTTTGATTGGTTTGCTTTTAAGAAAGGTTTCCATTGTGTAATCCAAACTAGCCTCAATTTCTGGGTAGTCTGTGTTAGCCTCCTGAGGGCTGGGATCACAAGTGTCTACTAACATACATTATATTTATAATAATCACTATATATAAATATTAAAGGTCACAAATGAACTTCCTTTCCACTAATTTTCTCTTCAATACCTACTGCTAATTTGTGATGTTGATAAAATATGTCTTCATATGAGCAGCAAATACAATAGACTATGCAGACACTTATAAAATTGCTTGGCCAAACACATTTTTCATTATCTAAGGAAATAGCTAAAAGGCTATTACATCTTACAGTTGCATAAAGACACATTCGTTACAATAGTAAACTACCATCTATTAATAATGGCCAGTAAGAAATTTTGTCAGAGATCTTTTGGCATAGTTCTCTAGCATATTTCCTCTTAAAATATTGCTGTATCTGAATAAACTCAGGGTTTAACTTTTAAAGATAAAGAAACAGAGAGAGCCTAAAGGGGCTGTTAAGGAAGCATCAGTGTGAATCAGATCTGTCATTCATGATTTTCAGGTTCAATTATGTTTAAAAGTTATTCTGGGGGGATTGAAGAGCAAATAATTGAAGAACAATTACTTAGTTCTTCTTTGAGAAGACAGCCTCACTGGACTCCTGGCAGGCTGCTACGGAAAAACAGTAACTCTCACCTGAGTTGCTAAGCATTGGGTAGCAGCAAGATAAACATTCCTAACAAATTCCTGGGGAATGTTTCATCTTTACTGGTGATGGGTGCAGAGCAATAGATTTAGTTTTAGGCAGGCCAAAAGCAGGCTTGTCACATGAGTAGAAGTCAAGGAACCAGACAATATATTTGAATAGAAGATTATCACCTGGGCCCATAGGCTGTTCCAGGGCATGTCTAAAAGCAACTGCCAGGTCTGAAGGTGTCCCATTCAGACTGGGGATATAGCTTAGATGGTTGAGCCTGAGAGCCCTGCGTTCCATTCCCAGTGTCATATAAACTGGGCACAGCGAGCAGTTCATGCTTATAATTCCTGCATTCTGGGGGTGGAGACAAGGGGATTGTAAGTTCAAAGTCAACCTTAGCTACAAGCAAACTTGAGGGTTAGGTTTAGGAAATCTCCAATTCATGCAGGTCCTTAGCAAAAAAAAAATGTTTAACTCAGAATAACTAAATAAATGAAGCCTTTGTTTAAAAGAAACATGAAACAGTGAAACATATGTTTTTGTTTGTCTTGTTTTTTTTTTCTGGGACAGGATTTCTTTGTGTGTAACTCTGGCGGTCCTGGAACTCACTCTGTAGACCAGGCTGGCCTCTAACTCAAAGATCCACCTGCCTCTGTCTCCTGGGATTAAGATGTACTCATCCACCACCGAACTTGAAACAGATATTTTTGTGAAATAAAATAAATTCCAGTTTTGTTTTCTAGAACTTAATTCTGCTTCTTGATTATTATACAGTTAGTTTGGCTTATTATTTTGATAAAGGAGCTAGAGATCTACCAAGCTGACAAAATAGAAATATAATAATTAATAAATAAAAGCACAAGTTTAAATTACTTATGATTTTCAGAAATACTGAGTAGATATTTTAATATAACCTATCCATTTCCTACTTAGAATTCCCATTAAGTCAGTATTTTGCTCATATTTTCATTTTATTCTTTATCAGAGAATAGAAGAGATAAATCCATTATCCTCCTTACTCTTATTATAGCTTTTAATTTCTTAAATCAGATCTTTTTCAATTATTTAATATGTAAAATATTCATTATATAAATCAGGACTGTTAGAAGGAGGAAGCATAAAGGTTAGCTTTACTTTTATTTTTTAATTGATTGATTGATTGACTGATGATTGATACAGGGTGTTTCTATGTAGCCCTGACTGTCCTGGAATTCACAGAGATCCACTTGCCCCTGCCTCCTCACTTCTGGAATTAAAGATGATTGCCACCATACCCAGTAATAATTAGTTTTAATTATCAATTCATCACAGTCTAGAATCACCTGAAAAGAGAGCCTTAATACTGTGTAATCTAGATCAGATTGACTTGTGTCCCATCTGTGGGGAATGGTCTTGGTTATGTTTCTTTAAGTGGGAAGACCCACCCCTTGTGAATGGTGCTATTACCCAGGGAGGAGATCCTGAACTGAAGCTGAACAGAGTATGTATGCATGCATTGGTCAGGTTCATTCTGCATTATAAGTGTGACATGACCAACTTTTTCCCTGATATGGTAGATGGATGTTAAAATAAACTCTTTGTCCTCTAACTTTATTTTGTCAGGATATTCCATCATAGCAATGGAAAAGAAATTAAGACATTATGTAACCATGCGAAGAGAAAAAAAGAAATCAAATTATTTTAGGTTATATTTTATAAGATCATCATTTTCTTGTCCTTTTTTGGGTTAGTTACAAATCCCACAACTCATTTCAGTTATCAAACTAGTTAAAATAGACTCACAGAAGTTGACATTTATTTCTAAATAAATTAATTGATGTGAGCAGTCCAAATAGGTTGGAGAAATGCTTACATAGGGTTTTCTATTTTTAATGTTTTTCTTTAAAAAAATTAATATTGATGTGAAAGCAATTCAATCTTACATTGTCAAAATAAAATGTGAAATACTGAAATCTGGGAAGAAATTAGATAATGTTTTTAAAGTGGAAATTAAAATATCTTCTGAGTGATTCCCAAAGCTACTCTTCAACAGAATCTTCTTAATCTTTTAATCCCGTATCGGTATTAAAGTTTCCCTGTTGGGTCCATGAGACTGTTTAGTGGGTGAAAGTACTCGTCATGTGTGCCTGTATCCTTGAGTTCACCGCCTGGAACCCGCATGGAAATGGAAGGAGAAAGAAGCTCCACATTGTTGTCCTCCTGCCTCTTCATCCCTGACATGGAACACGCACTTCTTACATACATCAGGCACATGTATGAACAAATACTAATACATATTGAAAGCTAAAAAATTATTGTTACTGAAAATAGGGCTATAATTAATTAATAATTAATAGAACATCTAATCACCAAACTAGAGAAAATAATAACAAAGAAACCCACCTTATCCAAAGGCTCGAGGCATTCGATAATTATTCTTTATTCTTTGACTGTTAGCAAGATGTTCTAGGCTCCCAGTAACTGATTTCAGGGAATACCTAAATCTGAAGCCCTATCCTGAAGTCCCTTTGTAGTTTTTCTGACTAAGGTGGTCCCTGCTATCAGAAAGACTCACAGATGTGGGCTCAGGCTTTTTCTTGAAATGCTTCCTCATTTCCTCCTTGACTCAGTTTTTGTAAAATTAAGTCCCATGAGACAAGAAGCATGCTCTGAGGTTGGCCCCTCAGTTTACATGTGATCCAAACTTCCTATGCCGGGTCTAAATACTTTCTTCCAAACAGCCTGGCTCTGGTGAAGTGTGTTTTTATGGTGTGTGTGGGGTGTGTGTGTGTGTGTACGTGTTTTCCTGGCCTCTAACATGAGAGGAGTTGGGTAGGAGCACATGGGTACAGCATCTTGGCAGAAGGGCATATTGAGGGCAGCCCTGTATTAGGCTATCAGCATTACAGATCATTATTGAGGATGGTGGGTAAGGATGAGCTCTGTCTACCCTAGTTTCTGGTACTTATCTTGCCCTTGAACAGAAGTGGCAACAGTGGGGATCAACATGTCTATAGTAAGCAGAGTTGGTAGGCCAGTGGGAAGGGGGATACTGCTATAACTATTACATAGGCAGGACAGAGCAAGTGATTTTGGTGGAAAAGGAGTTGGACCAGTGTACAGGAGAGAGGGAAGAGTCAGTAGTTGTTGAACTCCTATCATCCTATGGGTAATGTCTTTCTTTTATTGCTGATATCTAAAAGATAGCTCATTCCTTGTTGGTTTGCTAATTTAGCTCTCTGCTCTGAGTCCCAGCTCTTTCTCAAGCTTTCTTTAATAGAATACTTTGTGTTTATCTTCAGTGCATCAGTGGTAATCTTGACATGGCCATTTCTTTATATAGTGTATTGGTGGATATAATTTAGGTCAGCAACTTATAGACCTTTAATGGAACATCTATTTAAGAATTATACAAACATCTCATTTCCTACTTAATCCCATATTATTATGGCATTAAAAGGAAATAGCATCAAATGTAAATTTTAAATATTCTATGCATTTCTTTTATCTGCAATGATCTCACATTTTTCATCCTTAGTTATGTGGGACATTTAAGTTGGCAATACGCTAAACTGAGTAGTTGGAAATTGCTTAGAATTCTGTTCTAGTTAGGGTAAGCCTCAAAGACATTTGAAATAAATGCAGTAACCTTGGAGATATTCGGTAATTCTCCAGGTATTATGGCAGCTCATGAGTTATTGTGAATGACTAGCTCACCTGTTTGACAGAGTACCTGGACCTGCAGCTATTCTGTTTTCCTCAGAGCTTCCTTTAGCTTGTCTGATACCTGGTTCAGGAGGAGTACGTTCAGCTCTGAACCAACTTTGCAAGATGCCCATTAACATCAGCACTGGAAACGGCTCAGTGGGTAAGAGCGCTTGCTATGCAATCGTGAAGACCTGAACTCAGGTCCCTGCCATTCACATAAAAATCAAGCTAAAACATACTCTGTAGCGCCAGCGCTGTGGGGGAGGGACGCAGAGAGGAAACAAGATACCCATCTCAGAGGAATAAGGTGAGAAATGATAGAACAGGACACTTAATGTCCTCTTTTGGCCTCCTTGCACATAGACACACATGCCTATAAACGAGAGAAGGAGAGAGAGAGAGAGAGACAGGCAGACAGACAGACAGACAGAAACACAGAGACAGAGACAGAGTTTACAGCTTTGCATAAACTGCCTCATCACTATAATAATGATATGAGATCACTCCTAAAATATCACTATTTTGTAAGAAAGATACCTAGAGTGCTTGAGTCTCCAGTCAAACCCTGACACACATTACTATTCTTTTACTTTCCTATATATGCATTAGCTAATCAAATACTTCATTTTTTCCTTAGTAAAGCTTTTTAAATAAGGTAGAAAAGTCTGAGATCCTTTTCCCTTTGGGAGCATAATTAACTAATTAATGTCAATCTGGATACCAATGATGCCTTTGTTGAGCCCATTAGCATCCCCATAGCAGCTAAGAGTTAGAATTAAAATTCAAAATAGCTATTTTTGTTATTTCTCAAACTATGGTGTCAAAGTTCTTAGGTTTTTTGTAAAGACATATTTTAAGTTATTGCAGAAATTTTATTTATTTAACCTGTTCTAAATGTCATTTTATTGCAAGATGGTATAACTAATTGCAAGTTTAAGTTAGTAATTTTAGTCAGGCAGCAAGTTGCTGCAAATCGCTTATTCAAAAGTGATCAGCAGATAACTCCAGACACAGAGCATGGGTCATAAACACCTGAGTGGCCAATAGGGTTAATTCACTAAGTGAACCTTGTTCATTTCTCAGGAAAGGTACACTGTAACTTCAATAGACAGCAACACAGGAAGAATTCGTCACACAGACTAGTTCCAACTTAAAGCTAACTTTCCTGGCCATCTCAGTTTGAGACAGATGCATTCACTTAACAGGCTGAGCTTAAGCCTCCTTTGTGAGCAACTTTAGATCCGCATGCCCTTGGCAATGGTCTCTGCACTGCATGCTTCTCCACCCAGTCTGTCTCTTGCTCCTTGCATTCATTGCATCATGTCCTGCACAGAAATATGGTAGCCCAGGCAAGTCTTTACCTCCTTATATGCTCTATGTAGTCTTTCCTGGTAAGTGACCTCCAAGGCCACTGGCAATGCTATTCCTCTGGACGTCAAAGAGGTAGTAGTGATTCTGTACCAGTGCCTGCCTGGGCCCTCTACATGTCTGTTGCATCCCAGATTTGTTTGACAGTTAATTGCTTGCTTCTTCGAGTAGAGCAAATTTTTTGCTGATAAGTCTATCAATAAATTCTCCGATAGAGACACCGTATTTCTTAATCACATAGACAATCACTCCTACTACTAGTATGGTAGAAAGGTCTCTGGGGTAATCACATTTACTCCTTTGGATAGAAAATACAAGCTAAACTCAGTTCCAGGCTTGAAGGGTCCTATTACCCCAGTTCTAGGGATAAGCCCAAGATGAACTTTTCCTCCACATTCAGGAAGAGGTGGTACAGGGGTAAGATGTGGCCGCCCTACGTGAAAGACCCCGGAACTGCTGAGTTCTTCAGACATGGGCCGCTGTGGTGGCAGAAAGTGCACCCTGGGGCAGAATGGTCTGCAAAGGACCAGGCAGTGGTCTTCGTGTCCCTGTGGCCCCAACCCCAGACTGTCAGGGTCCATGGAAGTTGTAAATGTTCTATGAATTATTTTATTATTACTAATCCCATCCTTTTCTTTTTAGTTATATGGTTATGTAAATTGTTCAGAAAATGAATGAGTGTTGTGTATATTGTTATTTGTAGTAACAGCCTCAACCTCCTTCTATCCTACTGGGGCTTTTTGATTTTTTTTATAGAAAATAAAGATTTTAATTGTGCCAATGAAAATTTCCTTTATCTGGTTGTGGTGGAACACACCTATAATTCTAGCACTCTGGAGGATGAGGCAGGAGGATCACTTAAAAGAAACAGGAACAATATAGTGAAACCCCATGAATCCCATGGACCTATTTCTGATTGTGATGTAATTTATTTAATCATAGGGTCAATTTTCATATTCTCTTCATGTATTTTTTTGAAACTCACTATAACGTCATTTGTATCTTTGTGTTTTTGTTTGTATGTGTGTGTGTGTAAAGGGCACTAATGAATCCAAACTTTTCTCACTCTATAAGTGGTTAAATTTCGATTATCTTTTGTATTTTGGAACTTATTAAAATTTAAGACTCTGAATTAGGATATATTTACTATTTGATAGAAAATGCAGTACAATATTAGATATTGGTATTCAGAAAAAAGTACTAATATTTTCTTTTCTGTGAATGCTTTTGCTTTTATCATTCAGGTAATATTATTAATTGTACCCAAATTTTATATTAAGAAAAGCCTATAAGCTTAAAGGTACATAAATTAAATGTTATCAGCATACAAAAGAATTGTAAGATATTTGGTTTATTTAAAACATGGGCGCACGCCTTTAATCCCAGCACTCGGGAGGCAGAGGCAGGCGGATCTCTGTGAGTTCGAGGCCAGCCTGGTCTACAGAGTGAGTTCCAGGACAGCCTCCAAAGCCACAGAGAAACCCTGTCTCGAAAAACCAAAAAAAAAAAAATGTATGAAAGGTAAAAAAGGGTAAGAATTAATTAAATACAAAAAAATTGTTTGGAAAACAATTATAGTCTAAAAGCCTATAAAATAGTGTTCAGTGTAACCATTAAAATTTGAATTGATTTTGCATTTCATGAAGTCCCTCCTAAGAGATAAACAAGAGCACTAACATTAGTAAGAGCGTGCATTATCTTATTTAATTAAGTGCCATCCATGATGGGACACATCAATCTACATGATAGTGGACATGCACTGTTAGACTGTTACAGGAACTAAGCCAAGATTCTCTTCCAATTCTGAAAATCATTTTCTAAATCAAATATACATATTGACAGTATTCATTTTCATTAGAAGTTTATCTTTAACATAATTGGCTTGAAACCTGGACAGTGTTACTCCACTAATGTTATAACCCTTGTATAAGCTTCCTACAAGCAAACAAGAAGCATGGTAGCAATTTCCTGAGCCACAGCTAAGTCTGTAACTAAAGATGGAATGAAGAAAAAACATGATTTCATAGAGAGGTCACCAGAAATTAGCATTAAATTTCAGGAGCAAAATGTATTTTGTATCACTTACTGCAAAAGCATTGATTTAGTTTGTATGATATATATTCCACAATCCCCTAACACACAGGCTAGCATAAGGAATGGTAACACTATTGTATAATCTAAATCTAAAAACACAGTAATCACTTGGATCTTTTAAAAATAACAGAAAAGAACCAGACTCCAATTTCTGGTTTGTTTTTACTATGGAGAAAAAGGAAGGAATCATTTGACTCATGAATTTTATTTCTGCTTTATGTAATAATAATTGGATACTTCAGAAAAAAATCAATATTTCAACAGAAGGTGAAAATTACCAAGTCATTATTTAGACACAGAACTCTTAGTGGAATTGTTAAATAAAGAAAAGTTAAGAGCTCATTTCCTGTCTAGGAAAAGCAAAGTAATTAAATTATCCCTTTTTTAGAATAGAGATTTTGCCATTAGCCTTTGAATTCATAGAAGTTGACTTTAATATTCCCTACTCGATACTGTTGGGATTCCCTTCCAAATGTTGTGATAATATTAAGCACATTATTTTTCTTTGATTAAATGCCTAGCAATCTGCTCTGTATTGAAATTACCTATGTAGTCACTTTCTAATTCTGATAGCCTAAGTATGGATATTATTAGCCTTTTAGCTGTCATAAAATCATAAAAAAGAGCAAACATGTCAATCAATGCATGGTTGTGCGGATATTTTTATATGTCACCAGGGTTATAACCATATGCCTTACTCTGCAGGGTCTTTGTTCCCCAACTAACATGGAACTTCTGGTGATTATAGCTGTAGACTGATTCCCACATGAATCCAAAGACAAGGATGATGTTGCATTGGGCCTATTCAAATGTAATGGCAGAAATCATTAGTACTCTCAATTTGTACCAGTATAGTCATCTGGCTTTTCTCACTTGTGTTTTAATTTTACGAAGTAATCTGCTGTGAGCTCCACTTCATGAATTTTCACTCCAGAATAGAACTGTTGGGCTAGATTCTTAGTACAGTTCAATCCATTTTCAGGGCTGTCTGCTTGCAAAGAAGGAGCCCGTTGTTGGATCCTGTTACCAGATACATCCTTTTCCTGCTCAATAGATTTACAGGCCGATAAAACATACATAAAGTCGGTAACACTGAAATATTATTTAAGGAGGTTCAAAGGGAGAGATTAATGCGTATTAAAACCAGATTTGAGTTAAACTTTTGAAAACTGTACAGTCTTTAAAATAATGAGGATTTGTTCAAATATACAAAATTAACACAATGTTTTATAAACCAAATAAAAAAAATACCTTCCTTGCCTGGTGGTAGCACACACCTTTTAATCCCAGCACTTGAGAGGCAGAGGCAAGCAGATCTGAGTTGGAGGCCATCCAGGTCTACAGAGTAAGTTCCAGAACAGCCAGGGCTACACAGAGAAACCTTGTCTCAGAAAAAAAAATTCTAAAAAGCCTTTCATTTGGAATTAAGGATACCTGATCCATATGCCTGTGCATGTGGGGACCAAGAGGTCAGTCAGCACTGGGTGTCTTTCATGAGTGCTCTCTACCTTTTTTTTTTTTGTTTGTTTGTTTGTTTTTTGTTTTTGTTTTTTGAGGCAAGGTCTCTCACTGAACCTAGAGCTCACTGATTTACTGAGACTGACTAGCCAGTGAGTGTAGGTCAGCATTAAGATGTAACTCATTAGCAAAGCACTCCTCACAATGTGATGACTAGGGTAAGAGAAGCCATTGTCTACATCTATTCTAACAGGGCTCATTTGAAAAGAGATTAGAACTCATTCAAAAGAGAGTGATTAGAATGGCAAAAGAATTTCCAAGCCCAAGAGGAGTTTGAAGTCAGGAAGACTGAAGGATTCAAAATCATGACTTCTAAACATCTGAGATTATATTCACCCTCTGTCCAAAGGGTAGCAGAGAAATGCCTTCTGTCTAGGGAGAGAAAAAGCCTTATGTGCAGATCAGTGTTTGCTGTACAGGTACAAGAGCAAATGTTTGAAAGTCACTGTCTGTTACTGCTGTTACAACTGTTTCAACAGTTGAAATAGTCAAGATAACCAATGGATGCCAAAACCAGCAACACATGACCAGAAGCTAGGTGTGGTGGTGAATGCCTGCGATCCCAGTACTACAGCATGCATGGGAAGCTAAGGCAAGGGGACTATCTCACCTACGGAGAAAAAGAGTTGGTGAGAAGTGGGATAACCATATGGTGTTGACGTCTTACCCAGAGCGTACACTACCCCCTTGGCTTTTTCTGAGACCATCGCTTGCTTCTGCTGGGATTTATATGTAGGGAAAACTGGGCCGTGCCATTAATTTTGCACTTGCCTACATGTGACTGAATCCACAAGAACCATTGTTCTACTGCCCACTGCTCTGTACAAATTTCAGGTCTTTTCAGGGGAACTATGGTGTTTATGATGTTATGGTGCTTATGTACATGTGTTGGTTACATCTGGTGCTCCCATTTCTATTAGGTTTATGCCCTTTGAAAAATGTTTATTTGATGAAGTTTTGTATGTGATGCCTCTAGTCCTATTTTTTCCATAAACCTTAGGATTTTAATTTTAAGGCTGTACATACTTGATAATTTTTATTTATTTTATTTTTAAATAGCTTTTATTATATTTGTTTTTTGATCATTTCATACATGTAAATAATGCATTCTGGCTATTCTAACTTCTTCTATCTCCCTACTACCTCAGTCGACCCCCACCCTGTTTCACTAACCTCCCTTCCTTATCCCTATTCTTTTGTTTTATTTTGTGACTCACTAAATTTAAACAGGGATAACAGGGATAAGAGTGTGAGTTTGAAATGTCCAGTGTGGCTTGGTGGCTCACTTGTGGATATCCATAACATCCTAACACCATAAACACCAAGGATGATGAATGGAGCCTGCCTGGGAGTTACAGCAGCTCCATTGCACTTGCTGGGCTGACACTTGAAAGCAGCACAGTGATTTTTCTATATCTGCTTTGTATAAGATGATATAATAATCTGCTATTAACTGTTTCTTGATAGAATATGGTACAAAGTACCTGAGAACCCTTAGAATAGCTTTTATATGATACATACTTCGCACTTTCTATACACAAGATTGGCACAGAATTTTCTTTCTTTTTTTCAAGACAGGGTTTCTCTGTGTGGTCCTGGCTGTCTTGGAACTAGCTCTGTAGATGGACCTTTTTAAAAAAAATTTTACATACCTTTATTGAAGCAAGATTCCTAATGATACAGTGATATATTTACTGAGCAGAGTCCTGTACAGAAATTACACACTATCCATCTAGACAGATTTTGGTTACACTTTGTCCATTGGTGGAGTAGTTCCATTTATAAAGTTTAACTCATCAAAAAGCTTTGAGTTTGACCAGGATGTCCATTAATCATCTCTGAAAAGAGTGGCATTTAATTTTAGCTCTGTTTTACAACATTAAAAAGTTTATACATCAGGTAGCTTCCCACAACATTATTCTCTGCACAATGGCATTGAGTAGACAGAGCACCCGGATTCACAGAGCCCCATCTGAGAGCCTGCTACATGCCCAGGACAGAACACTCCAGATCACCTTACAGCTGCCCACTCTTGACAGCCCACCTTCTTGGCCAGTTCACAGTGCCAGTGATGACATACCAGCATCTCTCCTTCATACAGATGGCTTTAGAGCAACAGGTCTGTGACATGCTGAGAGCAGGTGCTGTCATAACATCCAGGCAACTAAAGGCCCATTTTTAAAAAGCCATATTGAGATAAATATCAAGGGTACAAGTCCATGGTAGCAAACTATACCTGCACTGATTATTTATGGAGACATTAAGACATTATTCAAACCTGTTTAACTCATTCTGCATAGCCCTGAGGTCATCCTGCAAAGTGAATGTCAGAAAGCACAAAGTTAGGGAGATAAGGTTGACATGATGATATTATGCAGGTCAAATGTGGAAGGTCATGTTGAGCATCTGCTCTGACAGAGAAGCACCAAGTCCTTTGTGAACACATGGATTTTGTTGCAGCAAAACGACTTGTACACTTCAACATTTAAGATGAGCATCTTTTTCTTTCCAGTGAAGCCACACGAAAAAATTAAAAATAAAGTTACAACAGAGAATGTCAACTCCAAATAAAATCTTACAGGTTCTGCCAGTTCTCCCATGGAGTGGCAGAGCTCAAGTCGTTGTTAGTAGAGCATTTTACTTTAAAAGTGTCATTCATGTTAAGCTGCAAGAATTAAACACAATTAAACATGCCAAAGGAGAAGCCATGTTGTCACGATGCCCGTTTACCACCCCCAGACACCTCACACCCACCCTTCCCTACCTTCTATATCCCCCCCTTTTCTTTTGTTTCCTTTTTATCAAACAAGAGAAAGTTGACAGATGCATGTTAGTAAATTCTGTCTATATTCTGTGTAATCTCAGCCCGATATTCAGAGAAAGGAAAAAAAGCTAGAATTCTATGCCCTACTTCCATAGGAGCCTACCACCCTCAGCCTGCAGAGTGAAGGGAGCTGGGGGGGGGCTTCTCTTTTTTCCCACAGAGCATGACAGTGGTGCGGAATCTACAGTTTTTGAGACAGGAAAGGATAAAAATGAATTTAGAACAGAGTAGTGGAGATTCTTTCCCCACTGTATTTTGCTCAAGATATCCTGCCCACACCCTTTCCAAATAAGCTGAGAACCATGTTGCTGAGAAGCGAATTCCAGAACAAAAAGCTCCATTGAAAGTAAAGCCAGCTACAAAAATTTGCAGAAAATTAGAGAAACCCACAATGATACTGGGTATTGAATGGCAATAGGGAATTGTGTGTTTTTCTAGGTATGATATAGATATGATCATCCAGGGAAATGTCCTTCATTTTCAGCAGATGCATACTGAAATTGAGGAGAATGCAGTGAGTTCAATGTGAATATTCAACTCACTATTCTTCTAAATTAAAAAAATTCAGTGATGAGTAATTGAAAAACTGGATAAAATTAACCTTAAAAAGTGAATGAAATGATTGATAAGGGGGAATTACTGCTAATGACATTTTCAGTATAACTTGTAGTCTACTCCTATTTGAAATGTCTATGTTAATTCTGTATTATAGTAATATTCTTTATGTATAATATCACACACACACACACACACACACACGTACGTATTGGTGGAGAAACAGACTAATTGCTATCAAACTAAGATCGCAGTAACCAACATTAAAGCCTAATATACTCCTTAATTGAAATGGTGGAGAAGAGGCAGGATTCAACCTAAGAAAAAAATAGAAAATATTTTCTAGGGGATGGCAATATTGGATCAAAAAGCAGATTAATCAAATGCTTTCAAAGCAATTAGCTCGACAGTTTATGAATATGTTTGTATGAAATATCAGTTCCAAAGGAAGCATGGGGACCTTTTCTGCCTGCTGGTGTTCTCTCCTCTAATAATAGACAGACAGCCAATTATCTTACTCCTTGGTTACCTCCTCTCAGACGAGATTATGTCAAAGAAACTCTTAATCAATTTAATGAAAAATACTTGTAAGATTTGATAGAATGTGTCCTTGTGACTAGTAAAAAAGAAAGCCTCATCAAAGAAAAGTATATTATGTGGCATCTATTATAAAATCCCAGATTCCTCCTTGCTTTAGCTTTGACACAGCCAGCAGCCCTCTGTCACCTCTGATGTTATGACAGCTTGAGCCACAGGCAGGGCTTTGCTTTTCTGTACTTTGACTTGTCTTCCAATCATGAGTCCTTTACTCTTACTCTCTCAGTAATAAGAAAATACATTTTCTCTCTATCAATCTACAACCGTTTAAACATTTATTTTGGCTATCAAAATTACAGGGCATGTTGTTTGCTTCTCATGTATTCATGAAGAACAAGAATTTCATGTAATGACTTTACTTTCATCTCGAAACAAAATGAACATTTCTAAAGAACAGTAATGAACAACTGGTAATGAGGACCAGTCCAGCATCCTAGTACTGTTGGTAGACTGGCAAATGGAGGGAAGGTCAGGAGAGCAGGGCTGGGTTCAAAAAAGCACAGTTCAGATTGAGGGCTGTTACTAGACACTGCATTGCACCTGTTGTTATATTACACACCAGATAGTCAGATTAGTAGAAAATGTCAAAAGGCCACAAAATCAAATTCAAAACATGACTGGATGGATGGAAAGCATCCTAGGAATGATTCTTTTCAACTTTGGTGACAGCCAAGATATGTCTATTATTTTTAAGTACTTCTGATTTCTTACTCTCAAAAATCTAAGCTATTAAGAGCTCTGTCACCTCCAGTTATAAATTACTGTTGGCCACATTTAGTCTTTTGATGGCATGTGTAAAACATACCATCCCACTGTAGATCAGTTATTTGTCTTGGAGGAGCCCAATGAAGGAGAAACGTCCAGAAAATAAAAGCACACATGCACACATTTACTCGGTACTTACTCTCCAAATTTCTGAAGAGAAAGAGGAAATGATCTCCCCTCTGCCTCTTTGTGACCTTTTTTATCCTCAAGGGAGTTCTGGAAATCTACTTAACTAGATTTCAGCTGGACAATATTGATGGTTAGGAAGAGAAGGAGGCATGTAATATGATTACATGTGCCCCAATACTTCCTACAAATAGCCCTGTGCTCCAGATTCCCCTAAGGAAATGTGTGGCTGTTGTACAATCCATCCAGCCTCTTATAATTATACCACCATTTGTTCCTTTCCTGCTTCAAATCTAACTGAGTTACTTATCTAACAGTCTCATTAAAACCCACTTTTAAAAAATTAATCAGTTATTCATGAGTTTTGTCCATCTCTGAAGTACATTCATCAGGAAAAATAACCTCCATTTGCAATTTAATTGATAAGCATACATATGGTGGTATCTGATAATACAAATGGTGATTCCTAGTTAAGTGCACCTTACATTTAGTAAGATTAGAATTATCTTTATTTTACAGTTCTCTTTCCTAATGTGATTTTCATAAACCCACTAAAGCAAAAACTAGAGATTGTTTGTATAGTAATTGGCATCAACAATATTCATATTTTAGGGCACATGAGCCAGTCAAAGATGGTGATGAGAGGAAGTCAGAGGGGCAAGTCCTGAGTTGTTCACAAAAAAAGATGATTGTTTGCCTAGATCGAACCAGATGAGTTCACTGCCTGAACAGCTCCTGTTCACTAGGTAAAGCATAGGGCACCTAAGTGCATGATAGGCTGATCTTTAAAACCATTGGCTTACTGTTTTCCCGTTCTGCAATTTTTTGCTTTGCCTGCTGTGGGACAATAAATGAGTTCCTGCTTGACTAGACTCCCTGCGGTGTCTGATGGTCTCCAGGATTCTGGGAGGCTGGGGAATGGGTGAGCAGCACACTTACCCTTCCTTGGACCCAGCTCAGACTCCCGTAGTTGGGCTAAGACCCTGAACATTACAATTAGGATTGTCAGAAAAAATATAAGAGACTCCATTAAGTCTGAATTTCAGATGAATAATTATATTTCTTTCAGTATGCCCCAAATTTTTTGTCTACACAAATATGTAAGCTTGTTATTTCTGAAACTTTGCATTATTTTTCTTTCTTTAATCGGACAACCACACAAACATAAAGTTTAAACTACATAATTCTCTGCTATTAATAAAAGATTCCCCTTCACTAGAAAATTTAGAAGTGTTTACGGTTGGGCAATTATGAACACCTGGCTGCTCTTCCAAAGGAACTTGTGTTCCCAGACTCGACATGCCATCTACTAACTCTCTGTATCTTCAGCCTCAGGGGATCCAGTGCCCTCCTCTGGCCTCCACTGTGCAATGAAGGCATGTAGTGTACAGATATACATGCATCATTGCTTCTGCTTCTACTGATCCTCCTGACCCCCTCCTATGTGAGTTCTATGGATTAAGACAGATAATCCAGGAAAACCTATCCACTTCAAAACCCAATTTAACCTTGTCTTCGAATTCTTCCC
The DNA here is from genome assembly GCF_017639785.1 of Mesocricetus auratus. Classification (NCBI taxonomy): domain Eukaryota; kingdom Metazoa; phylum Chordata; class Mammalia; order Rodentia; family Cricetidae; genus Mesocricetus; species Mesocricetus auratus. Next base: position 40,351,708 of record NW_024429198.1, read on the forward strand.
TATCAGGAAGGTAACATTCACAGACTTCAGAATGAGTCTTTATTTATTATTCAGCTTGTCACAGGAAAGGTTTGCAATCTCAAGTTGCTATAAATTTCTCAACTGCATCATAAATAAATAATGTAGGGGCTGGAGAGATGTCTCTGTGGTTAAGAGTGCTTACTGTTCTTGCAGAGGATCAAGGTTCAGTCACCAGTCTCCAGATGATGGCTTACAACTGCCTCTAACTCCACTTCCAGGGCATCCAATGCCCACTTTTTGGCATCTGCAGCCTCCTACATGCTTGCAATACAAATAAACTCATGTAGGCATAGAAATACATACAGGTAAGAAGCATTTAGAAAAATGAATAATGGAGCCTGGAGAGATCGCTCAATAGTTAAAAGCATTGACTGCTTGTCCAGGGCACAAGGGTTCTATTCCCAGCACCCACAATGGTGGCTTACAATCACACCAGTGCCAGGGAATCTGAGGCCTTCTTCTGGCCTCTATGGGACCCAGGCATACATGTGGTACACAGACATACATGCAATGAAAACCCATATACATAAAATAATTAAAAATTGAAAATAAAAATGTACATGTATACATATATCTTGCATCTGTGAATCACTGGAAGTTTTCTGAAAAGCAGAACTTTTACTTGTAATAGAGGGTTTTTGACCTGGCAGGCCCCAAATAAACACACAGATGCCATATTAATTATGAACTGTTGGCCAATGATGAGGGCTTCTTACTGGCCAGCTCAGTCTTAATTATTAACCTATTTCCATTAATCTATGTATTTCCATGTGGTCTTGGTTCACCTGAGAATGCCTGGTACATCCTCTCTTCCTAGGTTCACATGGTGACTCTGTCTGACTACGGTTCCCAGAATTCTTCTCATCTCCTAGCCCTGCCTATATTTCCTGCCTGGCCAAAGAGCCAATCAGTGTTTCACTCATCAGCCAATAAGAGAAACATATATACAGAAGAATATCTCCCATCATTTACTTGTAGGAACTATTTTTAGTAATACATTTACCTGATGAGATAAAGTTATTGTTTTATTGCTTTTGTGTATTTATTAATAACAACAATAGCAAACATTTTTAACTGTTGCTATATATTAGACATAATGTTGGGAATATTTTATTTCCTTCAATTTTCCTATGAGGCCAGTTATATTGTTCTCACTTTCAGATAATGATAATGAAGGATTAAAAGGGTAGTTAAACTATCAACAACAATCATTATTGAAACTGAGGGGTTTTTCCTTTTAGTATGTATTCATCCAAGCATTTTATATGCACTATTCCATTAAATTCTTTTTTTTTTTTTTTTTTTTTGGTTTTTCGAGACAGGATTTCTCTGTGGCTTTGGAGGCTGTCCTGGAACTAGCTCTGCCTCCCGAGTGCTGGGATTAAAGGCATGCACCACCACTGTCCAACTCCATTAAATTCTTCTAAAATGCCAATGAGTAGAGAATGCTTCTAATCTGTACACTTAGAAGAGGTTAAGTGGGCTTAAGGTCATATATTTATAAGTGCCACTCTGATCTACTGGATTCTGAGGATCATAGTATTAAGCACACACACACACACACACACTATATATATATATATACATATATACATATGTATATATATTTATGTATATATTGTTTGTTTATTTTTGTTTTTTGAGACAAGGTATCTCTCTGTAGCATCCCTGGCTGTTCTGGAGCTCTCTTTGTAGATCAGGCTGGCCTTCAAGTCACAAAGATCCACCTGCTCTGACTCCCAAGTGCTGAGATTAAAGGTGTGTGCCACCACCCAGCAACCACAGATTTTGTTGTTAAGGCTACTAGTCAATGGTAGCCTGGGTACTCAGATTTCAACTATGTCAGTCTAGGTGAGGATGAATAGACCACAAAGTCTTCTGAGTGAATCTAATGCATAGTCGGGGTTGCAAGCTCCTGTCACATTAGCATATTCTAGTTAGTATTTCCTTTTTTTGGCAACTTGATACAACCAAGGGTGACCTGGGAAGAGGAAGCCTCAACTGAGGGATTGCCTAGATCTGATTGGCTTAACCATGTTGTGGAGAGAATTGTCTTGATTGCGGATGGTCGCGGGAGGGTCCAGACTGCTGTAAGATGTGCCACCTCTGGGCATGTGATCTTGGCATGGGCAAGAGGGAGTGAGCCAGAATAAGTACTCTCTCCATGGTTTCTGCTCCACTTCCTGTGTGGATCATCACCTGCAAGTACACGCTGAAATAAACGCTTTCTTCCTCAAGTTCCTTTTGGTCATGGTGTTTATCACAGCAAAGGAGAGCAAATTAGACGGAGAGAGAGACCCTAAACTTTCAGGATGCATGCTTTGATGCAGAAAGAAAAACTCAAAGTAAGATTACTCAGGAGGTCAGTTATGTACTGGTGTCACTGGCCATTAGGATGTTTGCTTCAGTTTAGGGACTGTGTTTGCAGAAGGCCATTTGTTGATACTGCTCTGTGTGACAAATAATAGTGAGCAGGCATCTTAAAACTAACAGTGACATCAGTGTTTTTGGTAGGAGGACAGCAGGAAAGCTCTTCAAATTGTAGATGCTCAGGACTGTACCGCTGTGTTCATGTGAAGAGGGAGTAAAACAAGGGGAAGGAGAGAAATCTAAAGAGTGGATTTCCCATACTCTAATAATACCTCATAAGAATATTGTTAGAAGGGTCAATATACATAATATTTACATTGTCACAGATTTGAAGAAAAATGCATTTTAGACATAAGAGAAGCAGATTTTAAGAATAATATAGACTTACATATATTGGAAAAATTCATTAAAATGTGTACATATGCTGTTGTATCTCGTTAGAACTTCAGAGAACCTGGCTCCTGCTAACTTCCAGCATTTCTTTGTGAATTAATCTTCCTATCCTACATTCCTAAGGGGGAAGCAAACCCTCCCCCCCCCCCCCCGCATCTTATTTTCCCTCTTCCCCTTAAGGGGCTTGGTCCTGTGTTAATGAGGTAGCTTACATAGGAATAGGAATAGTGACACCTCATAAGTCATCAGGGAAAAACCAGAAAGCTGGAGACAAGTTCTCACCACACAGTCTCACTGTAAACAAGATGAGGCAGCACACACGTGACCCCAGCCCTAGACTGACTGAAGGAAGAAAATGGAGGGTTCAAGGCCACCCCAGGCTGTAGAGAAAGACTCTATCTCAAAAACAAACAAACACAGAAGCAAATCTTAAGGTAACATTTTAAACTTCAGACTTGCAAATTTGGTGCTCTCTAGATGATTCACCTGGCCTTCTAAGATAAGATTCCTTCCTGCTTTTCTCTGGGCACACTGGGGTGCCTGGAATTGGCTTGGATTTCATAATTGATTTTGCAGTAGAAACTGAACCTCAGTTGAAGAGCATAATGTCTCTTCCTTTTGTTCTTATGTGAGTTTCATGCTGGGTTTGTATTTCTGGTTTGAAACTTTTTTTTTCCTTAAAGGCATGCTGACTTTGCCCCATTGTTTTCAAGTCATTGACTCTTCTGCAAGCATGCGGCCTGTTTCTATTCGTTGGGATATTAAAAATATCTTATCCTCACTTTTGTTTGGAAGTTTTACAAATACTTTCTTCGGTATTTTCTTTTTTCCATTGTGTCGTGTGTGTGTGTGTGTGTGTGTGTGTGTGTGTGTGTGTGTGTGTGTGTGTGTGTGGTAGGGAATTTCACTCTGAATAATTCTCACTTCTCAGTTTGGGGGATATTCCTACGACTCCCTCTCTTTTCTTTTAATCCCTGTTTCTGAAACTCTTATTGGTGGAGATTCAAAAAATCTCCTTTTGATCCTTATTTTGCCTTCCTTTTCTTAAGATTTCTCTTTGCCTTATAATTTCACTCTCTGAGCAATACTTTCTACTTGATCTCTTAATCTTCTGTTATAACACTAATTCCTTATATTATAACACTGATTCCCCATTGTCACTTTTGTTTTCTTAGTGGTTGGGTCTCTATTATGTAATATTATTACATTTACATATGGGAAACATTGTCTTAAAACTGTTATGGTGGAAGCTTCACCCCAGTCCCTGGTCTCCATACATCCAAAGAGTCTGAAATGCTATGGTAGAAGTTCCAACCAAGCCCCCTCCCCTCACTCTCTCTAAACACTGCTGCATCTCAGAAAGCCCTCCAAATGATGACCACTCCTCCAGAGATGCTCAAGACCACGCCCACAGGGTATTTAAGCTGCCCCCCCAGAAAACAGACCTGTGGTTTTCAGTCTCTTCCCCATCTCCTCTGAGGAGTTTGGAAGGTCATCTGGGAGTGTTGTATCCATTAAACATGGGCTTTTCCTAACTCAGTTTGATTTGGTCTGATTTAGATTGCTGCATTGCTGGAGAGGCTTATTGGGGTGGATAAACTTTTTAATAAATATGGAATACTAATATAGATCACACACACACACACACACACACACACACACACTATCCCTTCCATCCTTCCATCTTCAGCTACTGTACCCTTGCCAGCCTTTTTCTTATACTTCTATGTTTGGCTCTTTTGTGTCTGGGTTTCCTCAAATGCTCTGTGCTCCCTCATGAGCTATTGCTATTTTTAAACATAGTCCTGGAAGGCCGATTGAGAAGCTCTTTGGGCGCAGTACTGCAGTCTCGTGAGGATCATGCAGGGACAGCATGATACAAGAAAGTATTGAAGTTTGTTTTTCTTTGGGGGGGATGGTCAGCTTTCTCACAGAGACAGGTGTCTGCTTGTAGTTAGGGTTGAAACTGGTGACACCCTGTGGACAACAAAGACTGTCAGTTGTCTCTTCTTTTCTGTGCTGGGTAAAGGGTGCCATCTGTTTCCTGCCAAGACTGTGGCCCATAAGGTTTTGACTGCCCCAGAAATCTCTACTTCAGACCCCTCTAGTTCAGTTTATTCAGGGACTTTGCCACAAATAAATTGAGGAAGGAAATGCTGTTGTTGTTTTTAAAGTGACAGAACATTGAAATAATTTTTTTGATTCGCAGAATTTAAGGTACTATGCATACACTCTGTTTGCCCATACCTTCTCTACTATTTATCAAATGAAATTTATGAAAGGCAGTTATTTGGACTCTGGTCCTACATTCACACCCCCAAGAAGTCAGACCAAATCATAATGGAGTTATTCACTTATGAAGATGCGGACACACTGTCAATCAGTTATTCATTTATTTCTTTTATTTTTGCACAGGAATGAGAATATGCCAGTCCAAGTCATAATGGAGTCACCATGTTATATGAACTACAAAAAGAGAAATCAAATGGAAGAGCTGGGAAGATGGCTCAGTGGGTAAAGTGATTGCTCATGAGCATGAGCATGAGAACTTGAGTTTGGAGCCTATAAACAGGCTGTTCCTTGGAGCTCTCTGACTAAATGATGTAGTGGCCTCAGTGAGGTTCAGATTAGGTAAGAAACTGTCTCAACAAATAACATGGAGAGCAGTAGAGGAAGATATCTAATGCCAACCTATGACCTCCATATGCAAGGGCACATAATTGCATATATATGCATATAACACACACACACACACACACACTTAAATCTTAATGAACCTAGAAATGGATCTGTTTTCTATAAGACAGAAGAGTCACAGCATCAATCCCAAGAGGGTTCAGTCATCCCTGGCATCATAGTTCATTTGCAATTTGAAACCTTCAGTCTGCATTTTGTTCAGTTACTACTTTCTTTCCTTCCTTCCTTCCTTCCTTCCTTCCTTCCTTCCTTCCTTCCTTCCTTCCTTCCTTCCCTCCCTCCCTTCTTCCCTCTCTCCCTCCCTCCTTTCTTCCCTCCCTCCTTCCCTCCCCCCTTCCCTTCCTTTCTTTCTTTATCTGTACACAAAACCAATCTTCTCTATTTGGCTTATCAACACTGAAATCAGAAGCCAATGATTAAATCACAAGGATGGTTTGAAAAACATGAGTCTTCCCAAAACACAAGCTGAGGCTTAGCTCTGTATTGTGTCAGTGTTGGGAGGTAAGGCCAACCAGGAATATTTGGGGCCTATGAGTATATGCATGTTGTCTCCTGAGAATGAGTCCTTACTCTGTAGTTCTAGATGAGTGACCTCTTGTGTTTTCTCTTTATACTCAGCGCCTTGCCCTACTGCTTTGCTGCCACGCAAGGTCTTCACCAGAGCCAGATAAGCTCACTCAGTCTTTGACTTTTGGTCTCCAGAACTGAACCTCTTTTCTTTATAAAGACCTACTGTAAAGCATTCTGCTATATAAACAGAAACCAGACTTATACAATCATTAAACTTAATTTGTTGGCATATTGTTTGATCATTCATATTGTTGTATACTATGTCTGGATAGATTTGTTATACTATTTACAAGGGTTACATCTTGTGAAGAGAAAAAAGTAACAATGGAAATTGAATTTCCAAGTTTTATTGTCCCATAAATAAGCATGTGTAATTTTGTATAATCATTTAAATAAAACAGCTCCCTATGTAATCTTGATGTCCAGTTAGAACTGGAACTACTGGCCATGAATCATTCTTTGCTTTTCATCAGAATATTAGAATTAAAACCAGAAGAAGGCTTCTTAATGGGGCTGTAGGAAAGTGGGTATTACATTGGATTTTTTTTATTATTCCTTTGGCGACATAAATATGTCTGAGTATTCACCTTATGTAATATAGTTAAGTTTATGTCTGACTCTGAAAACTAACTATACTTTTATTTTCCCATACACTGATTTTTCCATAGACAAAGTACAATATCTTTGAAAGTATTTTTCCATTAAAGTAAAAAAAATAGTATTGTTTCCAAGTGTCTCCTGTTTCCACCCACTAAAAAAATTCCAGTGCTGAGAGAGAGAGAGAGAGACAGAGAGACAGAGAGAGAGAGAGACTTTTCCCTTCAAAAACATTTTCAGAGTTCCATGGTAGTCTTTTTTACCTTTGTAATTTGCCAGAGTGAATGGGAGGGAAATTGTGCTTTATGTACTATCATAATTATACATTGAGAAAATAATTTTCAGTAAACAGAGAAATAGAGACCCAAGTGTTTCATCCGTAATCACCATTTTAACTCCTGCCTGCTTCTTTTGATTTGCTACAAAAAAAAAAAAAAAAAAAGGCAAGTTGCAAGTTGCATAGTTTCTCTTTGGACGATAAACTAGATTCCATGGGGCTTTCCTGCAGGGCCCAAATTAGCAAACAGTGCCATTGACTGCCATTCATTATAGGTCTTCTCACAGATCTTAGCACTTGGGTGATGTGGAGTCCTGTATTCCTTAAAGCCGTGCTGAGCTTGTATGACAGTGCCCTACTTACTGATGGAAACAGTATGCCATTGTTCTGAGTTGGGGCGCATTGTGGGGTGGGGGACATGGACAACACACATAGGGGATGGACTTCTTGAAAATAATTACCTAAAGTTCTCAGTAACTCAGTAACTTTGTTTCTAGCTCCAATCAAAAGCAGCACACCACCTGGCCAGCTTCCCCTTAGCTGGAATGAGGTGTCCTCTGACCTCCTTTTGTCATAAGCCTGTAACTCCATGCTGACTGTCTGCTCTGACACACCCCAGCTTTCTTTACTAACAAGGACACACCTTGGAAAAGCTTTCAGGATGCTGGGTCACTTTTTTCATGTTATAAAATCTTACCATGGAATTATGACGTGCTTGTTGTTCAAGCAATTAAGCAAAGTTCCAATGAATAAAGAACAATTCCTTGTTTATCCTCATGAAGGGTAGCTGTAGTAAATGGAAAGAAACGACTAAAAATATTCAAAACTGAGCTGTGTACAAACAACTAGTTCGTGTACAAAACGCGACTTTCACAGCAATTTTCATCTTGTTGACTGAAGACACAGCTCTGTGGATAAAGTACTTGCCATGCCTCCTGCCGTTGATGCCATTTACCCATGTGAAAAGCCTGGTGGCTTGTGCTTGCAACCCAGCTCTGGGTAGGCAGACAAAGGAGGACCCTTCGGACTCCCAGAGGTCAACCAGCCTAGCCTAGCCTGTATGAACAGCTGCAGATCCAATGAGAGACCTTGACTTAAAAAAGCGGCGGGGTGAGGCTCTTGAAGTTCACAATTGTGAGGTTCACCTCTGCCTACACACACACACACACACACAGAGAGAGAGAGAGAGAGAGAGGGAGGGAGGGAGGGAGGGAGGGAAGGAGGGAGGAAGGGAGGGAGGGAGGGAGACAGACAGAAGAGAGATTTTTATTCAGATTCAATTTGTTTCTGATGAAGTAAATTGGGGTAGCCAATTTGTGATGACTTAAATGTAAGATGGCCAAATGAAATGATTTAAAACTAAACTTGCAGAGATCTACTCTTTTTTGTTTGTTTGTTTTGTTTTTTGAGACAGGGTTTCTTTGTACAGCCCTGGCTGTCCTGGAACTCACTCTATATGCCAGGCTGTCCTCAAATCAGAGATCCTCCTCTTTTCTTGTGGGTTTCATTAAATGTGCTACATACACAGTGAGTGGTGCTTTAGCCCAGAGAGCAGGCAGGGTTGCATTCTGCCTGCACACACCATGCTTCCTAGCGCTGAGGTACTTCCCGCATTCTGCCTAAACACTTTGGCGCCTCTGCCTCTACACACAGTCAGTCCCCTGTTCTCTTTTTCAGTTTCAGGAATTCCTCCCAAAGGACATTGTTACTCACACACAGACACACAGCTGAGGAAAGCCATGGTGTCCCAGAATGCAGTTCTCTCAAACAGACAACTAGGGAAAGTGGGGGAGTTTCTTCAGTATTTACTTATTAACTGCTATTATTTTGCATAAAGTCATGCCTTTAAAACTAATACTAGTGCATTTTTACCTTTTCCTTTTTAGGCAACCCCCCATATTGTTTTTTTTGAGAGAGTGTCTCTCTTCGTATCTTAGATTTCCTTAAAGCTTAAGCCATCCTGCCTCAACCTGAAAAGTACTGGGATCATAAATGAATGAGACTGTGACTTTGTGTGCATTTGTTGGTGTGGGTGCACATGTGTTTGTGGAAGGTAGTGGTAGGTACTGGATATCTTTTCCAACTGGTTCTTCACCTGATCTTTTTGAGATAGGGTGTATCACTGAATCTGAACTCATCAATTGGATAGGGTGGCTGGTGACCAAATGTCTCTCATGGATCTGTATGTCTCCATCTCTCAGCACTGGAATTAAAGGCACACACCTCAGGGCCTGGTCTTTTATATGGGTGCTAGGTTCTAAACTTGTACTCATGACTGTGTGGCAAGCACTTCACCCACTGAACCCTGCCCCGACCTTTTGGTAGGAAGAGTGTCAGCAACGATCATTGTTATTTAGAACCTCTTGTAAATATTGCCAGCCTTTTTAAAGAATAGTCAATCATGTTAAAAGAATAGCTACCTTCAGTCCCATTCGACCCTCTTCCCCCTCCCCAGCTTCCTAATGAATAGAACTTGGGCTCACAGGAATAGCTTATGGCAAAAAAGGAAATATTCCACAAACACCCCCTCCTTCTACGACCCTTTCACCTTGCCAACACCTGTTAGCTGCTCACCTTCAGTGGCCTGGTTACTAGGCAACGGCCCCTCTCCTTTGATTACTCCGCCCTACCTAGTTTCCCGTCCTAACCTATATAACGCACCTAAGGAAAATAAAATCTTGCAGCTTGATCAGCCATGTTGTCTTGCTGTCCGTTTCTCTTATCTCCTGTCCCCTCATTCCAGGTCTCTCTGTGCTAGACCTTCGTTGTGCCCTGCTGGCCAGGGCAGAAGAGGGGTAAAAGATTCTGTGGTTTGGTTTCCTTTCTTTTCCTATACTTTCAAACCCACTTATACTCATTGAGGACTATAACAGAAAGACATGAAACCACATTGTCCAGGCCACATAACTGATCCTCTGTGACTAGCATTTGCCACTGAGTTAGACTGACAGTTATGGTTCTTCCTTTGCAAGAAATCTCAGATATAGCTTTTAGGGAAGGAGATTCAGGGAAATGTACAACTCTAGGCACTAGCTAATTCTGTGTTAATTTCCTGTTTGTGTCCAGTGGATTTTTAGCCATCTAGATTAAATTCAAATTCTTAAACACTGGTTAGTGCAGTTGTCAGTTTCAGTGAATTCCAGTCCTGATGAAGGACACAGAATCACAGTGTATCAACCCAGTGCAAACAGCAGGTGTGTCAGACAAATGTTAGGGCTCCCTAGGATTCCCAGCAAACAAAAGCAAAGATGATCCTAGGAATAAGACTGCAGATGCTAGGAAGAGGAGTCAGAGGTCAGCAGTAACATCTCTGTAGAGTGCAGCATCCGGGCCCTTTTTTTTCTCTAGAAGTAGTGGATCAGCCACAACACTCCAGGTATTCAGTTTGCTGTGTGGAGTACAGAAGCAGTTTGAGATGCTGTGTACCTGTTTCCTCCAGTTTGGATGTGACTATGAGTTTCACAGCAGTTTCCTCTGAAATCAACAATCCATCATCCAGAGAAACTCACTAGGACAGGAAACAAACAACTCAAATAGCTTCAGGAATTTTCTGAAGCTGATCAAATTCACCAGGCCTCTCTCTCCTCAAAAGTATATAGACAATAAAGACGGTTGAGCAACCTAGAAGATTCAGAGATCAGCTGACCTGCCCAGACAGAAGCTCTCAGCCTTCCCAGTGCTGCGACCCGTTAATACAGCTCTTCGTGCTGTGGCAACCCCCACCCATAAAATTATTTTCATTGCTGCTTCATAACTATATTTTTCTACTGTTATGAATCATGTGTTTTCTTATGATCTTAGGAGAATCTTGTGAAAGGGTAGTTCAACATCCTCAAGGGAGGCGTGACCCACAGGTTGAGAAACACTGACCAAAAAAAAAAATCAGCTGAGCTGCTTAGAAGAGGTTCAGATCAATTGAGTCACCTGGAAAAGACACTCTCCAACCTGTTGAGCTTCGTCTCTCTCTCTCTCTCTCTCTCTCTCTCTCTCTCTCTCTCTCTCTCTCTCTCTCTCTCTCTCTCTCTGTGTGTGTGTGTGTGTGGGGGGGTGCTGTGCTATGCAGTGTGCTCCAGTTCTCTAGCTTTTGTGAACTGTCACCCATGCTGGAATAAGCTTTGATAATTCAGCTGCCTTTGAGTCATTTCTGCTCCTGTTAACTAACCCCTCGTCTACATTCCTGTAAGTAACTCCTATAAAAATCATTGGTCCATCAAGTTGGACTTTGGTACCATCATTACTTTGGTCTGCTGTCAGTTCCCTATCTACTGTGCCTAGACATTCGTTCATATCTCCCCAGGAATAGTGCCTCACAATGTCAGTTCTGTCTAGCATTAAAGCAGTTGTGGTCATACAAAGGAGACCCACAAAAGATCAGCCTCATTATGCCCTTCAGAGGTTTTTTTTTAAGGTAGACAATGGACTGGGACTGGGCAGACTTTGGGAGTATAGTGTCTTTACTAGGACAATGAGTCTTTGCAATGTTGCAACTTTCTTCAGCTATCCATGATATGTGTGTGATTCATCAATGCATCTTCCTGTAAGTTGCCTAAGAGACTTCCTAGTGGTAAATGCTTTTGAGTTACCCAATAAAAACCATTGATTCTCCACGCTTGACTTACACATAACTCTTTCTTTGATGTATTGAAGCCTTTTCTGTCTGGGATAAATATACATTTCTTTGTGGCTCCATAGGAAAATTCATGTGGCAGATGGGTTATCTAGAAGGTTAGAGGAAATAAAAACTATTTGTACTTCTATGTATCTACATAGTGAATTCTCTTAGCATATGCTTCTCTAGATGGAACCGAGGAAAGAAAAACCCCCAAACAAAAACCTCCCAACATTAGTGTGGTTATTTATTAGAGTTAAGACCAGAGCATCATAATGACATGCTAAATTTGACTCTGAACATTTTGGTAGTTAACTCCCAAACTCAATCAACTATGTAATTGTTGTATGTCTCAAGTGTTAGCCATGATACTTTTATTTGAAAATAACAGACTGTCATGGAGAAATTTATAGCCATCAGTCTGAAGTGATGGTGCTTCTGCAACTCTTCACGTCAGAGGCTCAATTTTATCAGCAAAGATTTTGTCTTTATGGCTTGCCCTCCTCAGAACACGTGAGCCACCTCCACCTACCTCCCTGTGGTCACAAGCTGGCTGCATCAGCTTCAGATATCATGTGATCAGACGAAAATATCTGCAGGCTGGATGGACAGGGGCAAGTGCATTCCTTGTCATGTCCTATTCTTAGAATCACCGTCTTTTAGATTCAGTCTCCCTGTCTCAGGGGCTGACACTGCATTATCAGCTATTCCACCAATCTCTACCCAACAGGGTGACTGGTGACATCCTACCTCATCCACCCCTCCCCACACAAGGACTGAGGAGGACCAGTGTCTTAGTAAGTGAGTACAACTCACCAAACATTACTAATTTGGACTTCTGTAACAAAAGATAGATGATTTCAAATGGAAGAGGTTCAGTCTTCAGTTAAATAAACACAGTGGCAGAGTATAATCCACTCACACCAATGAGTATGTCCGAAGTGAAAAACCTAGTTTTATTTTTTAAAGTTCATTACATTTGTTCATTCACTCATTCACTCATTCGTTTGTCTGTGTGGGGGCAGTGCATGTTGTCATAATGTGTGAAAGAATTGGTCTCTTTTTCTACCATCTGAGGATAAGGGGGTCAAATTCAGGTTGTTCAGCTTGGTGGCAAGATTTACCTGCTGAGATATCTCTCCAGCCCCCAAACCTAGTTTACCAAATGAATAGAATCATTGAAAGTTAAAAGCGATGATTATTCATTATCCATTATTCTCAACTATTCATTGCCTTGGTACTCTTTGTGAGGAAACATGAATAAGCCATGGGAACATGAAAGTTGCCACCGAATGTCAGGGACTATGACTTGTAAGCACAGAATCTTCGGCCCTTTAGTGAATGGCACTGAGAAGATCACGCAGATGTGGCTCAGAAAGAACTGGTGTGCTTTCAAAACACATTTCCTCGGAATTTGGTAAATCCTAAGGTCAGTTTTTCCTTCGGGAGATAATTCATGTAGTTTTTTCCCCCAAAATTCTAAAATAGAGTAATTGTAGAAAAAAAGCCATACATTAATTACTTTGTTCAAGGCAACACAACTTTCATAAACTTACTTTTATGAAATCTTTGGGAAATTACGAAGCTTCTAAATGTTTATATGGTTTGCATCTATTGAGCAAAATGAGAATGAATTGATTTACAGTTGGTCTTGGAGTTGCACATGTCACACTCTGTAGCACAGCTTAGAGTAAGCATTGGAGAAGCCAAGGCCGTCGATCACAAGGGTCTATATTCTTCAATGGAAGGAAATGAATGATGCCTGGTCACCTGGAATGCCAGAGTGAAAATTGCTCAAACAACCTGGTCATCCTTTGCCGTTCTATTAGGAGCCAATTTCCACCTGAATCTCTCCAATGTACTGAGCATTGTTTAGGCCCTAATCCTGAGCTTTGTCTCTCAGGGAATAGAAACCATCCCTGTGAAAGGAGCCCCACTGCCACCAGAATCAATCCTTATGCTTAATCACTGATCTTTCATCTAGGCCTAGTGCTGAGCTCTGCTTATCAATCACTAGAACTAGTTGTTATTGTAAAGGACATGGGTACTCTGCTACTTTGCTAGGAGGTTTCTGAGTACTATGCCTAAAGCTTTGCTGTGATAATTGTCCCAAAGTTTTACTGTGCTTCAGTGTGTAAGAAGAATAAATCCTGAGGTCAGACTCTGGAAGCCTGACCTAGTGCCTGACTCTAGTTTCATTCTTCACTTTCTATGAATTGTCTTGCTGCCTGCCATGAGGTGAGGCTTGTGGGATCCCCCGACAATATTCTGTGTGTGTTTTCTGTGATGAACAACTTTAACAACTGGAAATTAGTATACTTGGTGGGTATATTTTCAACAGAACTCTTTTGATTTGTCCTTTCCTTCCAGTCTATTTTATAGACAGTTTTCCAGTATGCAGTTTTCCTCTTGATTTCTATACCAGAGGGACATGAAGGACATTCCACTCTTCATACAGGTATTGAAGTAGAGAAATGAGTGTGCCAGACTAAAAGTGGCTGAATTGGATCTCAAATCATATCTTTTCAGCTGCAATAATTGTTTCCTGTTGAATACGTAAAGATACCTTTGACTAGAAGGAATATTGACTAGCTAGCAATACATGTTTCTTAATCTATAAATGTTTGCAAGGGAAATGGTGAGACAACTTTTAGGGCTGTCTTAACCCTTTGAGTATACAGAGCTCAGAATATGCAACCCTGGAGAGATCCATGTGAGTTTCATCATGATGTGATACAAGCTTCTCTCCAAAGTCTACAACATGCTATTTAATCTCTTGTTTTCCAAAACAAGGATCTGAATAAACCTCTTTGCTTTATAAAGTAAAAACAAGTAAATAAAACACAATAGTAACCATACATACAAAAACAAAATCCGCATCCTAATGTATAATACTTACACACCAGGGTTCATGATATTTAAACTTAATTGTTAACATAAAGGGGTTGAGAGACACCTAGGAGATTAACAAGGCATGGTTCTTGGTATATATGAGAGTATTTTCTAGAAAAAGTTAACTAAGAGAAAAAGTCCCATCCTGAAAATGAGGTATAATTTTGAAGAGGTTGGAACAAAAGAGGAGGACAGCCAGGGACACAAGATTTCTCCAATCTTTGTTTCCCATCTACCATCAGGTGAACTGCTTCTCTTTATCAAGTACCTTTCTCGCATATACTCTGTTTCCATGGCCCAGAAATAATGAAGCCTTATGAACATGGACTGAAACCTCTGTAACTCAGAACAAAATATACTTTATTCCCTCAAGTTGTTTTCTTATATGCTCTGTCACATCCATAGACAGAACTAGCAGTGGGTTGTTTTGAGCTTAAGGCATTTAAGAACTTTAGTGGGAGAAGTTCACTCTCATCTCTTTCTTATTGAGAGCTAGAGCTAAAACTCTCACAAGGCAGATGCCCTTCCGTAACCAGGAAGGAGTAAAATACTTACCAAGCTTGGAAAGTTAAACCTTGTAAAGTCAACCTTTGCCTTGCTAGTCACTTAGCCCCTCAACTAGCTCCAACTCTCTCTTCCTCTTTATGTTTTCACAGTTTATGACTTCATGTAATTGAGGATATGCATTTGACTACGCTTCTTTGCATCTTCATTTTCTATGAGGCCCATAAAACTTAAATTACACACATCTGCACAATTGTGTCCTGTTAATGTAGTTTCTCTCAGCTCCAAGACAGAGGTGATTTTTCTTTTCTCCTTCGCCTAGCTCCCTATCTTGTCTGGTGAAGGTATAAAAACTGCCATAGAACCTCGAAAATATTACTAGAGATCTACTTTGGGGTGATGTAAATTCAAGGAAAGATACTGTCACCAGAAATCAGGGTATTTGTGTTCATTTTTCCATTGCAACAATTGGTTTCCCCCTTAGACCAGCACTGATTTTAATTAAAGGAACAATAGTATATTTGGCATATAATGGCTATATTAATGGTTTTGATTGTGACCTTGAAGAGATTTGAAATCGCCTAGGAAGCACATCTCTGGGAGTATCCGTGAAAGAGTTTTCGATGAGGTTTAACTTTGGAGGAAATAGCTCTTTGAATGTAGGTGCCACCGTTCTACGTGATCCCAGAATGGAAAGAGAAAACCAGAAGTTGAGCTATGCACAGATACCACCTCTTCTCTCCTTTCTGAGGTCAGATAGACAGGATGTGACGAGCTGCCAGGTGCTCCAGCTCATTGTCCTGCCACCATGATGAACTGTGCCCCATTTTAAATTTTGAGGCAAAATAACCATTCTTCCTTGAAGTTGCTTCTGCCAGGTACTTGGTAACATCAAGGAGAAAAGTAACTTGTACAACGCTGTGGGTTAGTCTTCCAGAGGAAAGGAATAGACTAACAACTGTATATCATTGGTGGGGAGTGGGCAGTGTCAAATGAGAAAAGCAAACACACACACAAACACACACACACACACACATCTTCTTGCAAAATGGGCTGCAGAAATGTTAAGGGAAACCTTTTCCTTGAGAGAAGCCTTCCCGCCAGCCTGGTTCTAGAGCCGCATCAGTCCCAAATAAACACACAGGAGGCTATATTAATTATGAAGCTGTTGGCCTTGCTTGTTTCTTACTGGCTGGCTCTGACTTAAGTAATTACCCCATAACTGTTAATCTAAGTATTTCTCTTACCGGAGAATAGTTCCGGGCTTCCTATCCCATGGCGGTTACATCTCGAACTCTCTTGTGTTTCTCCTTCCCAGAATCCTCCTGGACTCCTAGTCCCACCTATCTAGATTCCTGTTGGCTCAACAGTGCTTTATTGACAAAAGACTTCCCCAACACAGAAAGAAATTAAATTTGGAACTACTGGTAAGTACAGGAGAGAAGGGTCTGATTTTCAGTTCTGTTCCCCACACCAACTTTATGGTCTTAAGAAATTACTTTTTGCTGGATCTCAAGTTCTTTTCATAAAATCAAAATGGCATTGGACCAGAAACATTCCAATGGCCCTTAGTTCTGAAACTTTAGGGTTTTATTCTCTTTAGCACAAAGCCTCATTGTGCACTTTGCTACCCATAACTAGTTTTTAATGATCTTTCAGCTGTACTGATTAAAAGTGACATGCTAATTTATCTGCTCCTTGTGTGTCCCATATGACATTTAGATGTCGGAAACCTATCCCCGTAACTCTGGCTATATTTAGATAATTCAGGTTTTATGAGGACATGAGATTGGTCTCTTGATCTCATGTCATTAGTATCTTCATAAGGGAGTCCAGAGAACTTATTCTTTGCCATGTGAGGACACATTGAGAAGGTGGCCCTCTACAAAACTGTCTCCATTAAAAATTGAATCAGTTGACACCTTGGTCATGGACTTTCCATCTTTAAAACTACAAGAATAAGTTTCTATTAATTAATCTACACAGTCTATGTTTTTTAAGACAAGATATTTGTAATTACTAGAAGGCCATGTCTGTCGTAGGAGGTGAAGAAAAGAGTTGCGTGTCGTGTTTCTGTCTTGCGGTTCACACAGAAGCATAGGCTTCTGATCAAAAGGAGATGACTAGTCTGTCTCTGGAGCATCAAAATGCAATCAAAATATCACACAATATTGAACAATTTAAAAAAATTCAGAAACATTGCCTCATGGGCTCTAGTCATATGGAACTGTAAACCCAACTATATGTTTTCTTTTTGTAAATGTCTTTGTCAAGGTATTTTGTCACAGCAATAAAAAAGTAACTAATATACCTTCTAGTATAAATAGGCAACTACATACATGTGTATTAAGATATTCAATGCTATATGGAAAACAATATATTTATTTACCAGAGAGAGAGAGTCGCACAAACCAGGAGTTAGAAGCATGGCTGGCTTCCAGGAGAAAAGGGAGGTTCCTTTTCCTTTCACTTCCCTTTATATCCACCTGTGTCAGTTTACATGTCCCCGCCCTCATGGGCGGATAGCTTTGTGGGGTTCACTCCTACAATTCCCCTTTTAGTCTAAATAGCAGATTTAAATTTGATACAAACTCAAACATATACAACATATATATATAGAGAGAGGGTGATAATTAAGTTATAATCTACTTATCCTAAGCTAAACATATCCATTCCACCTAAATTCTAAATTTATCTGAAAAGGATGCCTAAGTCTGAACACCTCCTTCCAATCCCAACCCTAAAACAATTGTAAATTAACATTAACAGGTGTAAACTATCCTCTAATGTCAATAGTAGGGAGAAGGGACGTGGAATTCTCAAATTTACTTCCTGCTGAAGTGGGACAATGACAATCATGTGGACCCGTGGGAAGAAATTGTTAGAGTAACAAGAGTCTTAAGTAGGTCAATTAGTCTCTGTTTTGCAGGAGAGGCTTGACTGAAGTTCTGGATTAGAGTTCTAATTTTGATTGAAGCTCTTGTCTGAAACTCTGATCAGATTGTAGAAGATGCACTGTATCAGTTCCTTGGCCTGACAATGTGTCGAGTGATGTAGTTTCAAGCTGGTTTCAGGATGGTGCCTGTCAGGTGGGGTCGATGATGTGGGGCAATTTAGATGTATCCAGTCGAATCAGGCGGAGTCGGGGAAGTGAATCCACATTCTATTTCTGAAGCAGTTGAAGATCGCTGTCAAGAAATCCCCTTTTCTCTGGAAAACTGAAATATTAATGTTAGCACAGAAATTTTTAACTTTTATGTGTATGAATACTGGGAAAGGCGACCCCAAGGAAGGTAATACACATGAAGGAGATTAGAGTTTTAGAAAAGAATCAAATATACACAGATGACAGTCCCTATATATATTTTTGTTTGCTTGTTTGTTTCTGTCTTATATCAATGGCTCTTTGATATAATACAGAAAGTCTGAATTGCATTTTAACAATATGCTTGGGTTTAAAGCAGGAGAGCCAATCCAACTCCAAAGCCAGCGTTAGTAGATGAATTGGGACTCAGGCATATTAAGTGGAGAAAATAGAAATTACAATAACAAAATAGAGAGATTTAGACATTGATAACACATCGTATTATTACATGTTTGGTGGTCCTCTGAGTAGCTATCCTTTCTTCTTTAGGTATCCATATACTTAGTATTTTTTCACTGTTCAGAACTATTTTCCTGTAAAGACACAAACAGAATACTTCTCTTTCCTTTGATGAGGTCTCCTTATACATAGCAGACCTTGTAGATGAGCCGTCATCCTTCCTCCTCCTAAGACGTTTTCTGTTCTGATCGAATCTTAATTAATTTAGATGAGACCCAAAGCTTTTCTTCTCCTGTGGAAACAAAACCATAACCCCTTCCCCAATGTAACACATATCTGGTTTCCAGACTGAGGTCATAACATCCTTAAAATATACCGGTTGGTTTAGTTCAGAAGTCTTCTCTGTAGTCCAGTGTCTTTCTGCTGCAGTTTGTCCTTTTTCATCAGCATTAAGAATATTCAATGTTAGTAAAGCATTATGTAACCTGTGTTTAG
This sequence comes from Mesocricetus auratus, assembly GCF_017639785.1. Lineage (NCBI taxonomy): Eukaryota > Metazoa > Chordata > Mammalia > Rodentia > Cricetidae > Mesocricetus > Mesocricetus auratus. The sequence goes on from NW_024429198.1 coordinate 40,370,677, forward strand.
GGGTCTTTGTTCTCCCTGGCTGTTTATGAAGCATCTCTTTTAAGGTTCGGTTAGATCTTTCAATCACTGCTTGTCCTGTGGGATTGTAAGGTGTACCAGTTACATGTTTTATATTACAATATTTGAAAAATTGTTCCAATTTACTGGAGACATATACCGGAGCATTGTCAGTTTTTATTGTTTTAGGTATACCCATAACAGCCATCACCTCTAAGAGGTGTGTAACAACAGAGTCAGCTTTTTCAGAGCTGAGGGCAGTAGCCCATTGAAATCCTGAGAACGTGTCTATGGTATGATGTACATATTTCAAACTACCAAATTCTGGGAAGTGAAATACATCTATTTGCAAAAGTTCATTTCTGTGAAAACCTTTAGGATTACAACCTGCTGGTAATGGAGTTTGATTGTAGAATGAGCAACTGGGGCAATTTCTTACTATTTCTTTGGCTTGTTGCCAGGTGATAGAAAAATCCTTCTTTAAGCCTTTGCTGTTAACATGGTGTTTCTTATGAAATTCTGAAGCTTTCAACACATTACCTACTAATAAACGATCAATTTCATCATTGCCTTGTGCCAGAGGACCTGGCTGACCTGTATGGGATCTGATGTGTGTTATATATATAGGATGAGTCCTGTTTCTGATGGTTTCCTGTAATTGTAAAAATAATGAGGTTAATTCTGTACTATCAGGAACAAATTCTGCAGTCTCAATGTGCAAGACAACTCTTTCTGCATACTGAGAATCCGTGACTATAGTGAGAGGCTCTGTAAAGTCTTTAAGTACCATGAGAATGGCATATAACTCTGCCTTTTTTGTACGGAGTTGTAAGGGCTTTGAACTACTTTACTTATATTTCCTGATTTATACCCTGCCTTACCTGATTTGTTTGCATCCCTGTAGAAGGTAAGAACTCCAGAAATAGGCGTTTGTCTCACAATATGTGGAAGAATCCAAATTGTTTTCTTTATGAATTTGATTCTCTCTGTTTTGGGATAGTTATTACTAATAATTCCCAAAAAGTCACTGCAAGCTATTTGCCAATACTCATTATCCTTCCATAAGGAGGAAATTTCATCGTTTGTTAAAGGTACAATAATTTCAGCTGGGTCTTTCCCAGTCAGTTGACGAATCCTTAACTTACCTTTTAATATCAAATCAGAAATCTTTTCTATATACATTTTCAATTTTTTATTCTGTTTATGTGGCAGAAATACCCATTCTAGTATGATGTCTTCCCTCTGCATTAATATTCCTGAGGGGTATTCTCTAGATGGTAAAATAACCAGAATACAGTCCAGTTTTGGATCCACACGGTCTACATGTGCTTCTAATATTCTCTTTTCTACCCATTCTAATTCTTTTTCAGCTTCAGCTGATAGTACTCGTGGGCTGTTTAGGTCTTTATCTCCTTTTAAAGCCATTTTCAGGTGTTTTAAATCATGCCCTTCTACACCGATAATTGTCTGTAATTGAGAGATTTCTCCTAATAGTTTTTGAAGATCATTAAGAGTCCGGTAACGATCTCTTCTGATCTGTACTTTCTGCGGTCTAATTTTCTGAGCATCTATTTTATAATCTAAATAGTTGAGAGATCACATTATAATTCACAAGCAGGAGGCAGAGAAAGCACTTGGAATGTCAGGAGGCATTTCAGGCCTCAAATCCCATTCCCAGCAACACATCTCCTTCAACAAGACTATACCTCCCAACCCTTCTCAAATAGTTCTACCAAGTGGGAACCAAGGATTCAAACATATGAGTCTGTGGTGCTCCACTTCACCACAGAAAGTGTAAGGTCCCCTGGAGCTGGAGTTACAGTTAGTTATGAGCCACCTGATGTGGGTGCTGGGAACTGAACTCCAGTCCTCTGCAAGAGCAGCAAGTTCACTTAGCCACTGAACCATCTTTTTACTCTTTTTAAATCTACTGTACTGGTCAATTTTATGTCAACTTGATACAGGCTAGAGTTATCCTAAAGAGGAGAACCTCAACTGAGAAGATGCCTCCATAAGATCCAGCTGTAGGACATTTACTTAATTAGTGATTGATGTGGGTGGTACCATCCATGGGCTGGTGGTCTTGGGTTCTATAAGAAGCAGTCTGAGAAAGCCATGATGGGCAAGACAGTAAACAGCACCCTTCTATGACATCTGGATCAGTTCATGCCTCCAGGTTAGAGTTCCTGTCCTAGCTTCCTTCAATGATATACTACAACATGGAAGTGTAAGACAAACAAACCCTTTCCTCCCCAATTTGCTTTTGATTATGGTGTTTCATCACAGTAATAGAAACCCTAAATAAGACATCTATCTTCTTATAAAGATGTAGAAGAGGGATTCTGATGTTCATGCATTGGAAGAATTCATATTGTAAAAGTGTCTATACAACCAAGAATAATTCATACTGATTCAATGAAATCTCATATTTGTCTTCACAGAAATAGAAAAAACCCTTAAAATTTATTTGTAAGTACAAAAACCTCTAAATATCCAATGCCATTCCAAGCAAAAAGAACAATGCAGAGATATTGCAATACCTCATCTCAAACTATACTACTAGATTGACTTACATATGTCCTAGTTAAATTTATATTGCTGTGATAAACCCCTAAAACCCAACACAACTTGAGGAAGAAAGGGTTTCTTTTATCTGATACTTGGATTATTGACTTGGTCCCCATGGGTCACATAGTCAACTTTTTATACAACCCAGGACCACCTGCCCAAGTGTGGCGGCACCCACAGTGTGTTGGGCCTTCCTACATCAATCATGAGTCAAGAAAATACCTCCCCAGACACTCCCAATTTTATGGAGGCATCTCCTGGGCTCCAAAAGGTTTGGACCACTCCATTCAATTCTCCAGCTGTCATCCACAGCATAAGCAGTGTGGGTGCTTCAGTCAGATCCAGCCAACTTGCCGGGTTTGCACCTGAGAGGGGGAGTGTGGATTGAGAAATGACAGGTAAAGATAGTAAAGAAAATATAGAGACACAGAATAGAGTCAAGAGGGCAATCCAGTGAATACTGAATGCCCCAAGTTTATTCCTCAACATTCTAATATATTCAAACCAAATGGGGGGAAAGGCAAGAGACATTTTTACTCAAGATACAAGGAACAAATAGACTTATTTGTTTAATTTTCCAAACATTCAATAGACTGAATCTCTCATTATCTGACCTTGAGGTTTAAGAGTAACCACATCTTCGACTAAGTCTCTTGTTTAGATAAGACGTCCATGCCTTAGACCAAACATCCTACAGCAGCCATGCCTTAGACCTTTAGGTCTTATGACTTTAACCTTGGAAGAGTAAGGATAGTTTTGAACTCCATGACCTTAAGTCAAGATGAAGCAAAGCCATTTTTATGGACCCTGACAATGCAGCTTGTTCCTGGACCCAGGACAGTTCAACGCCTCACCTGCTGCTGTCCTTGGTAGTCATTCCTTATTTCAGGCATCTTCAACATTCTGTGCTCTCCACTGAAGTTGAGCCTATACCTTAACCAATAGCCTATCTTGGCCTCTCTTCAAGATCTCTACTCTTTCCATGTGTGGCAAACACCTCTAATCCCAGCACCTGAGAGGTGTTGGTGGATCTCTCTGAGTTAGAGGCCAGCCTGGTCTACAAAGAGAGTTTCAGGCCAGCCAGAGCTGCCACACAGAGAAACCCTGTCTCAAAACAAAGCAAAACAAAACAAACAAAAATCCCTCCCACTCAAAAAAAAAGAAAAGAGCATTTAATGGGGGCTTCCAGTTTCAAATGATGAGTTCCTGACTGCCATGGCAGGAAGTATGGCAGCAGGAAGGCAGGAAGGCACGGTGTGGGAGCAGTAGCTGAGAGCTTGCATCTGATCAACAATCTTGAGTCAGAGAGAGAGAGAGAGAGAGAGAGAGAGAGAGAGAGAGAGAGAGTCAGTTATAATGACATGAGACATTTGACTTAAAAGTCCACTCCAAATGACATGCCTCCTCCAAAAGGCCACACCTCCTGATCTTTACCAAACAGTTTTACCAACTGGGGACCAAGCATTCCGATATATGAGTCTATAGGGTCATTCTCATTCTTGCATTAGTCAGACTTTTCAGCACTGGAAAAAAGCAAAAGAAAAAATACAAACAACTCAGGCAGGCTTTGTTGGGATCATGATGTCTCAGGTTTCAATCGGTGGTTAGATGGCTATATTACTCTTAACTTACTTTAGTCCATCGGGTCTGAGGCAAAGTTTAACATCATGGCAGAGGAGGTGTGTAGATGAGGAGGATGCCCACTTCACAACAGGTAGGAACTACATAGGAAGATATGGACTACAGCAGACAGAATGGAAAGGACCAGATCATGCCCTTGACCTGCTTCTTCTAGTAAAGCATCACCTCTGAAAACTTCTACTACTTCCTCAAAAGGTGCCACCGATGGGGATCCAGCACTCAAAACAGGAGATGCGAGGGACATTTCTTATTCTAACTATGATGCCTCCACCATTTAACATCATTACATCATTATCAAAGTTATAGCCAAAGCTGGGAGTGTTGCTTAGTGGTAGAACACTTGCCTAAAACTCATAAGGTCCCGAGTTTGATCTACAGCAGTGCAACACACACACACACACACACACACACACACACACACACACACACACAAACACATGAGTGAGAGAGAGAGAGAGAGACAGACAGACAGACAGACAGACAGAGACAGAGAGAGAAACACAGGGACACACAGGGACACGCACACTCTCACAGAAACACATTCACACATGAAACTGCATTCTTAGTGACTGTAGTTTATTAATAGATTCTTAATGCCATGGTAAAAAGAATTCTTGTATATTTTTCCATTATCATTTAGACTCAAATTTTATTTTATTTGCTTATTTATTTATTTATTTGTGTGTGTGTGTCTGTCTATCTGTCTGTCTGTCTGTCTGTCTGTGTGGTGCACACATGATGTCCACAGAAGCCAGAAAGAAGGCAGTTAGAGATGGTGGTGAGCTACCATGTAGGCACTCAGAACTGAAGCAGGGTCCTCTACAAGAGAACCGACATATCTTAAGCACTCAGCCACTTCTCTAGTCCCACTCTGATAATATTTTGTTATAACTTGGGATAGCTAACTAGTTGTTCTTTGTAGCTTATCCTATGATAGTTTTGGTTTGCTTTTAAAAATATGATATAAAACTCAATATAATCACAACAGGTGAAGTGTTACCTCAGTGAGTAGCAGGTATTTGTCTATTTCTGTGTTCTCACTAACAAGTGTGATGTTGTGAACTGTTATGCTTACACTACACTACAAGCCATAGTCTATAGGGTCTCATTAACATTGTATGTTCCTGATGAGCTATTACAAGTTCAATCTTCTCTTGAATTTCTACTTATATGAAAACATTCAAGCTATGTATCTGTGACTAATGATTCTGGTATAATTCCCTTGGTATTTAAACTCAGAAATGATCAAGGAGAACATGAATAATCATGTCATAAATGGCACACACCATAACTCACAGGTCAGTATTTCAGTAGGGGAGAGAGTTGAATAAAGCATTAATAGGTAAATTGTATTTCCTGTGGGATAGAGGCAACTCTCCACTACTGTGTGGAGATTTGTAGCGGGATGGGGGCAGTTAACAGAAACATTACTACCAGCCAGCATGAACCATTACACAAACTTCACTGGAATCTAACCATAAGCAAATTACCATTAGCCATAGGCAAATATGGAGAATAAAGCATTGGCCATTAGCTGGATATTCAGAACAGTTTCCCAATTTAGGAGAAGAGACACTTTATCCCTTATAGTGGAGCTGCTTGGATATCACCTAAAATTGATTTTTTTTACTGCACTTGGAAATATAACTGTGGCCATCAAGACTTTAATTCCGATTGGCGCTTTGATGCCAGTAAAGAATTTCTGTTACTATTTAGTGAAAACATATTCAAATTCTGTAGCTATGTTTGTTGGATGGGCTGTTATGCTGCTGTTTCTACCTCCAAGCCACACTTCGCATTGGTGTTAGTGATGTGGGGGCCAGGTTATTTCTGAAACACATTGCTGCTTTACTATGTTGGTCCTGTCTTTAGGGAAGGTTTGGATGAAGGCCTCAAGGAAGAAAGGAGTCTCCTGTGGATTTCCCAAGTGCTCCTCTTGCTGTGAACACTGCCCTACAATACTTCACTTGGGCAATAGTAAACAATGCACAGAGTGAATTGGATCCAGTTTTCTAGCCCCAGAAGAATAGACTTAATCTACCCTCACACAGTAGACAGTAGCTTCACCCAGCCCTCAGAGGTCCAGATTCTGTCCCCACTGGACAAATACCCTTCTCAGAGGCTGGGCTTCAACTCCTCTAGGGCCCTCCTCCAAGCTTCACTTTAGCTCACAAAGAAGGAGGAAGAACATTCTACTTTCCATTGCTACTATGTCTTTGGTGTTTAGAGTTCCCTTTTTAAAAATCTTTTCTGTGCTTCTAAATGTAGCTGACAGTTTTTAGACCTGGTTATCTAACCTTTATATTAAGTTGTCTCTAAAAATAACTCATGGGAGTTTTATCCTCAACCGCCAGAAGTCATATTAGAAGGAAAAGGATCAAAATGGCTCAATTATGAAAATCACTCAAATAGTAGGGCTAGGACTTTAAAAATGATCATATTTGCTTAGAGTGCTATATGGCTGAAGGTAGGCCTGGCTTGCTGGCATATAGCTGTAATCTCAGCATGCAAGAGGGGGAGTCAGAGGGAAGACTGCCATAAATTTAAGTCCTGCTCAAGCTACATCCAGAGACCCCATCTCAAAACACCAAATCAAACAACAAACAAAACTTACTTGATAAAAAGGAAATTCATGGAAAGGGCTCTCAAATTTCTCTGGAACCACATTTTTCTCTATCCTAATGAGCGTCTCAGTCTCCTCGTACTGTTCCATTAATCTGAACTGGTTACTTTCTAATGGTGGCATCTTATTTTCCTGATTATCATAGTTTAGCAGTGGATTGTGAGACTATGGAGTATGAATCATCGAAATTTATTCCTTCGCAAATGAAATTTGCCCGGTATGATTCTCTGGCATTTCATATGAACCCTAAGATCATTTTTGTCTGTCTCTGAAGAAAGGGTTGCTGTAACTGTAGAGATTTCTTTGAATATGCAGGTCAGTTTGGGAATATCCCCATCTTAATTATATAAAGTTTTCCAATCTATGACACAAAAATACCAAGATGCCATTTATTTAGGCCTTTCAAATTTCTTACAGTGAAATTTTATCTTCCAAATATGTAACTTTCAAAGGTACTTTAAGTTTTATTCTCAAACATTTTACTTTTTGCCATAATAAAAAATAAACAACTCACATTATTATGCAAATCCTAAAATAATCCTGTAGGATATGTAGCATAATGTTGAAATTTATTACTGAAGTAAAATATAGTAACACGGATAGTTTTGAAGGATAAATAGGGATACCATTCATTATGAAACTGGGACAGTAGAAATGAATGAACACAGAAGAGAAGTCAAAAGGATTTTCTATTTTCCTACCTTAAAAATTCCAAACACTTTTCATGACAATCATTATTTTTATGTTAATGATAGTGAAAAGTTCAAAGACATTACTTACAAAAATTCAATGACTTTGCTTAATTTGGTCATTAAAATAATCACACTGTGCAGGCACAAGGCCATCCTGGTCTACAGAGTGAGTTCCAGAACAGGCTCCAATGCTATACAGAGAACCCTGTCTGGAAAAACCAAAAAAAGTTTTTTGCTGTTTCTAATGCTAAGCAGCTTATGCAACACCCATGTGTATAATGCTACTTATATTTTCTTCCACATAAATCTTTAGTTTCTTTTAAATTGCCAGTGAAATTAATTCATGTTATACATAACTATAGCTATAGCTCAAAAGTATGTAATTGTTTAAAATACATCAGCAGGCTGGGTGATGGTGGCATGTGCCTTTAATCTCAGCACTCAGGAGGCAGAGGCAGGCGGATCTCTGTGAGTTCGAGGCCAGCCTGGTCTACAGAGCAAGTTCCAGGACAGTCTCCAAAGCCACAGAGAAACCCTGTGTCGAAAAACAAAATAAATACGTAAATAAATAAAATAAAAAATAAAATACATCAGCAGGAGTGTCCAGGAAGATGGTTCAGTAAGTAAAATGCTGGCTGTATAATCAACCTTGAGGACCTGAGTTTGGATCCCCAGTACCCACTCATATAAAGGGTTGGACAATACAGTGAATATCTATCATGCCAATGCTGGGGAGTTAGAGACAGGAGGATGCCTGGAGCTAGCGGGCCAGTTAGTCTAGCTAACTGATGAGCTTCACATTAAGGGACAGACGTTGTCTCAAAAATAAATGGAGAGCAGTAGAGAGAACAGGCATTAATCTGTGACCTTCACAGTCCATGCACATACGTGTACCTTCATGAACATGCACACATAAAACATATTGGCAGAAAACTGCATGTGCGACATTACGTGAAACAGGTTTTTATCTTCCATGGGGGTAGACAGTCCAGTTCTAACTTTCATATAAAGATCCTCTCAGAACAATCTATTATACTGATTGCTGTCAGCAGTCATCACACTGAATGCTGTCAGGGGCAGTAGTCCAGCATTGCTTCCAGTGGCCTGAGGATTCTCCATCCCCACCAAGTAAAACTGGATCCTTAAGGCACAGAAACCATTCAGAGTGAGTCATAGTGAAGCAAAGCTGTAAGTTTACAACACACTTGTAAGAGATAGGGCACACTTTAGATTTCAGTGTTTATACACAGAGATACGCTTAAAAAGGTTATATAATCAAGACATGGAAATGGGCTTCTTAAGACGGTCACATATGTGTCTTTATAATGAAATATGTGTGTGAAATTGTTTTTTTAAAAATTGATTTGTTCAAAGACTGTAACTCACAATCACATTTAAACACTAAGCAAAGTTTGAAAATTAAGTAAATACATAATATCAGTGGGTTTATTTGTTTCTGTTATCTAAAAAGATTTTTGCTGTGTACATGAAGTCTATGAGGTGTACTATTAATATTTAGTAACAAGAGAGAAGTGCTGACAGGTTAAACACTCTGGTCCTAAGTAAACGCAGTTTTTGAGACCTGGCTTTGTCACACTCTAAACTGCTCCATATGTTCCTTGCCCCAAGAGACTATCTTAAGCAACATTTGGCTCCATTGAGAATGCAAATACAGAGGCAAGGGGACTCTACCTCATTAGGCACGTGAACTCTACCACCTGACATCAACCTGCATGCAGTATCACCTAAGAGGCAAAAACCGAGTAGCCCTATATACTTATCAAAGTGAACTGGTACAATATGAGCCACATGTGTGGATTAAGACCATATGAGGAAAACCAGGCTTGAGAACTTACTTACCATACCCGACCAAGGCACAGCTGCAACACCCTCACTTGATCCCATCAAGAGGACATCAAGTGATGTAACGGTGATGGCTCCTGCCAACCTGGCATCCCACCACTTGGTGTATGAGCCAAGGGATGGACAGGCAGAGAATCTCTAATGTCCTACCAGCATCATCTCAGTTTAGTCCCTACTGCAGACTTGAACACCCACCCATCTGTGGATCTGTCCGTTTTCCCACATGGACCTGATTCTCCATTTGCCTCCATGGTCTCCACAATCAATGCACATTGCCTCTGGAGTTCTACTTGTACCCAAGGCTTAGCTTAACCCAGATGCTGAAGCTTGGCTTGACTATGTGACCGTGCCTCCAACCAGGCTTATTCACATCTTATCTAAGCACTTGGACCCCTGTATCTGCACCGACCTCCTGTGTGTCTTCCAGTGTGGCCTCTTTGGAGCTTCTTGATCCCTGTGGTCATCTCTTTAACACTCTTGCAGTCATTCAGTAGTCAACACCAATAGACACAGATGTAGATATTTTAACTGTGTGATGTGTGCTGTGTAATGTGAGAGCTAATAATCAGAGTTAAGATTGGAATAAAAGAGCCTTGCGTGCTCAGCCAGATATTAAAGGAAATCAGTACAGTTGGCAAAGTACTGCCAATGAAACTGACGTATGTAGCTTGTCAATTGGTTGGCTTTCTATAAATTCTGACATTGTGGAAAGACGGATGTGTCCATTCATGCACCCGGCATAGCATGCTAATGACAATAATCCATTTGCTGTTTTGAATACCACTGTTTGAGATGCCTTTGGGAAAACCAGCATAGGCAATCTTGGTTTTATTTGTTATATTGATGTTCCTTGACTTTTAGCCAGCTGCAAATGGATCCTAGGGTGAGGGCTTCTTTCTCTACCTATGTCTCTTTAACTTTTCTTTCTCTCCTGCCTCCATAACCTCTTAACTCTTCATTTCATGGACACAAGGTAAAACAAACCACATTTTCTTGGGTTTGCTTTCCAACCTACCTGTTATCACTAACTAGAGTTCCAGGAGAAACTGTGTCTGCAAAGGTTTATCCACTGACAAGAACTCAGTGAAGGGAAATGGTTGGATGTTGCAGGTCTAGAGGTTAATTACCTTATCCTGGACTGGCTTTACTGCCTCCCTCTCCCACAGACATTTCTTGCCCTCCTTTGTGTTGTCCCTTGAATAATAAATTCAAAACGTTTTGCATTCAATTAACTTAGCTGACCACTAGCTTCCACCAACCCTAAAACTAAGATGTCATCAGATAGCATCTGTGATCTGTAGAAAAGCTCCCCACATCTAGCTGTAAGAACATCTCTAATGTACCCACTGATATATTTTAAAATTGCTTTAAATAATGACTGTTCTAGAAAACTGACGCTGCTTCCACACTGAAACATAGAAGTAGCGATAATCTTAATTTTTGCTCTCTGGCATGGTCACTTAAACTTGGTTCTAGAGCAGTGGTTCTCAACCTTTCTAGTACATCGACCCTTTAATACAGTTCCTCATGTTGTGGTAACCCCTAACCATATTTTTTGTTGCTGTAATTTTTGTGCTGTTATGAACCATAATGTAAATATCTGATATGCAGGATATCTGATATGTGATCTCTGTGAAAGGGTCTTTCAACCACCTAAAGAGGGAGTGACCTGCAGATTGAGGACCACTGCTCTAGAGTAAACTCCTTCTTTAAGATGAAAGCTGCCTCCCACATCCCACTGTGGAAATTAAGTATGTGGAGATGAGTTGATGCTCGATGTTTCACATCTACTGAGCCACAATCCAGTCTTCTGCACTAGTAATATGGAGATGATCAGCTCAAGTTGTGTCTGATTCGGCTGGTGTCATTGCTCCCTGAGTATCTGGAACAGACTCTTTGCTACCAAGTATTGCTTTTGCTTGGGAGATCAATTTAATTAGTGAATAATTCTAATCTATTAATTTAGCTAACACTTCTTTTGAGAATTATATCATTTGGCAAGATGTTTTGAGACTTTGAAGAATCCTGCAAAGTTTCTGGGCAGTGTGCCTTCATATACTGAGTCACTGTGGCCCCTTCATATTTTATTTAACTATCCTGTGCTTTGGCATTGTAAGGTTTCTGCCAAACATACTGACATGTGTTCATTAGGACCAGTTTACAAAGCACCTGCTTTCCTGGGACAGGATCTAATTACTGAAACACAGCTAGTTCTCACCAAGGAAAGGGCTTACATTTCTTGGCCGGTGTCCTGCTTTATCAGATTGCCGGTTGGTCTTTCTGTTTGTTGTGCTCAGCCCAAATTTCTTCCTTTTCTTTTGTTCTGGGAAGGCCCTGCTGTGAATTGCTCTCTATTTTCTTCTTTCTCTCCTCTTAAGGCAGATCATGCTGTGCCCAGCCCAGCATCTAGATTGTGCTGTGATATGAATACAATGCATCTAGTTCCTGCTGCAGGACTCAGGGGAGTCCTTCAGATACAAGGGCATCCAGAGTTAGGCCTGTGCCTCTGTCCCACTGTCCCTGTCAGCATCTCCTGTGCTCTTTTGTTTCTATTTCAGGTGCCTTTCTCCCTTTTTCATTAAGGGCTCCCCTTGTGATCATGAAAGGCAGCACCCGTGGAGGCAGGGTGCTTTCAGTCCACTCCTTTGTTCCAAGGACAGCTGGTTCCAGCAATGCCCTCTTAAAAATGGAAAGACTCCCGCTGGGGAAAATCACCTGAAACCCGAAATACTTTCTTGCGAAATGGAGGCAGAACCAACTGGTACCAACTCTGTGATCTTGGGCAGCAAGGAAAAATTCTTCACATCTCAGTTTCTTCCTGTGAAAAAGGACAGAGTGGACTAGATTTGCTTCTTTATTTTTGCCAGGTGGATAGAATGTTTTGTGAGTCTCTTGAAAGCCTTGGGCTTTGTCTTTAGAAGAGTTCAAATCTGAAAACATCTGTGAGGACTGTTAACAAGTTAGGGTCTGTGACACACTGGAGATCTAAGTCTACCGGGCTAAAAGAGTAACATCATAAGTGCAATCTCTGAATTCGTTCTGAAGCCTAGACCTGAACATCCCTGTGAGGCTCTTGACCTGGTTGAGAATGTCCTCAGCACTTCCGCCTTGCTCAAGCCTCGTTTCTGTGAAGTGTCAAGTGTTCTCTTTCCTACTGCTTAGTCATGAAGTGTCACCTTGGGCAAAATCACAGAACTGTAATGCCACACTGTAAGAAGTGACCAGACTTTTTTTTTTTCTTTTGAAACTTGTTTTTCCCCCATGGCTTTCAGAATTTCAGTAAACTGGATATAACACAAACTTCACCATTTTAAATGTATATTTTGAGATCAGGCTGTGTCTTGTCCTAGGTTCCCCTATATTGTATATACTTGCGGTTTTGCAGGCATTGTCATGCCCAATCAGACTCCATTTTAGAAATAGATTTTAACTCCATTTTGAGGATGGAGGATGGCTTGGCACTTGGGCGAATACATAAAGAACACCTTTTACTGGTAATTCCCATGCAACACAGATGATAAATAATGACTTATTTCTAGAATGGGACTACACTGTACATTTGTTGGGGGTTAACTGGGACTGTAGGGATTCGTGAGTTTATTAAAATCATGTCAAAAAAAGCAGGCCTGAGAACTTATCAGCCATATTAGACCGATGAAAGGGTTTATAATTCCCTTCCCTGGACTCCATAAAGAGGCTAACACCTATCACAGTAATAGTGATGACTCCTTTCATCTGACCACTAGGTGTGCGAGTCAAGGGACTTCACAGGCAGAGAACTCCTGGCTGTCCCAAGAGCTTCATAGTAGCTCTATTCCCATTCATGACTGTTGACATGGTCTGCTCAATTGGTCCCCCTGTTTGCCCACCTAGACCTGTAATGAATCCATCTGCTTGTTCACCCCCCCCCCATTTGGATGGCTCTTGCTCTTTGCCTCTGTGGACGGACTCAACACTACAGTTCAATCTGACCCTGCAGCTGGTCTCTGCAACAGTAGATGCAATGCCTCTGAAGAAAGTGGGTTTACTATCTCATCCCCACAGAGTTTCTATTTATTTTTCTATCAGCTTCTCAGCTTTGTCCTGCCAAGATTATTTGCAACTCCTCAAACCCCCTCACCTCTTAAATCCTTCATTCATTCTAGAGACTACATACATACATTTATAGATATAGATGTATTTACTGTGTGATATGTAATGAGTGATATTGAAATAAATTCATTTGTGTGTGCCCTGACAAAGGCTGTGAAGGAAAGTGGGAATTTCTGGCAAATTGCTTCAAATGAAAGCTCCATACCTTTGAATTTTTTAAAATGAATTCTGCCATTATAGAAAATGATGTGTTTGTCTATGATTCTGACATTGCATGTTAATGTCAATAGAGTTCAGTGTCATTATGTACAAGTACATTGTTGTCTAAACACGACCACTATTTCTGGAATTCTTTCTGTCTTACAAAATTGAAATGCTGTAACTGTTACTCATGTGGATGGAGGGTCCCTTTTTTTCCTTCATTTTTTTATTTTTAGAAACATTCTTATTACATACCCATCTCCCCATTACCTCGCCCTCTCATCCTCCCATGCTTCCCACCGACCCCCTAACCTACTCACTACCCACGGATAGTGAAGACCCTCCACGAGGGATCATCAAAGGCCATCACATCATTTGGAGAGGGCCCTCCTTTCCATATCTGGACTGCAATAGTATCCCTCCATAGGGAAAGGGCTCCCAAATTCCATTTGTGACCTAGGAATAAACACTGGCTCTACTGTTAGAGATTCCATAGATTGCCTTGGCTTCCTAGTTGGTACCCATATTCAGAGGGCTTGGTTTGGTTCAATGTTGGTTCAGAACAGTTCAATTCGGTTCAGACCGGTTCAGTCCATCTCAGGCAAGTTCAATCTGGTATGGACTGGTTCAGTCCAGTTTCCACAGGTCTGAACTGGTTTCAATCGGATTGAACAGGTCTGAACCCGATTGAACCTGTCTGAACCAGACTGAACAGGCTGAAGCCGAATTGGACGGTTCAAATCGGAAATTTAACCGAATTGAACCGGTCTGAACCAGTTTGAACTGGTCTGAACTGGTCTGCAATGGATTGAGCCAGGTTGAACTAGGGTCTGTGTGCTCTCATTATGTTATGTCAACTGTTTCTGTGGGTATCTCCAGTTTCGTCTTGGTTCATTTGGTCATCTCTCCTCCCTCTCTGTAACTGGATTCCGGGAGGATGGCTCAGTGCTCAGCTATGGGTGGCTGTTTCTGCTGCGATCAGTTACTGGGTCAAGGTTCTAGGAATGGTAACCAAGGTAGTCATCAGTCTCATTATGGGGGAAGGGCATCAAGGCAGCCTCTCCATCACTGCCTAGATTCTTAGTTAGGGTTATCCCTGTGGAGCCCCTACCATTTCCTCTGTGCCAGACCTCTCTCCAAGCCTGTGCTGGCTCCCTTTATCAAGGCATCTCCTTTCTAGTTCTCTTCTATTCCTCCCCTGTCTCAGTTCTCCTCACCCCTTCTCCCCTTTCCATCTCCCTCCTCTCTCCACCACTCCCCTGTTCCCAATTTGCTCAGGGGTTCTTGTCCCTCTCCTTTGGTTTATGAACAGTCTTAGAAGGGGATGTGAGTGTGGTTTTATTGGGGCTAGAAACAAAATAGTAGGTCAGGAGAAAGAAAGTAGGCTCGGTGGTAGAAGTCTGTGTTGCTGCAAAAGAGAAACTTTGGGTTATATGAATATATAATATCACTGCATTAGTTATTTGCCCTATTGCTGCAATAAGATACCTGATAAAAGCAACTGAAGTAAGCAAGGCAAGATTTTACTCTGGCTCATCATTTAAGGGTGTAGTCCATCCACCCTGGCAGGGAGGCCATGGTAATAGGAGATCAAGGATGTAGCTGGTAGAGTTGCATTCACAGTCAGGAAACAGAGAGAGATGACTGCTTGAGCTCACAAGTTCCTTTTTGTTCAGTCTAGGACCTCAGCTCATACAATGGTGCCAATCACAAGCAAGACAAGACCCAGAGCTTCTGACTAGATAATCCGTGACTGGCATGCTCAGAAGCTAACCTAATCTAGGTAATCTGCTACAGGGATGCCCAGAGTTGATCTAATACAGATCATTCTACGCAAGTGTGCCCAGAGGCTTGTCTCCCAGGTAAGTCTAGACTTTGTCACACTGACAATATTAACCTTCCCAATCATTACCATTTTAGCTCTAGGCTGGTCTTTTTTAGGTTGTAAAACAAGTCTTCACTCTTAATACAGGAGGCCCTGGCTTTTTCTTTATCATTTTCTAACTACATCTTAAAGAATATCCTTTTGAAAATGAAATTGATTGCTCAGTGATTAAGAGCATTGGTGGCTCTTCCAGAGGCCCTGGCTCACAACCATCTGCAGATCCAGTTCTAGGCAATCCAAACCCTCTTCTGGCCTTCATGGGCACCAAGCATGCAAGAGGTGCACAGACATACATGCAAGCAAAACATTCATACACATAAAGATAAAATATTTTTTGAGAAGTAAGTGAAATTGTAAGATGTTTTGTGAAGTACATTGTTCAAGTCTATGGATAAGACAAGTCTGACGACAGTTAAAGTTGAGAGACATAAATCTTTTGGTATTATGAATGGCTCTTGAGCTGATTTAATCCTCTCGTTTGACATAGTGTTTAGAAAAGAATCACTGTCTCTATGTAGATATTCTTCATAGCAATGTATTTTTTTTCAGTTGTGCTGACATTTGTGATTTTTGGCCACTAAAAGGTAAGCCAGATCTGGGCTGAGAGACTCCCTTTTCTTCCCATGTCTCCTTAACTTTCCTATATTTCTATCTTGCACAAATGATGTCTTTTGTTTCTATGAATTTACTATTCTAAAAAGTTCACATCCTGTAAGTAGACTTGAAATATGGGAAAGGGGAATGCTTACTGACAGTAGGCAGGCATCCTAGCTTTAGGTGGGCTTTCACTTAAGAGTTAAGGTGCCAGAATCAGTGGTCACACAAAACTTCTGCCATGTTTGCCACTGACGGCTTCCACCAAGTCAGTGGACATTTGCAGTATGAATTTCAAGGACAACAGGAGGCCAGTTCAGAGAGGAATTTTATTGTAAAGTTATAGGTGCAGAAAGAAGCAGAGTTGCTGTGTAGCTGGAGTGGCTCTCTACAAATGGGGTACTAATGAATTGCTTTTCTGAGGGCTGTTATAGGTCTTATAGCAGAAATTGGGTTGAGGTATGGGGAGATGTTCACTTCAGTTGGTTCATTCAAGAGGTGTCCAGGTACCTCTCAATTTCAGTCACAGCCTAACATATGGCTTTGGAGCAGTAAGGCTCATTCAGGAAGAGTAAAAACAGAAGAAGAGAAGGATCCAGAACAAGAATCTGAGGCCCCTTCTGGCCTTCCTGGCTTCAAGTCAGGGCAGAACCAAGGGCATTCTCTATTTCTTGCCGAGGACAAGAATCTTTTGAGATATTTGTCCAAACTTTCTTTACCAGTTTCTATCTTCTAATCTCATCAGAACCACAGAACTTGTTATTTTGTGAGAGGCAATTCTACTTATCATAACATAGTGAAGGTTTATTGACACTGTAGCATTGCCAGAATTCAATTTTAAGGCTGAATAATATTTCATTATATATACAAGCTACATTTTGTTTATTCACTCATCTGTCTGCCAATGGACAACTGCATTTCTTCTACATGCAGCTATTTGAATAATACTGCTGGGAACAAAGGTTTACAAGTATCCACTTAAGTTATTGCCTTCAATCCTTTTGAGTATATACCCAGAAATGATATTACTAAATCAAATGATAATTATATGTTTATACTTTTGAGAGGTAACCATATTTCTTTCCATAGTGGCTACACCATCTTACACCCTCTTCAAAAGTAGCCCTGTCTTCCAATTTCTCTATATAATTGCTAACACTTGTCATTTTGTGTTTATTTTGATGGTTGACTTCTAGTGGGTGTAAAATGCTGACATACTGTGGTGCTGGGGAGGCAACCCAGGGCCTTACACATGCAAGCACTGTACCACTGAGCTCTTTCTCCAGATGTTTATTGTGGCTTTGGTGTACATTTCTCTAATGACTCATCGTGTATAATAATAACATCTCTTTGTGTGCTTATTTGCTATTTGTATAATGCCTTTGGAGAAATGTCTAGACAGTTTTTCTCTTTTTCATTCCAGCTTGTGCCCTACCTCAAATTCATATGTTAAAGGTCCAACACTCATAGGATGGCTACATGGAGGTGAGCCCTTGGGAACCTAGGAGGTCATGAAAGTCAAACTCTTAGGGGTGTATTAGTCTTTTTTTGTGTGTATTAGTCTTTTTTTAAGAAGAGACACTAGGGCTGGCAAGAAGGATCAGCAGGGAAAGGACTTACTGCCAATGACCTGAGTATGATGCCTGGGATAAAAAAAATGGATGGAGAGAATAACTTCTCCAAGTTGCCTTTTGCATTCATTGGAGTACTGAATACACACACACACACACACACACACACACACACACACACACACACAAACACACACACATTAAAATGTAAGCTCTATGAATAAATGTAAAACTGGAAGTGTGATGGACTTCAAAGCAGAATTATATTGTGCTGTGAGCTATCAATAGGCAGCCTATTTGTTTATCCAATTAGAATATTAACTCACCATTCATCACAGAGCATCTACCTATGAAGAGTGGGTTGGGAATGTCGCTCAGTTGGCAAACTGCTTGCCTAACATTGACAAGGTCTTGGGTTCAGTCTTCAGCATGCATGGCTTTGCACACCTACAATATTAACGCGAATAATTGGAGGTATATAGGAGGACCAGGAGTTCAAGGTCATACTCAGCTACATTATGAGTTTGAAGCTAGCCTGAAAAGAGAAGAAAAGAAAAGGAAAGAAAAGAAAAGGATCAGGAAGTCTTCAAGTACTTAGAGATATAGGTCTTTTGAGGGCCAAACTTTTTGGGCCTATGTGGTATCTGAAACTGCTGTAAATAAAAAACATTATTAGATTATGGTTATTGGCTCTAGGAGAGGAGGATCCCGAGACTCCTTTTTGTCATTTGAAAGTTAACATAATATGACTGTTTCAATCTATCAGAGTGACATACAAGATTACTTTCACAAATTAATACAAGACTTATGACACTTTAAAAAAATTGCCAAGGTTCTCTTAGCTGCATTTTAGATTAACCAATTAACCATTTCTCTCCACCACCCTTGGACAATCCTGAATTTCAAATCCAGGTAACACAGAAAATTATCTACAGTAACAAAGAACATTCTATAGAAATGACTAGAACTGCATTTTACTTGCAAACTCAGCAGGCTCAAAGTCAGAGTCAGGGTCTTAATTTAACTGCAGAGATTACATGGAGTTGAAGCATAAGTGAAGGTCAGTTATTGTTGAAAATGGGGCAGAAGATACTACTAGCGTAAAAGCCATGCAACTGTCATAGGAAAACCCATCTGTGTGTTAGGCTGCTAAAGAATGCTTCTTTCGATTCATTTCATTCTGGAATAACTCCTGCCTAGAATAATATATCTGTACACTGTAACTGTCATGATTAGGTTATGTGACTTTACATGCTGAAAAATGGCTGAACATGACAACAATATTACTTTGAATATACATGGCCTCTCCTCAGTGTGGCTGTAGAATCCTAAGTCTGAATGTCTTCCTATCATCAATATGGCTGGAGAATGAATGCCTGATATTGAGACCCTGCTTCTGTCTTATACATTTCCCTAATGCTGCGATTAAAGGTGTGTGATCCCAAGTGCTGAGATCATGCTGTTTCTCTTTAGGACTGGAGATCCATATACCTCTTAATCCTGAATCCTAGGATTAAATTTGTGTACTACCACCTCCTAGCTTCTGGCTACTGGGATTAAAGGTGTGTGCCTGATGGGATTGATGCAGACCCCCTAAATTTGGGTGTCAGTGAGGAGGCCTCGGCAATCTCTGGGGCCTGGGGTAGTAGATCAGTATTTAAACCTGGCATACAAATGGACTTTGGGAGCCCATCCCACATTGAGGGATGCTCTCTCAGCCTGGACACATGGGGGAGGGCCTAGGCCCTGCCTTGGATGAAATGACAGACTCTGGAGATCCCCTATGGAAGGTTTCACCCTCCCTGGAGAGCAAAGTGGGGATTGGGTGGGGGGCTGGGGGGTTTGGGGATTCTAGGCGGTTGGGGGGAGGGAGCTGGGATTGACATGTGAAGCAAGCTTGTTTCTGATTTAAATAAAAAAAAGATTTTAAAAAGATGTGTGCCTAGCTTGTGGACGACTTTGTTTTCTTAATCCTCAGGCAAGCTTTAATAAATCATAAACATATCACCACACTAGGCAATCCTTCAACTTGAAGTTCAAAGTTTAATGGTGCAATTTGAGAAATCTTCATTTCAGAAGAAATTCTTCCTCTTAGTAAGTGTCACTCTATTTCCAGAATCCAATCCAAAAAACAAAATACTCTGTTTTTATTCATTTGCCTAACTGGTCATTTCACAACACGTAATCGAATGCGGTGGTATGTGTGTATTCATGAATATGTGTTTTGTAGGCCAGAGGTCAAAGCATGAGTGTGTGTTTTGTAGGCCAGAGGTCAGCATTGAGTGTCTTCTCCAGTAACATTCCACATCATTTTTAAAGACAGGGTCTCTCACCGAATTTGGAGTTATTGATTTGGTTAGGCTGACTGGCCAGCAAGCCAAGGGTCAGCATCTCTAATCCTCCAATGCTGTGGTCACAAGTGAACTCCAGGGCACCTGACTTTTTACATAGGTACTGGGGAATTTGAACTCAGATCCTCAGGCTTTCATGGCAAATACTTTACCTATTGAGTAGTCTTCTCAATCAAATATATAGGATTTTATAATTGGCTTCTTTACTTAGCATGATCTTTTCACTTACTATATATCAGTTCCTCATTCATCTTTTTTTTCTTGAGGCAGGTCAATATGTAGCCCTAGCAGTCCTGGAACTCACTACATAGAGTAGGATGGTCTCAAACTCACACAGGTCTGCTTTGTGAGTGCTGGGATTAAATGTTTGCACCACCATAACTGGAACCTACTTAACTGTTAAAATTGTACGATACTTGTTGTATAAATATAATTTATTCTTTCTACCCATCCATTGCTTATAGATTCATGAATCAACAAACATTTGCTTGTTCTCCCCTTCAGGATCTTATGAATAATTCCACTATTACAACTTGTATATAGGTTTCATGACTACATATGATTTCCTTTTGATGAAACATACCTAGCAGTGGAAATTGGGCATGGGGGTCTTACACTAGATTCTGGAACTAGTAATACTAGATTGCCTCTCAAGGATCTTTCGACTGTCTTAAAAATAGCTACAACCTTCCATATTTCCATCAATGGAGTAAGAGATTTGCAAGTCCTCCACATCCTAGTCAGAAATTGCTCTTCTCTGACCCACTAGCATCTCCAACAGCCACACTGCTGTGTTCATCACTTGCCTAGTTCCTGAGCACTCCCTCCAAGCAAAAAAATAAAAAATAAAAATAAAAATAAAAACGAGGGCAGTGTCCTCACTCCTTGTCCTCACTGCACACCCACCCCTTAGCAGCCAACAATTTTGCTTTCAGGATTTCTGAGTTTGCCTTTTCTAGATATTCAAAATTGTTATGAACTGAGATCAGTTTATCTATAATCTCCAACTTCACATCTTAAACTCCTAATCCCTACTAGATCTGTCTTTACACAGGGGCACAGAGGAGTTAGTTACAGTACAATGAGGTCACAAAGGTAACATTAAGAAGAGTCACCAAAGGTCTCTCTCTTTCTGGACATGCTCTGAAGGAAGGTCACTCTCACTGAAACGGAATTTTCAGTGCCTTCTCTGGTACTTCTCAGCTTCCAGAACTTGGAAAATATTCTTTGTTTAAGCCACCCAGTGTATGGGACATAAGCTTGAGTTGACCCATATACCTATGAGTGGAAGTACAACAGCTAGACTTTCATGACTTCTTTTTCCCCAAAACATAGCATTGGTCCCTGCTATGTTAAGCACCTGAATAAAATCCCTTTGGGAAGGCAATCTATATTTTATCTTGTTAATTAATAGATATTGTTTTCAGTTTTGTAAACAGTAATGTTGAAAAAAATGTCTGTTTCCCTTTCTCTCTGGTATGCAGTAGTCCCCCCTGATCTGTGAGCAACTCATTGGAAGCCCTTCAGTGGAGGCCTGAAACTTCAGACAATACTGACTCCTATTTGTGCCAGGGCTCTTTCTGCTGTAGCTTTGATATCTCTAAATAACTGATAAACTAACTCATAAACAGGGACCAGCAATAAATTAGCAAAAGTAATAAAACATTGATTATGGCAATTTATTCCAGGAATTATGTGGATGTGGTCTCTCTCATAATACTCCCTGAATGTACTCACGCTCATTATGATGATGTGAATGGACACAGTTCACACACAAGTGACAAAATGACATGAGGTGAATGGCACAGACTTTGTGACAGTGTTAGGCTGTTATATAAGGTTACTTGACCACAAGAATGTGATACCACAATAATTTGTCTTATAACCAAGGCAGCATACATGGTCTGGAGCTGGTAGACAAAGGGGTGCCTCACATCTTGAGTGAGATGGAGCAGGGCAGTATGATATTTCATCATGCTTCTCCTAACAATGTGAAATTTAGAATTTATGAATTACCTTGAGTCTAAGACATAAAAAGACAGACAAGGAGTGCTTGTGTATACTCAGGAGTAGAATTTCTAGGCTGCATGGCAATTCTAGGTTTACATTTTGGACTACTTTTCCATAATCCTCCTGACTTTATACTTCCAAAAGGAATGTCTGAGGTTTCCAGTTTCTCCAAATGCTCACCAGCAATACTATGTGTCTCATTTTCTGAAAGTATAATTCTGTTTTGTTGGCTCATGTTGGGGTCTCTCCATGCATTTGTTGGTCATTTATGTATCTTCTTGGAGAAAGGTCTGTCCTGATCTTTATCCTATTTTTATCCTATTTTTAGGTTGACTTCTTGTTGAGTTAATTTTATTGTTAAGTTTTAAGAATTTGAAAATAAATCCAGGACACTAGATCTCTATGACATATATGATCTGCAAATGTTTTCTCATGCTCTGTGGACTATCTTTTAATTTCATGGTAATGTCCTCATAAACACAAATTTTTTGATGACCAGTCAGTTCATTACTTGTGATTTTTGATGCTATATATAAGAAAACAATTCTTAGTTCACAATCATAAGTATTTATAGCTGATATTTCTCATACAGTTAGTTCTTTGACACACCCTGGACAGTTATTCACAGATTGTTTTGTAGCACAAAAAAATAAATGAACCAGAGACTGATATTGGGGCCCAGGCTTCAAGATGAAGATCAGAGAAGCAAAGAAGCCAAGCCAGTAGATCTACCTCTATGGTAATCCTATCTCCTCCTTCTTATATTCCTTTCTCTGCCCAGTGGTATCCTCCTGTCTCTACCTCCCTAGTGCTGGGATTAAAGGCATGTGATCCCATATCCTGAGATCACCTTTGTGTTAGCTGTTTCTTTTAGAACTGGATTAATTTCATGCAGTCAGTGTGGCCTTGAACTAACAGAGATCTGTCTACCTCTTAATCCTGAATCCTGGGATTAAAGATGTGAGCCTGGTTTCTAAGGCAATTAGTATGGCTGCTTTGCTATTTTGATCTCCAGTGGCTATAATAAATCATAAACACTATATATATCACCACAGCGTAAGGTATGACTACACATTCCTTCCCATGTGGATACTTAGTTATCCCATTTGTTTCCAAAGAATTGTACTGATGCACTGGTTCAGATAGATTGTTAATTATGGTTGAATTGTTTTTTATTTCTATACTTCAGAAGCATTTGTACTATCTGTACAATGGAAGCAAGAATCAAATCCATGTGGCTCTGCTTTTGGAAATGTAATCATATTTTGTTCCAACACTTCCAGTTCAAAATGGCATAAAATATTTATCAGCTTTCTATTTTTGTGTTGGGAAGTTAAGCTAGAATTTTATGCTGCTTTTAAAAATTAAATATTGTGTGAATTCATGGCATGAATTTACGGTGCTTGATTTGGATAATTCATAAATGGGGAATGAAACTTTGGGTTTCAACCATTTTCCTTCTTAGCAGCCAGTATTATTAATAAATTGTGACCTTTATTCTTAAATAACACAGGCTGGCATTTGGGTAACTTTTTGAAAGACACACAGAACATAAGCTTGCCAGAGAGACAAGGAATCCCTTCTACATATCTGTTGGATTGAGCTTCTTTTGTTTAGGAATCTTTATTGTTTCCTTTTTTCATATATTTTTTTTCATATATTAGGGTTCCAATTAATTGTTGGAGGTTGGAGAAGGATATTCTCCTGAAGCCAACAATGTTATTCATATGAAGAAACGAGAAAAGAATGCATTCATTTTCTTTCACTGGAAATATTGCCTGGTTATGGCTAGTTAAGATGATCTACAGCCCTGTTTTTGAAGTCCTTGGAACTCAAGGGCCCAGAACCACCAACACCAAAGAAGCTCTTCTTTGGGTATTTGAGATTTCCATCTAGATCGAACAGAAGAATCCCCACCAGCTCATGGATAAGATATTTTAAAGACACTCTACCTGAGGTGCCTGGAATTCACACCCTCCTGAACCAAGTTAACTTCTCTGACCTTCAAGCTTTGACCATACCCTTTCCCTCGCCTGGGTACCTATGTCTGTCCTTTGAGCAAACCCCGAAGAGTCAGTCAAAGGACCATAGCCAGCCTATCTCTGATCAGCTTTCAGATATGCTGAGGGAGGACGACATTGATTTCACTGATTTTATTAAGACCCAGTCTCACCCTCTTTTCACATTAGAAGGCACTGGAGGTGAGCCTTTTCTGCAGCCAAACATACTCTCGGCTCTGGCCACAATAGTGAATGGGAAGAATTTGTTCTACGACTGTGGGAATTGAGAATCACTTCACAGCAGACTTCAGAAACTGAAGGTCGATTCTTTGAAGGAAAATGATCATATCAATACTTAGGTCAACAGAAAAATTCTAGGCAGATTTCTTTGGTTTGAATGCAGTAAATAGTACTTAATACATTTGCCTAATTATAAAAACCATTCAAGATGAACACTCTTAATTCAAAAATTAGAAATCCCTAATTCTCCAAAACCTGAACACTTTTGGGTACAGATATTATATTAAAAGTGGAAAGTTGTACACCATAAACTTCTTTGTTTCATGGTTCTATAAGGATGGAGAGTTGGCTCGGTGGTTAAGAGTGCTTACTTCTCACTGCTTACTGAGTTCTGATCCCAGCACCCACAGCAGAAAGCTCAGCATGTCCAGCTCCAGCAGATTGGATGGAGCCTCTTCTGTCCTCCTTTGAAACCTGTTGACACATACAGACACAGACAAAGATACAGAGATAGGCATACAGACACAAGACAACATACAAAAGTTTAGACTGTGCTCAGAAAATACATATGCAATAAACATATTTGCTCATTAGACTTGATTCCCATGCCTAAGCTATCTCATTACGTGTAGATTAATGTTCTGAAATTTTAAAAAAATTCTAAAATATAAACACTTTTGCTTCCAACCATTTTAGAGAAAGGATAACCTTATCTTAAGCCACATAAAATCAGTAACAACAACATTTGAAAAGTAAAATGTTCATATTGGACGTAAGTGCAATATGAACCTTTTTATACCTTTTTATAACTATCCTTTCCAAATGGGCATGAGGCAGCATGTGTTTGTTGATATTTCCTCCACAGTATTACTCTTTACCTAATCACTCACCATCCAGGACTGACTCTTAGAAATACCATTGACAACTTGTTTCCATTATTTCTGTATATGATCATGTGCATTTCCTTCCAACCCACAAGCATGTCTTTTGTGTTTGGGTTAACTGCTCAGTTTTGAAGGGGTGTAATGTCCTTCGGAAGTTTCCACTTTTTGGTTCACTTGGCACATTATTCATGAGGTGCTTTGGCCCAGAGGTGGAGGAAGGTAGCTACACTTAAATTTTGGTCAAGACATTTTAGGCAGAGACAAGCAGAGTCTTGATTAACCACCCAATTGCTCTTTTGCCCGAAGCCAAAGGGCTAGGAGTCAGAAACTGTTGTACTGGTCAGCTGTTGTGGGGCTAGCAAAGTTGGGAGGAACTAATAGAAGTCCAAACAGAAAATATCCAGAAACAAGCAGCAACCTTCCTGTCCTTTTCTTCCTCACAAGTAAATTGACCTCATTGAATTTCTCATTTTCTTTGTATCTGGCACATTTCCTCCAAATCATTTTCCTTGCAACTGTACAGTTTTCTCTGGTAGGAATTCCTTCATCCTACATTTTGGACTTAATGCATTTTCTGTTTATCCAAGATCCAACTCAAGTTTTACTTTTTTTTTTAAAATCTAACAGAAAGAAACACCCCCACACAAGCAGCACTGTTCTAATGGCGATAAGAAACTTCAGCCTAGTTTCTTAATCTTACTAGTCAGTGTGACTTTGGGTTGGTTATCCTCGGATTTTTAAATTGCAAGAAAGAAAGGAAGGAAGGAAGGAAGGAAGGAAGAAAGAAAGAAAGAAATGAAAAGAATGGGTTATCTATCTTTCTATCTTGATTGACAGTCAGTCTCTTCTTAGGGAGAGTGAAAAAACCAGTACCCCCCAAATGCTCCCTAAAATGCGAATCATTCTATAAGTTTAATTGTGGCATCACTCTTACTATCGTTTATAATTTCTTTTAGTTGAGATTGATTACAGTGCATGTTAGAAAAATCAGCTTGGCTAAATAGAACCTTCCCGCTGAGTTTCTTTTTCTTTTGTCCTCTTCCAGGCTCTTGTTTCCTTCCCCCTCTCCTCCTTTTGTGCCTTGCATTTATACTTGAGGTCAGGTATCCCAGCGCTGCAGAACTTGGCAGTTACACTTTACAGTTTGAGTCATTTAGTAATCAGGGAGAGTACTGGAAGGGCAGCTTTACAAAACAATACCCAAGCTCTTGAAACTAAATATTCAGATTGTCAGGGCCTGAACAAATTCTTGGAGGGAGAGGAGAGCACCAGCGTCTTGGACAGCTGCCAGGAGCTAGGTACCCGCTTCAGAGCCCGCGCCTGAAGGCCGGAACTCTGAATTAAGGAGCGATGGGGCGTGTCCGGAACTCCTGCAGGGAGCAGCGCTGAGCTAGGACTACAACTCCCGACATGCACTTTGGCGGAAGAGGCGTCTACCTCCTCTTGACACCTTTATTCATTCCGGCTTCTTAGAACCAAGATTTCGATCTAGGAAATGAGCAGTAGCAACTTATACAGATTTTAGCCTTAGGTGTTGACAGAAGCATTGAGAACATCTCACCCAATGCTCTTTACTCAAGGGGTGTCCAGCTCATACACCGCGGAACTGCTGTTCCTGTCGGTTGAGTTTCCGGGGGACATTAATTATGGCCGGAGGCTGTGGCGCGACTGTTTAATTCTCCGGCGGCGGCAGCTGGTGGCGACGAGATGGTTCTGTCGGGGCTCATCAGGAAGCTTGGTAACTGTCTCTGTTGCCCAGGGTCGGAGGAGCCCTCGGGTCTTGGCGTGGTGGTCGCGCGGTCACCGCCCAGAGCAGCCTGCACACACTGTGTAGTGCTCGGTGGCTTCTGAGGCACCCGCGGCCTCCAGAACACTTAGTTTCACCCCAGAGCAAACCACTCACATTCACAATAGCTTATGGGTGGGTCGTCTCTTCAGAATTGGAGATGAAATTACTTTGTGCCAACTTCTTTGACAGGCCATCCGCTGGCGGAGATCAGGGAGCGCGCCCTCAAAAGTATCCTGTGCAAGATCGAGCACAGTTTGATCTGCGATGCTGACCTGATTCAGGAAAGGTTGCTTTTTCTCCATTTGCTCGAATGGTTCAATTTCCCATCCGTCCCAATGAAAGAAGAGGTTCTGACCTTGTTAAGCAGATTGGTTAAGGTAACGTTTTGGAGTAAAGCAACCAGACTCAAAATTAAATGCAGCATTTATGGAAAACCATACTTGAGATTTAAAATAAGTTTGAAGACAAGCAGAGGTGATGAATTCTAGTTCACCTGGGCAGATCTTGCTCGTCACTTGTTGTAATAGCCTAATCTCACGTGGTACTGTACCCTGAAATAGAATTACTAAGATATTGTATCTTCTATTTCCGATTATTTGCTGCTTGTTTTTCTTCATTTTTCTCATATTTAATGTTTAATTTAGATGTTTCAGTATTAAAAGAAACACATTTAAATGTGTTTAATTAACATCAGATATAAGCTATTCCATTAAAAACAATGGGTTTTGTTCCTCTACCTACCTTAAGAGTAACTTAATTGTAGGGATCAGTGTCAGTATAAGTTCAATTTTTTTATACCTTTAAATCACTGTCCTTGTGGAGGAATCCTAATGATTTTGGCATCTTGATTTACAGTAAGGATAGGATAAAGTGTCAGTAGAGAAAAGTAACTATATATAAGAGACAAGGGTCAACCAGTGGAGTGTGTGTGTGTGTGTGTGTGTGTGTGTTGGGGAGACAGTGCAGTGATGAGAATGTATAAAAGTGTTGTAATGAAACCCAATTTCTAAGGTCACTATATTAACAATCAAACATTTAAAAATAAAAGAGGAATTTGTAGTTTGTGTTTTCAGTGCTCAGAGTCTTGGCTTCTCTCTCTTAAGATTTCTCTCTCAATTTTGTCTTTCCTTACCTTATGTTTGATTCATGGAAGTTGTTTACCCTGAGACTCAGAATTTGTTTTTCAAAACATGGAATATTTGATGTACCAAAATAACTATGTGTTGACTGTGTGTCGAAAATGAAGTTTCGAACATTTTTGTGTTCACGGCTATTCTCAAGACTTTTTCTCTTACTGTAGCATTCCCCAGCGGTCCAGCACATGATTGACCTTGGTGCAGTAGAGTTCTTGTCTAAGCTCCGTCCAAATGTGGAGCCAGCAATACAGGCCGAGATTGATGGCATTCTTGATGGACTTTTTATTCTCCCTTCAGAAGTTCCTACTCTGTGTTCTGCCACTTATCAAACTGATCAAATTGGTAAATGTTTTTCTGTATTCAATTTTGTTAATTTTTTTTGCTGTGTATTCTCTTTAAAATCTTTATTAGATTTGTGTGTGTGTATGTATCTATGTGAACAGTAATTTTTTTTCTTGTTTTGGGAGATACAGTATTCACAGAACAAGCTAGATTGCCTTTTTTTGTTTTTCTTTGTGTTAATAATCATTGAAAGAGTGGGAGGAAACAAAATAATTTAAAATGAATAATTTTATTTTAGCAGGGGAATTAATAACACAGTAATTCATGTATTTTCTTTTCAGAATTATCACAACAACATGAAGTTTTAACAGGATATTTCTCCCAAGACAAAAGGAATTTCCAGCAGATGGACGTACTGTCAGGGCCAGTGGGTGTGTATAGATGGGGACGTGTTTGATCGGTTGACAGAAAGATCAATGGACTCTTCTTTCTTGCTCCAAAGATACGTTGTGGTCAGACTGGAAAGCCTCAGCACAAAGTTTAATGTTTCATTTGCGTCGTACTAGCTTAGGATTTTGAGTCTGTGTGGTCAGGTTTAAGTGTCACTGACTGTATTGAGCCAGGTAGGCAGGTGTTGGTGCTGTCACTAGATTGAGTGCTTGTTGAACACAAGTTCTTATCAGGTTTGTGCCAGGTATGATGCATGGCTGGTGTCATGGGTGGTACCAGCTTATGAAATGGGATCATCAGTCCAGCTATTCCTCTTGGAGACTCAGGGTCAGCCTAGTTTCCTTTTCATCACAATTTGTCTAACACCCAGTTGACGTAAGATCAGGGCCTCTTGATTTAGCGTTCTCTTCCAGGAGTCTCACTTCCAGGTCTTAGTGTGTGGTTGTCCTATGTCTGGTTTATGCTCTTGTACTTGTGTTGTAGAGACCTTCCTGATGATTCTTTGTAGTGACTTACATTAGTTTGTTTCCTATTGCTGTGATTAATACCATGACCCAGAGCAATCTGGAAGGAAAAGGTTAATTTCATTTTACAGCTTATAGGTATTATTTGCACACTGTCATGTTCGATCCTTTGACATCTTAAGTTTGATGTTCCTTTAACAGGAAACCCAACTGTGAAGTGGCTGAAGTTTTCTGTATTTCCTTGGCTACCCCTGACCACAACAGATAGACATGTTCTTTCCTCCAATGAAAGGTACAGTTCTGATGTATTATAGGTCTTTTTGGTTCTTTGTAGCCATAAACAATCTGATAGTTACCACAATATGTTTTCATCTGGAAATGGTAACAAGTATTGAAAAGAGGTACAGTTTTCAGTATTAAAAAAAAAAGGCCAGAAAATGGTTGTATGTCTGTATCTTTGAGCAATCTACTTGCCCATTTTTCCCTCTCAGATAGGATATCATGTAGCCTAAGATGGCCTCAAACTTGCTACTTGTAGTCGAGGATGACCTTGACCTACTGACTCCTCCCTTCCGCTTTGCTCCTCTCTTGTACCGTGGTGATAAACATGCACTATACACCTGGCTCACTCAGTTTCTCTTTGTGATTGGAATCTTACATAATCTTTCATAACATGCTAGCTCTTATGGTGTAGATTGTCTGGTCTGATTGCCCATTTCCTGTGCCCTTCATAAACAACGATGGAAAACATAAATAATCTTTTTGATAAAATATATTTTAAAACGTGGGCTCCATTAGGAGAAAAACTTACCACTGTTGAGAAGGTTGGAGATAACCGCACTGATCTTCTCTATTGTGTCCTGATTTTATTACCTTCAGAAGTAGAGGGCTGATATATAAAAGTTTGCAGAGTTTTGTTTATTGTTTTTGTTTTTTAAAGTTTTTTTTTAATTATTATTATTATTTTTTTAGGACTGACCATAGTGGAACTCACTTTTAATACAAGTACTCTTTAGGCAGAGACAGGTGCATCTCTGTGAGTTTGAGGCCAGCCAGGGCAACATATTGAGACTCTTTCTTAAAAATTAAAAATAGAGCAAGTCTTATTTGTATTTTTAATTATATATGTCTGTGTGTGGGTTTGTGCATGTGTGAGTGCAGGTGCCAGAGAAGTCCAGAAGAGGGCATCTGATCCCCCAGAGCTGGAGTTACAGGTTCAGAGCTGCGTGATGTGGGTGCTGGGTATTGAACATGGCTTCCTCTGCAAGAGCAGCATGTGCTCTTGAATACTGAGTTATCTCTCCAGTCCCAGAGAGTGTTTTTAATATCCATATTCATTTGATACGATTTCATTGATATCACAATAAATGACCTGCCTCTTTCGATAAGGTGTGAATTTATGCAAAAAATCCAACTTGAAAGAGTTAAGGCAAGATACAAGTGATCCTGATAATGCTCCCATCATTTTCTTAGGGGAAAGTATTGTATAGGTAATGCGCACCTTAGAAAGAGTTGTGAGTCAGTACCTAAGGAAGAGGTGGCCCAACCCTAGGTGGGTTGTGGACAATTGCTGCATCCTCAGGTAAGTAGAAGCTGAGGGGTGTGGGATAAGAAGACACCTAGCTAGAATCGGGAAGATGACTAGGCTGTTCTCTTTTCTTTGAATTAGAAAATCGTGTTTGACCTCAGCAGGCCCATTTGGTAGAACCGTGAGTTTCCACACTCAGTGGCTGATGTGATAGAGTTGCTGTTCTGAGTGTAGTCTGGTGGAGGATCAAAGCCAGCAAGCAGTCACTGCGTTACAAGTGTAGGCATCTGGAAGGAGCTCCTCCTCAGAGTTCACTATGAAAAGATGGAGGCTGCGTCACCGGAAATAGTGATGCTGCTGCTAAGCCTTAGGTGTAATGGAAACATTTATGCCACCAGCTGACATAGGCAGGTGTAGGAGGACGCTTCTGACGTCTAACTCTGTTGTCCTAGCTCTTTGAGAAGTAGTAACCACACTCTGATCTGGAACACATGTGAGCTTCTGAAGGATGTGATCATGCAAGACTTTCCTGCTGAGATTTTCCTTCAGAGACCAAAGATTGTGCAGGTAAGGTCTGCAATTGCTTTAGGTTTTCTTTTTTAAAAAACAGAACAGTTTATCTCATCACAAATTAGCAAATTGCATGGCAGAGTAATAGTCTTTTGGAAGAGAGCTAGTATTAATGTATTTAAAAAAGTGAAGTATTGAGTTATTTAAGCTGCTTTCTCTTCAGCTTGTCTGTATAGTTACAGTTCTTTTAGTGGACAGTAGTTTCATTGAGTACATTCTCTTAACTTTGCCTCTCTCAAATTGTCAGTTTTGGATTATCTCCTTTTTTAAGATTTAAAGTTTTAAATTGGTTGTGTCTGTTGACACACATACCAGAGTGTGCTCATGGAGGTTAGAAGACAACTTTATGGAGCTGATTCTCTCCTTCTGCCTTGATGTGGGACCTGGGGATCAAGCTTAGGCCACCGGGTGCATGGTAAATTCCTTTACCCACTTAGTCACTCACCCTACTCATTTATGGGTAATCTAAGGGAGAGCATAAGCGTTGGAAGTTAAGGGTGGGCAGCAGTAACCTTTGAGTATCTTATATTCAGGGCACAATGCTGGAGAAGTATGTTACCAATGAGCAATGTTGACTATTGCTTTTCCTTTGTGCAGTCTCTTGCTTCTGTCATAGAGAGATATCCAGGTGGGGACTGTAATATATTCATAGCATCTAGTAATACCTGAGGGCTCTTGGTCCTCACTCAAGCTGAATCGACCCCAGCAATTAGCAGTGAGGGCACCTACCATCACAGATGGCAAATGGAAACATGCAAACAAAAAAAGCTGTTCTTTGCCAAAGCCGAAAAGTGCTTCAGATGTGTGAGGTGGAAAGGACTTGCCAGGATTCTGGGTGCTGTGCAGTGTGATGGGACCTTGCTTCTCCTAGGTGGGGTGTTCTACAGATATTAGAAACAGGAAATACTGACTAGTCACCCTTTTTAGTATTTTCATTTCATGTTTATAAATGTTTTATCTGCATGTCTGTCTGTCTATCACGCGTGTGCCTGGTGCCCATGGAGTTCAGAACCGTATGGGTGCTGGGAATTGAACCCAGGTTCTCTGCAAGAGCAAGAAGTACAATTAAATACTTCGAGCTGTAGTCGGCTTTTACAAATTGTTGTTGAGGTGAGGTCTGGCTGTGTTTCCTAGGCTGGTCTCAAACACATGTGGGCTCAGTTGTACTGACTGTCTGAGTATCTGGTCCTGTGGCAGGCATGTGGCACACCTTGACTTTGTGCAGTTGGCCCCTCCTTTTACTTTTTCTGAACTCTGGGCATCAAACTCAGGGGTCAGGCTTGTGTGGCAAGAGTTTTGACCCTATGGCCCTAGTTTCCTATTTTATCAAAGTTTGCAACCTTAGGTTTTCTTTGATTAGTCACCCTTCCTTACTTAAGTGCCACATCCTTTTTTCTTTTTGAATGTAGTTCTAAAAACATTAATTAAAAAAAAACAACATAGATGCTGTTGTTTATGTCCTGGAACTTGCTGTGCAGGTCAGACTGCTGCCTTAAAGTTGCGATTGAACACCTCCTCCTGCCTCTGCCATCCAAGTGCTGGAATCCTGGGCTTGCCCACCAAGCTCGGTGTCGTCTATCTCTGTAACTCCTTTTGCTCCCCTGTCTCAGGGCCTTTTGTGTCTGGTGAAGCTGGCCTTTGGGGGAGATGGAAAGCATCGCGTGGCGTTGCAGTCGGTGTCCTGTTTGCAACAACTGTGCACGAGTTTAAGGAACAGACTCAACTTTTACCGAGACCCCAACCTTTTCTCAAATAAACAAGGTACTTTGCTTGTGTCTTCACCAGACAGTGATGTTCTTTATCTTCTGAGAAACTGTCCACTGCACTTGAAAGTTTGCTGTGTATGGAGAAATGTCATTGAATCCTTGAATAGAAGCTAGACAAATGACAGAACCACCATGATCCTGTTTTTTTTCTAAATCGAAGTTTGAGTTACTAAGAAAAAGACTTTCATACAGATGGAGGTGTGGGCACTAAGAAAGGAAGAGACACACACTGAAGGACAGTGGCACACACGACAGGCTGGTGCCAGCTTAAAGAGGTTGGTTTTAAGGGTCTCAGCAATGGCTGTGTATGTGATGTTGGTGGCTTTTGAAGTTACATTGCTCAAAGGACTTAATTATATTAGGATACTTATCTTTTATCTAAAGAACTTTTCTGAATGACTGTATGTGGCTCATGAGTGCATTGTGTGGGATTACAGGTTCATAAAGTAGGTCAGGAAAGGTCAATGGACTTCTGATTAGGAGGGCGAGTCGTTCATGGTTCATAATTTTCTGGGATTTTTAAAGATTAATTTCTATTGTTAAAAACAACACATAGTTTTGGGTTTACATGTAAGTGAAGGAAGCCACAGGGGTTGGATCCCCTGGAGCTGGAGTTCCAGACACACAGGGTCCCCCTGATGTGGGGGTTGGAACCAAGCCTGGGTCCCGAGGAAGAGCATCGAGCATCCTTCACTGCTAAACTGTCCAGTACCCTGGCTGCTCTCACCCTCATCTCCTTTCCTTCATTGGCTTCCCCTCTGAGACTTCTGGCTTCTCATCTTAAGGGTGCATAGCAGAAGTTCCATTTTCTGAAGCTTCTTCGTGGTGCATTTTCTTGTGCAGACATTTATAGATGCTTCTCTGTTTATCCCTAGGTTCTCTATCCTTATGGGCCTGGGGACTAGGATTCAGAGTATGACAATTCATGTGGGATTTAGGGAATTTTAATACAAGGTATATTTAATACAATTTTGTTAACAAATTGTTTGGTGTGAAAAGCACTGATTTGTATTTTAGCAAAACTTTGTTTATGCTTTTTGGAGTTGTAGCATATGATATGCTAGCAGCCACAGGCTTTTCACAGGAAAAGTGCCACCTAGTGGACAGATGGGTATATAGGGTGGCCTAGGCCGAATGGTCTTTACAACCTGATTTCTTTACCTGATTTCTTTGAGCCTACACACTATGCCTTGACAGGTGAGTACAAAACTCCAGTGATTTGTTACCCTGTTTTACTGTCTCCTTTTACGTGGGAACTTCACTCGTCCTCAGCTACTTGAGTGTTTGTAATTTACGTTGTAATTGCTATGGACTCTCATACTATTCGTGGGATATGGCTTTCTTATGGGGCTAAGCGTTTCATAGCTTTGAAGTACTGCAAGAGGTGCCAGCTGTTAGTTTTTGCTCTTCTAAATCTATCTAACAATGTATCTGTGTATCTATTGTGTGTTTATTATTATCTACAGCTGTTGGTAAATGCATACACATGTGATATGAAATGATACTATGTCTTCTTTCACTATCATATGTCTTTACAGATATATGTGAACATGGACATTTATTTTTTGAGGCGGGGTCTCATGTAGTTCTTGCTGTTCCAGAACTTGCTCTGTAGACCAGACTGGCCTTGAACTCATAGAGATCTGCCTGCCTCTGCCTCCCAAGTGCTGGGATGAAAGGCGTGTGCCACCAATGCCCAGCTAATGCTCACAGTTTTACAGTTCACAATTTTATAGACACATTTTGTTACCCTGAAGAGAGGCATTAAGTAATAACTCCCTATTTCTTCTTTCTTTAAACCCCGTTATGACCTGTATTTTATTGTGAATTTTGTCTAGTCCAGATACATGTGAGAACATGTAGAATTTGGCATTTTGTGCCTGGCTTATTTTCTTGGTAATATTTTAAATCTATGTCTTCATTATACCACATATGAGTATTTTATTTCTTCCTGTTCCTGAATAGTCTTCCATTGTATGTGTGTACCATATTTTGTTTATTCATTGTCTCCCGAGGGGCATGTGTGTTGTATATATCTTGGATCATATGTCAGTGTACAGTGTCCTACATGTGTGTGTTTGAGTCTGCTATGCATGTAGGAATGGTTTTTCTTCAGCTTTGGAAGGTCGACAAGCCCTTCATGGTATCTGCACCATTTTACATTGCTACCAGTACTGCATAAAGCTTCAGCAATTACAGTTACTCATTCTTGCTTGCTCTTGCTCTTTATCATAGGTGCCAAGTGGTTTATCACTGTCCTTTGATTTGCATCTGCAGATACTAACAATGGGTGACAAACTCACTAGTGGTTTTTCATGTGCTGGTTGTTGTTTCTATGTCTTCTTTGGAGAAATGGCTATTAAAGTCCTTGTCCATTTTTTTTCAGATGGTTCTTTGTTTACTGTTGAGTTTTAGGAGTTATTAATATATTCAATATTGATATAGCCAATATTGATATATTGGCTATATACTTGCAAATATTTTCCCAGTCTATTTTTTGTCTTTACACTTTCTTGTAACTTATTTTGTTGCCCAAATGAAAAAGTGACGCCGTCAGTTTATCTGTTTTACTTGTTTGTACATACTTTTGGTTTCGATATCTAGGGAGTAATTGCTTTGAGGATTTTTCTGTTTTGGGCTGGAGGAACACTTATGGCTTTAGCTCATATTTAGATTGTTTCATTTTGTTTAATGTTTGAATGTGGTCCAAGGCAGGGGTGCTTTGAGAGCTTAAAACTGGGAGGTGTTAGCAAGTGTTGTTCTGCTTCACAGTCTTGCTGTCTCTACCCAGAGTTTCTTAAAATCATGCCAGCAATGTGTTGTGTGAATATTTGTTGGAAGACTGACCTTCTCTTTGAATTTTGTCCCTGCAGAATCGCTCTGTCTCTTGTTAATTTTTCTGGAAGACTGGTGGATATAATTCACATTATCAGAAGCCTGTTTCTGCTAAGGGGTAATTGCAGTTCTTTATTTCTCCAGATACAATCTCGCAGAATTCTTCTTTGTCTTACTGTCATGAAACAAGAGGTACTTACCACTCCCCAAATCCATCTCCAGGAAGCAGCAGCCCTCGGCCTTCTGTGGTTGGGCGTACAGGCCAGCGGCCCCGAGGAGATGGTCAGGACTGGGATGCGGTGTCTTCCAGGTGACTGGCTCCTGTGTCTGTGTTTGTATTTTACGAGGAGGGAATTGTTCCTTCCTGTCTTTTCTTGAACTATTGCTCGTTTAAACTTGTTTTGATGGGTTTGTTATCATGATCTGCAGGTTAACAGGTATACCTTGAAACAGGAATACTCTGCACTCAGTACCATTTATACTTTCTTTCTGACTCTCTCTGTTACCAAAAACAGCGTGTTGGCAGCATTTTACTTTGATCTGGCATTCTGGCAACCAAGGCCGTAAATATTGTAACGCAGTAGCCTTTCCTTGCATGTTGTCCAGTAAGGTAGCCTGTGTCTTGGCTTGGTTGTTTGCTGCTGCCCTACAAGCTCACACAGATTCATGTACTCATGAGCATGGTGTTAGTACCACATGCCCTACGTTCTTGATCTCTTAGTCACCTTCAGACAGTTTTATAATCGGATAGGCATTGCTGTTACTGCCATTATTTACAGAAACGCCTGAAACCGTGGCGCTTGCTAAGGAGTAAAGTTGGGGCTGTGTATAGCAAGAGTAGAGTGCTTGGGTGGTTGACTGATGACTTACAGGTTTTCTCTTTACCTTGCTATGGGGTGGTTGACTGATGACTTACAGGTTTTCTCTTTACCTTGCTATGGGGTGGTTGACTGATGACTTACAGGTTTTCTCTTTACCTTGCTATGGGGTGGTTGACTGATGACTTACAGGTTTTCTCTTTACCTTGCTATGGGGTGGTTGACTGATGACTTACAGGTTTTCTCTTTACCTTGCTATCAGGCGTGCTTTACGGCCTTGCTCTCCATGTGTGAACAGCCTCCTCACAGAGTCTGCCAATACTGAGACAAACTTGAGTGGTTTACTTCAGTGTTTTGGGATGCTTGGGATCTTGGAGCTAAGAAATAAGGAAACAGCCATACAATTCGTTCAGTTTTAAATGTTCTAATAGCATATCTCAGTGATTTAGCTATAGTTGTGGATAACAGAGGTCAGAATTTTGAGGACCCAACGTAAGAATTTTTTTGATGGAGAAAGCCTTTCCATAATCATTACATGATGTTGAATATACCAGTAAAGTAATCCATTTCCATGGTATCTTTGAGGCCATTCTCCCGTTTCTCACATTGGCTTACTTAGAACATTAGCTGAAACTCACAGAAACCCTCGGCAACTTCATAAACTGGTTTTGTCCTCATGACTTGCTCCCGTGAGTGCTGTGTCGTAAGCCTCCTTGTTTCATTTGAGAGATGAGTGGGTTATCGCTGTGCATGTTTGCCGCTATTGGAATGCCGTGTTTCAGAATCGTCAGTATGAAAAGCAAGGTATAAGTCAATGGATGTTTTGCTTCGTGTTCAAGTTTTCTTTTGTGGTGTTGCAGTTGACAGCCTAGTGCATGATAGGTCAGCGCGTGTCATTGAGCTGCATCCCGTATTCCCTCAGGTACAGTCTCAAGTTCTCTATATGGAACTTGATCCAGTTTGTTAGAATTCTCACACGATTCAGTGTGATTGTGAGTGGGGTGAGATCTGCTTACTCAAAGTCTGCCTTTGTTCACTTTGCAGCGGAAGCAGCAGTCACGCGCATGTGAACTCTAGGCTGTCTGCACCTTCTTTGGACGTGGCCCATGTGGATCTGCCGGAGCTGGAAGTGGAGGACGCCCTGGAGCTGCAGTTCCAGCAACTCAGTCTTCCCCAGTTCTGCATCTCCATCCTGGAGGCCGCCGCACCTCTGCTGAGAACAGGTCAGCTGTGTCTGGAATCCCCTTTCCTGCACATGTGTTTTTGTCTCCTATGGCTGACGTGCTTGTTCTCTTTCCGCTTAAGGGTTTTAGTGTCCATTTTTACTTCTCTTCCCTAAGAAATTAATAAGCCCCCCCTTTTTACTATACTAAATGTGGGTGCCATCGTGATATTCAGATAGAATATTCTATTCATAGTTTTTTTATTGTCATGGGCTTCTTCTATATTTTAAATATAAACACTAACTATAAAATTTAGGTGAAAAAAGTTAAGAAAGATACATTAAGACCAGCAAAAAAAAAAATTCACTTTCACCCTTTAGTCACTGAGTTACTCTCTGCTTCTCACACTTAACATTCATGTCTTTTAAAGAGAGGTTTATTTTTATGTGTATGCGTGTTGGCACTTGCGTGGAGACCAGAAAAGGACATTGGGCTCCCTTGAGTGAGTAACAGAAGATCATGAGCCACTATGTGGGTGCTGGGAACCAAACCTGGATCCTTCTCTAGAGCATCAGTGCTCTTAACTGCTGAGCCGTCTCTCTAGCCACATTTATATCTTATAAGCCAGGAAATGGTAACCAAACCCCTTAACTGGATTCCTAACCTTTATAACAATGTATTTTTCTTTAAAAAAAAACCTCAAATATTCTGGGTCACATTTTAATCAGAAATATTAAGTATGCTTTTCCAAAAAAGTGGTAACAACAGTAACACTATGACTCCTCTCCCAGAGTCTATTAATTAAGCCCTGTGTTGAGTCCCAGCCTGCTGAGTCATTGGTGTTAGTATCCAGGCATCTGTACTGGCCTGTCCTTGGGGTTCTGACAGGATATGCCCTCAGCCACAGCCACTAAGAGCACCACCTGTGCACATTCACTATGTTCCCTTTTAAAATGGCCCTGCCCACCTCCCATCCCTCTCTCTCTTTTGTCTTCTCCCTTGCTATTCCTCTCTTTCTCTCTGTTTCTCTCTTTCTTCCTCTCCCTCTCTGTTTCTCTCTCTCTCTCTCTGTCTCTGCCCCCTCTCTCCCGCTTTCCTGTCTCCCCTGCTGCTCCAGTCTTTGGAGGCCCGTCTCCCTGCTTCCCTTTCCCCTTTTTGTCCTTTTCCCCTAATAAATAAACCCCTCTGCTTGAACTCTGTTCATGGTGTCTTTCTCTCTCGAGCCACTTTTCTTAATTGATAATTGATACTTGATTTCATGAGCATTATTTCCTGTATTTGTCAACAACCCATTTTCTTCCTCAGCAGTGGTAGTTAGGATTTTTATCCTCATGTTTTCAAAGGAGAAAACTAGGGTTTAAAATGATTTTCAGAATTACCCAGTGTCAGATGACCAACAGCAGGGACTTGACCAAAGCTCTAAATGTGAGGTCTCTGCTTTGCAACATTTTTCATTGTAAACAAAGTATTGGAGGCAGTAATGATTTTTATTCTGCAAATCTATACATTCGCCCTCAGTTTTGGATATTGAACCAGGTTTTTATGTTTTCTAGGCAAGCACTCACCCCTAAACCTACACATTTTAGTAGTTGATAAACTTGTCAAGATATAAATATAAGCAAGTTTTGCCCTTGTTAGTTTAATTATCAACAAAAAAATTCCTGTTATTACTAGTTAAACTTCTAAGGTTTTCTTTTGTTGTTGTTTTCCTACTTGGAAGTGATGGAGAAGAAAGTAAAGCAAAGATATAAATTTGGGAAACATTTATGCCTCGGAAAACCCTGTCCCCTTCTTTGCCCCAGTGGGGATTGTGGCTTCCAGGAGTGTGAGTGTGTATGCTTTCACATGCTGACAGTGTCATGTGATAGGAGAGTTGAACTTTGGCATCATTAAGTGTTTTTGTTTATTTGTCTGGTATAGTGGGAAGAACAGTTTTAGACTTAATGATTTTCCATTTAACCTTTCTTTAATTTGCTGTAAAAAGTCAGATTGATAATTATAAAGCTATATCTTGCACATAAAAATTTCTAAATGTTCCCTTGCCCTTTTGCAGTAAATTATTGCATAATTTGAAATTGTTCAGTATTGTAAGAGGTACAGAGAGAGAGCTTGCTCCAGCTGTTAATGAAAAAAATGAATGTAGGTTTCTGTGATTCAGGAGTTTGTTTAACTAATAATTCATTAGGAGCTAACCTTTAAGATAAAGGATAGGACAGAGTTATTTGAAAATTTGCCTCACTGAGAATTTTGGAAATCTCCACAAAGAAAGGAGATTAACGGTTTCTCTTAAAGGAGTGTTGGTTTTGTTCTTTTGAGCTGGTCTGGTAACGAGGCCAAGAACAGGTTATGTAACCCAGTGCTGGCATTCCAGGTGTGTACTACCATGTCTAGTTATCACAGCATCGCCTGTAATATTTGTGGGTAGTGGTTTTTTTGTTGTTTCTTAGGCACAGTCTCAGGTGTCCCAGTCTGTTCTTAAACTTACTACATAGCTTAAGATGACTTTGAACTTCTGATTTTCATGCCTTCACCTCTTGAGTAATGGGACCAGAGGTGTGCTTTACCACACCTGGTGTAGGCCATACTGGGAATGGAACCCAGGGCCTTACGCTAGGCAAGCACTCTACCAACTAGCTACATCTTTAGCATTGGATGGTATTTCTTGTAATCTCTTTAGATATGATATAGTGTGGGTAGACATCTATTCTTTTGTCACTGAGGTACAGAATTAGCTTTCTTTCTATGTGATTCTTATGTGTGAAAATACTCATCTGTGACAAAGCTTAAATCTTGTGGTAATAGACAGAAGTGATTAGAATGCATTCTCTAAATTTGCTTGTCGCATACAGTGTGTAACATGGATAGTTTCTGAGTTTGAAATTGCTTAAATCTATTTCATGGTAATTTTGGTTGTTTCTACTTTCAAATGACTTTTCCACTCGTGAGCACATTTGCTTTTTTTTTTTTTTTTTGTCGTGAGATTGTGACATCCTCATTCATCTTGCCAGCAGTCTTAAAAACATCAAAGATGGGGAAATAGGACTTGGAGAGCATGCCTAGCTAGAGGTCCAACTGATTATCTGAAATGGAGTGACTTTCTTTTCTCTCGCCTTTCTCCTGTTTCTATGTCTTAGGCAGCAGAGAAATGATCATAAGAGTTCTGGAACTGCTTGCAGAGGACATGATGCTTATTGGACAAGCAATTTCACCGGAAGTCTGGGATGACAGCAGCCTCTTTGCTATAGATGTGGTAAGACTCATCGTGTTCAGGGTGCAGTAGGTTGTACTTTCTGGTGATGGACTGTGATATGGAAGTATAAGCCAAATAAACTCCCACTTCCCCCAAGTTGGTTTGGTCAGTGATTTTGTTTACCACAGAAAAAGGAAGCAAACTATGACAGATGTTTGTTCTCCACTCTTGTGTATTTCATTTGGTAGAAATACACAGTAGCTTCAGGAATGCTGTTTTATAGCATAGCATTTAGGAAATGTATAAATTATCAGACTATGGTTGTTTTTGGTGCTCGAGATTGGACCCAGGACTTGTTGCACAAGAATTTTACCACTGAAACTCATTCTCAGCCCTCAGTGCATTCTTATGTAATTGCAAACTATACCTTTTTTTTTTTTTGACATTTCAGTGTAGCATAATTCCTTTGTCATTTTTATCTTTTATTTTGCAATCATCTGAGAAGTGTTTTTCTTGAAAGAATGATATTGTCTCTTTTGTTTAATGTCAATTAGTTATGTATGTTCTCATAATTTCCCTTTTCTTTTTGTTTATCCTGTTAGGGAAGTGTTATAATAATTTATTAGTCATAGAAAACATATATTGCTTTTAAGATAAATTGTTTGGGTTTTGTAAATGTTGGGGATGAAACCCAGGGCTTTACATATGGTGGGCATGTCCTTTCCACCTCGCTGTATCCCTAGCCCATGTGATGACTTGTAGTTAATGAATTTTCTTTGTTATTGTGATTATGTCTATCTATATTTAGTTAAGATTTGTTTGAGCTGTTAGAAAATGGGCTGTTCGTAATCCTTGGGAATAGAAGTCAGAACATAAAACACGAGTAAAATACATACAGTGCAGATATTTACATAACAGACAGTTGTGTGTTAATTAGCTTTCTCATGCTATCATGAATGCTTAAGATAATTAACTTGTCAAGGGAAAAGGTTATTTAGACTTACAGTTTTGGAGCTAAAGACTAAGTAGACCTAGTTGCTTTGGGTTTCAGGCAGGTGTGTGATAGAAATGGTGGTCTCTGTATGAGGTTACTTTGCATACCTCGCGGTCAGAAAGCAAAAAGAATGGGGAAGAGGTTAAGGGTCCTTCAGTCTTCTTCAAATGAAAGATTCCTGGGACTTAAAAGATATTCCACGGGGCTTTACCTCCTGATAGCTTTACCCTGGAGACTAAACCTTTAACATTTAAACCTTGGAGGCCATTAAGCTTCTAACTATAACAGAACCATGTATACAAATACCGATGGTATTATTTTTAATGATACATGGAAAGATAAATAAATTATATAGGTATAATAGTTTTTTTTTTTTTTGAGACAGTCTCATGTATCCGAGGCTGAGATCCCTACTTGCTGTGTAGGTGTGTAGTGAAAGATGGTCCTGAATTTCTGATCTTCTTCTTCCCAAATGCTGGGATTACAAGCATGAGATACCTAGACAAGGCACTAAATTTAGAGCTTTCTGTATGCTGAAAGATCATGTAAGCAACTGAACTACATCTCTAGTCCCAGATACAGTAATCCTTCATCTTTTTTCTTTTAAGTTCTGCTCCTTCATAGTAGTTTTTTCAAAAAGTTTTTTTTTCACATATTGAATGTTTTCAGCAAGTGATTTTATCCTTAGAAATGTGAGGAGTGAATTATCTGTTTCTTCTTAAATTAACTTGAAAATTCTTGGCCAGAACATTTATCTGTGAAAGTTAGTCATTCACTTTTTACTTGTGGTTGGTGACTCAATGGATTTTTTTTTTCTGTAAAGGTTAAATCTGTTATACAAGTACCAGTTGGTACATAAGAAATGCTAGGTCAAGTGTCAGTACTTGAAATTATACATGATTTACTTAAGAATAAATATCTCCTTGATAAAAGCTATTTTCTTCAGGATTATATTAGAAGAAGCAAAAACCTGAAATTTCTTTTTGTTGCTACTGTGGCCAAATTTAAGATGAAAGAATATTGTTGTTAACTCATTAAATGAATAACACTGTATTGTTTCAATTTAGAAATTTAGTACTCACGGATATATAATCATATTTCAAGATAGTTCTAAATAGTTCATTCATGTCTAACATTCTGTAATTCAGTTTTGTTAAGCACAGTGTAATGAATCTTCCCCTAAAATTAAATACTTGTATTCATTTGAAGTAAATAAAAGAAAATTGTTTTTGTTAAAACAGAAAGTTTATTGCTAAGCACTTGCCAAAATCGCGTTTTTCCAGAGTACCCCATTCTGCTTTGCATACAAAATCAGGTGCGGTTTTCCT
Source organism: Mesocricetus auratus (assembly GCF_017639785.1). Lineage (NCBI taxonomy): Eukaryota > Metazoa > Chordata > Mammalia > Rodentia > Cricetidae > Mesocricetus > Mesocricetus auratus. Next base: position 40,414,202 of record NW_024429198.1, read on the forward strand.
TATACACACGGCAATTAGGTCAAGGAGCTGCCTTTGTTTCAGATAATGTCCAACTCCTCCTGTTGGCCTTGATTTTTGTTTCATTTCAATCTCTGTGACACTGCCATTGTAGCTCACTGGCAAGCAGTCCTTTTTTTTTTTTTTTTCTTTTTTTTGTCTTCTGGTCTCACTGTTTTAACTTCCCAAGCAGTTTGCAGTGAGTATCCAGTGTCCTTAATCTGCAGGTGATTTTCCATTTCAGTTTTTATGTGCACTGTGCTGGGAGTAAGACTTGGAGTGGGTTCTGTCATTGTTCTACTGTGCTGTCCCATGGAAGCCGTCCTGTCAGGAACCCAGTAGTTTAGAGAGCATGTCAGATATGCCTAGATATATTTTGGTCTATATTGCCATGACTTGGCAGATCAGTTCATTTATGCTTTATGATGTTCTTTACATGTTATTTATACCTTTCAATAAAAAGGATGCAATGTCCTGGTTAACTGGTAAGTTACATGGCAATTTATAATGGTAAAATATTTTCCACTTGAAACAACATTACTACTTGAGAAGAAAGTTGACATAATTAGATAATTTTTTCTTTTAGATAGTTGGTTTCTGTTTTATTATTTAATAACATTTAGATCAATTTGAGGCTATATCTGCTAAGTTGCTTCCTCTATCCCATTATGTTTGCCTTTGTATTCAGCACATAATCAGACACACATTTGAAGTAAGGTCCATATGAATGTGTGCTCCAATTCGGGAAGTTAGGCAGTGGAAACAGGGAGGAGTTTATAGTCCATTAAGCTTTTGTTATTTTATTGTTTTTGTTATCATTAGTTAAGAGTTTTCATTCAAAAAAAAAAAAGAGTTTTCATTCAATACTCAGAGCTGGTAGCATTTCTTTACAATGCCAATGCGTTTGTTGTTCCTTTGTACTTTTTATTATCATCCGTTGTTGGTTATTTTTGTTGAGTGGCATAAATTTTGTGTTAAATTGTTAATGATAGCATTTTAACACTAATATTTTATCTGTTCTCAATGACATTTGTATGTTTACATGCAAAATTGATTGATTTTTTTTTTTTTTTTGCCTTGTTTGAATGTTTTCAGAAAGAGAAACTGCTCCAAGTATTGGGGTCCCTTGGAGAAACCATGTGTTACCGTAAAACCAGTTTTAGCTTGGAGCAAGCAGAGCCTCTGCTCGTACACCAAAGGATGGCATTCGTCAGCATCGCACTGTTCACGGTTCGACTCTTGCAAACCCTTCTCCCTGTTGAAAAGGTAAGGGAGTTAAGGCTGGGTGCGTGCACTGAACTTGTAAATAAGTGACTACTTAGTGGTATGAAGGCTTTAGGATACTTTCAGAATATATGTGGTACCCTGCATGACTTGACCCTGGGAACCTGACAGGGGTGATGAGAGAATGAAAATAGACAGGCATACAGACCCATGAAGAGAAAACTGGGATCAGGTGGGCCATGTGCTCACACATTCACCCAAGGCTTCCTCTACTCCTCACAACTTCCCTGTTTTGTTTCTTAAATGTTGTGGCTTGACTTCTGGTTCAGTGGCAGGCAGTTCTTTGTGATCTCTGGAATCTAGCTAAGGAGAGAAAACATGTGGCCCCTGGCCTAGGTGATTGGTTTATCCTGCTCAAAAACTAGGAAAGCTTGAAAATCAGTAAGATCTTTCCCATGAAACAGGCCCCCCTCAGGGCTGCTTGTAAGAGGCCTGCTACAAGCAGCTGCTGTTCGCCTTGTCCACCAAGTGGCAGGGCCAGAGCTGTTTCCTGAGGTGGTGCCTAGCCAGTTCTGTAGTGGCCAGTGCTGTACTACCAAGGAGTCCCCTTCCAAGAGGGCATATGCCACCTCAGACCCTGGTCTCGAAGACGAGGGCTCTGTAGCCTAGGGCGGGAGGCTGGCTGCATTGTCCTGCTGTAGCCTGTTGCTTCCAGAGATGAAGCTCAAGCCCAAGACCACTGCCCCAACACCTCCTACACCTGGGGAAAAGAAGGCCTCGGCAAAGATCTGGGCAGGCTGACTGGAAGTCCAGGAACTATTTCAGTGTGAGCAGGTCAATGGTGACTATAGTGACCCGCTACATCAACCCCAAACTTGTGGAACTCTGAAAACCTAAAGAACCCGGACAGTTTGGGAGATGAGTACAATCCGTTTAGACAGACAGTTCACAGGGAAAATACTGCCAGCAAAATCTCCATCAGAGTACTAAAATACAACTTCAAAGTACGAGCATAACTGCCTCTTGTGGGCTCTACCTGTCCCATATTCACACCTAGCACTTAGACATTCGATCTCTCTCTGTCTCCCCTTCCCTCCCTCCCTCTTGTTCTTTGCACATTCTCTGAGACCTACACAACTTGGTCCTGGAAATCTGATTGGGGTGACAAGGACAGACACAGACACATGTACAGACAAGCTAAGATTGTTTGGGCTGTCCACTGTAATAGAGACACTGACACCAACAGCCACCCTGAAACTCAGTGTGAGGAGGTGGTTTATTGTATATGAACAAGGAAGGCAGTTTTGCTAGTCTGGGTAGGAAATCAGTCTGTAGGGGAACAAGCTCAGGCTATAGTCATCCGAGAGGAAGCTGTGGTTTCTAGGTATATCTCGGAATTTGGCTGTTAATAGTAAAATGTTACACATCATTCATGTACAGATATTTTATAGTGTAGTTATTAAAAAACCAAACAAACCCTGGCTGACTTTAATGGAAGTGTCAGTTAATGTATTAACGATAACCTCAGAGGACACCAACAGCCATCAATATCCCGTCTGGAAATGAAGCCAAAGCAACATCCTCTTGGATTAGTTTAACCAAGAGCGAATCTAAATTTGAATTCCACGCTTTCCTTTCTGTGCACTCTGCCTATCTGTGGTTTGTAGTTACTGGCCTGTCTATAATCTGTCCATTGTGTGTGTCATTGCCTGTGAGTTATACCTGTATCTGTCAGATGTTTCTGTGTGTATGCGTGTGCATGTGTGTATCTGTGTCTGATGTTTCTCATGCATACCCTAACAAAGGGATTTGCTCTGTATTTATTGAATACTGCAGGAAACATAGCATGAGAAAGGAATAAGAATTCTTTATAGAAATATTTAACAGAATTTTACAAGAAAATATGTTAATGAATTGAATTGCACTCAAAACTGCAAACAGTTGTTATCAAGCTATATCCACAGATTGCTTTTGATATTTATAGCAAATATTTGTTTTAAGGTTAGCTACCCTCAGCAAATGATTACACACATATACATTATTCTGGGTCAGAGCATGCAAGAATGTGAACTTAAGACTACAAAACTGCATTTAGCTTAGGTTGTACAAACTGATTGCATGGGGTATGCAAGGCATAGTAAGATGTTTCCTTGTTCAAGGCAGGTTAATCTTAAACAGGCTGAGTACACAGTAGGATAGCAGATTAAGCACACAGTAGGAGAGCAGGTTAGGTTCACAGTCTTAACTGATCTTAAGGTACAGTGTATTTCCATAGAATGCATAGGAGAATTCGTGGTACCTAGAGAAATACTTCGTGTGCCTTTCCCTTAGTTATTAACCATTTTTAGTTTTGTTCCTAGAATTTTGTGGAGACTATCGTCTCAATTCTATTTTCTAGTATTGCTTAACACACATATTATATTGTCAGGTCATTTTGGAAAAAATAAATTTTAAACTTAAAACATAAATTTTACTTTGTGAAAAATTAAAATGTAGAACCCTAGTACTGACCTTGACTTTCATGAACTATCCCACTTGTGATTCTTAAAGACATCTACTTGTTTATACTACTCAGATTAAAGTTTCAGACAAGACCTATCAATTACCTGAACTCTAAGCTTGTGTGTATGCATATATGGATTGTGTGTGTGTATGTATAGAGTGTGTATAATATGTCCAGTATTATTTTGTTTTTGTTTGTTTTGTTGAACATAGATATTTTTCACTGTTTTTTCTGAAGATAATCTGTAATTTTTGGTAGTACATTTGTGTTTTTAAATTAAAACTTCACTAGATCAATTTTAGAACCTGAAGGAAATTGCACTTAATGTATTTATAGGTTACTTGGTTATCTTTTTAATTAACCAAGCTCTTTAAAATGGCATCTAAACAGAAATCCTCTTCCATTGCTCCTCATATCTCCATTGTGTATGAACGTGAAGTTTTGCTGCCCTCTACCTGTGAGGAGCCACCAGCAACTGGAAGGAAATTTGAGCCCTGAAACTTATCATGTCACACAGAGGTTTTCCTTTGAATTCAATATGTTTTGATTGTGAATAACTTTGAAGGGTATTTATATTTGGTTAAAATTTTGGCTATCTTGTGAAAAATACTTTAGTTGTGTGAACTAAATTGTGAAATAAAATGAAGGTTACTTCATTTAGGTAAGAAAGAGAGAGAGAGAGAGAGAGAGAGAGAGAGAGAGAGAGAGAGAGAGAGAGAGAGAGAGAGTGTGTGTGTGTGTGTGTGTGTGTGTGTGTGTGTGTGTGTGTGTGTGTGTAGGCGGGGCCTGGAAATGCTAGCCCTGAACTGGAAGATGCAGAATCCTAGTACATTCTAGGAATATATTTGTATTCTGCTCAGCTTGCAAGCAGTAGTAAAAGCAGGGAGGACTTCTTACACCAAGTCCTCTGGTGTAAGGCCCCTTGATTGATGCTGCTGGCTCAATGACTCAGAGCAGTGCACTTTGAAGTACAATGCACAAAGAGATCTATCTCCTTGAGATCTTGTTAATGCTATCTCCCAATTCTGGTTCATCAGGGCAGGGCCTGAGGAGCTGAATTTCTAGCCCCTCCCACTATTGCTGGGGACATTGGACTTTGTGCTTTTGCAGCAAGAACTATACCTCTGAGCTGTATCCCTAACCAGAGGTTGACTTTTCTAACCAACTCTTAGATAATGTCATGTCGCACCATGCAAGAAATAAATTTAGGATTCTTAGCACAGAGTTTTGAGTTGTTGGTGTAATAGAGTTCCAGTTACAAATATGTAGAGTAAAAATGTTAGAATTCCTTCTTGAGGGGAAAGGGGGGAAAGGATGGAGATGAATATTTATCAAGTACTGTTTCTGTGAAGAGACACCATGACCATCACAACTCTTATAAAGAAAATCATTTAATTGGTGCTGGCTTACAGTACTTAGGTTTAGTCCACTGTCATCACGGCGGGAAGCATGGCAGCATGCAGGCAGATGTGGTGCTGGAGAAGAAGCTGATCATCAGGCAGCAGGAAGAGAGAAGGACACTGGGCCTGACCCCAGTGACACACCTCCTCCAGCAAGGCCACACTCATAGTGCCACTCCCTATGAACCTATCGGGGCCATTTTCATTCAGACCACAACTGTGTACTCTGTTCTTTGCTTAATTCATCCCCAACTGTTGTTTTTCTCACTAGAGTTGGACATTGCTCTTTTAAACTACAATGTCGTTACTATGGAGGTAGACTTTCGCTAGGTTATATTATTTCAATAAGTGTGCCCAAGTCACCAGTTCTTGTTCCCTGTATCTTTTTCATTCTTTCCAATGTAGAAGACTAACCTCATGAAGTATCTTCCTTTATATGATCTCTAAGTGTGCTTACTTGTTGATTTGTTTCCAGGCAAGACGTACACATATCATATACATCTCATATCATCTATATCTTAGAGATCTCTAGTGCTCCATTTTGATACCGTCACTCAGAAAGTGTTATCTCTAACTCCTCACCTCAGACCTAATTCTTTGTTTCATTAGACTTTTCTCCTTATAGACTTTGTTATTTCAATAAATATTACCTTCATTATTCATTTGTTAATTTCTTAGGCAAAAAAGTTGTCCTCAAGTAGCAATGTGAAGTACCTGAGTTGAACCCAGTGTCCTGTTTGATCTGTATTATTGCAGTAAACTCTTCAGTGGTTTCTCCATTTTTATCTTTGTATTTTACCCTGTATTCTTTGCAGACTAGTCTCAATGCCTGCTTGCATCCATCTGTGAGCAAGTCCTTATGGACAATCAAAGTCTTAGTTGACGTGGTTCATCTTTCCCCATCCCCACCCCTCAGCACTGCTTGTGAACTTACCGTTCCCTTTTCTGTGACTGCTTTCCCCCAGATATCTGTATTTCCTGACTGGCCTGGATCCTTTACTGCGCAGGAGCATCTGGGAAGAGGGAGTCTTAGTTGAGGAATTGCTTCCATCAGATTGGCTTGTGGGAAGTCTGAGGGGGCATTTTCTTGATTGATGGTGGTTGTGGAAGAGCCTGGTCTGAAGTGGACCATGCCATCTTTGGGCAGGTGGTCCTGGGGTGTATAGAAAGGAAACTAAGCAAGCCATGGAAAGCAAGCCAGTAAGCTGTATTTCTCCTTGGTCTCTGCTTCAGCTCCTGCCTTCAGCTTCTTGGCTTGAGTTCCTGCCTGGGTTTTCTTTGGTGATGTTTTGTTCTCTTGCTCCTTCCTCTTCTCTTGCTCCTCTCTTCCAAGATTTCCCCTCCTATTTATTCTTTTCTGCCTGCCAGCCCTGCCTATTTCTCTCTCCTGCTTTGCTATTGGCCATTCAGCTCTTTATCAGACCATCAGGTGTTTTAGACAGGCAAAGTAATACAGCTTCATGGAGTTAAAAACTGCAACATAAAAGAATGCAACACATCTTTGCATCATTAAACAAATGTTCCACAGCATAAACAACTGTAACACACCTTAAAAGAATTTTCCACAACACATTGTTGTTTAATTGATGAAGCATTTGTCTAAATTGTTCTATTATTACTAAAATCTTGGGAGTCAATTATTGGGGTAAAAACTTGATAGATCAAGAGAGCAGAGGAGGCACGACCAGCTGTCCCTCCCCTTCTGCGCTTCCCAGATCGAAAATGCCTGCAAATCTCTCTAAGCTCCTCCGTACTCTTTCCTGTGCCTCTCTATTGTATTGTTTCTTGAATCTTCCAAATTCTCTATAGCTAATTCCTGTCAGCTAGCTGTTGATTCCACCTCCTGATTCAAGGGTAATTTTATTAACAGTCTCAGATTGCCACAGTAATATCAAATATCCCACAACAGATTGATTCATCTCTTAATATTAGACTTTAGACAGTTGATGATTGTTGTTAAAATAGGACATTCATGAAATAGAGAATGGCGAGATCCAATAATAAAGACATAGTACCGAGCCTATTGAATGATTTTTTTTGACTTTGACTGAACTACATTTCACTTCTTTAGTTAATAATTAGAATCTTACCTCAAAATTAGGATCATTAAAAATCAGTTTTAGCATCAGATAATTCATAGTGGCGGAAAACTTTTCATAGTAAATAGTGTAGCACATAATATATACAGAGCTTTCTCTTTTATAGGCCACGAGAATCATTATGGTCATGTGAAAGCCCTTGAGAGATGTTTGAATGTCAGAAAAGATCAAATGTTTATGCTATGGAGAAATTCTGAAAATGTGACAATGTTGGAAAAATGTTTCATTAGGTTATCTTACTTGTTCAATTTCAAAAAATTCCTAATGAAGACAAAATGGAGAATTCTGGAAAACATGCTATTGTGCAGCAGTGCATCTGACCAAACTGTGGTGGAGATGGGGCTAAGTGGGGGCTGTCACGTCACCAGGATATATTCTTGAAGGGAATTGGGGGACCCTGATATCTTCATTTTGGTCCCCCTTTTTTGGACCCTGCCGTGGGGTGAAGGTCTTCACTACAACATGTTCTTGATCCATGATGTGCTGGACCACCAGAAGCCCAAAGCAATGATACCACCCAGCCACCAACTGAAACCTTCACAGACTGACATAGGCAGGCCTTCCTTCTTCATAACTTGGTTACCTCAGATGTTGGCTACAGTAATGGGAAGCTGACTGACACGTGTGTGACCACTCTCACAGTACAATGGGAGATGGTGTGAGAGGGAAGGAGCATATGACCTTCAAAGCCGCAACTGTTTGCTCTGTTCCTGTACAGGGCAGTCTGCTGACTCTGCTAGTAATAGTTTAAAAATACTTTTATTTGTTTAAAAAATCAGTTTTAGTTTTAAGTCCATTGATTTTGATTATAAATATATCTTTATATAAAGTGATACAATAGGTCTGTCTTCTGTAGTTTTCTGAAATGTTATGTTGAATTTCCTCTCAGAAAGAGCACAAATCAGTTTTTGCCCAAATAAACCAAGATGGACTTGGATTAGTGTTTTACTGTTTCCTGTGGTAAGCCCTGCATTGCGTGCTTGTTTATGTCAGAGAAAACGGTTCTGACCTTAGCAGTGTTGGCTTCATGCTTTGCTTCATAGCAGAGCTATAAACACGGGGCAGCCCCCAAAGGAAGAATAATTCTGGGTGTTGGTCCCGGAGAAGGAAGGTATTCAATCTCCTGACCAGGAACAGAGAATCCCTATTTGGACTTCAGGCATTTTGGGCAGAAAAATTGCATTGACCAAAACATACAAGTGGATAATATTTTGATATGTTGTGAAATACAGTTTTCTCTGGAAAAAGCACAAAAGTTTGGTAGGGAATATATTTTATAGTATGTTTCTAACAAAGCACTTTGGAAAACATTTACTTTTTTTTTTTTTTAATCAAGGCTAGTGAGTTTTTGCCGGAGTCCTTGTCAGCAGCATTATTCCTTGTCTCTTTGGACATGCCCATTTCTTTGGAATATCCAGAGATTCATGACGCTGTTGTGGCTTATTTGGAACAGCTTGATTCTGAAAACTACAGCATTTATAAACGAACTGCAGAGGCTGTTTATTCAATCGAATGTACCTGTAACTTCCTATCTGATGTGGGGAAAGAGGTAAAACATTTTGCAGTTATCTCAAATCTTTTTGTTGAAATTTTAGAAAACCTACAGTGTTCTCCAACTTATAGACATACAAGTATGCTAGGTGGGTGATGCATTTTTATTCAATGGATCTATAGTCTGATTAAAACAAGGATATGATTTTCACAAAAGCAACACAGAGACTTCAGTGTACCGAATAGTGTGTTTTCATAGAATTAGCAGTTTCACTTATGTGGGAACTGAGTGATATTTGATTTAATCAGAATTATGATAGCTATGTTAATTCATACTTAAACACTTGTAGATAAAATTTGGTTTTCATTTTTTTATGCCAATTATTACATGCTTTCATGCAGAACCTGATATTTTTGTTGCTGTTATTGCAGTCTTTAATAATTATTTGTAAGATAGTGGGTGTCTTGAGATATGGTATCAAAACAGTACGCATTACCATTTATCTCTTTTAAAAATATTGTAGCATAGCATAATATATTGAAAGACTAGTGAATCCTAGAGATGACATTGCCTTGAGCAGCATCTAAGAATACCAAAATGGGTCCTGCATCAATTCTTATTTATTCTGAAGTGTCTTTGAACTCAGACTTGTCATTTTCCTTTATTTATCTGTTATGATGTTTTTCCTTATTTTTGCCATATTCCTTCTCTTGCCACCGTCCCCTGTACTGGGGACGGAATCTCGGGCCTTACACTTGTTAGGTAAGCACTTTGCTGCTGAAACTAAGTTAAGCCTCCAGCCCTTTGTGTTTACTTTTCTGTTTGCTTTAGTAAATTGACCAGATTGGCCTTGCTCATTTTCTAGTCCTTACTCTTGGCCTAAGCCTCCTCAGTAGCTGGAATGAAGGCCTGAGCTACCTGGCCTGGTTCATTTTTTTTTTGTCACTTCTTTATGCCTCTGGGTTTCCTTTTTTTTTTTTTTTACAGTTTTAAATCATATCTTTAAGTGAATGTTTTTTTGACATTCTGCAGTCTTTTGGCTCTGCATCTGGGGATGCCTTCTGTTTCCAGAACTTGTGAGGATGGTAGAGAGGGATGGTAGGTAATAAACTCTTGTAACGTGTAGTCTTCCCTCCAGCCACTTGGGTCCCACTGCTGTCTCAGCCCCCAAATAACACACAAAACACTATATTAATTATGAAGCTGTTGGCCATTTGCTTTGATTTCTTATCAGCTTAATTATTAACCCATAGCTGCTAATCTGAGTATTTCCACGTGGTCTTCTCTTACCGATGAAAGGGTCCAGACCTCTTACTCCTCTGGTGGCCTACATCGTGGCTGACTGTGCCTCTGTTTCCCAGCATCCTCCTCGACTCTTAGTCCCACCTGTCTTGCTTCCCTGTTGGCCAACATTGGTTTACTTATTAACCAAAGAGAGACATACACACAGAAGGACTTCCACCCCATGCCCAAAGCAGGCATGGTCAGCGGCACAGGTATCTAAGTAATCTCTCCCTACAAACTACACTAGTGTTTTAGTCACAAAAGTCACAAATGAGCAGAGGAAACCCAAATAATGAATGGTCTCAGGTGGTATTTCACTATGGTTTTCCCTACAGTTTGCCTTCTAGGTTGACATTTGTAGGTTGATTCTTGGAAAGTGGACTTAAACAAACATGAGCAAGGTCTCTGAACAGTTTAATTTCTTGAAGAGACTTAGTTACCTATGTGAATTTTATTGTATATGAATTTCATATTTCCTATCCCTTTTCTCTCTTATTGCAGGGAGAAAAGAATCTCCTGGAATTAGTGGAGCTGGCGGACCAAGCCTTGCGCAGCTTTCCCTACCATCAGCATTCCCCCCTAGTAAAGGAAATCATCTGCATTTGTTCCAAGATGTAATATTTCCTTTTGTAAATGTGACAAATAAGGGCAGTGTGTGTGTGTGTGTGTGTGTGTCCATGTGTCCATGTACATGTGTGGGCATTAACATGGATATGCCAATTTAGGAATAATATGCATGAACATGGTTATGTAAACTTAAGAATAATACAAATGAAAATGACCCTACATGTCTCTTACTTTAGTTTAAATTGTTTTATGGGTCTCACTATTAAATTGTATACCTGCATTAACTAGGTAGCTGCTTTATTCAAGAGTTAACTTTACCAGTGTCATGCCTGTAATGAAAATGAACAGTTCTTAGATTTGTAGCCATCCCCGTCAGCTACTTGGACAAGGCAATCATTAGTTTAGGTAGTCAGAGGTGGTGACTCACACTTATAGGCCCAGTGCTCAGGACACAGAGGCAGGAGATCCACTTGGATTTCAAAGTCAGCATGCAATCCATCTCAAAAAATAAAGTCAAGACAGAAGTGATTCTCCAAGTTTAAGATTCCTTTTGTAACTTTTAAAAGATTACTAATTTCCATAATGCTTTTAGAAAGCTTTATGCATTGGTTAATTTATTTTGAGGATATTGGAACAGATTCCTATAATAAATTCCACAATATGACAAATACCAGTTAACTTTGGGTTTTAATTTAATTTACTTTTTATTAATGTGTATGGCTGATATGGGTGCTCATGCCATGACATATGCGTGGAGGTAGGAGAACAACTCTGGAGAATTGATTCTCTTCTTCCACAGTATGTTCTGGGGATTGAACTCAGGTTATCAGGTTTGTGTGACAAGCACCTCCACCTCGAAGCTGTTTCACTGGCTCAAGTCCACAAGTTGTTTGTTTGTTTTGTTTTCTAGTTTTGTACAAGAAGAATACAAATTCTTTTTGTATAAGAAGGCTGTGTAGCCTTGGTAGCCTGAGCTCTGACCAGGATGGCCTGAAACTTAGTGATCTGTCTACCTCTGTTCTGAGTGCTGAACTTGAAGGCTTGTGTCACTATGCCTGGCTGCAAGTGTGATTTTTTTTTTTAAAGGATGTCTTCTTTTTGTTTCTTTCACTGTTCCTTAAGAGAGAGTGTTTTTTGCCTGGTAAGTTCTTGCCAATCTAGTTAATTAAGGATCACTCCCACTCAAAGGAACTGGAGTAGGAGGGGATCTTTTCCGACATGCTCTGTAATCCTTTGCTTAGTAACTTGCTGGTCTCAGTTATTGTGGGTGTTTTTCTTTTTTCCAGTTGGAAATCTGCACAGGCCAGTCCATTACTGCAGGGGGAAAGTCAGAAAGTGTTTCTTCATATGCTGTCACACCCATGTCCACAGGTGAAGGTGGATACTTACCAGTGCTGTCTGGAGATTGTGAAGGTGGGGCTTTTCTTTTGTTTCTTTTTAGAACTAATTAGTTAATATGAGAAGTAAGATTGGTTCTCATACTCTGCCTGTAGAATTCCTAGGCTCTTGTGTTAGCCATAAGAACTGTATTCCATAAGTAGATGGTAGTCATTAGTCAGCTTTGGGAAGGTTGCACTGTTAAATTTCTTTTGTCTTCCTAGTCTCACTGAATAGCTAGCTTATTAAATTTAACTTCTGCTCTGTTCTTACATCAATAAAAATACTGTTGTGACGTAGACATCTTTCTCTGCCCTTCTGCACCATCGGTACAGCTACTCTTGGTGTTGGTGTGTAGCTTTCCATCCATGTTTTTTAGAATATATGTGTACTGTATATGCATGTCCTTATAAATAGTGTATTATTGTTTTGTAAGCCTAAAGTATAGTTTCATACTATACATGTTTTTTCCAGGTGTTTAGTTTATCTGAAGGATTTGAGATCTACTTAATTAACTCATGGCTGGGGTTTGCTTCCTTTTGCTTAATTCTGAATATTTAAGTTGACTCTCCTTTTTATTGAACCAAAGTTTTTAATCCTGAGTGCTGGATATTTAATCCATGGTGCTCAAATGGCACGGTACCCATCTGAGATGATTTTGAAAAGCTATAATCTTTGTAGCATCATGTAGGACACAGGCACAGGAGGCATGTAGAGGGAATTATTATACTTGTGGATGAATAAGCTGAAGCTCAGAGAATTGTGTGTATCCTAGGAAGTGACAGCTATTTTTAAACATTAATTAAGGCCAAAGCTTTAGCTCCCAAAAGTTTAGAGTATTTTTTGTAGCTTTAAGTTAATAGTTAAAAGAAGATATAATGTATATGCATATAAATATGTGAGATCACATGTATATGTTTTGACCTGTGAACTGTTAGTAGCTATACGGACAGAGTAATTTCCAGTATGAAAGGAAGTGAGTTTAAGATTATGACTCATTATTGCATGTGTTTCCACCTATTATATTTATACTAATTTCTATTAATATTTCTAATCACTCCTGTTCTCACTCACATAGTGCCTAACAAAACATTTTCTGTTATAATTGAGAATTGATGTTTTCTTCTTCTGTATGCTTCATATATTTCTTCCCCAATATTTTTACTTTCTTTTTTTTTCCATTTGATTTTGTTTTTCTTTCTCAAGCCACAAATCTAGTACTTCAGGTTAAGGTTTTAGTGTTTTGTCATGTCTTTTATATCTGTTGATTTTTAGGGGTTATGGTTGTTTGGTTATTTATGAAGATTTTGCTCATTGATAGAGAACATTTCATAGCCCACATAAACTTGTATAGCTAGGTAGAAAATCTTATTATTTTAATTATGTGAAAACTAAAATTAGAACTAAATTATAAACAAAGGAAAGAGAATTCTTTCAGAAAAATTATTGCCACTAACTTAAAAAATTTTGTATTATTTTACAGGAATGTTTAGGTGTCCATAATGTCACTAAACCTGTATCTTCACTTTATAGTGGAATTCATTTTCTGCTTCATCCAAAAGTTCTATATGAAATCTCTGCATTTGGTATCCAAGAACCCAGAAGTGAGGTATGATATGTCAAAATTATGTGCAAAAGCTTACCCTAACAAGTCAAAGAAATGCTCCAGTAAATTGGACAGCTTCATGAGAAGCTACAAGGAAATGTGTGCTTGATATATTTGTTAACTTCTGACATTATTTACATAAAAAGAAATGTTAAAGAAAGTAGGTAAATCATAATACAGAATACACATGATCTTATAGAATCAGATGAACATTTTACTTAAGATTTCCTCTTAGATGTAAGGAACTACAGAATAGGTGTTATTTTCAGATTTATTGATAAGGGTAAAATAGCAGAAACTTAAGGGAAAAAAAAACCTCATTAGTACCAGAATATAGACGCTATATGGAGAGAGGAACATCTGAAGCCAGAGAAGTTAGTTTTGTACCTTTTCAGGTTTGATGAGACATTGCAGGTCTGTGAGAGGACTCAGTGGGACATCTCATAGCATGGCTGTGTTGTTGTGCAGGTGAATGCTGCTGCCAAGGCCATTCTGTTGTATCTGCTTCAGGGACGATTGATGATGACAGCACTGACCTGGAACAAGTTTATCGAGTCGCTCTGTCCTGTCATTCCAGTGCTACAGGTACTCTGTGCAATTCATTTTTTACGACACCATTTGTCTTTGGCTGGTTGTCAGTGATTTAAAAGAATGCAAAGGCACAACTGTCACATTGTGAGAAAAATGAAGTGGAGCCTTGAAGGTTCTGGAGAGAAATGAGCAGGAAGTGGGTGGCTGTCTTGTTTCTGGCAAAAGGTTAAGCAAGGGTAGCTAATTTGCCCATGTAGACTTTACATATCTAGGTGGGAGGTCAAAAGTATTGTCTGTGCAAAACAGAGCTCAGCCCTTTATAAAGGCTTTGAGGCACAGCAGTCCTTATTAAGCAGACATTGCATAATTAGCTTGCCTCATGCATTCTATGTGTGCTTGAGTTTAATTAGAGTGATACTTTGATTAATGAGCTCCTAGGTGCAAAACTTTCTTAAGCAGTCCTCCTGGGCATTGAAGGAATGAGGAAAATTTAGGTTCCTACCTCCCTTGGGTGGAAAGGTAGAGCTAGGACCCACAAACTTATTTTGCTGTCGTCCTCCTGCAGGGGTATCAGCACAAAGAAATGAAGTAGTATCAGACCACCACATGAGTTTCACACAAGTGGTTAGCCCAGTAACTCAAGCCATCTTTATGGCTTCAAAACAATTATGTTTTTCCATACTAACACACATCTTTTTCCCCACCCTCCAACGTTAACCTCAGGCAAAAAAAAAATGTCAAATATGTTTTTTCCCAACTTTTAAAACATCTTTGACACATCATTTTGCTAGCTTGGTCAAATATTGAGCTCACAGGCTAGTTTCATCTATGCAGTTCTTTGATTCAGGTTCCCTCTCAGATGACGCTAGACTGTGTCAAATTAACAGTTAAAGCTTTCTAGGACATTTAAGAATGTGCTTCAGAAATGCTCTTTTCCTACTTTTATATTACCTGTGTGGCACTGTGTTAGTAAAATTATGTGGAAGAAATGGCTGTAATTCACTGGGAACCGACTAAAGCAGACAGTGGTTATGTTTACAGTGGACACAGGTTTTAGTTCCCAAAGCTCACTGGTTCAGTTTTCCACATGAAGTTCCTCTAGCACTCCCGCTTCAACCTGTTTGGAGAGGGCTAAAGATATGTCAAGTGTCTTGAGTATGGAAGGCACCACTGCTGGAATCTAGAAAAACAGAAATATCAGCATATTTTCCTTAAGGTGTACTTTGAAAATTATTTTACCTTTAAACTAGTTTTATTTCAGCTTCTTATCTCACATAGATTATTTTGAAGAGAGACTGTTATTCCAACTGATTTGAGGGAACTGATGGACCCCATAACATGCCTGTATAATTACTGTTATTTTCAAGTTGAAAACAGCGTGTATAAAACTGAATGGTAATTTCTCTTAAAACCATTCCTTAGGGCTACGCTGACCCAGAAGACCCTTTAGGCAACTGCATTCTCCTTTTAAGCAAAGTGAGCTCGGAGGAAGAAGGCATTCTCCCTGGTACTACACGGCTGAAGTCTGTGCTGCGACTTTTGCTAGTGAAAAAGCCTTCGTGAGTACAGTGTAACCTTCTGAGTAAAAACTACTAATGGATGTGTTCTAGGAAAGTTTAGTAATTTATGAATCTGAAACAGTAGAACTAAAGAACTGAAGGAAGGTGGCTCCCTGTTGTTACCCCAAATCTTCAGTTTGCACTGTTGTTTTGGAAGCTAAAAGGAATTCTTTCCTTCCCATCATCGGTGTGAGTATCATCTTAGCTGAGGTAACAGAAGGAGGGATGTATCTTGTTTGTTCCCTTCTGTAGTTAACAGTGGGGGCATTTGCCCTCATTGATTAAGCGTATTCAGAAGCCCGGGAGGAGCAGTCTTTTTAAATATTATTTATTTAAGATATTTTATTTATTACTTTTTTATTTTATATGTGTGGATGTTTTGCCTGCACATATTTCTGTGCACCACATTTATGCCAGGTGTTTGTAGAGGACTGAGCCTCTGTGTTCTGCATGGTTCTCAGTACTACTGTCTTTCAGGCTTCTGCTTGAATGAATAGACTTTAAGCACTATCTACAGCATGCAGCCACTTTCCTAGTCCAAAGTCCTAAGGTCTTTCACATTTTCCCAGAAAAACAAGATTGTCAGGCCTGTCACAGCAATACCTATTCATGGTACCAGCTTTTGTCTTTGTTACTTTTCTGTCTCCATGACAAAACACCATGACAAAAGGAACTTAGAAAAGAAAGCATTTATTTTGGGCTTCAAGGTTCCAAAGGGTTAGAGTTCAGGACCATTTTAGCAGGGAGAATGGTGCCAGGTAGGCATGACATGGAGAAGTAGCTGAGAGCTTACGTATTATGAGAGAGAGAGAGAGAGAGAGAGAGAGAGAGAGAGAGAGAGAGAGAGAGAGAGAGAGAGAGAGAGAGAGAGAGAGAGAGAGAGAGAGAGAATACATGCACGAGAACGCAAGCTAACTGGCAATGTTTTTGGCTTTTGAAACCTCCAAGCCCACCCAAAGTGACACATATCCAACAAGGCCATACTTCCCAATCCTTCCTAAACATTTCCACCAAATGCAGACCTTGCATTCAAATGTATGGGCCTTTGAGAGTCATTTTCCTTTAAACCACTGCATCTTACAATTTTGTTTTTAGATTGGGCTTCATCACCATGTTATCTAGGCTAGTCTCAACCTCCTGTGTTTAAATGATCCTTCTGTTACATCCTTGAGCAGTTGGGGCTACAGATCTGACATGGATTTTTTTTTTTTTTTTTTTGGTTTTACGAGACAGGGTTTCTCTGTATTGTTTTGGAGGCTGTTGGTCCAGCCCGGCCTCGAACTCACAGAGATCTGCCTGCCTCTGCCTCCCCAGTGCTGGGATTAAAGGTGTGCACCACCACCGCCCGGCCTGACATGGATTTTAACTGAGGTTGACTGTGTTATTTAGTCTCTGTAAGTCTACTCAGTTGTTATTAATTATTCTTAGTTTTTGATATTATTTTACATAACAAAATTAACTATATGAAAGATTTTTGTAGAAACAGGACAATATTAGGATGGTAGTATATATATGGGTAATTGTTCTTTATTTTGATAATTCTGTGTATTTATAAGCCTGTTTTTAGATATTTACATAGCACAAAATACTAATTTAAATACCTTGTGTTTTTAGGGTCCGTTCACTAGCATTAAAGCTTTTGGCATTTCATCTTACCAGTGAAGAAGGGGCTGACAGAAAGCGCCCATTCATAGATGCCAGAGTTCTCTCCCGAGTTACTAATCTATTTATTGTGAAAAAACCAATTGACCTTAAATTGGATGACAGAAGAGAGCTAGTTATTAAGGTAACTATACCTTTTGAGTTTATTACTGTATGGTAATTTGACACATTTATATAGTATGTATTTTATGTTATCATTTTCAGGCCGTGTGTACATAGGGAGGGAGATGGGTAATTTGGGGCCAATTTCTTGTATTCTATATTGATCTGGCTTTTGGGTGCATTTGTTTACTGGGCAGATACTACTTAAGTATGTTAATCCCACCAGTTGAGAGTAAGACCACTACCATGGTTTAAAACCAAATTGAAGCAAGCCTTACTTAAATACTGGCCAGGCTGATGGACTCTCTGGCTAGGTACATCTCTGTGTTCCCAGAAAATGGCCACAAGTCATGCCTTGCATAAGCTTTAAAAGATAACCCTACAAGGCCACCATATTTTCTGTAAAACAAAAAATAACAGACCCAGAGACTGATATTGGGATTCAAGCTTCAAGCTGAAGATCAGAAAGCAAAGCAGATGGCCATTAGCTCTTACTCTAGCTCAGGCTGAAAGGGCTGATCCACGGGCTCTTCACCAAGACTCAGACTGCTGCCTCTCCTCAGCATGGCTGGAGAGAATCCAGAGACTACCTCAGAATGCTGCTCTAGCCTCAGTGTAGCTGGAGATGAATGCCAGCTCTGAGACCCTGTTCCTGTCTTAAATACCTCTCACGAGTCCTGGGATTAAAGGCGTGTGATCCCATGTGCTGTGGTCATCTTTGTGTGAGCTGTTTCTCTTTAGGACTGGATCAGTTTCGTGTAGCTCAGTGTGATCTGGAATGAACAGAGAGATCTGTCTGCCTCTTAATCCTGAGTCCTGGCATTAAAGGTGTGTGCCTGGCTTCTATGGCTTGTTTCTGACTTTGCTTTCTGAATCCCAAGGCAAGCTTCAATAAATCATAAATAACATATCAACACAATTTTCCATCAAATCCAATCAGGGGCAAATATATAAAATTAAAACCTGACACATTTCTTGCCTGTGCACTCCTGCCTACATCAAATCAGGGGTGAGTGTATATCCTACATATTTCCTGCCAATGTAACTCTCGCCCACATATGATCAGGCATGTCTGGTGCTGGTGCAGATGGGTCAAACAAACTTGTTTAGGGGAGTGAAAACATAAATAGCCTCTAGCTTTTAACTAATTCTCACAAGTGCCTATTGTCTTCCAGGGACTATATACCCTCTTTAACTGAGTGGAAATGGAAGTTATTTGTGGAGTGTCTGGAATGCACTACAGTTGGATAGAGTGAGAAATTTTGTGATGACTTTTTACCTATTTTTCTAATTTTTAAAAATCTATGTGCATATGAATAAAGTGCTCAGTTGAAGCCAGAAGAGGGCATGGAGCTGGAGGTACAGATAGATGGTTGTGGTCACTTGATGTGGATACTGGGAATCGAACTCAGATCCTTTAGAAGAGCAGCATATGCTCTTAACCTCTGAGTTATTTCTCCAGCTTCTGTTTTTTTATTTTTTCAGTTAATTTCCTTCTTTCTTTTTTTTTTTTTTTTTTTTGGTTTTTACGAGACAGGGTTTCTCTGTATTGTTTTGGAGGCTGTTGGCCCAGCCCGGTCTCAAACTCACAGAGATCCGCCTGCCTCTGTCTCCCGAGTGCTGGGATTAAAGGCGTGCGCCACCACTGCCCGGCACAGTTAATTTCTTAAAACATATTTTTATTAGTTTATTTTTGAGTGTGTGTGTGTGTGTGTGTGTGTGTGTGTATGTGTGTGTGTATGTGCCCAAGGGTATGTCATAGAAGTCATTTTTTCCTTCCACCATATGTGTTGCTGGAGATGGAACATAGGTCATCAGGCTTGGCAGCAAGTGCCATTACCTATCTCACCTGCCCTGATGATGACCAGACGAATACCATTGACATGAAAACATTGGGAATTGTCAACTAGGAAAAATTCTTGTAAAAAAATATTTCAGCCTTCGTATTTTAGGAGAAACACACACACAAACACATACACACACACACAGCACATACACCAAACAATTTCTCCAGAATTTCTGTAAAATTTCTGATTATAAGATTTCTTTTTAACTTTTTACTGAATCGTTGGCTCCTTTGGCTCCATCCCTGAGTAGCTTGTCCTGAGTTCTATGAAAATACAAGCTGAGAAAGCCACAAAGAGTAAGCTATGAGCAGCGTTTCTCTGTGGTCTCTGCCCTGAATTCTCCTCAGTGATAGACTGGGACCTGGAATTTGTAAGATGAAATAAACCCTTTCCTCTCCAAGTTGGTTTTGGTTCGTGTTTTATTGCAGTGATGGAGAAGCAAAGTAAGCCAGCACCTGTTTTCCAGGACTGTAGCTCCATCACTGAACTGAGAGAATTCTGCCATCTGCCCTCGTCCTTGATTCATTCCTGTGCTTTATAGCCTCCCATTTTCTTTTCAGTTTTTATTTACACTTAGATGAGGTCTCCAGCATGGGTATTAGCAATACACGTCCAAACAGAGTAGTTAGTACAGTGTTGAGTTTTTTGTTTCTTTGTTTTTGCAGGATCTTGTCGTGTAGCTCAAGGTGGTCTTATGATCATATTGGCCCAATTTCCCAAATGCTGGGGTTATAGATGTAGGTTACCATACCCAGATTCTGATACAATATTTTTTGTTTTGTTTTATTTTGTTTTTAGTGAGCAAATATATTTTGTTCTGAGCTTAATGCTTTGAGTTTAATGCTTTGTGCTGTATGGTGTGGCCTTGGCCAGAGGATTTGAGGATCTTCATAGTATACTTAAAAGAGCCAGCCAGCTAGGGAATCAGTGAGTACCAAAATTCTGTTAGTCATTGTTAGGCTTTTGTAGAGTTTGTAGAAAGGGAGGAGAGGAACTTCAGGGATTGTTTTGTGAGTCTACAGTAGGGATTTGGTTTGCTTTTTGTTGCTCTGAGACAACATGGACAAAAGCGACTTTAGAGAGGAAAGTGCTTATTTTTATTTTGTCCTACAGGTTAGTCCATAATCAAGGGGCCAAGTCAGGAAGGTAAAGCAGAAAACATGGAGAAACACTGCTTACTGGTTTGCTCCCAGGGTCAAGCTAGCTACCATTCTTTTGCAGCCCAGGCCCATTCCTAGGGATGGTACTGCTCACAATGGTCTGGGCCCCAAAGCATCAATTAGAAATTAAGGAAACGCTTCATAGGCTTTCCCATGGGCTAATCTGATGGATGCCATTCCTCAAATGAAGTTTTACTCTTCCTTCGTGTGTCAAGTTGACAGCTGAGATTAGCCATCACTAGGTAGAAGTTAGCAGAGGGCGTGAGGAAAAAGGTAATGTTGCTTTAGTCCTCTTTTTATGTTGCTCCTTTTGCTATCTTAGACTGCTTTGAAGTAAGCAGATACCAATCTCTGACTTGGAGTTGTCTCCAGAGGCAGAGATGGATAAAGAAGAGGGAGGGCTGCTGGCTTTGCAGCTGCAGTTTACAGCATTGAGAGACAATCTTGAGTCGTAGGTCTGAGCTGCTTGTCTCAGGTTACTCTGGTATAACACAGAGATGCTAGGAAACCCGGAAGCTTTCTAGGATATTCTCAAGATGCTAGTGGATTAATGGATTGCTTATGACCTTTAGCAATAATGCTCATTACAAAGGAAAGCTGTTTTGAACATCATGGCTGTTTGTTTCTGATCCTGTTTCCATATTACCTAATACACCATTGTTGCTAATTTATATGACATGTTTATTTTAGCAAGCTGTCAGTAAGCTTTTGTTTGTATGGCATGAACTATAAAATATTAGTAGGGAACTGGAAGCAGAAGAAAATAGATATTTTTGATTTTTAGATGGAGACTGTTGAAAAGGTATATGAAATCTTCACCTCAGATGATGTTGATCTTGTTTTGAGGAAGTCAGCTGCGGAGCAACTAGCTGTGATCATGCAAGGTAATGATTTTTTGACAGTGACCTTGTTGCTGATCTAGGATTTGAGGTTGCTGTGTTAGTGTTAGTTTGTAAGATAGGCCTCTGACCTATTTTAACCTTCAAGATAAGAATGTCTTTTTACATGTTTAGAATTGTTGAACAAAACCAAGATCTAAGAATGTGTGATAGACCTTACATATAGTGTTTATTACAGGGTTCTTTCCAAAAAGTTTGCTTGTCGAGTACATTGTCAATATTTCATCTATAAAATGATGTTAGAATATACTATAAAATATATTCTAAAATATTAATATAATCATGAATATAAGGTTTTGTATTCCTTTTAAAATTTATTGATATGTAGTAATTTTGATTTGTACATGTTGCGCAGAGAAGTAAACCTGAGCCAAACAGTACTTTTTGGTAAGACAAAGCAATAATACATTGTGGGCTGGAGAGATGGCTTAGGGGTTTAAGGAGCACCTGGGTTTGATTCTCAGCACCCTCATGGAGGCTCACACCATCCATAACTCCAGTCCCGGGGGGATCTAATACCTCCTTCAGGGTTCTCAGAGCATGCTATTGGTATAAAATATACATGTGGACAAAACAATCGTACATATCAAATAAATGAAAAAAAAGCATTGTAATTGTGTGCACGTGTGTGTGTGTGTGTGTGTGTGTGTGTGGCTTATTGTTTAAAAAGAAAATAAACTAGAAAAAATAGCTTGCTTTGTTTGTAGTATTACCATTACATAGACTTTATTACATAATAATAAAGTCCTTGTTAGTTTTAATTTTTCCTCATCTGTGATCGATGCACTGTAATGTTTTTGGAAAAAGCTAATTTTCAGTTTTTAAAAAAAGTTTTGTTGATTCTTTGTGGATTTCACATCATGTGTTTTGATCCCACTTATCTCCCTCTTTTCATATTTGCCCTCTGCCCTTGCAACCTCCCCCCCCATCAAAACCAAATTTAAAAGAAAATCCCCAAACCAAATAAAACAAAGAAGCAAAGCAAGAAGAAGAAAAAGGAAGAAGGAAAAAGAAGAGAGAATCACCTCTTTGTGGAAGCTGTAGTGTGGCCCATTGAGTCACAGTTTTCCCTTTAGTCCATGTTTACTGCAAGTATTCACGAGCTAGCCCTGATCCTCACCAGCTGCATCACACTAGAGTTTCTGGTCTGGGCAGCATTCTAGAGCTAACCCTGTTGTGGGGGAGGGGCCATACAGATGAGCCAGCCCTGAGGGTATGAGAGCATGAGCACTGACCTGGCCAGCTCCCATCTGCCATGCAGTGACAGTGGTGAGAAAAGGATGCCCTCCCCCTTGCTACCTGCAGCAGGAGAGAGAGGGATGATAAATAAACACACAGACACTTAAATAATTATAAACTGTTTGCCCTATGGCTTAGGCTTCTTTACTGGCTAGCTCTCTCTTAACTCTTAACCCATTTCTATTAAACTGTGTATCTCCATGTGATTTTGGCTTACCAGAGAATGCTTTAGCATGTTTGGTTATATGGTGTCCCTTGGTGACTCCTCTCTGCAACCTCTCCCTAGCATGCATCTGGTAGCCCGTCTATACTTCCTGCCTGGCTACTGGCCAGTTAGTATTTTATTCATCAACCAATAAGAGAAACATTTATACTGAAGGACATCCCCCGTGAGTATACCCAAGAAGAGTCCCAGTGAGAGCCCATTATAGGTGGTATAGCAGAAACCAGAGGCCTCAAGCCAGACCAATGACTCATGGCAATGAACACTTACAGTTTTCACTTATAGACTCAAAAGATATATGGCTAGTGTTTGATGGTTGTCCTGACGTTATTGGACCCTGGGATGAGAGGATAGTTTGAAAATGCATAATCAGCATATTTATGTTTTTTTAAATCTTGATTGAGACATAATTCAGCTAAAATACCATCTTAAAGACCCCAGCAGGCACTTTACAAATAAAGGCATATCGTTGACCACAGGTATATGAAGACATGCCTCCCATTACTGATCATCATGGGAATATAAACCAAAACCACATTCTAGTTAGAATGTCTGCAATTAAAAAGAAAAAAACAAAGCAGGCAAACAGAAAACAAAAACCACCTGTTTGTAAGGATGAGCAAAAGGGCAGCTTGAGTGAGGGTAGTATAGCCATTATGAAAAACGGTATGCAAGCTGCTCAAAGACTTAAAATCTGGACTGCCATAAGACCTAGAAAGCTCATCATTGGGTGTATAACCAAAGGAAAAGAAATCACTATGCTGGACATATACTGCATGTGCCGGTTGGTTTTATGTCAGCTTGACACAAGCTAAAGTCATCCAAGAGGAGGGAACCTCAATTGAGAAAATGCCTCCATTCCGCACGACTGTAGGGCATTTTCACAATTAGTGACTGATATGTGAGGGCCCAGCCCGCTGTGGATGGTGCCACCTCTGGGCTGGAGGTCCTGGGTTCTATAAGAAAGCAGTCCCCCTCCATAGCTTCTGCATCAGCTTCTGCTTCCCAGGTCCTGCGGTTCCTGTCCTGACTTCATTGATCAAAAATGCTGGGGAAGTGTAAGCCAAATAAACCTTTTCCTTCCCCAACTTGTTTTTGTTTTATCACAGCAATAGTAACCTGAACTGGGACACTGCACTATGTTTTATGTATCCCAGTTTACAGTGCCTTTCCTGGTTTTAATAGCAGTAAAACAAACTGCAGAAGATGGGCTCTAAAAATGTGGATGTTGGGCATGATACCTGTAGTCATAAGTCTCAAAAGGCAGAGGCAGAATGATTTGAAGTCTGTGGTCATCCTGGAATTTATAGTGAGACCCTGCCTCAAAAAATGCAAAAGGGGACCTAGGTGTGGTGGTACATACTTGTCGTCCCAAGTCTTGGGAGGTAGAGGCAGGAGGATCAAGAGGTCAAGGTCGTCCTTGGCTGTAGGATGGGTTGAGGCCAGCCTTTCCTGCCTGGAGCCCTGCCTCTAGATGAATGAATGAAAGGAAGAATGAATGAATGAATGGAGAAATTTGGTTAAAAAATTGAACAACTTTTTAAGTATTACTTCAATATTACTAACATTTCAAAAGTAGAGTTTGAAAATACCATATACTGGTGTTATGCTGGAAATCCACTTTTTATAAAAAAAAAAAAGATACTTGTGTGTTTATTAATGAGAATAGAGGAGAAAATTTGTAAGATATTTGCCAGTACTTGTAACTAATTTATAAACTAGCATTTCTGACTCTGGTAATAAACATCTGTATGCATCTGTATTTGTATGTGTGCTTCTCTGTATAAAATCCTTAAGTCTTCTTAAAATTGTAATATTTAAATTATGCTTATTAAATGTTTTTTCAGAAATATATAGAACATTAAATTTTTTCCTTTTATATTTCCTAGTAATAACTTGAGGATGAAAATAATTCATTAATAAATGATGTTCATGTTCAGCCCATATCTACTTATTAGTTTATGGAGAATTCTAAATATTTTGAAGTTATCTATTTGGGAAAGAGAAGAAATGAAACAATATGGAGAAAAATTTGCCATGTAGAATTAAAATAATTCATTTGTGTTCTCAAAATTCTAGTTCTACTTAGAAGACAAAATATTTTTATGAATCTGTACACTGTGAAACATTTAAGTTACAAACAGTTCTTACATCTAGTCCCATGATGGAATATGAAATATAAAATAACCTTTAGAAACTAACAAACATGCAAACTATTTTAGATACTAATTTCAGTCCTAAGTATACCATATTTTTATTAGTTTGAAAGTTGAGTGCATAACTGTTCCATATATTTCAAAATGTTTTTAAAGCCACAGAACACTTGTTTAACTTTAATATTGTTTTATCTGTAGATATTAAAATGCATGCAGTGGTGAAAAAGTTATGCTTAATTGAGAAGATAATCTGGTACTTAAACGAATGTGTGGGTCAAGATGGCAAGGTAAGACTATAAAGTTTACACTTCTTTTTATAGGTTGGCTATTTTTAAAGAAATGGTATATTTGCATGTCTTTTTTTTGTGTGTGTGTGTGTGTGTGTGTGTATGGTGTATGCTTATGTGCATGGAAGTTCACTTGCCTGTGCATGGGTGGTTGGAAGCTAGAAGTTGAAGTTGGGTACCTTCCTGTATAACTCTCTGTATTATTATTATTATTATTATTGTTGTTGTTGTTGTTGTTACTTGTGTTTTTCGAGACAGGGTTTCTCTGTGTAGCTTTGGAGCCTATCCTGGCACTCTGTAGACCAGGCTGGCTTTGACCTCACAGAGATTCGCTGCCTCCTGAGTGCTGGGATTAAAGGCGTGTGCCACCACCGTCCGACAAGTCTCCATATCATTATTTGTTAATTTTGATTTCTTTATTAAAAAATATTACATCCTCAGTGTCCTCTCCTCCCAGTCCCCCACCGCATTCACTCCTCCTCCATTTCCTTTTAGAAAATGCAGGCCTCCTGGGGATACCAACAAACATGGCATGTCAAGGTCCAATAAGACTAGGCACCTCCCTTCATATTTAGGCTGGGCAGGGCAACCCCGTAGGAGGAAAAGGGTCCCTAAAGCAGGCAAACGAGTCAAAGACAGCCAGTCCCCCCCCCCTTCCCACTGTCTTACAAGAAGCTACAAAACCGTAACATAGAAACAGAGGGTCTAGGTCACACCCATGCAGGCTCCCTGATTGTTGGTTAGGAGATTGTCAGTCTCTGTAAGCCCCTTTGAGCCCCCAGGGTAGTTGATTGTGTGGGTTTTCTTGTGGTGTCCCTGACCCCTCTGTTTCCTACAATCCTTCCCCTCTTCCATAGGATTCCTAAGATCTGCCTAAAGTTTGACTGTGGGTCTCTGCATCTGTTTCTATCAGTTGCTGAATGAAGCCTATCCAATGACATATATGCAGACTATCATTAGGAATCATTTCATTGTCTTTTTTTTTTTTTTTTTGCCAGTGGTATTTTGTGCTATCCTGTATCTTTGGATCATCTAGTCCCTGGTTCTTCAGGCAGGGTGAAGGCTGGGTTCCCTTTCTAGGCATGGGTCTCAAGCTGAACAAGTCATGGGTTCGCTATTTCCACAATGTATGGGCTACCTTTACCCTAGCACCTTGTGTATTATCGTGAAGGTAGTGTAGCTAAGTCACTGTTTTGGCTAGGCAGGCTGGCCAGTGAGTTCCTAGGACCCTTGTGTCTCCTCCCCCCCAAGGTCTGGGTCACCACACCCAGGTTCTACCTGGGTGCTAAGGATCAAACCCAGGTCCTCCTGCTTGTAAAGCAAGTACCTTTCCCACTGTACCATGTTTCCATCCTGATAGTTTGATTTATTAGTTTGAACTGAAGTTAGCTGAATTTGGATGAGTACTTGGATTTTAAGTCTCAGAAGGGTGATGCACCCATCTTTTATTTTTTTTATTTCTAAAAGGGGTCCCTAAAGGAAAACTAAGCTTAAAAATTTTGTGAGCTTTCTAAAGAGAAGTGTGTTCAATGCTGCTTTTATTTTTAAATACTTTTTAATTAAAGAATTATTATTATTAATATTATTATATTGTATATGTCTGTGCATCATGTGTATGCCCAATGCCTACATGTAGAGGCCAGAAGAGGGTATTGGATTCCTTAGAAGTGGAGTTACAGACCATTGTGAGCCACCATGTGGTCACAGGGAATTGAACTTGGGTCCTTTGGAAGAGCAACCAGTGCTCCTTAACTGCTAAGCCATCTCTCCAGCCCAGTACTTAAAGTAATTCTTAATGTAATTTTAAAAGCACAATAACTGGCATCTTTTCATTTTAGTTTCATGTAATTTAACGACAAAGCCCTAAAACTTGGAATAAGATGTGTGGTATGTCTCATCTCATTTCCTGTTGGCAGGTTGTAGAATGCTTGGTTCAGCCGTGCCTCACGCTCCTGAGGAAGGTTTTATATGCTGACCCAGTTATCCGCGTTTCCTTGTCACAGCAGTCTTCTCTCTTGACCCTGCTATTCAGAGGTGAGGAAATAAGTTCCCAAAGGACACCAGCTCAAGATTTAAGTGCTCATCCTTTGACTGTAGTAACATTTGCTGTCTATTGTAGTAAGAGAGTGAAGTTCTTTACTGACTGTCTACTGAAAAAGTCATCGTGAAAAGCACTCAGTGCTTTGTGGAAGTGTCTCTTACGCTGTTGCTGCCTGTGTAGGCAGCAGCTCTCTGCCCCTGCTGGTTAATGCAGTGCTTCTGTGGTAATAGTTGTCTTTGAGGGTTAAGGCTAGCTGCTTTCTCTTCCTTTTCTTCAGTATCTGTGCCCTACTTCTGGCGTCACTTGTACCTTTGCTTGGCATTTGCTTATGAGATTAGACTGGGGAAGAGAGTGTAGACACAGATAAATCAACTGAGTGACTTACTCTGAGCATATGTGTATGCATGGAAGTTTTAGAAACGTTTAAAAATGTGCACTTAAAAAAGAAATCCAGGTTATTTTGATTTTGTTTTAACTATACCTGGAAAGAAAAATATCATGGGTTTTGTCTTTTTTCTTCTAATCATTTGCTTTTAATGTAGACCTGGGAATTTTCTTATTTGGCAGGGTTCTCTAGAGGAACATTACATAGAATGAGTGTGTATTATGAAAAGGGATTTATTACGTTGCCTTACATGGTGGCCATGTGCACACCAGAGAGGCTAAGAACCTGGGAGCTGCTCAGTCCTGCTCTGCTGAGAAGGCCTGGGAGGTTCCTGGAGAGTCACAGGTCTTTAGTCCCTGTTGGAAGGTAGAAGAAATGTGGTCCTGGTATCATGGGGTATGGCAGCAGCAGCAGGATGGACCTAGTCTGGGCAAAAACTGAAGGCAGGCAAATAGAACACTTGTCCCCTTAGATCCTGTTTGGGTTGCCTCCTGTTTCAGTCAAGAGGTTGTCCCTTGTCCAGTTCCAGTCAGTTTCTCAGTCACAGCTAACCATCATAGTGTTCCACAGCACTTGGTTTCCTACAACTTTGCCTCACTGCTTTTAACTATTCCAAAGAGGCGTTTTGATCAAACATCTCCATGTTTTGTGACCTGTTAGACACTGGTAAGATAGATGATTTATATTAAAATACATAGTATTATAAAATAATTTTATTTTGGCATTTCGACTTGATAATAATCTGCTTACAAAGTGGGAAGGGCACAGTTTATTTAAAAAAACATTTGTTAAAGCTCAAACCATGTAAAAAGACTCATTTTTAAGGTCAAAAAATTTTAAGTGGAGTGTGAAATTTTTTGCAGATATCTATGTAATTATCACCTAAAAGAATTGCAAGTATACATTTCTGATTTTGTTTCTTTCCTTTTAAAACATTTATTCTTTCTCTCATTTGTTCTTTCTTTTTAAATTAATTTTTTGAGATAGGGTATTGCTGTGTAGCCCTTTCTGGCTAGAACTTGATGTGTGGACCAAGTTGGTCTTGAACTTAGAGTGATCAGCTTAGTCTCTGCCTTCTGAGTGTGGCATTACAGATGTGTTCACTGTGTCTAGCTGCCAGTTTTCTCTATTCATGGTGATAATTATGTTATTAATTTCATTTAATCTCCCATTTGCCCATATTCATTTAAATTACTCAAATGTCACGTTTATGAGTACCCCGCAGATAGTAAAACACTTTACATGAGTGGGATGATGTTTGGAATCAAGCTCAGGTCATGTGTGTGCTAGACAGGTGCTGTACCACTGAGCCACACTCCCAGCTTGCAACAGTGCTTTCCATGGCAACATAAGCTGTTTCCTATTGGTAGTTTTGGCAATTGTTTTCTTCTTTCATACATATACAGGGAAAATGTCAGTTTTGTTTTTTGAGACAGGGTTTCTCTGTATTGTTTTGGAGGCTGTCCTGGAACTCGCTCTGTAACCAGACTGGCCGCGAACTCACAGAGATCCACCTGCTACTGCCTCCCGAGTGCTGGGATTAAAGGCAAGGAAAGTCGGTTTTTAGTC
Organism: Mesocricetus auratus; assembly: GCF_017639785.1. Taxonomy (NCBI): domain Eukaryota; kingdom Metazoa; phylum Chordata; class Mammalia; order Rodentia; family Cricetidae; genus Mesocricetus; species Mesocricetus auratus. The sequence goes on from NW_024429198.1 coordinate 40,443,411, forward strand.
AGCTCCTCTGCCACTGGAATTCATTGCTCTTGAACACCTAAGGAGCACATACTGTGTTCTGGGTGCAGTGGTAGGCCCTTTTGTTAGAGTTATGAGCATAGCAAATGGACTGTCAGGGAGTCAGAGACTTTGGCAAATAATTATAAATGATGCAGGGTCTTAGCCAACCATGGAGGACCGAGCTAGGTCCTTGGAAGGGTAAGTGCATTCACCTGTTCCCCAGCTTCCCAGGATCCTGGAGACAATCAGATGCAGGAGTCTAATCAAGCAGGAACTCCACAGCAAGCATCTTTTAAAGCAAAAACCAGCAGGGTGGGAAAACAGCCAGCCATGTACGTGAGGGGTCATCAGTTGGATCTCTTGAGTCTTTGTTCTGATTAGTCTGCCAGCCTATTGAAAAGGCAAGGTTCAAAGACACAAATTAATGTTATTGTTATAAAAGGGCCCAACAGGGTGGAGATCAGGGTTGTCAATGTCAGTGAGCTAGGGGCCTTCTGTTGGCTGGACTGTTCTTCTGATGATAAAAAGTAACCCTTGGTCTTGTCCCTTTTATATAGTTGGAGACCGCACATCATCCCAATCTCCCAATGGGGAATCCTCTTTCCCTCTTCAGTAAGGGTAATCTTAAAGGGGTTACACTGATAATATTGTACATTTCCCATATAGAGGATTCTGGGCAAGCTTAATGGGCCCACCCTGCCTTATCCAGGAGCCCGTACCCGTTTTCTCACACCCCTATTGTGCACAGTAGAAGGTGTATGCCCCACCACATTTGAATATGTCCGCTGCTGTCAGTGTCCCATAAGGCTGCCCTATTGGGAACATGTGAGCAGCCCGGGGATTGAGTTTCCAATATGTGGGGCAGGTGGCACTTCTGCAACCCTCCACATTCACTGTCCTTGATGAAGAGGAGCCCAGTCTCCCACTTCCTAAGATTCTCGGGCCAGGTCACAGCGGTCAAAGAAGAGCATGGCCCAGCAGGTCTGGGGGACTTCTTCATTTGTTGTGCTGTTGCTGTTGAGGACATCTCCATTGGCGGCATTGATCACCATCCATGTCACCTTTTGGGGATGAAGAGGGTTCTGGGTCCTCACTGGAGCAGTCAGCATCAGCAGTGGGAGCGTTACAGCAGTCAGGAAGTGGACGACATCTGTAATTTTTAAAGAACATAAGAACTTCTCAAGGGTCTGGTGCCCTTGGACATGGTTAGGTATCATTGTATTGGCCCTCTTATTTCAGGAGATGAGCCTTGGCCACCATTGTTGCTTCCTGTCCTTGTTGGTCAACCTGTTCTTGATCATCCTCCTGCATTGTAGGAACAGACAGGAATTTTAGGTTTCTGACTAGAGGCCAGATGGGCGCTTCCTCCCTTATGGGGAAGACACATCCAAATCCTCTTCCAGTTGTAATTAACAGATCTGGGCCCCTCCATTGGGATGCTAAAGGGTCTTCCCATTTGACCTTAACTTGGGGTTTGGGGTTTAGGTGGCCCCAATGTTTTGGAACTTAGATTTGGTTGTTCCCTTAGAACAATTTAAAATACTAATAGTAAATGATGCCATTCCTAGTTGTAGATGGGGACTGATTCCCCCTTCTTGTTTTAAAAGTTGTTCTTTAATACATTGATTGTTTCTGCAATTGCTTATCCCTGAGGGTTGTAAGGGATTCCTGTAATTACTGGCAAAGCAAGAGCCATTATCAGTCTTAGCCTGTGTGGGTAATCCTAGGATTGTGAAACATTGGAGGAAGTGGGCTTGAGCATGTTTGGTCTTTTCCCCTGTGTGTGCTGTGGCCCAACAGGCCCCGGAATAAGTGTCTATTGAGACAAACACATACTTCTGTTTGCCAAAAGCTGGAAAATGAGTGACATTGGTTTGCCAGAGGGTATTGTGCCATAGGTCTCTAGGGTTAACTCCTGGTGCCTGTAGAGGGGGTTCTCTTAGATATGGTTGACATGATTTGCATGATTTTAGTTCTTTTATAGGAATCATTGGGAATCTATTATATAATCCCCTCCAACTGACATGGATTTTATCAAGCAATTGGGTGGCTTCCTGTAGGGTTAGTGACTCTGGGACTGTTGCCAGTCTATCCACCCATTCATTGCCCTTAGTCAGGAACCCTGAGAGGGAGGAAGAAGGGATGGGGTTAGAGGAATGAAAACTAAGGAAGTATGAAAATCCTTTTGAAACCTCTCTACTTTGTAAGCTATTTAAAAAATAACACGAAGGTAGATTCTATTATATTTGAAAACTGGAATAAGCTTAACATTTTATGGGAATAAAACTTAAGGTAAGGATCTTAATCTGTCTTAACCCCATACCATAGCCAGCTGTGCTCTAGAAATTCCTTATGTATTTAAATACTCCAAACCATTCTGAATCATTCTGTTTCTGCTGAGTGGATGTCTGTTTAACATTTGTTCATTTTTTTCTTTTTTTGGTTTTTACGAGACAGGGTTTCTCTGTATTGTTTTGGAGGCTGTCGGTCCAGCCTGGCCTTGAACTCACAGAGATCCGCCTGCCTCTGCCTCCCAGATTAAAGGCGTGCACCACCACTGCCCGGCAACATTTGTTCATTTTTATATGACTCATATTTCTTTTTAGATTGTAGTTATAGTCATACTAATTATATATTTATCTTTTCTTTCCTTCTTTCATTCTTTTCTTTCTTTTTTTAGAGACAGAATTTCTCTTTATGAAAGCTGTCTGTCCTGGAACTCTGTAGACCAGGCTGGCCTCAAACTCATAGACATCTGCCTGCCTCTGCCTCCTGAGTGCTGAGATCAAAGGTCTGTGACAGTACCACCCAGCTTATGTTTTCTTACAATTAGGAACACTATTTTTAAAATACAGATTTCTTGTTTGTGCTTCTATAAATTTGAAGATTCTGTATTGTTATTATTCCTGTGTGATTGTACAACTACTATTCCAGTTTTTAAACAGTGAAAACTGTGCCATTGGAAATGTTACAGAAGTAGATGAAGCTTTTTTATGTTAAAGGACTTGACTAGGCCTCTGCATTACTATGTGATGGAACTAGTGTTAGTGGTGGAGCTAGTCTGCACATGTGGCTCTCGGACCAGTAGTGTCTGCATTTTCTGGGAACTTGTTAGAGATAAACATTCCATATACAGACTGAGAAACTGTTTTACATGTCCCCTGGTAATTCTCATACATTGTTAGCTTGAGCAACACTAAAGCACCTTTTAGTGATGTCAGTTTTTCTGGGTTAGTGATGTATTTCTCTTTGTTCCAAGTTAAGACATTTTTAAAGCTGAAGTTCATTCTTTCTAGAAGTAAAAATTATTTATTTAGTTGCATTGCTTTTTACTCCTCAGTTTCCTTGATATTTCATGAAGACTGTTCTGTGGTGACTGAAGTTGGGGCATTGTTTTGTCTTCTATTGTTTGATGAGGTGTCAAGAATGGATATGTGGTGAGATACAAGGACTTTTATTTGTTTGATTTTACCCTTAGCTGTCTAAGGTCTGATGCACTCCCACTACAGTGCATTGCATCCTTTTGACTTAAAGGCTTTCCATGCTGTACACATATGCTATGCTTTTTGGTTTGAATAATTGGTATTTAAAACCCCATGGGTTCAAAAAATCACCCTGAATTATATTTCTGAGCATAACTAAGTATAAAATTAAAAAATTATAATGATTTCTGTCTTGGATGTGTTTTTAGTACGTTTCCAGCTTTGTAAACTTTAAAAATATTATTTAAAAAATAGAAAAGAAGTAGAATAACATGACCTTAAGAAACGTTAGTGGTCTGGGTGTGGTGGTGCATGCCTTTAATCCCAACATGGGAAGCAAAGGCAGACAAATCTCTGTGAGTCCAAGTCCAGCCTGATCTACAAAGCAAATTCCAGGACAGCTAGGGCTGTTACACAGAGAAAAGCTGTCTCAAAAACCCAAAATTCCCACCCTCACCTTCAAAAAAAGCATCAGTGGGAGGGACCACAGAGTTTACTTGGTAGCATATCCATTCTGTTATATGAGTCCTTATTATATGAAATTACAAAGCCAAAATTTAATTTACTGTCAACTCAGGTGGTGGCAAACTCTTACCTATACTGAATGTTAGTTAGACTCATTATTCTTTCAAATGCAGTGTGCAAGATGGATGGCTTGTACTGAACAGAACTTTGGCCTACTCAGTTTTCTTTTTGACCCCGCTTCCCCCATAGGTCTGTTGATCCTTCTAATAAACCCTCTTTGCCATCAGTCTTCAGTTTGCCAGTTTCAGTCTTTAGAAGGTAAGGGATTTGTCTTACGTTCATGAATGATAAACTGTTGTTACACAAAGGCGAAGCTGCTGTCTGTAATTTTTCTTCTGATTTTCATTTAGTTTTTCAGTCACTTGATTTGTAGTACTTTCATATTGTCTCCAGTGTGGTTCTTTGGAGGGTCACTAAGTACAGGTCGCTGTCATCATGATGCCTTTTATTTCAGTCTCCTGCAAACTTACAGGAAAGCTGAAAGTAGTACAGTTCATGTCTGTGTTCCCTTCAGCTCTGAGTCATTATTGCTAGCGTTGTTAGCAATTGCTCGCACATATAATCTGTTTTCAACCATTTGAAAATAAGCCTTACAAATAATTTTTCACTTTTTAAAAATGCAGGGTACAATCATGATCATGTGCTGAATTTGATTTGTGTTTTTTTAAATTTAAATTAGAAACAAGCTTGCTTGACATGTCAATCCCAGCTTCCTCACCCTCCCCTCCTCCCCTGTCCTCCCCCAATTTCCCCAACCTCCCACCCCATGCCCCCTCCACTCCCCAGGGATGGTGAGGCCCTCCGTGGCGAATCTTCAAAGTCATATCATCCAGGCCAGGGCCTAGGGCCTCCCCCATGTGTCCAGGCTGAGAGAGCATCCCTCCATGTGGAATGGGTTCCCAAAGTCCATTTGCATGCCAGGGCTAAATACTGGTCTATTATCCAAGGCCCCATAGATTGATTGCCAAGGCCTCCTCACTGACAATCAGCTCAGGGGTTCTGGATCAGTTCCTTACTGGCCTCTTAGTCACCAGTCTGGGGCCCATGAGCTCCCTCTTGTTCAGGTCAGCTGCCTCTGTCCGTTTCACCAGCCAGTTCTTGACTCCTTTGCTCATCACTCCTCCCTCTCTGCACCTGAGTTCCAGGAGTTCAGGACAGTGTTTAGCTGTGGGTATCTGCCTCTGCTTGCATCAGCTACTGGATGAAGGCTCTAGGATGGCATATAAGATAGTCATCAATCTCATTACTGGGGAAAGGCATTTAATGTAGCCTCTCCACTATTGCTTAGATTGCCAGTTGGTGTCATCCTTGTAGATCTCTGAAAATCTCCCTAGTGCTAGATCTCTCCTCAAGCCTATAGTGGCTCCCTCTATTATGGTATCTCTCATCCTGCTCTCCTCTATTCTTCCCCTGACTCAACCTTCCTGCTTACCTATGTCCTCCTCTTCCCTCTTCTCCCCTTCTCTTTCTCCCAGCTTCCTCTCCCCTCCCCTCCCCCTATGTTCCCAATCCCCTCAGGAGATCCCATCCCATTCCCCTTCTCCAGGTACCATGGCTATCTCTCTTAGGGTCCTCCCTGTTTCCCAGACTCTGGTGGTGGGATTGTAGGCTCCCCTGCTCCATGTCTAAAATCCATATATGAGAGAGTACATACCCTCTTTGTCTTTTTGTGACTGGGTTACCACACTCAGGATGGTTTCTTCTAGTGCCATCCATTTGCCTGTGAATTTGTGTATATTTAGAACTTGAAAACATGCAATTCATTCTTCTTTTTGTATGATACATATGAAATTTATGTATAACCCTTGTATTTTTTCCTCAATAAACATACCCGTGCAAATACTATGAAGGATGTAGTTGTTGCTTGTAGTCCAGAAGCCCCTTCCATTCTTCTTTGTTATGTGTTACTACTCCAAAATGTAATGCCGTGCTAATTTCTATAACCATAGCCTGTTTTTGCTGGCTTTTAAAGATTATCAATGTAGTACATCCTCACATTTGGCTTTTGTTATTCAACTTGGAGGGACTTGTATATGTTATTTCATAAAGTAATATTTTATGGTTTTCTTCATTTAACCATATTAAGTCTAAGTTTAATATTTTTCATATTTCTTCTTGATACTTGAATTCACTTGTATGTTTTGCATGGGTTTGAAAGCTTTTGCTAGTGCTTATTTAAAACTTTAATTAATGTAAGATAAGTTTGGAGACAATTCTGTAGCTCCCCAGAGAGCGTGATTTGTCTGTGTGTATAGTGGGTGTCATAGCAACACCCACGTAAATGCAGAAATGGTGGTTTCAAATAGTGTTTGTCACAAAGTCACCTTTAAAGCTTAATTTGCTATAGTCATTGTTCCTTACTTCAAGGAGCACTGGCTATTTCTGCAACAATCCTGATATGCCATTCATCAAGAAAGAGTAATGAAGAATTTTTGAATATGAAGGAGAGTGAAAGAATAATTAAAATACTATGTAAAATGTGATAAATTTAACATGGTTAGGAAGGATGGGAGTCACAAAATTAGCTCTCACTTCTGGTTCATTATTTGAGTCCTATTTATGAAATTAAAGTTTGTAATTATTTAAATTCTTTTTCTTTAGGTATCATCTACCAGTTTATGTGATTGGCCACCATGCTGTGAGTCCTTACTCAATAGTTTTGCCATTATCTGCTGAGTGTTTGGCCTTGAAGCCTGTGTCAGATATGCTGAGAATAGCTTGGAACCTGGCGTGGTATCATGGAAGTGATAATCTATTGAAACAAATGACCTCTGCAGCCAAAATTCAAGAGTAAGTAGTTACATTAAGATAATTACATGGGATTATTTAGGCTTCAATTTTTCTGCAGATTAAAAGCTTTTTTTTTTACTTGATATTATCAACTGATTCTAACTTAAGATTGTTTTCACTTTGTATTAGATCTATACTTATTAGAAATTGGGTAAAGCTAGAAAGGATTGTATTCTATCCTGTCTTAGAAACTATGTAGTGTTTATTCAGTTAATAGTTGTAGTTAAAGATGCTGTGACATTAGAGTAAATCTCAATAAGTGTACCTGAGACTGTTCCTGCTTCTAGATGTCCTATATTAGAGTGTCATTCATAAGGAGGAAAATGTCCTTATCCATAGTTAGAATGTTTTGTAAAACTATGTTGCTGTTGGAATTATATGTTAGTTTTCTTTTAATTATAAGGTGACCTTTAAGGGAAAGCAAATGTAGACAAAAAGAATTTTTGAGAGAGGCTCATGGTAGAAATAAGCCTGGCTTACATTGTTCCTTTTTTAATGTCTTTCTTTTATGCTTAGATTTTCAGGTACACTGCAGCTGTCCACCGAAGATATCCTTACACTGAAGATCACATACACAGCTAGTGGGCTTCAAGACTGCCTTTACTCCATTGTTCATGCTGGAGGCCACAGGGACGTGAGGGCTGCTATCACCAGGATGAGTTTTTATCTTTTGAACGACAAACTGTCTTTGAAGGATGACATTGGTCCATGTGGGGTTACCTTAAAATCCTTGGCTTGGCACACAGTGCTAAACAGGTTAGTGTAAGTTTAAGGTTTGAGAGACCTAACTTGAATCATGTCTAGGATCCTTTTCAAACCTTTGAAGAGAAGAGTATGTATTTGTACAGTTGTCATCATGCAAGAAATGCTTTTTGTAGAAAGAAAAACTCCAGGATAGTTTGTATTCTGTGACAAATAATAACAGAAGAGAAAAATTTGACCTCAGTTCTGACATTCCTGAAGGGATTATTTATAAACTTAAAACAGTTTTATTTATTAACCTAGCCTAGAAAATTTTAATCCTCAAAAGTAAATAATCATGATACCATGTGGATGAACCATACTGAATGTTTATTATTCCTGTCCATTTTTTAAATGAATTGAGACATTAGTAGATTAATAAATAGGTTTGTTATACCTGCAACTGGCTGTTTTGTTTGGCTTACATTTTTTTCTCAAGTAAATGATTTGATTTTTCTTCTTGATCAAATTTCATAAAGTTAATGGCCATGTGGCTGTCTTTTGATAGCTACTGGAAAGATTCTAGCTTGTAAATTCCAAATGGTGAACTGGTAACAGTTGCATTTGCAATAGGACTGAGAAAAAGCCCTCCCTGCAAGCAGGTTTTCACTGTATTGTGCACATGAGTAGTGTAAATGTCTAACTTTCTGAGTAGACGCAACACGTAATTTTCAAAATGATAGGTCATATGAGTTTGTAAATTTGAACGCCTCTAGTTCATTAAGGATTATAATAATAATATGCCTCTCCAGTGGTGTGCCAAATCAGCTAGTGAGATAGCTTTGTTCAAGAGCTGGTGGCTTGGCTTATGGTATTTTCAAATTAGGTATATGAAAAAATTATTATATGAAGCATACTTTCCTATACTATTAACATGAATAAATTATATGAAAAGTAAAAGTAACAAACATGAAAAATGTCAGTTTTTCTCACAGCTGGATCAAAAATGTCACTTTTTAATTGCTTTGCATTTTACTGTTGTCTGTGCTCTTGTGGTTATTTGTAATAGAGCTTTTATGGAAGCATTGTTGTATAATGTGCTACTGGTATAACATTTCACAGCCCCCTAGGACACTGTAGCTTGAAATAGGCCATGGTGGGAATAGTATACTAGGGTAATTGGCAAACACAGCAAATTAGTACTCTTTTATCAGACTACACTTTTTACGTATGCCATCTAAAACATGTACAAACTTTGCAGTTTCAGTAAATTTGATATATTCCATGTGTCAAAAAGTTAAATGGCAAAAGCCATTAATATATATTGACTTCATTGTCGACACTCGATTTTCTCTTGTGCATTAAAACTGTAATTGAATGCTATACCACACTAAAGTAGAGGCTCTCCAGTGTACCAATAGAAGCCTCCAGGCTAGTTCAAACTGTACTGTAGCAGTGACTATAAGTGAGTGCCATATTTTTATGATATTTTTCCCATACATGGACAGTGTAGTGTGTGTAGGTTCCATAGCTATGAATCTGCTATATCCATGCATTCAACCAGCTGTGGATTGAAATACTAAAAAAAAAAGACTGGCTGATCAGATGGTTTAATGGCTAAATGAATTGCTGCCCTTGCAAAGGACTGGAGCTCATTTTTCCAGCACCCACACTGGGTGGCTCAAAATTGTGTATGATTGCAGTTTATGGTGATTCCATTTCCTTATCAGTCTTACTGGGCACCTGCACACACATGGTGCACATACACTACATAATAAATTAACAATCCACCCCAAAAGAAGTATCTGTGATGAAAAGATGTTTTTCTATGTTGCTGTTTCCTAAACAACACAGTATAACAGCTGTATATATGGTATTTACATTGTGTTGGGTAGCCAAAGTAACGTGGAGGTAATTTACTGCTCATGGGGGGATTTGCATAGGTTGTATGCAAATAAAATGCTGTGCTACAGAAGGGATTGAGCAATTCCGGGTTTTGGTGTTAAGAGCCTAATTAATGCAGATTGGGGAGTGCCAGAGCCCACAGAGATGATTTTGCCTTGTCATGTACCCAGCGAGTCCCAGTCTGTTGACAGCCTTGTACCTCCAGCGTGAGGACCTTTTAAAAAGTGACTGCTCCATTTTTGGACTTTGAACCTAAGCTCTTGTTTTGAACTCTTTCTTTGTAATTATACCCACTAGTATGTCCTTAAAACTTACTCAGAATTAATCCTAACTGAATTTGCCTGTGACATCTCTCCAGTTATTTAAATATAATTTCTTCTCATTTTCTCCCAATGTTCTTTAGACTTCTTCATTTGTTCTTGTCACCGTGCTGTATTGACTTTTAAAAGGGAAGTAGTAATGTGGATGGAGTAGACAAAGAAAAAAGAATATTATCTTTTCTTTTTTCCCTAGTGATTTAGCAAACATTGGTTTACCTACTAGGTACTTGGCCCTTCCTTCTAGTTAATTTAATAGTAAGCAAAACAAATATGTCCTCTGCTGTCACAGAACTCGTGTGAAGGCAGCAAATAGTGTTACTCCATCAACATATGGAGAAAGCTCCTTTGGGTGTTTTTAAATACACTATCATCAATATTGCTGAATCTCATTTGTCCTCCTGATTGCCTTTTAAAAAATGATTTTCTAAGCTTTACCTTTTTTCTTACCCTACAGAAATTTTCTTGTTTTATCAACCTTCTTGCTGTCTTACACCAGTGTTTGTTTAGAAGAGAAAGTTGGTTTGGCTTTTGTTATACTGACCTTAAAAAGACTCTCTTCCTGAACCTCCTTTCAGCATATTGCAAAATTCTAGTAACTTCTTTGCAAGATTTTGTGTATGTGTATGTGTGGGTGTGTATGTGTTCCCTTCTTCATTTTGACACCCTGATTTTCCCAATTGGTCAGACTTGGTTTGAAATCGTAATTCTTATCAGTGAAGCCTGACAATGCCAATTGAAAATGCACAAGAAGAGGGAGTGTTTCCCTCCATGGCATGCCCTTTGGCACTTTTTCTGAAGCTTCTATCTTAGTTTTGGCAGTGCTGGATGGACCTAGTCATGCATGGGAGGCAGGTGTTTTACCCCTGAGTCTCAGCCTCAGTTGAGTTTGCATTTTTCTCTTAGAGACTTAACTTTCACTTCACTTTCTTTCATCACTAAGTTTGTCATATGTTTTCTGTACTATGATTGAGGTTTTGGGAGACAAATGGCTTCACTTCATCTGGATATTTCCCAGTACTCTAGATAATTATCTTAGAGAATATGTGCTTGTGCTGACTGAACATACTTGATAAACACTGGTGACGTGTGCATTTTGAAGAGGTAGAAATCATTACTGTCCTTTTCTAACATACAGGTTTTTACAAGTACTTCCTGCTTGCACTGAAGATGAGAAACTGCTAATAGATATCATACATTTTTTAAATAAGTTAATAAAGGAACAAAGAAAGAATCCATCAACAGGACTTTTACATTGGATCCTAGAATTACTTCTTAGGCATGTAAGTATGTTCAAAGAATTTAAATTTTTGGTTCGGGAAGGAATTTACTGGAAAAAAAACACTTATATTGGAAAGGATAATGTTTTCTATAACATGTGCTTAGCGAAATAATTCTTACCTTGTGAATACTCATTGCAGTGTGGCCTTTCTAATGTGACTGACTTTTTTTCTTAATGGACATTCCACAGAATGAGTGGGACTTTGTATCTTGCTATTTAATAAATCCAGTTCTGCTTGTGAACTTTTTGCTATATTTAATGTTACTGAATTTTAAAAAGTTTTTATGTCATTTTGGGAATTTCATACGATATATATTCCCTCCCCTTACCACTTCCAGATCTTCCCCTACCTCCCTACGCACCCAACTTTGTATTCTTTTTTTATTTAAAAGACACTAAACCCAAATAAACAACAAATAGAAAACACGCACCTACACACCCAAAGCAAACCAAAAAAAATTTACATGAAGCCTATTTATGATGGCCACCACCATTCCTAAGCATGGCAGTTGCCCGGGAGTAAGGTCGATATACCCAGTGTCTTTCCATTGAAAGAAAACTAATTTCTCTTCTCCTATCAGCTAACAATTGCAAATAGCTTCTGGATAAGGGTGGGGCTGTGTGCCTACTTCTCCTTCTGATGCTGGGAGTTTTGCCTGTCTTGAACTGGTACAGGTCTTGGTATATGCTGTTGCAGTCCTTTTGGGATCGTATGCGCATCAATCCTGTTGTGTAGAAAGCACTGTTGCCTTGAAGTCTCCCACCACTTCTGGCTTTTACAACTTTCTTTCTTCTCTTCTACACAGATTCCTGATCCTTGATACAACATCCCACTTGGAGTTGTGTGCTCCAGACTCTCTTAACTTTCTGTTCATTTTCCAGTTGTGGGTCTGTATGTTCGTTACCATCTACTGCAAGAAGCCTCTCTGATGAGGCCTGAGAGATGCACTGATCTCTGGATGTAGCAGTATGTCATTAGCAGTCATTTTATCGCTTTGTGCATTTAGCAAGATAGTAGTGGTAGGTTTCCCATAGGGCCTATGACCAGTCTAGTGTCATGTATGGATTCCATTGCAGGACTTTAGTCTTGCTGGTTCTGCTCCATAATTGGCTGATTACCTTCCATTCTTCTCATTTCACTCATTCATAAAGGAAGTTTTCATAAATTAGGGAGACCAGTCCTTGATGTGTGGTGTGAATATCATATTTTTGTTATTATTTATCATTTATTATTTGACAAATATAAATGCTTCATCTGGCCAAAGAATGCTAATAGGAAGTGAAAGACAAACCCATTAATTTTCAGGGGGTGGACTAGGAACTTTGCTTATTTGAAATTTTTGCCTTGGGTTTTACCACCACTTTAGTTATTATAAGGAGCATACTGATGGAGAATTCTTTGAGAATATTGCCTTACTCTTCTGTATCTTAGTATACTGCTATTTTGTTTATAGAGGACTAGCTAATAACCAATTCAGATTCTTATCACAATGATTTTTTAAGTGAAGATTCATAATAAAAGTGGGGCTGTAATTTTTTCTTTCTTTGGGGAGACTTCTTGGAACTACTTGTCATTGACTTTTCTGTAGCATGCCCTGGCGCCGTAGTTCACTGAAGTCATTGCACAGTTTTCAGGCGCTGATGGGTGTAAAGTTAGGGGTACATGACAAGTGTGGTACACAAGGAAAGTAAGCCATCACTGTACAAATGTTTAACTTTTTAGAGGTCACCAGTGACAAAATGAAGGCTCAAGCAGGTAGTTTAAAATGAGGATAGAATACCAATATGAAAAGACAAAAGCTCGAGGTATGAGAGATTAAGCGTTTGCGATCAGAAGACAGCAGAACCATCCTCCTGCTCCCTCTTGTGTTGTAGAAACGATGCTGCTAAAGGTCACTGGATTTGAGAGTTAGCGTGTGCATTGAAGATACAGGAGAAAAGTTCCAGCAGTTGGCAAGCAGAAGCAGCTTGCTAATAGGATTGAGTTTGGGGGACAATCTTACTTTTACATAAATACCTACTTAATATTGGTTTGGCAATCAACCAATAATTTCTGTTTAAGTTTTACTTGTACATCATAAATTTTTCCTGGTTATTAAGTATAGACATTTGAGAATCCTCGTATGAAAAGATTGTTCATATCACCACTATTTATGGGAGTCAGTTGACATATAAATGTGTGCCCTGATTCTTTTACTCATGGGAGAAAAATGGATTTGTCAGCTATATTTTAGGTAATTTTAATGGTCCCACGGTTTTTTTGTTTTTTGTTTTTTGTTTTTTTGCTCAAGATAAAATAAAAAGCTTGAAAAAAAAAAAAGCACTGCTTAGGTATAAAGCATAGTAATGTAAATCAGAACCAAGACAGCCCTCCCCAAGTCTTTCCCAGAGTTTCCACTGATACTACTTTTAGATTTACCGACCTGATTGATGCATTCTCAAAATATTTTGTAATATAAATGATTTGAAGATTTTCACTAGATGCAATGCAGGCATTTTTAAGTCGAGTTCTTTACATTAGGAGTTTAATAAGAGCAGTAGCTACATTTAGATTTGATGAGTTTGCATGTTATCGTATGTAGTGGTGATGTGATACTGCACTAAGCATGGGGTTTTAACTAGCTTTGGAGTGAGATGCCTCCTCTCTGCATTTGTAGCATTGACCCTCTTTTTCTGTTGGATCACCTGTTTGTAAGACCGATGTGAAAACAGATCTTCTAGTTACAGAAAGTTAAATGAAATCTTGGCTTTTCCCTCTTTAGCATGGTCTTTGTGACACCAAAATAATACATGTATGTCTAGCTATGCTGCTGTCTAGCAACTTACGATGTTTTCTACTCTCAGTATTCTTAGAAATAATCCTTTTAAATACCTTCAACTGTAGTTTTTTAGTTGGTAAACAGGACAAATTTTACAAAGTAGAAGTTTGATTCATTTCTTAACCTGATCATATTGTCAAATACTGTAGCAGTAATAACCCTCAACATTGACTTATACATTGTAGGACTTTTTAGGTCCTCCTTAGTCTTATAGATTTCTCCCCTCACCTGCTAAGGGTAATATGGAAAGTTTAAAACTATTACAATGGTTTGGTTTGTCTTAGTAATTTCTTGGCTTACAATTTTTATGAGTTATAATCAGAGGTATGCACACTCTTGGTAGCAGTTGAGGGAAGCTGTAAATCACTGAGTATCCATATGTAGTGTTGAGAGTCATTGGGGTTCAGGAACAGTTAGCCATCAAAATGAGGTATAAAGAAAAATGGTAATCAATAAGTAAGGCCAATGTTTGAATCATGGATCTTTCATTTAATATCAGTTTTGTGCAAAACACATGATAATAATTTGCTTTGTATTTCTAGTCACAGAGACAAAGAGGAGAGTCTGGAGCTAACTGTGCTTCCTTTCCAGATCCCATTCTTTTTGATTTTGTTCTCATTTTTCCCCCCTCAGTTCTTTGTAATGGATGCACTTTCTTCTTGTTGACAGAATCCATTAAGACCATGCTGAATTTAGAATGTCTTTATGAAAGCAGTTAAAGCCTAGGCCTGTGAATTTTACTAGTTTACTAGTTACTAATAACAGAGCAACAAAAAACTTAAAGGAAGCAACACATATCAATCAGAGAATAAGTATATTTTAAAAAATGTTTGTTTTTAGAATCCAAGCCCACTGTTAGACCTGCTGGTTCTGACAGAGTCACAAGCACGAGAAGAAACAGATCACGTCCGGACTGCAGTCAGACAGCAGCTGCAGAAAGAATTGATCGCTCTTCTCAATTCCTTGTTGCTGGTTTTCATGACAGTCACAGACAGGTACCATTTGTGTTGTTTGCCATTTGGGTTCATTAATATAAAACATACTTTTCTTTCTTTCTTGACTTCTTAGTTCTTTAAATCTGTTTGTGTTTCTGGCAGAGCCTGGTTCTAATGTTTTGATCTTCTTTAATATACTAGACATGTATGTATATGTGTTAGAGGAAAAATAAAATGACTTTCTTCTGTTCTCACACCATGGTCAGCATAGAGGACTTGTGACTCTTAGAAGTTGCTTTTCTCATTACCAGGAGATGAATAGTTCTTTACCGGTAAATAACACTTGGGTTTATCTGAGTTTAATATGACACATTCTACTTGGAAATTCCATCTGTCCTACAGTTTTAAGGCTTAGTCTCAAGAATGTCCTCATCACTCTCACCTTCTGATGCTCTTTGCCAGGTCCAATTGTTCTGCCTGTGTTATGGCAGACCAGTTGTTACCCAGAGTACTGGTAGTCCACTGTAGGGGTTGATAAGTTCACATGAGTGGCTCATAGACTTTGGGGATACACTTACTTACGTTTGCTGATTTATTAAAAGGTTGTGATAGAGCATATGGATAGAAGGATATACAAGGGATACTGGAGGAGTGCAATTTACATGCCTTCTTTGGGAGCCTCACTCTTCAGGAACCATCCCACATCCAGCTATTCACAAGCTCTCTAAACCTAAACCTTTGGGTTTTTCTGGAGAATTGATATGTATGATTGCTAATGATTAGGCAGGAAACCCAGGAAGGCAAATGTGTTACAATATTCTTAGCTTTTGTGAGGAAGTGTTCCTCCCTGCATGGCATGAGACTTAAATCTTTAGAAAGAGGAGTCTTAGTGATCTATGATTTACTCTCAGGCAAGGATAGGTCAGAAAATGTCTGCATTGATTTTGATGTTTCCACTGTGTTATCTAGGCTAGTCTGAAACTCCCTGGGCTCAACAATACTCTTCCACAGCTTCCCAAACAGCAGTGATTTTTTTTTTCTGTGTCTCCAAGATGGAAAATAATGGGAAGATTAACATTTCTATCACTTGGAGAAGAGAAATACTAGTTTCTTTTACTGTGGTAGAAGTTTGTGTGTTCTAACTAAGGAAATTTGCCCAAGTGTAACATGAATGTTTCTGGAACCCAGCCCTTTGGAGCTCACAAATAAGCACACAAAGACTTATATAAATTATAAAGCTGTTGGCTGTTGGCTGTGGTTTCTTATTGGCTAGATCTGACTTAATTGTTAACCCATAACTACTAATCCATGTATTTTCATGTGGTCTTGGCTTACCAGACCTGTAACTCCTTTGCCTGCTACATAATGATGGCTGGCTCAGCATCTCTGTGGAGAAGAGAAGAGAGCGATTTCCTGTTTGTCCCTGCTTATATACTGATTCTGCCCATCTAGACCACTATGATTAGCTAATGGCAGTTTCTGCCCAGCTATGTCACTCCTGGGATCTCATGATGACTCCTCTCTGCCTATACTTCCCAGAATCCTCCTTGTCTCCTAATCCTATCATCCTGCCTGGCCAATCAGTGTTTTATTCATCAACCAATAAGACAAACATATACACCCAAGTTTTGTACATGCTATTGTAACTTGAGTAAGTTCATCATGTGAATCTATTAGAAGACAGTGTTTCCATATAGTCATATACTACTGGTTCTTTCTCTCAATGATCCCTTGGGAGAAGGGGATGCAGTATATGTTTCTATTTGGAGTGCACATTCTGCAGTTAGTTATCTGCATCTTGGTCGTAGATTTCTGTGTTAATTGCCACTTACTGCAAATAGAGGCTTCTTAGATGGAGGTTGAGAGATAACATTGCATTAATCTATTGGTATAATAAGTCTTTGGGTGTCAGTTTAATACTATGTTCATTTAGCAGAATAATAGTAATAGGTTTTCCACTAGGACTTATGGCCTGGCTAGCCATAGGTTCTTGTTCCAATAATGGTACCAGATACAGGTTTCATCTTGCTGAGCAGGACTTAAATTCAGCAAAGTGCCAGGTTGCAAAATTAGCACACATAAATCAGTAGTCTTTCTATATACAAATTACAAACATACTTAGGAAGAGATCAGGGTAACAAGACTATTCATAATAGTCTCAAAAAGTTACTTTGGAATAAATCTAACCAAGCAAGTGAAAGACTTATTCAATTAAAGATACTAAATAGGAAGAATATATCAGAAGATAAATCCATGCTCTTGGATTGACAAGATTCATATTGTGAAAGTGGACATGTTACCATACCAAAAGCAATATACAGATTCAATGCTATTCCATCAAAATTCCAAAGCAGTTCTTCAAAGAAATTAGTAACAGCATGTTACTGGCACAAAAAGCATCACTGATCAATAGAATAGCATTGAGGACCTATATATAAATTCATGCATACTTCTAGCCAACTGATTTTTGATAAACAGTACACACTGAAGAAAAGAAAAAAACGTAGCATCTTTAACAACTATTACTGGTTAAACTGGATCTTCATTTCTTGCTCTATACAAAACTCAACTCAAAATAGATCTAGGTCCTCAACATAGACCTAATAGACTGTATCTAATAGAGGAGAAAGTAGGAAACATGTTAATTGGCAAAAGAAAGGACGTTTTGAATGAGATCTTGATAGTGCAGGCATTAAGGCCAGTGATTAGTAAATGGGATCTCTGAAACTCAAAGGGTTCTGTTCAGCAAAGGACACCATGATTTGGGTAAAGAGTAGCCTACAGAATGGGGGGGGGGCATCTCTACATGCTATGCCTCTGTCAAAGGTTAATACCTAGAATATAAAGAATTCATAAAACTAATCATCAAGGAAATAACCCAATTTAAACATGGCATGGAACTAAAGAGAATTCTCAGTAAAAGAAACAGTTTGAAAAATGTTCAGCATTCTTAGCAATCATGAAAATGCAAATTTATTGTCTGAAAATTTCACACATTGTATATTGGTGACACTCACCACCCTCCTCCAGTTCCCACTCCCTCCCTGGGGTGTGGTTGACTACCAGGTTACTATACCATTAAGGAAAACTGACTCTGCCTCTTTTAAAGTTAGCCATTCTGACAGCGATAAGATGTAATCTCAATGTATTTAATGTATTTTGATTTAAATTTCTATGATGACTAAGGATGTTGAATGTTTTTTTATGTTTTTATTGACTACCTGTATTTCATTTGAAACTTGTGTTTTCATTTTAATTGTCCATTTATGATTGATCTTTCTTTTTTTTTTTTTTTTTTTTTTTTTTTTTGGTTTTTCGAGACAGGGTTTCTCTGTGGCTTTGGAGTATGTCCTGGCACTCACTCTTGTAGACCAGGCTGGTCTCTAACTCACAGAGATCCACCTGCCTCTGCCTCCAGAGTGCTGGGATTAAAGGCATGCACCACCAACACCCAGCTATTGATTGATCTTTTTGGTTTAATTTTTAGGCTTTGTTTTAGCTTCTTTATATAGTGTAGAAATTGTCCCCTGCTGTATGAATGTTTGGAAAGCCTTCTTCTGTTCTGTAGGCTGTCTCTTCATATTATATTGATTTTTTTTTCTGAGCAGAAGTGTTTTAATTTGAATCAGTTCCATCTGTAAATTTTTGCTCTTATTTACTGAGCAGATGATCTACTTTGAAATTACATTTCAGTGCAGTCTTTAGGGTTGAAATATTTCTCCGGTGTTTTCCTTTAGCAGTTTCAAAGTTTCAGCTCTAACATTTAAGATACTCAATCCATTTTTAATAGATTTGTATTGTATGAAGTGACAAAGCTGAATCTAGTTTCATTCCTCTGATGTGGGAATCTAGTATTCTTAGCCCTTATTAAGAGCCCTGTCCTTCCCATTAGGGTTTGGTCCCTTTGTCAAGAGTAACTTGGTGTAACTGTTTGGGCTTTTTTCCTACAACTTCTACTCCATTGATCCACACATCTGTTTTTACAACAATATGATGGTGGGTTTTTTGTTTGTTTTGGTTTTTGCTTTGGAACTATGCATAGTTGGAAGTCAAATACCGTGTCACTATACTTTTTGTTTAAAGAATTGCTTTAGATATTTTATGTTTATGTATGAATTTTTGAAGGTTTTTAAATTATGTCTGTGAAAAGTGTCATTAAAATTTTCATGGAGGTTGCTAGTCTTTACTCCTCTTTTATAGTTTCTTTATTTCTAAGATTATCTTATTTGCTGGCCTGTAAGTATTTTTTTGATTTTCTTTGCCTCGTTGGTTGTATCAGAATTTCTTTTTTAAAATATACATTATTGGCTGGCCAGTGGTGGCACACGCCTTTAACCCCAACACTCAAGAGGCAGAGGCAAGCAATCTGAGTTTGGGGTCAGCTTGGTCTACAGAGTGAATTCCAGGGCAGCCAGGGATACATAGGGAAACTTTGTCTTGAAAAACCAAAATAAAGACATAAATAAATGAAATATAATATTTATTATCATAATAAAATATTGATGGTTTTTAACATCTTTTGTCCTCTGTCCATTTATTGATTGCTTTGTGGTTGAGTCGTCCGCAGAAGAGTCTCACATCTCTAGTTTTCCTTTTGAGCTTTTGCTAGTATTTTGTTTGTTTGTTTGTTTGTTTTGTTTTTCAGGACTGGGTTTCTCTATGTAGCTTTGGAGCCTGTCCTAGCATTTACCAGGCTGGCCTCGAACTCACAGAGTTCCATCTGCCTCTGCCTCCGGGAGTGCTGGAATTAAAAGCTTGTGCCACCACCGCCCAGCTCCTTTTGAGCTTTTAATCTGACGCATATTTTACGCAAGTTCTTACCCATTTTTATCAGATAGCAGCAAGAACAACTGTTGCCTAAATGTATTTCTCTCTTTTCCTAAGTGAATCTTCAAAGTATATTTATTTTTTAAGTGCAGTGGGATAAGTTTATGCTGACAAGTGTAGCAATAAAGACAGTTGAAGGAATTCGAGCAAGCGTGAATGAAGGCCATGCAGTCACTTAACACAGGCCTGAATGTCTGTATATAGTCCTTTAGAGTCAGTCACCACATGAAAAGCTTTCATCAGCTTCAGAAAGGGAGCAAGGAGATATCTAGTCACGGATGCACACTTATTGTTATTTTATATAAAATTAGTACTACAGAGGCATTGGCAAGTAAGTTTCAAAATAGCACATGTTGGAGTTAGTTAGCAAAGAGCACATCTAGCATAAAGTATGAGTTTACTTCCCCCCCCTGCAGAAACCAGTTACATTAAATGCAAAAGCCGGTTATATTACAGTGTTACCAAAACAATTCTTATTTGAAAGTATCAGTTTAAGTGTACAATGGACCTTTAATAAAAGAATTGTGCATGAGAACCCTTCATGTTAAATTATTAGTTATGCCATGGGCTTTAACCATGATAGCAATAAAAAGCATCTAGGAAAAAGGAAAGTATATAAGGTGATTTTAAAGGCGGAATAAGCACAAATATGTTTTAGGAAGATAAAATAAACCTTGCTCAAGGCAAATTTGGTTCTCATTGGAGAAAGACAGTGAATATTCTATTGCTAGTCTCTGGGGTAGTCTCTGGGAACCACCCAGCGTGGTGGTAATGTGGGAAGTAAGAGGAGGAGGGAAGAGGGGTTTTGAGTGTTAAGATAGTAGGAACACTTTAAATAGGACTAGATTGATTTGTGGTCGACTTTGTGAGGTTGTGAACTAAGTAACTTTTGGCTCCAGTGTTGCTGTGCTTCTAAAACGTTCTTAAGAGTCTGCCAGTGGAAGGCACATGAAATAATGATCTTAGAAGACATATCTGTTGTCAGTTTTAGAGTCAGTAGTTTTGGAAAAATTTCAGGTTTTGTTTAGTAGTTTGTTATATAAGGTTTTTTTTAATCTAAGAATTATATTTCTGAATCCATGCCTAGGCACTGAATTTTAGGAATTTGTTCTTTAGTAGAAAATGTTCTGTTTATGTTATATTTTGCTTATATGTTTAGATTTTTAGGGGAAGAGGTAAATTTTAATTAAATGAAAACAGTTTCATGACAGTGATTGAAGTGTACTATCGGTACTTTTTCTGAGTCCCATGAAAAATCTTTTTTCAGAAGGAATGTTTTTCTACAATCTTGTCTAATTCATTCACTTTTAGTGTAGTGCACCATCAGAAACTTCCTCAATAGCTAAGACAGCCCCCTGAGTCCTCACTGTGTGATTTTCCTCTTTTTTCTGCAAATAGGAAATGCCTGGAACTTTTTTACGTCTTCCAAACACAGCTGTCCCTGAAGCTGCTGCAGTGCCTCAGAGTCACAGATGCTCCTCATTTCTATGGCTTGCCTGCCTTGGAGCGGACCTTAGGAGGGATGGCTCATCTCACTGCTTTCCCTGGGTGGAGTGCGCACTCTCCTTCTTCAAAGCCGCTTGAGATTTGTGGGAAGTATTTGTCCGGTCTCCTGGAGGTAAGCTAGAATGACAGCTCTAACACCTAGATACTGTTTACTGATCCTTTTTAAAATTTTATTTCCATGCCAGGAACAATACAGTTTATATTGTTACATTTAAGGTAGATTATAGTACGGTTTACACCTAACTTTTATTTTGAAGAAAAGCTAAGGCTTATCCTAAGTCTCTTTATGGAAGTCATTTGTTTTTTATCACTTATTCCATTTAGTCTGCTAGTGGTTTATTTTCACTTCTCTGGGCATTGGGGCATTATCTCACCCGTGATAATGTTTGTTAGTGTTATAAAGGAATGAACCATCATATTTGATCATCTCTGTAGTGCTCACCCCTTTGATTTTTACCTATACGAAGAATACACTTATAAAAAGTGTACGATTTACCAATGTGATTTCTGTCCTCTCCAACCCCACCCCCAAGCTTGAGTAAGCAGTTTGGTGTCTTAGTAGACTAGAAGCATGCCCTTAATTATATTCCATAATCATCATTTCTCTCAAAGTATTCTAGTCTGATGTAATTAAGTTAACTGAGATATGGTTGTGCAAAGTTTTCCGAGGACAGCTTTGCTGTGGGTACTGGCAGCCTTGCATGGGTGCATATGCCTAGCTGATGGAAGTCTTAGCAGAATTTTCTGAGATTAATCTGGGATTTGAAAGCCTAGGAGTCTCCAGGGAATTGTCAGGAGGTTGATTCTCATTTTCACCATCACTGGTGGGAACTTCTAAGCTTAATTTTTTTTAATCGCTAGATATATTTTGTTTTACTTTTATGATTTCAATCTTTTTTGTTTATTAGGATTTTATACAATGTATTTTGATCCTGTTTGCTCTTTCTTCAAACTTCTTCCCCCTTCTCTATCCAACCTACTTTTTGCCCTCTGTTTTTAAACTGATGTGCTAAAAAACACACATCCATGTTAAGGATTTTGATAATCTTACATTTTGAGTAGTATTTCTGCTTTTATTTTTTATTTCTTTTGCATTGTGAATTTCTGTTATGTGGCTACTCACTCAAAACAGCTTTTCAGCAAAGACTTTTTGGCAGTTCCCATCTTTTATGGCTAGCTACCTCTACATGGAATTCAAGGTCTGTCTTGCTTCCCTCCTTTCTCTAATAAGCCCTTCCTCTTTCTCATAGCTGTGTGGTAAATATTGTTTACTGTTCTGTAGACGACCATTTACTTATAAAAGTTTACATATGCCACTGTTATTCAGTACATCATCTTTTCAGTGCACTGTATTTTCTTTGTTTTAAATTGAAACTGTTGGTTTATGAGAATTGTCTTTGAACCATTTCCAGTCCTCAGTAGCTATCTGGATGCTTACTTAGCACAATGATTGTTATTTATAGTTGTTTTTTTCCCCTAAAACCATATTCAGGTTTTTAAGAAAGACTGCAAAGTGCTAGATTGTTTTTTCTATAGTACTATAAAATTCAATACAAATTTTACTGTATCCTCCTTAATAAAATACAGTTTTTCTTAATTATATGCTTCAAAAAAGGTATTCTGTAAGCTTTCACATTAACTGCTCCATGTTATAAGGTGTTTGTGATCAGAAATATAAGATTATTTTATGCAAGTATATTAGCTAAAGAATTGGTCATAATAGTTTTTTTTTAAAAGTGTCACTTATGGATATAAAATATAATTTAACCTGCAGGTGCCTAATTTACAGTAATAATGGTTAATAAATACTGATTTGGAATAAACAGGTGTTGGTTTAATGTTTCAATGAAAATAAGGAGAAAAACATGTATGTCTATATTCACTCAAAGGAAGTTAATGCCAAAAAGTCACTTTTGTTATAAATTATAGCTGAGTTACACTTATTCTAGAATTTTTCTGCTTAGTTCATTTGGTGAATGGGTCTCTTATTGTATACTGTCTAAACTCATTAAGGAGAAAGTAAAGCTTATGTAACTAGATGTAGCAAGACTCATTGTTGGTTCTGCTGATTTGATTAATGGTTCCTCTGTAACCGAAGCCAGTTCCTTTTTGAAAGAACCATACTCCCAATATCAAATCTTACTGATATTTGACTCTTGCAGAATATGTAACATATTTGTAATGTGTGTTATACATGTGATTTCCTTTGCTGCATGAGGTGAAGAAATGGAACAAACCAACCAACAAACAAAACCCAGAACCCTGAAAGAGACCCCAGGTGAGGTAGAATGGTCCATGTGGAGGTTTACCGTGAACAGAGCAGTGAGCCTTAACTAGCTCTTGCAGTTGTGCTGGCGAAAAACTTACAGAAGAATTTTCCTTCAAATGTGTGGGACCTAAACACAGCATCCTTTAAAAAATATCAACTGTTTGATACTTTTTGTTTGACAGAACTTTTCAATTTTAAGTTGATAATCTATCGAGTTACTTTTTGCAATCACTTTGCAGTGGGTTGCCAAGCCCCTGTATGGAACAATGTGTGCTCCGTACGGAAAGGCTCCAGAACAATTCCACATAGTTGAGAGAGTTCTCTAAGTCAGGCATCAAGACTTTTCTGGTGCAGTTGCGTACTGAACAGTGTCTCTTCAAAGAAAAATACTGTGTTGTTCCTATTGGAGAATGTCGGAGCTCTTTGAGTTGTGGGAAAGAAACAAAATGAGGACCAGTTTTTGAAATAATAAGCACATTCTCAAATGAGCAGTAGAAATTTAAGATCACTTGGAAGTAAAGAAAATTTCTATTTGCATTTAACAAAGTTTAGCATAACCCTAGTAGTCAATGAGTTGTAGAGCTAGTAATTTTGCATATACTTTTCAACTACACATTTAGAAATTTTGATTAAAAATGCTTGCAGCATTTAAAATATGTTTGTATTGTAAATCTAAAAGATGTTCTAGGAAGGTACTAAATAAACATTCTTTGAACAAATTCCAAAGTTGAAACATTTTAAAACATTTTTTAACTATGGTAAAATTTGCCGCTGTTGTCACTGTTAAATGAACTAACCAGACTACTATAAATTTATGTGGCTAATGTTTGATTAGCTAAGTTAGGAGAAAGATACTTATTGCTATATACCCTTAAGAGGAAAGCCACTGTAAAATTTCCTGCGTTTGCTTTCTAGGTCATTACTTCGTTTTATGTGGAGCGTGGAGGAAATGCTATGTCCTTCATGGGCAAAGGTGTCACGAAGAGCACAGTTCTTTGCTTGCTTCATTTGTCCCATGAGATGATGGCCCAGGCACCAAGCTCGGTAAGAAAAACACAAGCTGCGGTCATCTGAACTGTTGCTTGAAAAGGAATGTGCTGTGTCTAGTACATTTTAAGCCTATGGGCTTGCTACATGAAAATGTTGTTTTTGACTTACTTGTTATTAAGACAAGAATTATTTACTAGGGGGTGGGTCTGGAGATGACTCAGTGGTGAAGATTGCTTGCTGCCTTTCTAGAGGAGCTGCGTTTGAGTCTCAGCACCCACAATAAGTGACTCACAACTACCTATAACTCCAGCTCCAGGGGATACAAGGCTCTTGTCTAACCTCTGCAGGCAACTGTACACATGTGCCATATACACACAAAACAAACAAAAGAAAATCTTTAAGACAGTAATTATTTGGGATTACAACATTTCTTGGAAGTTCTATGTGTCTGAATTTATCAAAAGTTTATTTTTGTTGAAATCATTAACTAGAAAATGACATTTTTTGGCTAAATCATGGGAGAAAAGCCTCTGTTTAAAAATTGTTTTAAAGGAAGCCAAGATTTTTATTTGCTTTATCTTGGCCAAAAATACATCCTTACTTTTTGATCTTCAAACTTTAGAGTTATTTTAAGTTCTCTAAACTTACTTGAAATGCTGTCCTTGGTTTTCATTCTAGGAGTGGATGCCACTTTGGTTTTTGCCTTTGGGTAGTCACAGTGAAGAACATGCTGCTACTCAGCAAGGGTTGGCCTGGCTAATCCCTTTATGGGTTGATCGAGACCCGGAGGTCAGTATAGAGGAATACCAAATTTGTTATGTCTAGACTGAGAAGCAACTGAAACAAAACGCATATACTTAAGTGATAGTGTGGGTTATTGTAATTGATACAGCTTATTTTTTATTTAGCGTCTGTTTTCCCTCAGGCTGCCACAATGAAACACTGTTGACTGGTTTGTTACAGTAAGAGAACTTCTTGCCTTACAGCTTTGTTGACTGAAAGTTCAAGGTCTTTGTACCAGCATAGTCACACTCTGGAAAGGGCTCTTGTTTTCATTGACCTATACCTGTCTTTTTGCAGAATATCTACATGCTTTTCATTGTGTATGTTTCAGGAAGTCACCAGTGTGGTTGGGGGTAAGACCTCATTGTTAAGAGGTCATTTCATTTTAATTATCTTGAGGAAGCTCTATTTCCAAACAGGTCACAGTGGAAATTAAAACTTCCACTGAGATTTTGGGGGTGTAAGTTTTCACCTTAGCTTTCCATTTCTGGTCCATTAAAATCCACATCCTTATCTTTTCAAGTAAGTACATTAATCTCAGTAAATAGATAAAAAGCAAAACACACCCAAACAGAAACAAGAACAGTCTTAACCCACTGTAGCATCAACTTTAAACTCTGAAGTCCAAAGTCTTGTGTGAATGTTATCTAAATCAAGAATAGATGAGAATTCGATTTGTGTATTTCATCCTGAAGAAAGAGTCTGTGGAGGCCATGAAACACAGAAATTACGTTTCCGTATCTGATGGAAGACTAGTCACAGGTTCTAGTCCTGTGTCCCAGTCCTAGCCCCAAAGGAGAAATAGGAACGGAAGACATGAGGCTGCAAAGCAAGTGCATATGCTGGGGAAGCAAGTTCCATCAGCACTAAAGGCCCAGGCTGTTTCTTACCCTCTGGGTTACAGGCTGTGCTGGACGAGTATTCTCGCTCCGAGCTTCGCTGCTCACTGTACAGCCTGACCTCCCTGGCTCCAAGGGCCTGGCCCAGTGGAATTAGAAAGACAGCCATAGCCATAGAAACTGAGGAGAAACAGTCTTGCCTCCATTCCTAAGGTAGGAGGCTCCAACCTAACGGTCTCCGAATTACATTTGGGACCATCATTCTCTTTGAAGAATGATGTCAATTATTGCCTATAGAATCCAACCCCACAATTTTCCAGTCATTCCAGTTCTCTTTCCCATTCCCTGCCATTCACATTGGCATTGTCTTTGCTGATCAGTCTCACCGCCATTCTGGCTCCTGCTAAAATGTCTAAAGACTCACACTCTCCATGGAACAGTGTCACTGAAAATGTATTTTTGGGTCTAAATTCAGAAATGTACCAAACTGTTACTTAAGCATCAGTTATGTTATGACCAGCATTACTGTACCAACTTAAGCTTCTCTGCAATGTTGTTTTCTTAAAACAACTTTTGAGAAAATACTACAAGCCATATAAAGAAATGTAATTCAGCTACATTATTTTGTAATGAAGTATTAAAAATGTTAAAACTATTTGTTTACAAAAGATATTAATAACACGAAAAATAGAACAAACTAATGGGTATATTTTTATGAATGAGGAGTAAATAAAAATCATATGATCAAGATTCCTCTGCTTTTCCTTACAAAACCTTGTAAATTATAATTGCTTTAGTGCTTACTTATAGCATTATATTAACCTCAAGTGACAATTGATTATAGTCTACTTTTTTTTTCAGGTTATTGGTTTTTTCCAACCCTGATGCAGGATTTCTGTAAAGCCAATTCACAGACATGTAGGACACCCTTTGGGATCTTTAGTATGTAGGAATGGGAAGCCAGTGTCATATTCAGAGATATGTAAAATGCTTTCTCTGAGTGTCGTTTAGTGTGTAGAAATGTAAAACCAGTGTCGCATCCACACAGTTCTAGCACTTCTTTTGTATCAGAAGGATGACCTCGTGCTAGGAAAGAGTATCCTTGGATTTGATAGCTCTGTCTTTATGTGATAGGTGAGAGTCACTTCCCTGGGATTGGGATCAGCACTGACTACTATTGAAGCTGGCTGTGTGGCATTGGCAAACAGTTGTCAGAATATTTCTGGTGGGCTCTGGGGAACCGTGGTGAACATCCTTCTGGATCAGTCAGAATGCAGTATGGTGCGCCGGGAGGTAAGTCTGTTAGCCTGCCTCTCCCTCCTTTGTGTCACAGTAGTCCATTGTAGTGTCTATAAGCCTCACTTGACTTGCTGTTTAGCAGGGTGGACTGAGCAAAAACCTTCATTTATTTTGCTTACAAAAATTTTAATGAAAAGATTCATTTACAGTAGAAGTTGAAGTCATTTATTCCAACAGAATTAAGGCAGATATTTAAATAGTCGCATTAAATATTTATTTTGCATATGTGTTCATGCATATGCAGATATGTTTGTGCATTCACATGCTCTGCTTGGAGGTCAGAGGATGGCTTACCAGAGCTGGTCCTCATCTTCTGTCGTGTGGGTTCTGGCAATAGAATTCAGCCTTGGCAGCAAGTGCCTTGATCAGATGAGCCAACTTGCTGATACATTTTAATGGGAACTTTTATATCACACATTGAAAAGTAATTCAAGAAAAGTTGTTTTTACTCAACATTTATAGGTCTGTAGTGTTTGTAAACCTTTAATAATAATAAAGAATTTCCAAAATAACATTTTGCAGTATATGTCAATAATATTTGAGAAGAAAATAAACACCAATTTAATTTGTTTTCAAAGTTATTTACTTATTTATGTAATTTATTAGTGCACATGCGTGCCTGTGAAAGCCAGAGAACAAATTTCCAGAGTCAGTTCTCTTGCCATCTTTCGGGTTCTAGGGATAATACTTGGGTCACCAGTTCTACCCACAGCTGTCTCTGCCCATTGAGCCATCTTGTCAGCTCCAATTGGTGGTTTCTTTTTATTTCTGCTTCTGTCAAAGTGATAATTCATACCAATAGCTTTAAAACTGACAAGCAAATAGTTCTCAGAGGTTTCTAAAGAAATCAGCAGTTCCTGGCCCACCACTAACCAATACTCAATGGCAAACAGATAAAACCAGTTTTCTTGTTAGTTGCTGTCATAATTTCAAGGGGTAATTTTTACATTTATGGATTTTTTGGTTCATTAATATTAAACTTTTAAAATTGATTTCCAGTGTAGATGGATGGAGGTTTTACTCTTTGAATTTCCCTAATTCTTGTTACTCTCTCAGTAGAATTAAAGCATAATCTTTCATTAAGTGAAAATCACTTCTTCTATTTGTATACTTACTTCATTCTGTCACCCTGTATTATGATGGATAAAGCTGGACATTTGTGCTTTAAGAGGATTTTGCATGAGAGAGGAGGAAATTGAGGAAGGAGAAGGCAGATGTTTGCTATGTGTGTGTAACCCTACAAAGGAATGTGGAAAATGTTATTTGTATTTCTTAAATGCTTCTAGAATGTTTGATAATAATCATTTTTGTATGAAAGTAAATTTTGCAATGGTAAAAAATACATTTTCTAATGAACTGTTCCACAGTCTGCTCATCACCTACTTCAGTCACCAGCTAATAAGAAGTGTGGTGGATGAGACCTTGTGAGGGTCTTTTTAGTGTGTAACTGACAGCTGCACCTCTGTTATTTAATTACAGCACGTGCTTATTTCAGAGACGACAACAAGATGGCAGTGTTGACGTTTTGTGCTTTTAATTTTCAGGCTGCATTTATTCTTCAGAATCTCCTTGTAATTCCGATGCCTTCAGAAGTTATAAAGGATTATACTTGGCAGGTGGGTATAAACATTTATTAATTTAGCGATTATTTTACATTAAGTGGTTTTAAATTTTCAGCATATGTATGCAGCTATCCATTTGTGTCTGTGGATTTCATGTTTGTATATTTAATCAACCAGGAGTCAAAAATATTCAAGAAAAAGTAATTGTGCTGGACAATGGTAGAATTTTTCTCTTATCATTCTTCTTTCACAGTAGTGAATGACAACCACATACAGTAACATTCAGGCATTGTGACTTAGAGAGCTTTTAAGTTACACACAGGATGTGCGTAGATAACACACAATGTCACCTGGTTTATATAAGGGATTTCTCTGTCTACAGACTTCCGTATTTGTGAGAGTCTAAAAACCAGTCTATTATTGATAGCAAAGTTTGGCTAAACTTTATTACTTAAAAAACTGTATGTATGGCAGCAAGTACTTCTTAATTAGAAGGTAGAAATTGTCTGATTCTTTTTCACATTTGAGCATCTCCTGAGCTAGAGAAATGACCCCACAAAGGTGAAAGGAGAGAATTGCCTGTTAACATGGTCCTCTGACCTCCATATACATGCTCTGTCACATGCATGACCCCTGCCACACACACTAGATTTACTTATATTTGTGTGTGACTGTTTTGCCTTCATGGATGTGTCTGAACTATATGCATGCCCAGTGCCTCCAAAGGTAAGAAGAGGGTGACATGCCTGGGAGCTGGAGTTACAGATGGTTATGAGCCAGAACTACATTATGAGCCAGGGTTCAGTGAATCAAATTCTGATCTTCTTTAAGAGTGAAAAGTGCTCTTAATCACTGAATCATCTCTCCAGCCTCCAATAAAACATTTCATTCATATCTATCATCTGTCTGTCTGCTTGTCTGTCTGTCTGTCATCTACCTACATATCTATTGTCTGTCCATCCATCATCCATCCATCCATCCATCCAATCATCTATCTATTATGTAGACCAGGTTAACCTCAAAGTCAACAGAGACTTGCCATCCTCTGCCTCCCAGAGCTGGGATTAAAGGCATGTTACCATACCCAGCTTGATAAAACTGGTATAAAAATAATTGTGAAAAAAAAAAACAACCCTCTTTTCTGTAGTGGTTAATCCTCTCAGGGTTAGTAATACTTAGCATGAAATATGCTAGGTGCTTTTCTAGAAGCTTCATGTGTATTAACTTTCATAATTGTTGGTGCCATGTACTATTTTCCTCATTGTATAATTTAGAAGTTTTAGCACAAAGGACTGAAAAGCTTGATAAGCCACATATTTAGTCAATGGTACATATTTGTGTGAGTACAGAGTCTCTTTCTTGTTCACATCATTAAACTGGTTCTATAGTTTAATAATAAATGAAATTGGTTATATTTACAAATGCAATTGTATTAAATTTCTTTTTCTTTTCCTGAGTTAGTGTACAGATGGGACCTTGATTTACCTCTTTTTCTCTATATTAGGTTTTTTAAAAATAGTGAATACCAAGTAACTAAATAGTTAACAATTAAGTAGATAAGTTGGAAAATATGAAAGTGCTGTCATTGTAGCCATAAGATGTTTTTTTTATCATTTTAATTTTCTCATCTTATGATTTCATGTTTATAATGATGTTATACTGTATAGGTTATAACTATAATTAATATATTTTATATAATAATGTTATAATTTCTAATTTCTAAAGAATCCCAGGATCTTCTATAAATCTGTTTATTTTTAAATTTCCATCAGAATATACTAATTGTTACTGAATAAAGCTGAGCTTTGGAAAAACAGGTTTCAGTATGTCTATTGATACATGATCCAGTTGGCATTAATCTCTTGGGTTGTTTACTTCATCAGTCTTTACCAAGACAAATTTGTGGTGCTGGTGCTATAAGTCATCTCTAGTCGTGTGTGTGTGTGTGTGTGTGTGTGTGTGTGTCTGTGTCTGTGTCTGTCTATGTGTGACGAAGGTGATGTGTGTGTGTGTGTCCCCATGTCCGTGTCCATGTGCATTTACCACAGTGTGTGTTGAGAGGTCAGAAGACAACTTTGTGAAATCTGTTTTCTTTTTCCTCTTTTATGGAGTTCAGGGATGGAACTCAGGTCATTAGGCTTGTACAGCAGGTACTTTTACCCTCTGCATCATCTTGCTGTCCCTTAAATGTAGTTTTAAAAAAAAAAGAACAACACAAAGATTGGAAGCAAAAAAAAAAAAAATTAGTAACAAGTATAGTCTTCTCTGAAAGACATTATTTTTTTTATGTTTTTATCATTAAATTGGGTTCATATTACTTTTTTTGCATTGCCTCATTTCTTACCACTAAATTTTATCTTCATACAGACTGTTTGCTTCTGAAGTTTAGGACCATGGCTTATTATTATTTCTTTCTATTTTCTTTTCTTATGGCTCTGGGGATTGAACCCGACACCTTGCTTATGGTCGGCAGCAAGTGCTCTATCACTATAGGTTTTATATTTTGAAAAATGTTCTCCCAGTTTCCACTGAAGAATGGATTGGCATTGGTTTATCCTTTCTGACTTAGTGTGCAAAGTATTCATCTTATATTCTTGGTTTTATGTATGTGAAGTCTTTGTTTTGTATCATAATATTCCACTCTTTTTGTATGGATACAGATGGATTGATCTTAAAAAGGAAGAACAGATAAACAGTATATTTAATAGCATATTTCCCCTGGCTTCCAGTGGACACCCACAACTTATGTTGGGGCTAGGGAACCAGTCTCCTGCTGGTTATAAGAACTCAGCTCTTATTATAATAATCTTTGCATATTATAGCTCTTTCATATTTGGGGGATATCTTTTAATAATGATGTTTATGAAGGTTCATCTTTATTGACATGCATCATCAAGGCTGCCTCTCTCAGGGAGAGAAAGCAGAATCAGTGTTAAAGTGCTAGAAAAAAATTGTATTGTTGTTCCCAGCCAACCATTGTCCATCCAAAAGGCCTTTGATGAGGTAAAAACTCAATAGATCTAACTTTTGTGAAGAGCACTAAATAGTTGTTTTTGTTGGGTTCGTGATTTATATAATTTATATTTCTTTACCTGTTCTCAGTAAATACTTATGAATTTATGACTCTAGCTGTGATACAGGAGGCAATTACATAGACATTATTCATAAAATGAATTAAATGATTTTACATGATTGGTATATTGCAAAGTAAAATTAATCATCCCTAGGAAATATAGAAATATAGAAAAATAGTTTTATGTAACTTTAACAATTTTCTTTGATTGACTTCGTTGTTAAGTAGCCAGAGTGAAGTTGGAATTAACCTTGAGAGCTGTTTTGTTTGTGTTCATTTGTTTTTACTGCGAGGGAACAGACACAAAGCTTCCTGTATGTTAGATAAGTGCTTTATTGCTGAGCCACACTCCCTAACCTGCCTTAACAAAACCACAGTTTTCATTTAGGTTGGTAATTTTTGATGAGTGACAAAGGAATTGCCTTGGGATGTTTTGGAGTTGTTGCATGTCTCTTGTCTTTATTGTGTTGTATACGTTTATGTATACTATAACTTGCTTAAAACTCTTTGTAGTGGTGACAGTGAAGGTTTACTATTCAATTTTTTGACAAATAATTTGGTAAAGTCATGCCTTAAAGGACCACATTGGGGTGGTAGGAAAGCATTTGTCTAGCATGGGTGATTGACAGTATAATTTATAATAAATAAGGAATCACATTGCTTATCACTGACCTTGATAAGTAAGCATGGCTTCCTGATCCTGTTCTATTGTTCTGCTTTACCTGCTTCTTCTAGGCTTCTACATTTTAGTTGATTATTTTTGCTGACTCATTGATTAAGTAAAAACATTTTTAAATACCATTACTTAGATTATGTTTTTTCAGGTATTTATAATACTTGTTTTACTGTTGTGTGTCGGTGTAAAGATAGTGTTGTTTTTATGCTCAAGTGTGTAATTAGTTGGTTGAGAATGATCATTTCATAGAAACATTTTAATGAATTGTCCCTTTAGGAGGTAGATTTGATCAACCTTCTTCCAGGGGCCAGTAAAGTGAAGTACTTGTTTATTCTAGTCTTAGCAGCCATAACTAGGGTGGACAGTGGTAGGATCTGGGTCACCTTTGCCTTAGTGAGATGCAGTAGACCTTTTTGAAGAAATGGTTTGTTAAATCAGTGCCTTTTCTCTGTTTCTGCACAGGGCCCCTGTGTCCATGATGAGGATTCTGGCATGTCACTTGTAGGAAAACCTGCCCTCCAGGCCCTTTTGTATCATTGCCATTTCTATGAACATTTGAGTCAGATGGTGAAACACTGTTATCTAGGAAGATATACCTTTGATTTGAATTTTTCTGCTTTTCCTGAAACTACAGAATGCAGTGATTTAAATGGTAAGTATAATACCTTTAGTATTATTATTTGTTTTTTTTTTACAAAGTATAGCTTCTTTTAAATGATGTTGAGGAGCCAGGTAAACAATTTAGTTGCTAAGAAACACAGGCGAGAGGACTGGGATTAGAACCTTCAACACCTAAAGACGTGCAATGTGTACACAGTGGTCTGGAGCACTCAGAGCAAGCTGGCTGATTAGACCGGTCAGACTGACAAGCTCTGTGTTCATGGAGAGATCTTACCTTAATGTATAAAGTGTGGAAAGCAACTGCAGAAGACATGTGCCGTCAACCTCTGACCTCCTTCCTTAGGTGCATACAAGTGAAATATATATAAGCATGTACACCACCTACAAATGTAAAAATGACATTAAAGAACATTTGGAAAATAATAAAAAGTACACAGGAAAAAAATTATCTCCAGTCCTACAATCGAGAGAATATCCTTAATATGTTTTATTTCTTACTACTGTTTTCCACTATTTGATGTTTGTCTTGTGTGCCTTTTTAGTCTGTTTTTCTAAACATTGCCCAAACATTATTCTGTGTTATAAATTCTTCATGGAAGTCATGTTTGACATCTTATTAAAATTTTATAAGTTATTTTATACCCTTCAGTAAAGTTTTATAGGTTTTTTCTCCAGTAAAATCTTAAACTTTTTTGGAACATTCATTCCTTGGCACTCTACCAGTTTTTTTCCTGCAACCTTTCTTATGAATGAGATCTTTTCTAACTAAATCTTCTAACTTATTTGGTAATGGTCTTAAAAATTCTGTTTTTTGGTATGAACTCAGTAGAATTTTTGCTGAAGTATTTTTACTTCTCTTGATAAATGTATTTAGGTTTTCTACGTATTATATATTAATACATAAATACTAAGTAGATCTCATAAATAAATATCCATTTAACATAAATTTCTTTAATTTTGAAATTAATATGTTTCAGAATCTTTTGTTTGTTTATTTTAGCTGACCATTTTAATCCTTATTGTGTTAAAGTCAACCAATAAGAAACACATAATGTTACTGAGAATATGAAAAACTCTGTGATGAAAGTTACAAGACAGTGAAAAGGAAAATGTCAACTCTTTTGATGCAATAAAGCATTATTTTGATTTAATGAATAAGACAAATCGTTAACTCTTGCTTATTAAACTTTTCATTGTGTGCTAACCTCCAAAATAAATAATATTGTTCAAAGAATTTCATCATAGAGTAGGTGAGATTTAACTGAGAGGGTCTTTCCATAGAGTTGCGGCATTGTATCTTCTCAGAAAGGACTTTTCTCAGAATGCATTTTAGATTAGGCATGGGGACTAGGCATACATCAGTAGGCTACTATACAATCATCTAAAGAAAATAAAGTTGCTGTCAGTTAGTAACTTCTTTCTTTTTTTTAAGGCCTTTTTTTTTTAAGTTAGAAACAAGCTTTTTTCACATGTCAATCCCAGATCCCTCTCCCTCTTCTCCTCTCCCGCCCTCCCCACCAAGCCCCCCAGTTCCCTACCCAATCTCCACTCCGATCCCCAAGGAGAGTGAGGCCCTCCATGGGGGATCTCCAGAGTCTGTCATTTCATCCAGGGCAAGACCTAGGCCCTCCCACAAGAGTCCAGGCTAAGAGAGCATCCCTCATTGTGGGATGGGCACTCAAAGTGTATTTTTTGCCAGGGATAAATACTACCCAAGGCCCCATTTTTCAGAATCTTAACACAGGAAAGATTCAATGAAAGTACAAAAGCCCTCAAATATATGAATTTTATTCACCATTTAATGAGTGTATATGTGTATATACTTATACATAAAATTTGTTTATATATTTATATATTTTATATATATATAGAGGATTATATATGTATATATATAAATATGAAGAGCAAACCGAAAGCATGAAATTCCATTACTTTTATTTACTTAAATGTAATTTATAAATTATAATTCACATTTTATTACTTAAATTATAAATTATAATTCACATTTCCATTCCCTTCTTAGGGGGAATTGAAAGTAACATTTAATGAAGCTTGAACTTTGTAAATAACTGTCACTATTAGAAAAGTACTTTACTCAGTTGTTTCAATTTTTATGACTCTCCGTTACTCCTGACATGACTCTTGAGCCAATCTGCATTGATATATTCTAGTTGTTTGTTAGAAATGTACATTCATAGTTCACTCTGCTGTAGGATGTTAGAATTCTTAGGCTAAGTGCTGTGGAGGAATTACAACAAGAAACTCTCAGTGAGCACAGAGAAAAATCATGCTTCTGTAGCTTATGGCTGGTTTCCTTAAGGAGTACGCATTTTGTTAGTTGTTGGAGAACCTGGGGGATGTCATACTAACTGTTCTCTGTCGTCACAGGTTTAGATGACTCATTCAAGTATTGGAGAGCTCCCTCAGGGACATCCATTCAGGACCATGAGCCAAGCTCTCTTTCCACCTCAGAAACAATGGTAATTGAGGACACAGAAATGTTCCATTTGAGTCTCTGAATAAGTTTGAATTGCATAGTAGTGATAAAATAATTGTATAAAAGCTCAAGATTATGATTATAATCACTGTGGTTTTTAAAAAGTATATTCTGACAAGACTCCTGCTCTGCATTTAGTTAAAATACTCTGTTTTATGTGTTCAACTACCCGTATGTGGTAGACACTCTTGTGCTTTCCCACATGAGTATGTCATTCCAAAGTTAAGTAACTGTGATAAATAGTGCTTGTAAGAGGCAGGGCTGGAATTTCAACTAGTGACTCCCTGGCTATAGTCATACTACATATATTCTTTCAGTTGAGAGTCGTCAACCCTCTTTCTTACCTTTTCTGATAGAATCAAGAATAGAATAGTGTCAAAGGTATTTTCATTAGTAATAGATGAGACGTATTCTGTATAATTAAAAATCATTAGTCATTCTGAAAATTTGACTAAGGGTAAGGCAGAATGAGCTTACCTATTCAATGATTCCAGTGTAGTTCTGATATTTCAAAAGTACTTGTATGAGAAATTTTTCTTCAATATATAAAAGATATGAAATTTGTGCATACTAGGATGTCTTCATTTGTGCATATTTGGTTTTCTTCCTAATAACTGATTCTGGTCTTCAGTTTTGTCCAAGCATACAAAAAGCATTTCTTCTAAATTAGAAAACACATTAATTTTTCAAGTATTTGTTGATAAGGACTGTGTGATAGAATCTATTACGGGAGCAAAGGTTTGGTTTAGAAGTTTAAATAAATAATATGTATATGTGATAATATAATTATATAGACTTTGATAAAGTTTACCTCCAATATTGTCCCGGTTCCCTTTTCCCTCTTTCTATTAGATTCGAAAGAAAGGAGTTGCATTTAGTGCCAAACTAGACCTTTATTTGGGAATGCAGAAAAGTTACCCTGCTCCCACTAGATGTCATACTTTCCAAACTTAAATGTAGAGATAGTATGTACCTTTAGTTCAGCAAGAGAAATACTGCGATAAGTGCCAAAATGAGATTTATTAATTGATTGACAGAAAGTGAGAGGAAGAATACCATCACTACATGCTTGAAAGTATGTTTTCTCAAGTGATCAGTTTTTACGAGACTATGGAATAGCTATGCTAATAAACCTTTAGTTGTTCTGGCTAGATGACTAGATGCTTGAGAAAATCTACCTCAGGTGGAAATTATTGAACTAACAGTTTCAGGCATTCAGGCACATGGTTACATGGCTTTGTTGTTTCTAGGCCTGTTTTTAGTGTGGCAGAACGTTATACAGGGAAGCATGTGGTGGAGTGGAGATATTTACCTCATGGTATCCAGAGAGCAAAAGATAGTTACAGAGAAGGATTGGGTTGCACTGGGGGCAAAGCCTATAGCACAGGAGAAGTAGGAGGAAATTAGACAGTCAACCCATAGGATCAACCTAAACTCTTGCATTCCTTGTTTATCAGAGGTAATCACTAAATAGTATTTTTTTTTGTTAACTATTTTGTGTTATTTGACTTAAAATATTTATCATATGTAAGAAGACCTTGGTACAGAAAGAAAAATCATGTTTATATTTTTTTGGTTTATATCAACATTATTACAAGTTAAAGCACTAGATTTTTCTGAGGATTCCTATGGAAGAACTTAGTTGACTATGATCATTCTTTGAATGGAAGTACCTTTGTGCTTATTGGCTTTGTATTGATATTGTAATATACTTGAAATAATCAACTGGACTTGTTTCATTTCCTTGTTTGTGAGGTTTCAGTCCACAGTCACTGTACCATGTTGCTGTTGGCCTGTAGTTGCATAATATATTACATTGGGAATATGTGATAGAGGAAGCCTGTTCATCTCATGACAGCCTGAACACCGAGAAAGACGCAGAAATGGGCTGTGACTCTGATTTGTTCTTCAAGGACATACCCAGTGATCTAAAGTTTTTCCACAAGCTCCACCTCCTAAAGGTTCCCCCATCCCTTCCCAGCAGCACTGTGGGGTGGGACCAAGCTTCAGTAGGGTCTGTGGAGACATTCAGTATCTAAACTGTAGCAGTCTCTGTATATAGAAAAGTCCTTAACTTCACAGTTGGTTGTTACATGGTGTGCTGTCGAGATGGCTCAGAGAATAAGCATTTGCTGTGCCCACCTGATGACCTGACTTTGATCCTTGGCTCTCACGCCAGAAGGAGAAACTAACTCTGAAGACCTGTGCTCTGATCTCCAAATAGGAGCATGCACATACATGCTCATGCTTATACACATATATACTATTAAAACATAAAATGTGAAAATATACACTGCGATTTTGAAGTTTAAAGTTGTATT
Organism: Mesocricetus auratus; assembly: GCF_017639785.1. Taxonomy (NCBI): domain Eukaryota; kingdom Metazoa; phylum Chordata; class Mammalia; order Rodentia; family Cricetidae; genus Mesocricetus; species Mesocricetus auratus. The sequence goes on from NW_024429198.1 coordinate 40,481,410, forward strand.
TATTAAGTTTGTTATTGGTAATTTCATACCTGCATATAAAGCACTTGGACGAAGCTCCCACTCCTTGTTCTCTCCTGTCTTCCTCACATCTCAATCAACTGATCTTCCCAGTCTGAAGCCATCTGGTACTGGGCCTTGTTTTTTTTGTTGTTTTTTTTTTGTTTTTTTGGTTTTTTTTTTTTTTTTGGTGGGGAGACTTAATAACTGCTTCTATTTCCTTAGGGGTTTAAGTTGTTTATCTGGCCTTGATTTAATTTTGGTATGTGGTACCTATCAAGAAAAATGTCCATTCCTTTTAGACGTTTCCAATTTTGTAGAGCACTGGTTTTTAAAGCATGGCCTGATGATTCTCTGGATTTCCTCAGTGTCTGTTGTTATGTCCCAAACAGGAGATTTTTAAGTGTGTGTAGACAGTATCTATGAATTTTTTCACATTCTTACTCTCCTTACAATCAGAAACTATAAATGAAGTTAATCACTGTAAATCAAAGGTACAGTATGTTAGGAATATGCACAGGGAGTCTCTAAATGTGCCCTGGTGTTCTCTATGTCATAAGTAATGCATATTTATCAGTTGTGTGGATGCACCGTGTCATGTGTCTACACAGATGTGTGGGCTCCCAGGTATGCACCCTTTGTGCCTTTTCACAGAGAAAAAAATGATGGCAAGAAAAAGAGGTACCTTTCCTCCCCGGAGAGGTATTTTTCACATAAGTGCCACCACAATAGGCTGAGTACAGTCCATTTCAGAAGGTCATGGCCTTATCTGTAAACCTCCAGGTGCATTGTGTTTGCTTTCTACAGTATTTCTGTTAGGTTTACTGTTTTTGAAAATGTTGTGTTCTGAAACACAGTGTCAGCATTGCTTTTTAAATTTTTTTAAGTTCTTTTCTGGCAGGAGGCAAAATAGAGAAAAATCTCTTAATACTTTGCCGATTTTTTTCTTTTTTCTTTTTTTGGTAATTCTAGAGCTGCAAGGTTTTCCCCCCACTTTATGTGCATGGATCATCTATTTACTTACTTATTCATTCATTTATTTATTTGTTTTTTATTTATTTTTTGTGTGTTTATGTTTGTTCACCACACATGTGCTTGGTATCTGCAGAGGCTAGAATAGGGCATTAAGTCCCTTGGTAATGGAGTTATTTATGGCTGTGAGCAGCCGTGTGGGTGTTGGTGAATGAACCTAGGTCCTCTGGGAAAACAGCAAGTGATTTTAAATTCTGAGTCACCCATCTCTTCAGTGTGTACACTGATTTTATAGGCATTATTAAAGCTTAAGTGTGCAATTTGAAACATCAAAACCAAACCATTTTATTATAAATAGAAGAAAATTGGGCTAGAGAAATAGCTGTTTGCTTAATAGCACTTGTTGGAGGATTCGGGTTTAGTTTACTCTATTTCCAGGGGATCCAATGCCTTCTGTCCTGAACGCTCACTATAGCTGGTAAACGTGCATACATGGAGGCAAAACACTCATCTGAAGTCAGAAATGTCAGAATCTCAAGAACAATAAATTTACCTATAAAGGGTATCTCTTAAGCCTCACACCTTTAGGCAGTGAGTTACTTATATCAGAAACTTAAAATCTTAATGGGGTTTCAAATGAAAACTTGGCTCTTTTGGTTCATACTGGTTTATGAACATTGTAACTTTCCCTATAAGGGGTCATAGAAAATGCCATTATCAGAAAACTAGCTATAACTCAGGATTTAAAGTGTTTTGTAGTTATTTGAGCTGGTAAAATTCATTTTAAACTTGCTTCTTTAAGGATATTTTGTGTATTCCCTGTTTGTTTCATTGCCCATGCTTCAACATTAATGAGTAATGTACCCTGCCTGCTTCACAGGTGGCGACCTCAGTGGGCAGTGCTGAGACTCAACCACTGCTGCCGTCCACACTTCCTCCTGAAATGATGCTTGACCAGTTTGTGGCTCAAGGTATGCTTTGTGTGTGTGTGTTTATTTCTTTAGTTTTCTTTGCACTCTCTTTTTATCGATTACCCTCCCTTTAATTTTTTAACAGCATTAAACATTTAACGTTTGTAAACTAAAGAGATTTGCACGCCAAAGGCCTTCGGAACGTGTAGTCCATCTTTACTTGAGGGTGAAGCTGTGTGACCCACATTTACTTCCCCATGAAATTTTCATAGGAAACCTATAAGTTCCCTTAACCTGGACAGGTGTTATTCTCTTGTATGTCCTATACTTGCTGCACATTTCTTTTCTACCCTGCCCACTTGAACCCCATGGGTTAAGTTTCTTGAGCCTCCTTCATTTGAAGAGCTGTGAGCACAATTTCCTCCCTTTCTTTGTAGATAGCCAAACACTGCATTCTATCATAAGGGAATCATCCATGCAGAGTGTTTCTCTGAATTTCCCACAAGTGCCTAAAGGCCTTTGCATCTATTTTCTTTATTAGTTCTTTTAGAACTTTGAGTTTTGTATGAGTTTTGAGCATATTCACCTCCATTCTCTCAATTCTTCCGAGATCTACCCCCTCTTCTCTATCTCCCAAACATTGTGGGTATTTTAGGGGTATTTTAGAGACAGGACCTCACTATATAGACCAGGCCCTCTTGAACTACCTTTGCTTCCCAAGTGTTAGGATTAAAGACATTTGCCACCATGAAACCTTTCAAGACAAAATGTGCTTTTCAAATGGTTTTGGATTTGTATTCTTTTACTGGAGCATGGTCACCTTAACAGTGGCAGCATTCTTAGAGAAAACTGCCTCTACCAGCAGCTAACACTTGCTCCAAGGCTGGGGTGGGGTTGTGTGTCAAATCCTCTCTCTCCTGGTGTTTTGAGATGAGGTTTCTTACTGAATGTGGAGCTCCCTGGCTGGCCCGTGATCTGCCGTCTCTGACCTCTCAGCACTGGGTTTACAGATGTTTGCTGCCATACCCAGCTTTTTCATGGCTCACAAGTGTCTGAACTCAAGTTCCCATGGCACCTGGCAAGCACTTCAGCCATTGCTTCATCTCCTGAGCCCACGCGCAAGTTGTTTTCTTTTAGGAAGATAAAAGATAGGAAGAGTGGTGCGTAGGGAAGGGGGCGGGAGGAAAAGAAAGTCCAGGCATTTTTTTAAACTAAATATCTGGAGCACAAATTACTAATTAAACAAATCACAGACATAATTAGGATAAACTAGAATGAATAATCATATGTTAATAAAACAAATGTGGTGAAGTGATAAATGAGAATTTGGCTATCAAAGTCTGAGAGGCTAGAGATATGGCTCAGCAGACAAGAGTGCTACTGTGCTCTTGCAGAGGGACCACGTTAGGTTCCCAACTCCTATGTTGATCTGCTTATTGCTACCTGCAATTGCAGCTCCAGGGGACTTCACAGGACACCTGCACCATTTGAAACAAGATCTATGGGTCTTTATGTCCTAGAAATTCACATGAATAACCTGCAATGTATGTTTATTTGTTTTCCTGAAGCTGAGTCTGTAAACCAGGGCCATGATCTGGCTAGGTGCCAGCAAAATCCTCAACCCCCTGCAATGTAGTTTTATGAATGACAGTGTTTCACTGTTTGTATTTGGATCACAACCAACTCTGCTTTAAGTTGTATTTATATTGAAGTTTGCAACTCATCTTTTAGTTCTAGAGAATATGGTGGCCTTATTTGATAGCATTAAATTTCTGACCCAAAGGAAATAATAGTTTCTGAAAAGGAGTTAAATATGAATATTGATGTATAGAAAATATTCTGAGAAAAAAGTTTGCTCTGTTGAATTTTCATTACAATATCTGTTCCGATAATTTCAAAAACTGGGTTGTACCTTGGTCTCTAATAATTATTTTAGTAAATAAAAGGATTTAATAATAAGGAATACTTAGTTGAGTGTCTGTCTTGTTTGCTTACAAATCTTTAAACAATTAATGATAAATAGTAAAAAATTCACTAAGGCAGAATGGCAAAAATACACCAAAATTAATAGATTTTCAATATGCTTATAAACAGTGAGTATAGTGTAAACAAGGCCATCTAAAGCACAAAAAACAGAGTTAAAGATGCAGGAGGAGACCATAAAAATACAAACAGTATTCAGCATTTTTAATTATTGAGTGCGTGCGTGCGTGCGTGCGTGCGTGCGTGTGTGTGTGTGTGTGTGTGTGTGTGTGGACACTGATGTCGCGCTGTGCATGTGGTGGTAAAAGGACACCTTGGGATAGTAGGAGGTTCTCTCCTTCTACCTTGTGAATCCCAGGTATTGAACTTGGGTTCTTAGGCGTGGCAGCAGCTGTGTGTACCTGCTAAGTCATCTCATCAGCCCATCTTTATAGAAGAAAAACATTGAATATTATCCAAACATTATCAAAACATTGAGGGATGCTCTCTCTGCCTGGACATATGGGGAGGGTCTAGGCCCTGGCCTGGATGATAAGACAAACTTTGGAAATCCCCCATGGAGGTCCTCACCCCCCCCTGAGGGGCAGAGTGGGGATTAGGTCGGGAATTGGGGGGTCTGCGGGGGGGGGCTGGGGTGGAGGGGAAGGTGAGGGAGCTGGGATTGACATGTGAAGCAAGCTTGTTTCTAATAAAAAAAATGGATGGATGCCTATAAAACTAAATAGAAGTTTTTCTAATTTTGCTTCAACATAAAAAAATCAATAAAAAGAACAATTTTACATTTAATAATAATTACAAAATTAACATCTCATGCGGTAGAAAATACCTCAAAGTGAAGATATTTCTTGACAAACCAACATAACTACTTGTAACATAGCTTACAGAGAAAGCTATGTTGTAAGCAGGTAAAGCCTTCTCAGTTTTTCACATGTAAAAGTGAACAGAAACACGAGATAGATACGCACAAAAGATGCCAGGGACCCATATTACTGGATAAGTACAAGTAAATGCTACACTATGAGCCTCTTCCTTAACTGATAAATTACCAGCTATTAGAAAGCGCTGGCAGTGCATGCTTTTGGCCAGACTACGGCCAAAATACACAATAAAGAGGAACACACCCACACTCCTATAAACTGTAAGAGAGAATGCAGTTTTTGGAAGGGAACTTGGCAATATCTAATGAATCTGTAAATTTATCTTATATATAGGAATTTTCTCATGACATATCTCCAAAAGTATGAAAGTACAAATGTACATAATTGTCTAATGGAATATTTACAACACCCAGATTCCATACTTACTCAGCTATTTAAATACAAGGAGGATATCTTCAAATTGGTACTCAGTAAATCACCCCTCCCCCAATACTGATATGTAAAAAAGCCTCCAGTTGGGTTAGGGTGATGGGTTAGTGAGCAAGGTGCTTGCTGTGCAATGCTTAGTACCCATGTGAAATGTTGGCTATAGTGACACATGCTTTTCATGCCAGTGCAGGGGACAGAGGCAGGCAGACAAAAGTGGGGTCATGGAGCAGCATTGGTGAGGTTCAAATTCAGAGAGGGGGGTTGGGGGGTGACTGTCAGCACATATGGTGGAAAACAATGAAGAGGAACATGCCCACATGTGTATACACTGGCATTCCCACACATGTCACAATAAAGAGGAACACCCCACACGTGTATACACTGGCATTCCCACACATGTCACAATAAAGAGGAACACCCCACATGTGTATACACTGGCATTCCCACACATGTCACAATAAAGAGGAACACCCCACATATGTATACACTGGCATTCCCACACATGTCACAATAAAGAGGAACACCCCACATATGTATACACTGGCATTCCCACACATGTCACACACACAAAGCGCTAAAAATATAGACTTAGAGTATATAGTATTTCTAGATTTTTAACTTTTTGAGAGTTGGTTCAGTGTTTTAACAGTAGGGTTGCTCTTCCAGGTTTGCTCTTCCAGGGGACATTAATTTGATTTCCAGCACCCAAATTGGAACTCACAATCATCTGTAACTCTAGTTCCATGGTTTCTGGCACGCTCCTCTGGCATCTGCAGGCATCAGGCATGCATACGGTTTCACAGGCATACACTCAGAGAAAACATACACACAAAAGCAATAAAATAGTAAAAGGGAAGTTAAAAAGTACATGATGTCCCTATTTGTTTTAAAAGAAAACAAGAAACTTAGTTATAAGAACAAGGTAAAAGGGACTCCACAGTGGACATGGTTACTCTCTTGCATATACTTCTTAGCTTAGTTAGGTTTTTATAACCATATTTTGTTTCTTGTGCTACAAAGAAAAAGAAAAGAAAACTTAAGCTGACAAAATTGAAATTAATGTGGAATACTACAAGTTGGTCTAATAATCCATACACCTTCACCCTCAGATTTAATGGAAGAAAAACAAAACCAAAAACCCAAACAAACAAAAAACTGCAGGCAAGCATTCAAGTCATGATGCTTGTTTACCTTTTGCAATTAGCAATCCTAAAAGTTCTTCAAATATACCATAAGACAGAGCAAATGAGCAATGTGTAGACAATGGATAAAAGGTGGTGTGTGTGTGTGTGTGTGTGTGTGTGTGTGTGTGTGTGTGTGTGTGTGAATGTTGTAAGTGACATAGTAAATGACTAAAGGTGCTCAATGGACCCTGTAAAATTATATTAGAATTGGAGGTGTCAGATGAATTATTTGTTGATTCATATATGTGTATGTGCCCAAGTAAATGTGTATACACACACACACACACACACACACACTCACACAAACATATACCCCTATGAACATATTTGCAGTCTCAAAACAGATTAAGACTGTTTGAATTATACTAAAATAAGTGGTCAGAGGGAAATGTTCTTTCATTTGCTAGAAAGTCAACTGAAATAAAATATGCTATCATTGGAGAATTACCATTTTAGCATAAAAATATAAATTTACAGTTGAGAAACCTATTAGACCCTACCAATTTAGTAACATTTATGCCATTGCAAGCAAATTCTCTGAAAGAACAGTGTAAATGGAGGAATGTATTAAAGATATTTTTTCTATTTTGTGGAGCCCACCACCCAACTCCCAAATGAAACACACACGGAGACTTATTTTTAGTTATGAGTGACTTGTTTCTAGTCAACTTCTCTTTTTTTAAATTTTTTTGTTTATTTGTTTATTCATTTATTTATGGTTTTTCAAGACAGGGTTTCTCTGTGTAGCTTTGGAGTCTATCCTGGCACTCACTCTATAGAGCAGGCTGGCCTGGAACTCACAGAGATCCACCTGCCTTTGCCTCCCGAGTGCTGGCATTAAAGGCTTGCACCACTAAGGCTCTGCTAGTCAGCTTTTCTTAAGGTAAATTAACCCATCTACCTTTTGCCTCTGGGCTTTTCCTGTTCTCTTACTTAAGTAAATCTTACTCCAAGGATTGCAGATCTCTCCTATTACTCTTTCCCAAGACAATCACATGTATTCATGAATGTTTGCATGTGCACATGTGTGGTTGGATATTGTGTGCGTCTGTGTGTGCATATGGGGGATGGGGGTTAGGAATAGCAGCAGTCAATCTCCCTAGCCTCAAGGTTAAGCTGAGCCATGCAGCTAACCAACCACCTACTTCTGTATCTTTAGGAACTTTCCTGTGTCATGAGAACTTGCAAATTTTGTTAATAACCACCAGGTAAATTAAATAATTCTTATGCTTTATTGTAAATAACAGGTCAGTGTGAAGTGAGACCAGTGCGACCTCGTGACTCATCGATGTCTGCTTCCCTGCACAAGCAGTATATGTTTGTTACTCCATCGCTTCTGTCAGCAATCTGCAGCCTTTTAGACAACCTCTTGGCAGTTACTCCAAGAGATGCTGCAAATGCATTTCAACAAGCCCATCTCATAGAGCTTCTCTGTAGGTAAGAGGTACATGCAAGTAGATTTTCATTCATTCTTACGCCCAATAAGTTCCAGGCTTTTGCTTTTGCCACAGTTGTTGCTGTTATTATTTTCATCGTCTGTTCTATCAGTTTACTTGTATTGACTTCTTGGTTGTTTAAGTAAAAAAGATTGTTTTATTTAATTTTAAAAAATTGAGAAGGTTCTAAATTTTATGTGCCTTCTAGCACAGACAAGGAATATAGTATAATCCCCTTAGTTATTTTTCACTGGACATGAAGAAGTTTGAAGATTCCTATCTCTAGAAGTCATATCAGGTTGAAAATCACTTTTGAATTTCATCTGGATGTATTTTGCTATGAGGAATTAAACTCATAAGTATTTTGGTGAAACTTAAGGAAACAATGATTTGATTCTTTGACTTTTTCGTTTTCCTAATATTAATGAGTGGACTAATGATGTTTTGAGCATAGTGGCAAAACCTTGGCTATTATGTTCAGGCCTATCTAAGTTTATAGCTCATTCGTTGCACAGTGTTGTAGGGTTGAACATGCTTGATCCTTTAGAGGCTTGTTGCTGGCCTCAGCCTAAAGGGATGAGCATGAGGAGTTAGTGTCCGTTAGTTGTGTACAGTTTTGAATGTGACTTCTCTCTTCCTAACATCCAGATACTCTAGCCCAGCAAGTCCACCTTCTTTTAACCACATGCATCTGTCCATTTCTCTTCATTCTCTCTTTCTTTTTGAACAGTGCTGCTGGAAATGTCTTCCTTCTCTTTGTTAAATCACACTACCTTCTCTTTTCTGGGATGTGAAGAAAGAACTGAAAAAAGAAAATCTTTGTTTCTATCCTAGGTTTTCTGTTGCTATGATGCAACACTGACCAAAAGCAACTTGGAGGAGGAAAGGGCGTATTTGGTTTACAAGCCATCATTATTGAGAGAAACTGAGCTAAGCTGAGGCAGGAATCTGGGGGCAGTAACTGAAGCAGAGGCCATGGAGGACTGCTGCTTGCTGGCTTGCTCCTTCTAGCTTGTTCAGCTGCCTTAACCCACTTGCACAGCGATAGCACCTCCAACAGTGGGTTAGCCACACTCATACCCATTAGCAATTAAGGGCATGCTCTACAGACATGCCTACAGGACAATACGATGGAAGCAATTCCTCAGTATGGCTTCCTCTGTTCAGGTGTGTTGAATTGACAACTGATGACAGTTTCTGTTGTAATTTAAGAAAAGCAGTGCAGGAGAGAAAGACATCATGCAACAGGGTTTCTTATTAAGGAAAGGGATCATAAAAGGGGAAAGGGAGGGGAAGACTGGCCTCAGGGGATAAGAACAGCAGGAGAGAGGAAAGAGGGGAGGAGAGAGGCTAGGAAAAAGGGAGAGAGGAAGAGGGGGGGAAGGGGGAGGAGAGAGAGACAGAGAGACAGGATGGAAGGTAGGCAGGACCCTTTTAAGAGGGAACATAGTGAATGTGCACAGGTGGTGCTCTTAGTGGTTCCAGCTGAGGGCGTATCCTGTCAGAACCCCAAGGACAGGACAGTACAGATGCCTGAATACTAACAGTTTCACAATATTTTTCTGTTTTCTGAAATACTCTGGGAACCCTTAAATATTTTATTTACTTGTAAAAGTCCTTTCTCTTTATTTATATTCATGTTTATATTGAAATTTCAGATTGTGATATTTTGTCTTTATTAAGAGTTACCATAACTATCTATGGCGTATTGTTTATCCTTGACAGTGCCGTGGATGCCTCTGTCATAGAGATGTGTATCCAGGAACTCAAGACCCCACCACCTTTATTATTTGCTGTTGAACATACTCAAGCTCAGGTAAACACCTTGGATCTGCCTGCCATTTGTATCATTGGTTTCTTTGCCTTGAGGGCCAAACAACAAATCCAAGAAGATCTAACCACAAGAAAAAGATGGAACTCTCTCAGTATATGTGTTGTATTGTGTGCTGTTTGAATTAAGTTTCTTAAAATTTTAACTTTAATATAGAAACTGGGATGGAAGAAAAGTACTTTTCTAACTTTGTTATCCATCAGCTAATGTTTAATCAAGTTTCTTGGAGCACTGCTTTATAAAGGGGCACTGGTATAGCCCACTCACCTTTATAATTTTAGGCTATCTTCTGGTATGGGTTAAAGTTGTTGGACTAATGTGTTTTTGTTGTTTTGTTTTGTTCTTTTGCTTTTCGAGACAGAGTTTCTCAGTGTAGCCCAGGCAGCCCTGGAACTCAGTTACTTTGTAGACCAGGCTGACCTGGAACTCACAGATATCTACCTGGCTCTGCCTTTTGAGTGATGGGATTAAAGATGTGAACCACTACAGTCCAGCTAAACCTTCTAACACTAGGGAGGCAGAGGCAGGTGGGTTGCTGTGAGGTCGAGATCAGCATGGTCTACATAGTGAGTTCCAGGATAGCCAGGTCTATGTAGCGAGACCTTGTTCTCAACAAAACAAACAAACACTATAAACATGAATGTTTTCAAAACAAGGTGACGAAAATAAGCTTTAATTTTTTTCTTCACAGCTAGTCACTAAATTTGGGGTTCTTGCCTAGGTTCTGTATGTAAAATATGCTTAGCAATTTCCAATATCAGTGATGCTACTAGAAATTTTATCTAAAGACCAAAATTTAACATAACCTTTGTTTTGTGTGGTTAAGGGGTAAAGAGTGGATAGAAGTATCATTTGTGTTGCACTCTCTGAACATAGAAGGCCCATAGAATGTCTTGGAAATACTCTACATACCATTTTTGAAGCACACATTCTTCCTAATGTAATATATACATAACATATATCTTGTGAATAAGCTAATATTTATTGAATTAGCTTTTTCACAAGATACATGTACTCTTTACTCTTTTGTTGGTACAATTGAAAAATCTTCACTGAATGCCTTCTCTGGTTTAGAATCTCCCTTAAGTTGTTAGAATAAAGGCCTTTCCCCTTATATTGGGAGAATAGATAACAAATCCATGCATATCTAAGGATGTCAAGCATTTCAGAAGAAAAAATAAAGCAAGGGGCAATACCAGATATTGATGCAAAGGCCTGTCCTTAGCTTTCAGGGAACACCTTTCCAACTCTGACTTGTGATCTGAAGTGAAAAAGAGCCTGTAGGCATAGCAAGGCCTCTGGCATCACAGTGTGGTTGGTCTGTCCAAAAGCCAGCCAGGAATCCAGAATTGCTGGAGCTGAGTCTGTGGGGAAAATGAGGCTAGAAAGCACATTTAGCCAGGAGGACAGGACCTTACCTGCAGTTGTGTCTTGAATGTACAGGGTAATGTCATGATAGCAATAACAAACATTTACGGGTCCTTGTCTGAGTAAATATGTACACAGAAATCACATGAGATACCATCAGTGCCATAATGTTACAAAGGTAATGGTGGCAGTTGGAGGATCACACACAGTACTGAGCAGACCAGCAGAGTTGGCCATGTAGGTTGGTTCCAGAGCACACTCTGATCCACTGTGCTGCCTGCCTTACGTGGATTAATGCTTGTGTACAACAATCCAGAATGTTCTCCAAGCTTTACCAGATTTGCTCTGGTTGCTGTTGATAGAAAGCACCCATCTCTGCCCATAAGGAGTCTATGGATTAGGTGCCAGAGACAGACAGAAGCATACATTAAATGTGAATTATGGAACCAAATGGAAAAAATGAGTGACATTCATTTGGGTTAAACAGCGTGTCACAAGGGAAACCATTGCTACAGAATGGTTAGAAAAAAAGAAAACCCATGGGACGTCAGAATAAAGTAGAGCCCTGGGTTGAAAATTACAACAGACATGGATGACCTAGGCAGAGCACAGTGCAGGATGCTGGTAGTGGCGCTGCATTGGCTACAGGCAACAGTGTGTTGGCATGTGTGATTGACAGGGCTTTGGTTTTTGTTGTTGTTCTTCAGTTTGTTTTTAAGAATATTAGAAAAAGATAGTTTATTAACTATATCAGTATTTCATATTAAATTGTTAATTTACAAAATAATTCAGTTTTCCTTTCATGTTTCTCACTGGCTTACTTACAATAGTATTTCCAGTATCCAGAAATTAGACTTGCTCTAACTTTAATAGGGCATAAGATGAAGCGATTACAAAGACTTCACAGAACTGCGTCTTGTGGTACATGCCTGTAATCCTCGCACTTGAGAAATGGAGGCAGGAGGATCAGAAGTTCACAGTCAACCTCAAGGACATAGTGAGTGCTAGGCCAGCCCAGACTACATTTAGACCCTGTCTTCAACAATATAAAAGAATGACAAAAGTGTTACAGAAATAAGCAAATTAAATTTCAAAATCTATAGAAAGAATTTGTGAAGCATGCTTACCTGCACAAATGGAGACCGGTTCCCAGCTCTTACACTCTCACAGCAACAGACTAAGATGAGGGAAAAGACTTCTTTTGTGCATAGAAACGGGCCTTAGACAGCTCTATAAAATTCTCTTATAAGGATGTGCTGCTTAAGCACAGTGCCTACAAGACGTTGCTGCTGTTCTTTAGCTGTTGTTTGTCCAGAGGAAGTTTCCAAAGCACATTTACCAGGTATCACTTACAGTATTAGCACTAAGAAAATTCCAGATATAATGTTATTGTTATTCATAGAAATTTAATTTTCTCTCTTACATTTAAGAATATTGCTTTTATACTGAAGGATAACTAAAACAAAAACAAATTTTATTGATACCATTAACTGGGCTATTAGGATGGATGTATTTTCTTCCATTCTTTTGCACTTTGAGGAATATTTTTATAATCAGACTAGTTTACTTTGTCTTTAAATATCCTCTGTGCTTTGTCTAGGATATTGGTTCCACAAGTTACCTACTTTAAGGATATAAAGACTTTTTAAAAATGAAATACAGAAACCAGCTTTGAGAATGCGGCTTTATTTACTGGTGGTATAGTTGGTAGTGCCAATGTGACCATTACTGACATGCTTCTAATATTGGAACAATGATTTACCTGCTGCATATTAAGCTTATAGCACATAAATTATGATGAGTGCTCTTTTAAGTATTTTACTAAGTGTATTTTATACAGAAACGATTTCTTGTAATACATAGGAAAGTAAAACACCATGATGCCCCTGAGATAGGCTTTTCATGAGGTCTACTTACTCATTGTTTTCTATGTCCTTGTGCAAACAGGCTTCCTTTCTCTTGGAGTACCTGTCCTCTTTGTCCCAGCTTTTGCAGTCCTGTCTGTTGGTAGATCCTAACCTTATGACACAGGAGGAGTTCCTGAAACCTCTTGTCACCAATGTCATCCGAGTTCTCATTGTGTGCACCAAAGATGTATTAGGTAAGTTCTATTTAAATTGTTAAAAGTTAAAATATCTTCCCTTTCTTCCTTCCAACCTTTCCATGTCTCCATCCTCCACTATCTCAAATCCATGGCCTCTGTTTCTTCAGTTGTTACACAAGACCCCCGCCCCCCCACAGCCGTCTCAGTTTATATAATGTTATTTATCTGTATAGGATTTCAGGGTAGATCATTTGGTATTGCATAACCAATTTGGGGTTCTTCCCTGAGGAAGACTGTTTCTCCCATTGTCAGTATTCCTTCTTTGTCTGGGGTTGAGGCCCCATGACATGTTTCCCTTCCATTCCAGCATGTCTATTGGTGTTATCCTTCAGGTCTTGTTTGGGCAGTCATGTTGATGAGACTTCATGGTTGCAACTTCTCTGACATTTTTAGGAGACAGCATCTCACAGTGAACTTCCTGTTCCTCAGGCTTTTACAATCTCTCTGTCTTGTTATTCTGCAGTAACCCCCGAGCCTTAAGGGCAGGTGTTGTATGGTAGAAATATCAGTTGGGACTGGGCTCCACACAATTTTTTGGTCTCTGAATTTTGATCAAATGTGGTTTTCTGTAATGATGTCCATCTGTTGCAATGAGGCATTTCTCCCTCCTCCCCCTCCATCTCCCCCTCTTTCCCCTCCCTCTCCCCCTACGTTTCCCTCCTCCCTCCCTCTCCCTCTCACCCCTCCCTTTCTCTCCTCCTTCCCCCTTCCCTTCCTCCCCTCTCTCCCCCCAGAGGAGTGAGACCTATTCTTACCTGTGACTATAAGGCCAAATATTAGGGTGTAGTTAGGGATTGTGCTGTTTCAGTAAATTTTCAGTTGTAGGTTTTCCTATGAGATCCATGCCTTCATTAGTCTGGGATAGTTGGCTAGGGTTCCAGTAGTAGGCATGATTTCCTTCTTGTGGAGGGAATCCATTAGCGAGCTGCTGGTTATCACTAAGGTATGGATGGCGGTACTGTACCCTTCGGTTATTGTGCCATGCTAGTCATTGTTGTAGTTCATAGGCATCTTATCTCAGCTAGTTAGTAATATTGCTTGCTTCCCTCCTTTGAAAGCTAGGGTGAGGCCTTCTGCTACCATGAAATGTGTCCTCAGAGAAGAGGCTTTCAGGTCAGATCCAGCAATGATTCTCTGGGTCCTGTGTCCAAAATACATGGTGTTTTCAGCAACAGGGACTTTAGCTAGGTTTTATTTTTACAGTTTAGATGAGAAGTGAACAATATTGAGGGAGCAAATCTTACTAGGCTCCAGGTGAAGGCCCCACCACCACTCCCCTGCTAATTTGGGATGATTTGATGGTATGCTTTATGGTTAGAATGATCTAAAGTAGCTCCAGGAGAAACTTAGGGCAGATGAGTAGCTAAAAAAATGGACCAAAACTCTCCACCATCTGTCAGCTGAAACACATGCTACAGTCTGCAGTGAGCTTGGAGTATTATTTTTATATTTGTGGCTAAGGCCAAATGACAGTCACAGGTCTGAGTCACTTTAGCATATAATATGAACATTTCCTAAGGTCGTAAAATATTGAGACTCACTTTATGGTGAAAACTGAATATAATGATTAGTGGTAGAGAAAAGTGAAACAAAAATATAGGACTGAATGAATAGCACAGTGATTGTATGTGTCAAACCCTGAATTTTGTAGACAGATATGTGTTTATATTTATCAGTGGTAGTTATCAAATATATGGGATAATATATGAATATTTGAATGTTTGATTTTTAAATATAAATGATTTATAATAGTGGATCTCATCACTTCATTTTCCTTTCTGTTCATTCATTCATTCATTTTCCCCCATAGACCAGAGATTTAATGTAGGACCTAGTACAAAGTAGGCAAGCAATTTATCACTCAGTTACCTCTCCAACCTATTTTTAATTTTTTTATCTTTAGATAGTAAATTGATTCTTGAACTAACTCTGTAGCACAGGCCACTCTTGAACTTGAAATCATATTGCTTCAACCTCGCAGTTAATCAGGAATTACAGACATATACCATGATACCTGACTTCAACTCATCCTTATTTAGTCCTTTGAATTGTGTGGCTTTACTTTGCCTAAGCAATGCCAGTCCTCAGCATAATTCATATCTATGTTAAATTTACCTCTGTGTTTGAGTTGCAATAATTTCATGCTTAGAAATTCTCTTCATGACAGCAATATTTAATTAAGCTTAGTAGGTTAGACTGCAGTCTCAACAATAATGAAATTGATTCTTATGAGAATGGGGTGAGGTAGATATTACAATGATCTGTGGTCTAACAGAATCCAGTTATAACTCACAAATTCTTTTTGTTTAGTAATTTCTCAGGTTGGGTTTTTGTAGCTACTGCTTGACTAACACTGACATTGAGTTCATGAAGATGTGCAAGGCGTTACAACATTAGTACCACCAAAACTATGGTGAAGACGATGAGTCACTTGATCTGGTCAGTACACCTGGCAAGAGGTGGTGTGACTACTACTGTGGCCTTGTAGATAGTTTTTAATTGTTCCTCCTATATATTTTATTACAAAGAATTATATAATCTTATAATTAGTTATAGAAAGTACTGCAAGGAAACATTATCAGTAATATCTGAAGGTACATTTAGCAGCTAGGTTTTTCTTGTATCTTGCAAAAGTGTAAATGCTTATTAAAAATCTTAAGGGAAACATTTTAAATTCTTTTCTTAGAAACTAAGTTTTGAATGATTTTTTATTAAACTTTGGCTATATATCTATTATGTTTCCATATATTTCTAATATATACAGGTGTGTTATTTATATCCATAAATATACTATATATTATATGATTTGTTAATTCATACATATAATTCAATGCCTTATACATAAACAAATTCAACTTAAATACTCAGTATGGTAATAAAGTTAAATGTTAATAACATTTTAAATTTACCTTCCAACTTAAATATTTTGCCATTCTTAAGCCTTTATTGAATAAAAAGAGTAAACTTTTATGAATTTTTCAGGGATATAAAAACTTGCATGTAGTGCATGAACACGTGAGTACACAGCATATCTTTAGAATTAAATTTTTATGGGATTGACAACGAGCAAACATCTAAAATACCGGTTAGCGACCTTAGCGGTAGGATAGCTGAGGAGCACTGGGACAGGTTGTGACCTGAGTCCTTGAAAGGTGCTCTCTCCGAGCCCCTCATTGGTGCCGCAGAATGCCCGGATGCTGCCTCTAGCTGACTTAGTGAAGTTTGATGAAAAGTGACAGAACTGCAGAGGTAGGACCGGAGAGTTTCCAGAGACGGCTACTGCGTCCAACTTGCATTTACACCCACAGCGGCCTCTGTGGCGGGTTAACTTCTCTAACACGGGTGCACGCAGGCAGCCGTGCTCAGTCCACTGTGCAGTGTAGTTTTCTTAGGGGATAATTCTGTCTTTGGCTCTTCAAAGGTTTTCTTTCTCTTCTGCCTTGACCTTAGCACATTGTGCTTTCCTTTTCATCCCTGCACAGGGCTGCTAGAGGGAAGAAAGAAAATAAGAGGAAGGTTTGTTTCCCAGAAGCAGCCAGTGTCATGTTTTATAATGTGTCCAGTGTGAAATTGTGCTTTATATTTACTCTATCAATTGACTTTCTGATTGTCGACGAGCAGGTTTTCATGAAGGAAAAGCTTGTGTGACTTTGTAGTAGCAGGAAGGGACATACCTTTAAGAAGCAGTAGATAAAGAGAAGCTAATTTTGCAGGCTAGTTATGCCAGTTTACCTCAGGGTAGAGTCATATGGGAAGAGAAACCTCAACTGAGAGAACACCACCATGAGATTGGTTTATGGGCAAGCCTATGGTGCATTTTCTTCCTTGATGGTTGATGTGGAGGACTCAGCTCATTGTGGGAAGTACCATTCGTGGACAAGTGGTTCGTAGAACTATAAGGAAGCAGGTTAGAAAGTCATGAGGATTAACCCAGTAAGCAGCACTCCTCCATAGCCTCTGCATCAGCTCCTGCCTCCAGGTTCCTACCTGTCCAAGTCCCTCTCTTGACTGTCCTTAATGATGAATGATGATGTGTCATTGTTAGCTGAAGTAAGCCCATTCTTTTCCATTGCTTTTGGTCACGCATAGTGTTTTATCTCAGTAATAAAAGCATAACTAGGAAAACAGTGATTATTGCTTTTCTTGAGTGCTGGAATGGGCCTTGGGAACAGATCCAGGGAGCGGGGGATTCAGCTGGCATGGAGGTCACTCACTTGTTCTCCTGCCTGGTTGGCCTGTACCTGAGCAGCAGGAGTCCACCAGGGTGGGGGTAGTGAGGTGGGGGTGTGGGGGGCTGTGGGGTGGGCCTTGGGAACAGAATCTGGGGGTGGGGCAGTTCAGCTGACAGGCGGGTCACTCATCTGATTGGTGTGGCCTGCACCTGAGCCACTGTGCAATTAATGCTTTTCACAAGTGTACACTTGATGTGTGCAATACAGTATCAGTGGTGAGTCGTGTGTTTCTGAAGAGTTCTCGTGTAAATAACTTGACGTGTTTGGGTTAACTTACAGATGTACAGTTAGCGTTGGCTTTTCATCGCACTTGGACACACTTATTCAACCTTCTGACCACACTCCTGAGGAAAGCTGGTGCTGTTTCCCTGCTTCTTATTACCACGACTCTTGCCAAGCACTGGGAGGCAGTGATTGGTAAGAAGACCCTTGAAGGATTGGGTCTCTCACCTAATAAAAATAAGATCGTCTTTGTTTTCCAAGTAGTCATGGCATAGCATAGGAAAGAATTACAGGCAGTGCCCCTGATGAGTCTCCTTTCACCCAAACTGCAGATTTGAGAAATTGCAATACATTTCAGTATGCCAAAAGCCAAGATAGAAAAGTGTCTGGTTTCATGAAAACGTGTATGTTAAGTTTATAAAACAATTAGATAAGATTTATTTTTGTTCCCAAAGAAGTCAGTCCTTTCTTTGCTATCTCCTTCTGTGTTAAATGTGCATACAGTGGAATCTCATACACAACATGGCAAGTTCTAAGACATTGTCATTATCTTTTCTCAAGAAATTTTTTATAGCATAAAAATATCAAAAATGAGGTTATTTTTCTATTTTCTGTTTCTCACTAAAATAAGCAACTGACTGTTTTTAAGTAAACTTAATTTTTTTAGTCTTACAAACTTTAACATAGCAAGAATTTACATAAATATTTATGTCTAAAATTTGTTAGTCTTTTTAATATTCATTTCACATAATTACTTTTTAAATATATTTTTAGGAAACATATAAACTAGGCTTCCATATGGGCCACACACATGCTAGACAAGCGCTGAGCCATACCTCCAGGCTCCAGCTAACATTTTCTTAGTACTGAAATAAAAATTCAGAAGTTAAAAGTCTCAGAACTTTAAATGTTAGCTCAAAGTAGACATCCCTGTGTATACATACTGAAAAACTCCCATAATGGAAAGTTAAACAGATTTCTTAACACAGTATGTGGCCTTAATACTGACTTTTTTCTTATACATGTTCTATTGACAGCTTAGTATCATTAAAAATAAGAATGCTATAAATATAACTCCTAAAACCAATCTGATTAATTTCCTCCTTTGTTTTTGAAGTCTTCGAGCATTTACCTTTGAAATCATTCTCCCTTCAGATGCATTGTGCAGATGTGTGGGCTTGTCAGTCAGGTGCCCTGCCCTGAGTGTTGCCAGCCTCCAGTTCCTGTCTGTTCTGTTGGCTGAGGAGCAAAAGAGGCATCTCCAGGACAAGGACAGAACAAATGCATGCGAGGCCCCAACACTGGCTTCACTTCTTGATGGAACTAAGGAAAGTCCTAAATCTTCAGAGCGACTACATGAAACAATTCTCCAGGTGTGTTTGTTTCCTAGACTATGTATCTTTAAAGGAATTCACTTTCAGTATTCATCATTTAAAAATTTTCAGTCATATTTATTAAATAATCAATGTTTATTTTTTGATTAAGTAAACAATATAATACAAAAGTTCAAACAGATTAGCAAGTATAAATAAGGCTTTAAGAATACCTCATGTAAAGCTGCACTTTTTTTTTACTAGCACTCTGTACCTGTGCTGCTCCAGTGTGTGTGTGTGTGTGTGTGTGTGTGTGTGTGTGTGTGTGTGTGTGTGTGTGTGTAGATTAAACCCAGGACATCTTACATGTTAGGCAAACATTCTATGAATAAGTTGTATCCCCAGCTTTTTTTATTTTGAGACAAATTCTAAGTTGCCCAGGTTGGCCTTGAACTCACCCTGTAATCTAGGCTACTTTAGGTTCTTCCTGTCTCAGCTATTTGCTTATCTGACATTACAGGCCTGGGCCTTAAGGGCTAGCTTACCATAAGTGTAGTTTGGCTGGTAGAGTGCTGGAATCCCAGCACTCAGGAGGTAGAGGCAAGAAAAGCACGACTTCAAGGTCATTCTCCAGCTACATAGAGTTCAAGACCAACATCAGACATATGGGACCCCGATGCAGAGATGGGTGGGAGTGCCTTTTAATACTGCTTTATGATTTTTTTATTCACCTCTTTGAAATGTGAAAAAGTGATAGAATTTTGTGTTTCCATCTCAGCTAGATATAATTCACACAGTTGTTCGCTCTGCTGATTTGTCATGATCTTTGTTGCTTTGAACTTGGAAATTTTTCTCTTTTCTCAAGATCATTATGACATGAACTATTTGTACATTTTTAGCATCTGCCTTGGCTGTTGGAATGCAGAGAATGCTGGTAGAAAGGCAAAAACAAGCGAGAAATGAGATGACAGAATTTTTATGTCATAAGATCAGAAGAGTATGCTATTTCTAGGTAGAAAGAGGAAGAGGGAAATTAATAGGGTGTAATGATATGTATGAAAATGTTACATGAAACTCATTTCTTTGTATGGTACTAGAAATTTAACTCCAGTTCCAGGGGATCCAGTGCCCTCTTTCAATTGACTTCCTTGGATTCTTTTTTTTTTTTTTTTTTTTTAAGTTTAAATTTAGATTAGAAACACGGTTGCTTCACAAGTCAGTTCCAGGTCCCTCTCCATTTCCCTCCCCTCCTCCCGTGTCCTCACCCAACCCCCCCCCCATTTTCCCCTCATTTCCCCAGGGAGGGTGAGGCCCTCCATGGGAGTGTCCATAGTCTGTCATTTCCTCCAATGCAGGGCCTAGACCCTGCCCCAAGAGTTCAGGGTGAGGGTGCATCTCACATTGTTGGATGGGAGTCCAAAGTCCATGTGTATACTCGGGATGAATACTGATCTACATTCATGCACTTAGGTACACACAAATATACATAAAATATGTAAATCTTAAAAAAGAAAAAAAACTGGATGCTGCCTTATTGTCTTACTTTCTGTCTCATTAACAAACTTTAGTTCTCAGATCATTACATTTTAAAGAGTTTTACAAACAAGAAAAAAAATTCATACCTTTTTGTAAGTTATTTTTCCATCCAATATAGTAACTGGTTTTCTAACTTAGGCCTTATCAGAACACTTTATTAATAGAACAAGTCTCGCTTTAGTCAGCATGTATTCCTCTTAGGTGTTTAAATGACTTACCTCAGAGAAGAGTGCTGTGAGAATCATGTGCTCACCCTTTGCCTTCTGTCCTCTCTGAGAAGACCAGAGACTCAGGAAGTCTAGCGTCTTCCTCTAGCCAGTCCTGCTGGATCTGGTGAGATACCAAGTTGTAGCTGGGACAAGCAGAAGACTTCGTTTCCTAACAGTGTGTGTTCCATTAGATTTGTTGTTAAGATGAGCCAGCTTATAATAAGCTATTTGTTAAACTCTACTTTATCTTGCTCTCTGTTTCCTTAAAACATTGTAATGTTATTTATTATAAAGTTTGTTGTTTATTACCGTTTGGTGCTACAATGAGCATTACATCTATATAACTACTTCCCTTCTGTCTCTTCCACTCTTCCTGTGATTCCCCCATTCATGAAATCTTTATTATTATTACATATATATGGATATATTTACACACACATGTGTGTGTGTGTCTGTACACACATACACATATAACCTACTGAATCCAATCAGCTTTGCTTGTGTGTACGTATGTCCCGGGATGCTCATTGGAGATTAGGTAATGAAGGACAACAACAATAGTGTGTATTGTGTTAGGGGTCTGACCAACCAACTCAAGGGAAATTTCTTGTGCTTGGTAATGGGGTCTTCACTAGGTAGTCTGTGTCATAACTTCATTTAAAGTATGTGTGTATGTACTATATACATATGCACATATTATATATAGTTTTAGGTACTCATAAAATAATATTATTTTCAAATATCTTTAGTGTTATTGATTGCTTCTCTTTTCTTTCCTTCTAATTGACCCCTTACTCCTGTTTTGTCTGTGCTCTCTGCAGTGTTATGAAGGAAAATCCCCCAAAGATGTCCTGAAAAGAGTTGCTGCAAATGCACTGATGTCACTTCTGGCTGTCAGCAGAAGATCGCAGAAGCATGCTTTGAGAGGTGATCTTCATCATCAGACATTTATATGGCAGCTTTACAATCATATTTTCTTTTTTAATTTTTAAATTTAAATTAGAAAAAAAGCTTGCTTCACATGTCAATCCCAGCTCCTCCTCATCCCCCCAGCCCCCTTCAACTCTCCCCCAAACCCCCACCCAATCCCCAATCTGTTGCAGGATTCCGCCTGGGTCCCATTGCCACTTTAGCCCCCAAATAACACACAAGACAGACACTATATTAATTATGAAGCTGTTGGCTCTTTGCTATGGTTTCTAATCGGCTAGCTCTGACTTAATCATTAACCCATAATCACCAATATATATTTTTAATAAGGACTTATCTTTCCGAGAACACAGACTTGTGTTCTCTTCTCCAGGGATCACATCAAGATGACTCTCTTCACTACATTTTCCAGAATCCTCCTAGACTCCTAGTCCTACCTATCTTGCTTCCCTATTGGCCAACAGTGCTTTATTTACATATACTCAGAAGGACTTTCCCCATTGTTTCCTCTTTTCTGTGTAAACAGAAAAGTTTTAACTTTAACATAGTCCAATTATATATAAAAGAACAGTTATCAAGCAAGAACTATAGTTACAATATTTAGTTCATTAACATTTAGTAAGATTTAAAGATAGTATTTTATCATCTATCCCATTTTTGTGAGTCTAAAGTCTTATATGTAACTTGTCTTTTATCATAACTAAGGAAAACTATAACTATCTGCCTTTAACTCCATCAAAGACTACAGAAGGATATTGACAGAGACATCTTGTTACCTGGATAGTCACCCAAAGTTCCTCTGTAATCTTGGGGCATCCATCTTCAGCCCATAAGCCACAATGTGTCTGGAAGACTTCTCAGCAAAGCAGGAAATTTTAAACTGTCCACCTGTATTGGCAGTTTGTCAGTCATATTTCTGTGTCCTGTAGAATGTCTAGCAGACTCTTCCAAGAAGCACAAACCTTGTAGGACTGTCCAAGTTCAGCGGTCACTTTCCTGTGGGTCCTGTATGTCTATTAAACATTAACAACAAGAGCAGTTTCTTGACCAAATGGCTTATCTTGCCATGTAGAAAGCTAACTCCATAACGAGTTTCTTCGATGCCAATCTTCCTCTCAGACATAATTGGTGTGTCAGAAGCAGTTGTGTCTCACTATCATGAAAAACCCTAAACCATTTAAATGCCATATATTCTGTAGGTCTTTGAAAGCTTTGAAGAATATCTATCCACCACTCCACTCTCCAAGGAGGGTGAGTTCCTTCATGGGGGAATCTCCAAAGTCTGTCATATCGTCTGTGGCAGGGCCTAGGCCCTCCCCCATGTGTCCACACTGAGAGAGCATCCCTCCATGTGGAATGGACTCCCAAAATCCATCTGGATGCCAGGGATAAATGCTGATCTACTGCCCGAGGCCCCAAAGAATTCCGAGGCCTCCTCATTGACACCCAAGTTCAGGGTGTCTGGATCAGTCCCATGCTGGCCTCTCAGCTATCAGTCTGGGGTCCTGTGCTCCCCTTGTTCAGGTCAGCTGTTTTTATAGGTTTTACCCGCCAAGTCTTAACCCCTTTGCTCATCACTCCTCCTTCTCTGCAACTGGGTCCCAGGATTTAGTTCAGTGTTTTGCTGTGGGTGTCTGCCTCTGCTTCCTTTATCCACTGGATGAAGGCTCTAGGATGGCATACAAGGAAGTCGTCATTCACAGTGTGGGGGAAGGGCATTTAAGGTAGCTTCTCCACTATTGGTTAGATTGCCAGTTGGTGTCATCGTTGTAGGTCTCTGGACATCTCACTAGTGTCAGATCTCTCTTCAAACCTATAGCAGCTCCTCATATTTTCTACTGCTCATTTATTTAAATTTTCTTTGAACTAAAAATATAAAGGAATTACAGTAAGACCTCAATGATATTTAAAGTTTTTAGCAGTACAGTAATCAATTGATTGCTTTCACTTCTTTACTTATTTTTAAGATTTATTTTATTTTTAATTATGTGTATGTATCTATGTTTGTATGTTTGTATGTATGTATGTATGTGTGTGTGTGTGTGTGTGTGTGTGTGTGTGTGTGGGTATGTTCATGTGGGTGCAGTTGCTTATGGAGGGCAGGAAAAGGTATTGGATCCCTTAGAAGTGTAGTTACAGCATGCTTTGAGTTGCCTGGCATGGGTTCTGGGAACTGAACTCAGGTTCTTTGCAAGAGCAAAATGTGAAGTATCTTAACCCCACCCCCCCAGCCATATCTCTCCAACCCTACATTCATTGCATTTAAAATACAAAAAGGGTAGGCTGGGAATACAGTGCTTAGTAAACACAGGACCCTGGAGTTTGACCCCAGTACTGGAAAATCAATCAATCACTCAATAATACAAAGATGATGCTGGTAGATTATGTGTTTCTATTTCCATGTAATGATTGTTACTCTGGAGATTCTGTCTCTCTGTCTGTCTGTCTGCCTGTCTCAAACTTTAGCCTATTATTCAGCTTCACAATTATTAGCATACACAAGCATATTTTGTATCTCTAACAGACCCAAACACAGTTTTTATGGTATAGTAAAGACAGTAATATCAAATGAGCAGTATTTTTATACCAATTTGCACACTACAAGGTGATGGTTTCTCTTCCGGACATCAGGGATTACATATAGGTCTGAGAGATGAAAGAAAGTAATAGGAGCACAAAACCCATCAGTTTGACTAATGACTTGCTGCTAAGATGAAGCATGCATAAAGTAGATATGGAAACTCTCATTATGGAAACAAGTGGGCTTCAATAGGGTGCTCCTTTTTCCCATGTTAATTCATCATTTTCTCACAGTTAGATTTATACAGGTTTTCCGTGATGTTTATACGGGTAAAGGTCCTTAACTATTGCAGGCTTTTTCTTTCAGCTGGTCTCATAGAGAACTGCATGGAACAAATGAAACATATCAATGCTCAACTGAACCTGGATTTGCTGAGGCCTGGGAAAGCAACACTGAAAAAAAAGGTGACGTCAAGGTTTGAATTCTTCTGTAAGGGAACATGGATAAAGGGACCATGTCTGCATTGCTTTTATGCCTAAAATGTGCACAAAGTTGAAATCAGTGTTGGACTTAGAACATAGGTAGAGGCAGTTAAATTGCTGCGATTAATTCTCATTTGAAAATCTTTAAGTAAGACTTGTACGTTGTTCAGTATTGTTATGCACAGTTAAAATGTGCACATTCACATGATATATTGCAAAAATATTTTATACAATGGAATGTATGAATAAAGTATAAGTTGTCTAGGGAATGAAATCTCTAACAACTGTAATTTGTTATATGTTTATATGTCAGGCATAGTTCATACATTTCAAATTTATTATCTCATGAATAAACACTTGTAGCGACATAGTCACAGAATCCTGAGATTGATGAGACAATTTCCTTCCATGATTCCCAGATGTTTGTTCTAGCATTGAATTGCTTGACTATGTATATAAATTGTACTTTCATGTAAACACAATATAACATAGTGGCTATATATTACCTGTGGCTAGCAATAATTGTGAGCAGTAACATTTACACCACTTTTTTTCAGAAAATGAATGTACATGTGTATAATATTTAAATATACAAATATATATTCTACTTATTATGTAAATTTGTTCTAATATGCATAATAGGAGAAAGACGGAAAGTAGTTATATAGATGCAATGCTCATTGACAAAGGACTCAAAAAAAGATTATAAAAAACAAACAAATAGAGTAATCATATGACAGGAAATGCTGGCACCCATGTGGGGAAAGGGAAACACTCATTCACTGTTGTTGGGATTACGTACTAATACAAGTAGTCTGGAAATCTATGCGCAGAATAGTTTGTATGTAAAAACTATTAAGGAAACAAGAAGGAGGTGGGGAGATGGCCCCATGTTTAGAATACCTATTACTCGTTCAGAAGACTTGAGTTCAGTTCCAGAGGATGCAGTGTCCTCTTCTGGTGTTTGACATACTGCGTTCACATTAACATTCCCATACATGGAGTCATATACATAATTCCAAAGTTAATCAAATCTTTAAAAAGAAAGACAAAGCTTTATTAATAGTTTACCTGGTACATGGTAACAGAATCCATGCTTGACAACTTCTTTTCCTGCTTTTTATTTTCATGCCTAGCCAAAAGCCCTACTACATCATTGAGAAAGTCAGACCTGCCCTCCTTTATGGGGATGAGCATAGAGACTATTTTATATCTGAGTTTCTCCTTGCCTGATGGGACAGAAACAGTTTTTGCTTTTTTTTGTTTTTTTTTTTCTTTTTTTGCAGTACATTGCTTCTTGAGATGTGGTCATCATACCTTGCCTGTTTCCATAAAGTGTTGGTGTTTAGACACCATTACTGCACAACTGAAGTGTGCTGTGACCCCAAAGGAGGGAATTACTATTTCTAAAAAGTACTGCCTTCATGTCTTTCAACTTCTTTGTGTCTATACAGGAGGATGGCTTTATTAAAGAGTTAAGCATTACCATGCAGCTCCTACGGAATTGTCTTTATCAAAATGAAGAATGTAAAGTAAGTATATAAGGAAGAAGCAAAGTCAGTCTTAGGCAATTAGCCTCCAGCCACGTTGAGGACAGGAGATTTAGTTTCCAGACAGGGATAGCATTTACCCCAGGTTTGCAGTCTGAGGCTTGGTGGAGAGCATTGTACTCTGAGGATTCATGGAGACAGGATCACCCATTTCAGTGTGAGGTAGAGATAAGAGCTAGTAGCTTGACTGCTTTGCTTTTCTGAACCCCAGTATCTGTCTCTGGGTTTTCACTATTCATGTTATACACGATATGGAAAGGAATGGGGTATTCTTTACAGAGCTCTTTAACAGTGTTTTATAGGTGAAGATGTTACTGACGGCAGCTGAGCCAGAACAGCCCTCAAAACCACAAACTGATGTCATCAACTTCTATCTCTCTCTCTCTCTCTCTCTCTCTCTCTCTCTCTCTCTCTCTCTATCTATCTATCTATCTATCAATCTGTTGCTTCCAATTTTTTTTGTAGCCAATGTTTATTTTGAGGTTGCTGCTAACCTATTGGCTGTTTTCAGCAAACAATTACCACAGCACACACATATATTATTCTGGGTCAGGGCAAGGAAGAATACATAATTTAATATTAAAGTTATGCATTTAGCTTAGGTTGTCAAAGCTGATGATGTGAGAAATCCAAGGGATACATTATTCTCTTACAGGCAGGTTAAACCTAAAACAGGTTGAGCACAGAGTAGGACATCAAATTAAGCATATAGTTGTAAATAATTTAAAGGCATATTATAACTTGGTCTGGAGGCCTAGACAAAGTTCAACCTCTTTGGGGTCAAGAGCTATTTTCAGAAAACTCTCTCCTCAGGCATGCTATATACACCTTAAGAAAAGAACAAAAGCAGACTCTTTAGAGAACTTTCTTGGCTACAAATCTCTGTCTCTGGACTTTGTCTGAGCCTTTTCAAGAGTTTATTTTTTGCTGAGGGGTAATCACTTTCCTGCATACCTTACATGTTATGGAAACTGTTTTCTACATTCTTTTCGCACTAATATATCCTAGTCACCCTTCCTGAGGCTGGGCAGGCTCCTGACTGAGGGAAGGAACCTCCTTATATGCATTAACAATGAATTAAACTATTGTGTGTGTAGGTGACAGCTTTTGGTGTATTTGAACCTGATTTCACATGTCCAGACTAATGGCTGTTCATATTTCCTTTCCAAAACAGGTGGCTGCTCTTGAAGCACGTCTTGTGCCCGTTCTGCACTCTCTTTGGCCTTGGCTTTTGATGGAGGATTCACTGATGCAAATTGCCTTGCAGTTGCTTTGTGTCTATACTGCTAATTTTCCAACTGGTAACTAGAATCCAGTGTTGTTTTCTGTAATAAATTAAAGTACTAGTTGCATATGATATTATTAAGCTGAACTAGAAAAATATATTGATACGTTTCTCCTTATAAGTATATTAGTCAAAGGCAAAATTTCTTATGAGTCCTATAACTCCAAGAATTTTAAGTCTATGTTGTTGACCTGGGAGAGTCATTGGGTAGTTCAGGAAGTAGATTGGACTGATTATATGAATGTGGGACACTGTATCCAGTGAGAACATCCAGAAGGTGAAAGTTTATGAAAAAGATACGTGAAGTTTAGAACCTTTGTAGATTTTAGAACAGGAGACAGGCATGATGGAAGTTTTCTCAAGCTGCTCTTGGTTTTGTGAAAGGTGGTGTCACTGAGGCTCCCTTCATATTCATTCCCTTGGTGGGTACTATCTTGACAGCCTATTGAGTATTAGACTGTGAGGGGAACATGAGGATAGATGGTTCTAGGAAGAGAAGAGGTGTGAAGTCACTGTTTTAGAAGGGAGAGGAAGTAAATGTGTTGGGTGTGTTTAGTGCCCATATGGTCAGACATAGGTGGTTTTACTGGTCAGCAAGTATGTATGATTTCTTCTGGAAACATTCAATAGCTCAGAAGTAGAGGTGTCCATCCAGCAAAGGACGCACAGGGAAGAGATGGGAAATAAAGTCGACTATGAGCCCATCTTGTCACTGCTACATGCCATGATAAGGTATTTTTTAATAGTCCAGTACCTTAGGCTATCTGATTGACCAGTCTACTGAGGTGGTCTCCTGCTTATGACAGAGTGAAGCTCGCAAGCTACCATTCTGTGTCTGATTGTAAATCGGGATTGTCCCTCGTCCTTCTGCTACTGCTTTCTCTGTCCCTTTCTTCTTCTTGGACAATCTCTTCCCCGTGTCTGCTATCACGACCTTCCCTGCAGTGTAGCCAGCTCAGCATAGCCTGTCTCTGAAATGTGGTGTCTCTCCTTTACTTATCCTTGCCTTATCTGAGGACCTAGGAAAGTGAGAGAGATAAAAAGTGAGTTGCTAATTGTGAAACAGAAGTACATAAAACTATTTTGTGCTATGTGCATCCGCATCCTTAAACTTTATAAGAATATTAGAGGTGGTTAAGGTACCACTAACCTGAGCAGAAATCTTCTTTTTCTGTTTGATGTGTTTCTTTTTTCTTTGTTTTGTTTATCTGAAAAGGTCTTTATTTTGATATTGAAAAATGAAACAATAATATTTCCATATCACTCATTTTATATAATATGTTCATATGAGTCACTTTAAACAAATCTAATGCACTCTCCTGAGGGGTAAGATTTGAAAGCATTTTTCATTGGGTTCACTATGTGCAAGTTTTAGTTATTTGTACTTCCATACAAATATTCCATGCATTATTTCACATGTGATGAAAGATAGGTAATTGAAAAATGCAGTAACCAGGGCTCAAATCCAAGTTTATTGTCTTTCTTTTCAATAAATATTATAATACAGAAAAATCCTGGCCACTGTCCTGGAGCAGGGATTCAAATTTCCCTAAGTTATCCCCTTCAGAGTCTCAAGAATCTCATTTGTAAGATGAGAAACTTAGGCATGGTTTTCTCTGTTTTTAAAATCTACGTGTTTGTGGAAGATTAGGAGGATGTGCTATCCCAGGACAACTGTCCAGATTTGGAAATGATCTTATAGGACTAGTTTCAGATTTGGAATGATCTACTTGGCCTCTTCCCAGCTATCTTCATTTTCAATGTATACAGACATTATGAACAAGGCAAACCAGAAATTTGGAGCCTGATGTCATGGTTTTCTGTTTAATCCATACTCTACTTATCCTTATTATTTGATGTGTTTCTACGCAAAAATGCATCATTAATGAAAACATTGGTATTTGAATATAGCTATAAAGTTGGGAATACAGGAAATATTTCTACTTACCATGTGTGAGTTTATTTCATAGACTGTCAGATTCTGTTGTGACTATATAAACTGTTCTACTTTCATGAACTTTCACAAGGTAATTTTACTTTGGCTTTGGGTTACAAAGAAGTCACCAAAACATATTTCTAACTCTCATGTTTTTTTTTTTTTTTAACCTAATTTACTCAGAGAGCACTGAACTCTGGAGAGCCACAGATACCACTGCTTGCTTCTGCTACCTACGAGCTGTTTGACCTTTAACCTCCCATGATCAGCTTCTTATGAGTTCTTTATCTTTACCTGGGTGCTATGGAAAATGGTGTTTGAGCTGTCTCAGTTACCTCTCATGACTAAAATCCTGTTCTTTCACATGGGTGTTTATTTAGATACCTTTTTATGAATTGTTAAAAACCTATTATGCTAATCTAATCTTTTCTTTAAAAAAAAAAGTTGGCATTTTAGTGCTCCATTGAGATAATTAGGCCCTGAGTGGGGACAGTCAATCTGTTGGGTTGAAGGTACATGTCAGCATTAGGTTTTGGTGCTTATTTGCAGTTCATAGGTGGATGACTATTTTGGCAGATGTATATGTTTACCACTTTGTGCTTTTAAAAACTAGGAAATGAGACTGAGGCAACTCTGTGACAGGCTTTTTCTTTTGAAGGCTGCAGTTCTCTTTGTTGGTCAAATTATGGACAGTATGTTCAAACTGCCCACAGGGGCACTCTGAGCAGCTCCCTGATACTGTGTATCCTGAAGCTTGCTTCTCAGATGCCTGCAGAGAACACCACCATTCAGCAGATGGTTTTTATGTTTCTTTCAAACCTGGCCTTATCTCATGACTGCAAGGGAGTAATTCAGAAGGTAAGCACTTAGTTTCTCCTATATGTTATAAAAGAATTGTTTGGAAAAGTAATCCTGTCAATCAAATTCTAGAAGTAAGTTTCTAAGGCTGTTTTATTATAATTTCAAGACACTATTTTAAAGGTTTGTAAAAGAATCAAGAAGGTAATCATTTAAAGCCAGCTTGGGAGGCCCTAAAACTGAAACAGGAGTAGACTCTGATTATGCCATGTCCTTTTAGTTATCTTCATCGCTTTTGAATTGTGTTTACCTCAAAAACAGTGATTTTAGAAAAAAATACTGGTATCATGCAAATAAAGTATTCCATCTATAGACAGATCAGTCGCACAGTAGCAATTTCTGTTCATGTTATGAGACAGAAAGCTGTATGAAGTCAAAGCCCCTTTGCCCCATTTATGTTTTCGTTCTTGATGGCATATAGTGCCATTTTCTGAGGTCTGTGGATCTGCAATTCTAAAGCTTTACCTCTTATCACTAATTCTAACTGAGTGTATAAAAGGAGTAAATGAGTCAGATTCTAGTACATGTGTACAGGAAGCAGAGTGTCCTTATAATTATATGTGAACAGAATCCCTACTTGTGAATATCTTTTAAATTTCAATATTATCAGATCAGTTACTTACTAATGACAGTGATTTGAATTTTTTTTTTTGGGTTGGAGGTCAAACAGGATTCATAGGAGCTGAGTATCACCCTCTACTATTTCCTGTCTCTGAACCCCAATAGATAGTTTGAGTGTAATCACCAAATAAATAGAAATGTCTCTCTTTCTAAGGAAATGGATTGATTGTCTTACTATGGAAATATTTTCAATAATGTATTGAGCTCACTCTAGCTCATGTGAGTGTCTTCATTCCATTTTTTATAAGTTTCTTAAGTCTTTTGTAATGTTGTCTTGAAATCAGCCTTGGTAGGAGCATTCATACCATGTAACTTGGCAAGCACTATAATCATGATTTGCCTCACCCTCATTCAGTCAGTTTGTTTACTAGCATACGGTTAGATTGTTTCTTTAAATACATGCTGATATTTCTGCCATTCATTCATACGTATGCATGTGTATATTTATATACATGCCGTATATGTCATGTTTGTATATGTATATTTGAATATATTTCTTTATACATCTTTTCATATATACATATGTGGATTAAACACAAGAACTCATCTTGAGCCAGATGTATGGGATTACCTTCTTCAAAATGAGAGGCATACACATGGTCATAAATTTAAGGAGAAAA
This sequence comes from Mesocricetus auratus, assembly GCF_017639785.1. NCBI lineage: Eukaryota > Metazoa > Chordata > Mammalia > Rodentia > Cricetidae > Mesocricetus > Mesocricetus auratus. The sequence goes on from NW_024429198.1 coordinate 40,512,818, forward strand.
CACCTGTACCTATAACGATCTAAAACACCTTCACTCCTACCAGAGTTGTCAACTCCCATGTACGATGGATTTGGGTTTTCTTTCCTTTCCTCCCACAAGATGTCTTTAATGAGTAGCAAAACTGCCAGAAGACAGATAAGAAAGAGAACTCAGGAAGCCTACTCTAAATTATCAGTCATAATAATTGAGTTGACTATAGTTTGTTTCATCGATTTTTAGGGAAAAAATAGTAGGAATTAAAATTTAAGCACTATTTTTTTCTTGTGGTTACATTTATACTTGGAAATTGTGTAGGTGAAGTTTTTGGAAGAAAGAGAAATTAAAACTAGGGGAAAAGATATTAAAATGCTAGTTAATTGGTCACTAAGAGACTGGGAAAATAATGAAAAAACCTGAAAAGAAAATAATATTCTGTGCTTGCCCACAGAGCAACTTCCTACAGCACTTCCTGTCCCTGACATTGCCTAAAGGAGGAAATAAACATCTCAGCAATCTGGCCATTCTGTGGTTGAAGTTACTCCTGAACATATCATTTGGTGAAGATGGCCAGCAAATGATCCTGAGGCTGGATGGCTGCTTAGACTTACTCACAGAGATGAGTAAATACAAGCATAAGAGCAGCCCTTACTTACCTCTGCTGATTTTTCATAACATCTGCTTCAGTCCTGCTCATAAGCCCAAAATCCTAGCTAATGGTAAGAAGCCACATTGTGGACTCCTTTCGCACGTGTTGTGATGTTTAGACCTTTCTACTCAGATTGTAACACAAAATAGCTCTATAATTCCCCAGATATTTCTTAAATACCTGCCGTGCTTAAAGCCCTGTGTGAGGCATGGACAGGCCGGGGTGTGTGTGTGGGGTGTGGGGGTAGGTATTCAAGGATGGGTCTAGCCTCTGGGTGTTGATCACCAGCTGTCATTCCAGCGGACCACTAGGTACAGGAGGTAGCTGGGAAAGAGCAGCGGTAGGCTGGGCTTCTCTCTTTCTCCCTGTACCTCTGTCTCTTCTGGACCTGCTGTTACTCTAATTCCCCCTCACTGCTTATCTATCTTCCAGCAAGTGAACTCTCTGTAGAACAGCTGTCCCAGTTGTAACTCCTGTCCTTCACCCTGCCCTGTGTCCCTCCCTTCCTATGCCAGTCCCCTCCCCCATCCTGCCTTTCTCACTATCTGACATACTATGAATTACATATGTGACTTTTTTCTATGCCCTTTACGATGGGACATACGCTATTTGGATTCAAGAGGTTTTTGTGTATGTATCTATTACCTATGGTTGTGCCTTTCACCAGGAAGCACTCCTTTAAGCATTTAGTAATTAAGAGAAATCCTGAAAGGCAGAGTTGAAAGCCACAACCAGAAAGGGAACTTAGCCTTCTAGGCTTCATTCTCTGAGATGTAGGATAACTGGAGGCAATTCAGGAGTCCAGAGGGGAAAGAGAAACAAGCAAGGAATCGGAGGAGTCTGTTTCTGAAACCACAACTACCAAGCAGATGCGAGTGAATTTCATGTGGAATTGTATGGCAGACACCCTATTGTGATGGGCGTGGGGTGGGAGGTGGCCTTCAGCTGCCTGTCCATCTGGTCCTGAATGCACATCTCACCTCACACCGCTTCTCTGAGACTAAATTCTCTGTCCACAAGACACTTCCTTCTTTGTTTTCATAAGAAGCAGTTTATAAAAACACAGAAAGTGCTGAGCCTTGTTGCTAGACTATGGTAGATAGTTTAAGATATTAGTCGCCCTTTCCTTCCATGTGTTACACCTAATTTTTCTCAGAGACTTTACCACCCCAAGTTTTCCAACTGAATAGAAGTGACACTGTGCTCATGTTTTGTGTGCATATAGTAGTGCTTCTGTGAAACAGTTATAGAATTGCTGAAAATGTTATACAGAAAACTTTTCGGGTTCAGCCACTTCCCAACTCACCTGAATTGACCATGGGTTTGTACCCAGTCTTCCGCCACTGCTCCCTGGGAGATTGCAGCAGTGGCTATCATTCAGTCCTCTTCTTCCGCCACTCCTCCCTGGGAGATTGCAGCAGTGGCTATCATTCAGTCCTCTTCTTCCGCCACTCCTCCCTGGGAGATTGCAGCAGTGGCTATCATTCAGTCCTCTTCTTCCGCCACTCCTCCCTGGGAGATTGCAGCAGTGGCTATCATTCAGTCCTCTTCTTCCGCCACTCCTCCCTGGGAGATTGCAGCAGTGGCTATCATTCAGTCCTCTTCTTCCGCCACTCCTCCCTGGGAGATTGCAGCAGTGGCTATCATTCAGTCCTCTTCTTCCGCCACTGCTCCCTGGGAGATTGCAGCAGTGGCTATCATTCAGTCCTCTTCTTCCGCCACTCCTCCCTGGGAGATTGCAGCAGTGGCTATCATTCAGTCCTCTTCTTCCGCCACTCCTCCCTGGGAGATTGCAGCAGTGGCTATCATTCAGTCCTCTTCTTCCGCCACTCCTCCCTGGGAGATTGCAGCAGTGGCTATCATTCAGTCCTCTTCTTCCGCCACTGCTCCCTGGGAGATTGCAGCAGTGGCTATCATTCAGTCCTCTTCTTCCGCCACTCCTCCCTGGGAGATTGCAGCAGTGGCTATCATTCAGTCCTCTTCTGCTTCGTCTGCTTTGCTCCTCACATCTCTAACGTGAGGGGAATAATAAGCTCCATTCAGGTGATGAGATGCACACAGATCATCTGCTGACAGCCCTGATTTTTGGGATCAGCTCAATAGCATCTGGTATTGTTTATTCCCCGTTCTCAGAGCAAGTGTTTCTTGTCCCCCTGCTAATTACAACCTTCCTGTGGAGTCAGGAAAAGGAAAGACTTTTGGGGAACTGAGGACGTCTACACTTTACACTTCTAGATCTCTGGATTTATGTAATGGGTTTCTTTGTAATCAGCAGTGTTCTCTCTGCCCCATCAGAATCACACAGATGAATACAGTTAGAAGTTATTTTTCCTCCTCTCTGACACTTGACCTCAGTGAGCTTCTTAGGTAAGAGAGCAGCTGTACAGGCTCTGTGTGGAGCTATAAGGACCCGTTGTAGGCTTTCCACATGGTGAACTAGTGAAGTTACACAACTTACTAACGCTGTACCAGACATTTGATGTAAACTCTTAGAATGAATTGTGCATTGGGCTTGACCTGGCTGCTAAAAATATCCACAAACCTTTCCAGTTTGTAGTAATGCTTAAGGTGAGTGCCTTTTGTAAAAAAAAAAGTAAAATAAACAAGCAAACAAAATACTGAATAAGTGATATACAAATTCACATCAAAATGTCCTAAGTTATGGGAAAGATACTGGGAAACTTACAGACCAATTTTGATTGAAAGCTTGTGTCCAAGGGGATAGCTATTTTGCCTGAAGCAAATTTGCTGGGTATTATTGCTTAGCTTTTGTCTAGAACATCAAAGAAGTAAAGACCTTCAGGTGAGTTTCTTGTAGCCTGTCTTTTGCACACAAAGCTTGAGCTTAAAAGATCCATTCTTGTAGGAGAAAAGTAGATTAGAATAAAAATATTCCCCCAGCCTTCTTCAGGATGAATAATGAAGAGCTTGCCTTTTCCAGTCTTTTCATGAAGGGTATGTGTTACTGATATAACAAATGCCCTGAGGCAATATAATATGCTTAAATAAAATCCTAGACGATGAAGAAGAGAGTGGAAGAGGAAATGGTTAAAGGGGGATAATGGTTATCTCTTTTTTTTTTTGAGCAGGGGAAGAAAGGGTTTATTTCAATCTTATAGCCATCAAGAAAAACCAAGGGTACATAGCAGAAACCAAAGGCCTCAAGATGACTGGACTAAAGGGTATAAACTGTGACTCAATAGGCCACACTCCAGCTTTCACGGCTAGATGCTTCTTCTTCTTCTTCTTCTTCTTCTTCTTCTTCTTCTTCTTCTTCTTCTTCTTCTTCTTCTTCTTCTTCTTCTTCTTCTTCTCCTCCTCCTCCTCCTCCTCCTCCTCCTTCTCCTTCTCCTTCTCCTTCTCCTTCTCCTTCTCCTTCTCCTTCTCCTCCTTCTCCTTCTCCTTCTCCTTCTCCCTCTCCTTCTCCTTCTTCTTTGATTTTGGCTCTGGTTCTTTTGGTTTTGGTTTGTCTCTTGATTTTGTTTGGGTTTTTGTTTTCCTTTAAAATTTGATTTTGATTTGGGTGGGAAGAGGTTGCAAGGACAGAGGGCAGATGCAGGGAAATAAGTTAGATAGGAATACATGATGTGAAATCCATAAAGAACCAATAAAAGTTATATTTAAAAAAAAAAAGAAAGACAAGCCAAGGCAGGGACACCAGGCAAGAACTTGAAGCCAAAGCCAGAGAGGAATTTCCTTACCTGCTTGCTCCCTGCTTTTGCTCAGCTGGCTTCCTCATACAACCCAGGGCCATGTGCTAGGGTTGCTTTGTCCACAGTGGGGTTAGCCAACCTCAATCAATTAGTAATTAAGAAAATACCTTGCTCCTCCCATCGCCCCACATACAAAAGACTATTGGCCAGTCTGACAGACTCAGTTCCTTGATTGAGGTTCCTTCTTCCCACATGTCTTAAGTTGACAATCAACAATAGCCATCATGGGCTCTCTTAACAAAGAAACTATAAAATGTATCAAGCTGAATTTCATCTTTAGTTTCTGTGACTCAACCCTTTCTTTTCTGCTTTCTTCGTTTCTTTTTCTATTTTGTTCTTTGAGATTTTTATATATTTTGTTCATACCTCCCCCCTCAGACTCCTCTCAGATCAACTATCCTGCCCTACCCACACAAGTTTGCCCCCTCCCTTTAAACCCTTGAATCCAATCTGTTCTGTTCATATAGTCTCATATGTGTGGCCTTTATTACACTGTGATTCTTTTCCTATTTGTCCCCTCTCTATCTCCTTCACTTGTCTTATGTTAGAGCTAAGACTTTCAGTTGTACGTTGAACATGATGGAATAGAGGGAATAGAGTGGAAATCCTTGTCTTGTTCCTGATTGTAATGGGGACGTTTTGAATTTTGCTCCATTTAGGATGATGTGGTTACACACCACCCACCAGGGACTACACACTTAAGGAATATTGACTCCCTCTCTTAGCAGCCACTAGTGCCATTAGCTTCTTGGTTAGGGGCTCCATGCTCACCTCTTCTGTCCATGCTAGGGTTCAGTTTGGTTTGTGCTTGTACAGATCTTGTGCATGCTGTGACAACTGTTTATGAGTTTGTATGTCCACTTGCCCTGTTGTGTCTGGAAAACAGTTTCATTATAGTCATTCATTACCGGTGACTTTCACAAATTATTTTACCCCTCCTTCCTCAATGATCCTTGAGCCTTCGGAAAAGTGATTTAGCAAAGATGCTCCACTTAGGGCTGTGTATTCCACAGTCTTTTTCCCTGTATCTTGACACTTGTTAGTTGTCTGTATTTATCATCATCTACTACAACTGGAAACCTCTCTGATAGGTTTGAGATGTGCATTAATATATGGGTGCAATGAGAACTTCTTAGAAGTTGATTTAATACTATATCTATTTAGCAGAGTGCTTTTCAACCTGCAGGTTGTAACCACTTTGGGTGTCACATATCAGATATTCTGTTTATCAGATATTTACATTGCAATTCATAACAGTGAAATTACAGTTATGAAGTAGTAATGAAATAATTTTATGACTGGTGGTCACCACAGCATGAAGAACTATATTAAAAGGTCACAGCATTAAGAAAGTTGAGAACCACTGATTTAGCAGAATAATAGCAATAGGTTCTCTCCTAGGACCTAGGATCTACCTAGCCATAGGTTCTTGCAAGCAACATATCTCAACATAATAAAGTATAATCAGCAACCCCACAGCCACATCAAAAAGAAGCTTCTTTGATGTGGTTTGAATGAGGCAAGAATCATTTATCCAATCTGTGATTAATTGATTCTCATAAAATACTTCCATTAATTTCTTTTCTTAAACTTTTATGTTCACAGTTAATTTGCAATTGAGTCATGAGTTGATGAATGGAATTGTATCCTAATCCCTGCCCAGGAAATTTTAACCTGATAGTAGTATGCTGAAAGTGTTTCATGCCCCATGTAGGAGATGTTCATTTAGCTGATGTCTTTCAGCTTTCTTACTCAACCAGCCTCGATTAAAACATTCCCTGGATTCTTGGTATTTATTTCTCCCTCTTGCTGATTCACTTTTAATTCTTAAGTCACTTAAGGTATTTATAATTTCCTGTTATCTGCTCTTGTGTTTTAATTAGAATTCATACCAACTTCTTGAACTTAAAATGTTTTATGTGCTTTTTTTGTATTCATGTTATGTTTCATGATAAAGTATTAACTTTAAAATTTTGTTCACTTGCTTTAACAGAGAACTAATGCATTAATTATCCTGTAAATGTGGTTTATTAAAAATGATAAAGTGAAAGTTACTTGTTAAAGAAATTATGATGTAAACTTATTTAAATCATAAGGATTATATTATCTGAATATTTGGGATATAAAATTACTTGATGATTCTCAGTTGGAACAAAATGAAATTACTCTCATATTTTATGTAGCCACCCACAATTCATATGCCAAATTACATTTGATAGCTATTTATATAGACTAATTTTGGATAGGCTACTTTATAGGAAAGCCATGGGGAGCTGGGCAGTGCCCATGAGGTCTTCAGGCAGGAGGGGGCCGTGTGGGCAGAACATGACTGCTCCTCTCCTGCCTACCACCTTGTCTGTCTACCACACAAATTACTTTTTCACTTAATGGGACCTTGTTTTTCTTTTCCTTACAAAAGTGTTTGAATTCCTTCTAATAAAGTCACTTGGATTAGTTAACTTCGCGGTTGCCGTGATAAAATATATTGACAAAAGCCAAGTTAGGGAAGAAAGGGCTTATTTTGGCTTACAGTTCCAGAGGAATATACTCCATCATGGTGGGGGAGGTGTGGCAGCAGAAGTGTGAGTCCCTCCTGACAGTCAGGAAACACAGTGGTCACCTTTTATCCCCACATAGGAAGCAGAGACAGGAAGCAGGGCTGGGCTATAAAAACCTCCAATCCTGCCTCCATTAACATACTTCCTCTAGCTCTTAAGGCTCCACTGTCTAGTTTCCACTATCTTCCCTAACAGTAGCACCAGCGAGGGACTAAGTGCTCAAATACGGGTCTGTGGGACACATTTTTTTTAATTCAAATCACAGCATAATTTAAACAAAATGTTGTTTCATCCAGGTAGTATTTATTAAGCCCTGATAACATAGTAGCAGTGTGATTTGAATATATACCATTAAAGAGATACACCACCCCACCCCCTTTAAGACAGTGAAGGCTTTTGGGGGGGCAGTCTACAGAAGAGTCTCTAAGAATTAAAGCCTACCTGCTTGCAAGCTGAGGTAGTTGAAGCGGGGGAAGAGGCAGAAAAGAAGTAGACAAGATTCCTCTTGGGGCCAGCAGATTGCTTCTTGCAATGTTTCAAAGCACAATGTTTTAAAAATCATACAACTTAGAACACTCCAACAAGTGCCTTGGAAGTAGATGCCTCTGAATCTTCACTTAAAATGATCAGACTGGTGCATAATTAGTAAGTCTTGATCCTCTCCTCTGGTAACTTTGCAAAAAGAACATTGCTTATATATTGAAATGCCATCAAGTCAAATTTTCTTGTTCTGAAAAATACACAATTCCCATTCTACAGCAGTTTGTATAGTGGTGATTATGCTTTTATGGCAGATCGTCTATGAGTGAGAATAGGAGCAATAACAGAATAGCTTACTGTGATTCATGATTTGTTTACTTTTGCATTATTGTCCATCAATGAATAAGCTTTTGTTGAACTTGGACCAGAAAATGTAGAAGGCACTGACATCCAGATCATCTGTACCCAGTGTGAAAAGCTTGTTTTGAGACTCCCCTTCACATGCTCAGGTTATACAAGATGTTGTTTGAGGATAGCAACTTGAGTTTCTATTTTAATGGAGCAGTTACTGTGTTTATTGTCAAGGGGCCAGTCCTCGATGAGAATGAAGTGTGTGGAACTGAACTTTTACAATGTGCTTATTTGTAGAAAAAATTGTTACCCTTCTGGCTACCTGTTTAGAAAGTGAGAATCAAAATGCTCAGAGGATTGGAGCAGCTTCACTTTGGGCTCTTATTTACAATTATCAAAAGGTGAGTTTTTTTAAATCATTGTTTGAAATGGAGGGAGGGGAGTTGGTGCAAGGAAATAATTAAGGTTCTTAGGATGCATTCAAGAATATCAGAGATAAAAGGTAGAAATGAAGTTGCACACCCAATTTGCCTTTGTTCATTCATATGATTAATAATCTATCAGTTAATATTTCCATTTAATTATTTCACCAGGGCTCTATTCAGAAGGGTACTGTGACTGTCTTTCTCATGTATATATCATCACTTCATTTCATAATGATCTCAGTTCCTTTAAGATTGAAGCAAAAGGGCTGCGCAGAATGTGTAATAGCAAGAGGATACTGTGGACTCTCTTTCTCTGGCCCCTGGTCTTTTTTAATTGCAAACATTTGATTTCCAAGTGAAATACAAAAGAGCATATAGTGGTGACCCAATAGCCAGATGTCAGTGCTAGGGCACAGGATTTCCTAGGGATGGCATAGGTCAGCTAGCCACCCGTGCCTGCTGTGGCTCCTGTTCACCCTGGACTAAGGGATTGCATCCTTCTTGCATGGGCTGAGTATAGGTTTGAGCATCTTGAAGTCCCTCAGTAAATTTTATTAAGTAACCAGTAATGTTTGAAGTACTTAATCTGAAATTTAATACTGAGGTAATGAGAAATTCCCTAAGGTTGAGTACTTAAAACTAACAAACTGAGGTTAGGGGAGAAAGAGTAAGAATGAAGCGAAAAGTCAGAGATTGTAGAAAAGGAACCAGGTTAGCTTATAGATGAATGAAGGGGAAGCCTCAGAAGGTACAGTGGGCTTGATACAATAGGCCAAACTGATATCCAAATGTCTATATTCTGTCTGTGTTAACTCTTCCTATTTATCACCATAGTTATCAATGGGCAGTTAGTATTACGTTATCTTCACCTTAGGATTTGGGCATAAGTCTAACTAATAGATTGTCTTATCTTCTCCAGGCAAAAGCAACTTTGAAAAATCCATCAATAAAAAGAAGAGTAGATGAAGCATATTCCATAGCAAAGAGAAGTAAGTTCTAAGAGATTACAATTAAATTTGATAAGTCCTAAGTGAAATTTCTGGTTACTGAAATATATGAACAGGCCATTGCAAAATGACAGTGTTATGCATTGCTTAGTTAGATTTTGAGAAATATTATCAAAGTACTATCAGATGGGCCCACATTTAGCCTATGCTTTTCATGGTAATGTTTTTTGACATAATAACATGTTCTAACAGATCAGTATTTGAAATATAAATATAAATATAATGCTTTTATCTTTATTTTTTGCCTGTATGTATGTCTGTGTGAGGGCATCAGATCAGAGTTGCAAACAGTTGAAAGCTGCCATGTGGGTGCTAGGAATTGAACCCAGGTCCTCTGAATGAGCAGCCAGTGCTCTTAACTACTGGATCATCGTTCCAGCTCCCAAAAGTCTCTTAAAATGTGTCTGTGATCCCTCTCCAAGTTAGTTTTTAATTTGCTCCATTTTTATTTACTTTTTTTTATTTTGCCTGCTGTTGTAGTGTTCCTGGGTGATAAGAATCAGGTCCAATTAGGTCCTCCAGGCATAGATTCTGTTTCCCCTGTAATCAGCTTTCCCTGTGATCTATAATCATGATTGGAAAGGTTTCCTTTTCAGAGCATGTTAGTCATTTTAAGTGAGGCAGTTTTCAATGAGCATTATGCTCCAAGCACTTTTATCTCAGGAGAACAGAGAACAAAGTGTGTCTTTTCTGTATTGTAGTAGATCTGTTGGTTGTTAATGTTTCTGAAGAGAAGGGTCTTTGGTTTGTTTCTAGCTGTGATCTTGCAGTTCAGGATGAAATGGGGAACTGGGTTATGTTAAAGTTTATGACTTTAGAGGGATAGTTGTAAGAAACATGGTGTTTATTCTAGATCATATCTCATTTATGGGAGTTACAGAGATATATTCTTAAATATGCTTTAATAAGCCATCGATAAGAATTAATGGAAACTTTTTAACATCTTAATTTTATAAATGTAAAATATTTTTGTAATTCTAGTATACTGAGAGCATAAATAGCTTGCTAATAAATCATTTTCATAGGTTAACGTAGGAGTGTCCACCTCTATGTGTAGCATCAAGTTTAATAAACTAGTATTTATAACTCTTATTTTCCTTTATCAGTGTTCTCCGATTCAGAAGAAAATCCTCTAAATGTGTATTATTTGAAATGCCTTGAGAATCTTGTACAGCTGCTTAACCATTCCTGAGCCATGAGGTACTCTACTCTGACACCCACCGGAGATCTGGTTACGAGACCAGCTTTGTACAACAGCCGCTCCCTGAATGGTGCTGACTCTGGAGTATCAGTGTCCGCCTTCCCTGTGAGAGCTCACCAGCCATACTGAGAGGAGTAGAGCGGGTGACTCCCCACTCTGTTCATTCTTGGCAGCATTCCAAAAGGGAAGACTTGCTGACCCAAGATACTGCAGACATAGAGTTCTGTCAGTATAAACATTTTTATACTTTTCTATGCAACGTGTTTTGTAAAAATACTATTTAATAGTTATTTAATAAAATAAGATTTTTAGAAACAAAAACTGACTAGTCTTAAAGATGTTTAAAAGTGTATTTTAGTCTTTGAGAATTTCATGTGTGAAATGTAGTGTGATTGTGTATTTGTTCCCCACTGCTACAATTCTGCCCAGACCCTCCCCACACCATGTCCCCATCCTAACTTCATATCCTCTTTTTTTCTTTTCCTCTTTTAAAGATAGCCCATTAAGTCTAGTTAATGCCAACCATAAGTACATGGATGTGAAGTCAGGAACATGGTCAACTTATCAGAGCCCATATCTCTAATTCTTCCTGCCCTAGAAGCCACCAACCATCAAAATAGTTCCTAGCTAGTGATGGGAGATTGTGTGCCCCCCTCACCATCCATTCCAGACTATTGACTGGATTGATCTCCTGTAGGTCACCACAGCTGCCATATGTACAATGTTGCTGTCATGTCCAGAAGACACTATTTTGCCCCAGTCTTTCCTAAGATATGACTCTTAGCATTTTTTTCCATCTCCTCTTCTGAGATGTTCCCCGAGACTTGTGGGAAGAATGTGCGACACAGATGTCCCATCGGTGGCACTGATGCTTATTCTCTGTACTCTGACCTTTTGTTTACAAGTATTTTCCACAATCCACTTGCAGAGATGTGTCTCTGATGAGGTCTGAGAGCTATGCTATTCTGTGGGCACAGAGATACCTACTTAAAAGAGATCTTCATAGTATCTCCATTTAGGATAATAATGGTAACAGGTTCTTCTCTCAGGCCTGTGAGCCCCACTGCCACGGGAGGCTGCTCAGATTTACCAAGCATTACTTTCCTTCTGTGGAACCTGATAGCTGTTCTTGGTTGTCAACATGATTACTTCTGGAATTAACTAAAACCCCAGTGGCTGGTACACTGAGTGGCTTGTTGTTGTTGTTGTTGTTCTCTTACTAAAGTATTTGAAATGGAAAGACCCACCTTTAATCTGGATCTTTGAGTTGGGAAAACCACCCTAACTCTGGGCCACACCTTCAGGTCGCAGCCTATATAAGGCCTGTGGAAGAAGAAAGTTCTTGCTTTTGCTGCTTACCCACGCTCTCACTGGCAAGTTAATTCCTTCACCGGCATTAGATCCTACTTCTTCAGGTTCCAGTGTATACTGAAGACCATCTGATACATTCAGCCTTGTGGACTGAACAACTACTGGATTCTTGGACTTTTGATCGATAGACAGCCATTGTTGGAGTAGATGGACCAAGCTTATAAACCACTTTAATGAATCCCATATATTGATATATAGATATAAATAGAGATACATAGATATAGGTTCATTCTATCAGTTCTATTCCTCTAGAGAACCCTGACCAATACATGGCATGAAATTTTAATCCACCTATAATGCAGTTACCCCTCTAACATTCCTACTGTATCTACAGGCATAACTTGCTAAGCTGATCACTGTTATAACTAACCAAATTAATAGTGGGTAAAATTTCTGGTTACTTTTCTATCACAGGAGCCTGCATAGCACCTTCCTACGCAGAAAGCTAGCCAACACAGAATATGCTTGCAGACATCTTCCGTTGCATAAACATTGTTTTAGTAGCAAAAAGAAATTGCATCTTGGTTTCTTTCTTTTAAAGATTCTTGTCATAGAATCAGGTCCTGCCCATAACAACCCTGACTTTTATACATGGAGAATTCATGAGGTTGAAGTGCATGTATGTATGATTTGGGGCTTCCTTGTAGAATGTGTAGTGTCATTAACTCCTTTCTATGTGATTTGAAAATCATTCCTCATTTTCGTCTTTTAAGTTCAAAAGGACTGTGGAATAATGAATTGAAGTGGCAGTATAAACCCTGGACTAGCTCTGTAAAACACTATAACCTTTTTTATTAGTTAATTTGATTTATTTATTCAGAGGCAGTGTCTTGCCTTGTAGCCTGGACTGGCCTTAAATTGATAGTCCTCTTGCCTCAGGCTCCTGAGTGCTTTGATTTCAGTTTGTATCACCAAACCTGGCTTATATAATTATTCTTAATTAAGATGAAGTTTAGTGGGTTTTCAGCATCTACTTTTAAGTTTTTTCTTTACTTTGTGTGCATGTGTGCCATGGCACTCATGCAGATGTCAAAGGACAAGATATGTTTTTGAAGTAGAGCTGTATATTTCAGTACATATATACAGTGTGTAATGATCAGGATAATTAGTGCATACGTCACCTTCATCGTGTCTTCATGTTGGAACATTCAAAATTTTCTCCATCAGTTAAAGGATGACAAACAAGAGTAAACATCACATAAACAGCCCTAAAAGCTGGAATCTTGGGAATTTTCCCTCTCCTTAACCCTGATTTGTTATATCTCATATCATTTCATTTTCTTGAAGTTCTTCCTGGTGAATGAGAGGGTTTTGTTATAAGTTTCATTCAAGGAGATATTTTATACCCCCAAGCTCTAGTCTTAGAATTTTTACTACTTAATCTTCCTAAAGTATTATTATTCTTCTGTTATTTTTGGGAAGTATTAGGGGCCATGGCCTTGTTGGATATATGCCCTAAGTGTGGGCCTTTAGGTTTCAGAGGCCCACTCCAGTCTCTCTCTCGCTCTGCCTCCTACTTGCAGGCCCACACTTAGGGCATATGTCCAACAAGGCCATGCCCCCTAATACTTCCCAAAATAGTTACACAAACTTGGGGTCTAGCATCCAAATATATGAACCCATGGGGGCCATTCTCATTCAAACTATCACACCGGTAAATATAGAATCAAGAGTGATCATTTGTTCACTTATGGTGAATGGGTAAGTATAACGATAATCGAGGCTATATAGGGAAAAACAATATATTTATTTATCAGGGAAAGAGAGAGTCGCACATACCAGGAGTTAGAAGCGTGGCTGGCTTCCAGGAGAAAAGAGGGGGCCCCTTTTCCTTTCACTACCTTTTATCTCTACCTTGACCCCGCCCTGTTGGGCGGGTAGCTTTGTGGGGTTCACTCCTACAATTCCCCTTTTAGTCTAAATAGAAGATTTAAATTTGATACAAACTCAAACATATACAACATATATACATAGAGGGTGATAATTAAGTTATAATCTACTTATCCTAAACTAAACATATTTATTCCACCTAAATTCTAAACTTATCTGAAAAGGATGCCTAAGTCTGAACACCTCCTTCCAGTTCCAACACTAAATAATTGCAAATTACACTAACAGGGGTAAACTATCCTTTATGTCAATAGTAGGGAGAGGGGACGTGGAATTCTCAAAGTTACTTCCTGCTGAAGTGGGACGATGACAATCATGGGGACCTGTGGGAAGAAATTGTTACTGGAGAAGCTCATGTCCATAGTCCTGGGGTGAGTGTTATACAGAGAGCAAATAATGACCTGTGTTGCATAGTACTGTACATAGACACTGAATATACCTGGATATGTGATACATTTAATTCTCTAACATCATGTGGTGAGACACTAATTTTTTCAATTGACTTGTAAAATTGAAAAACATATTATTACCTTACCAGTCAAAAGAAAATCTTTGGCTTAAAGAATGTGACTTGCTGCAACCAAGCAAGTGTGTCTGTAGACTAAGGAAACTTGGGGTGAACTGAGACTTTATTCTTTGTAGATTCATCCTTGGGAACTTTCTTACACAACCTAAGCAGCAGGTCTCATGGGACTGCATGAGAATCCGCAGGCCGTGAAGTTCACACCATAGAAGACTGCCAAGACCCCAGGAATCCTGAGTCCTGGCAGCCGTGCACACAATGAGCTCAGTGTGATTCATGTGTCAATGTGCTCAACACTTGTCTTTGCATCTCATTTGCTCCTTCTGCATTGAAATCTGTTTCAGAATATAAAATCTTGTTTAAGGTTTTACAGAACACCCTTATGGGCCTATGTAATAAATTTCTCTTTAATTTTGCATGAAATAGGTGTTCTATATAGACTTCTTTTTACGATATAATCCTTAACCTGTTTTCCCTGAGGGTGACTATGCGTTTGGTCCGCCAGTGTTCCATGGATTCATCTGGCCAGTGATTTAAGCATCCTAGGACAGACTTTTGGCTGTTCCCTGTGAGTTCTGAAAACACGGTTTCCCTCAGTTCTTTGTGGGAACATTCTTCTTTTGGCTTAACATGGAACACATCAGGTAATAAAAATAGAAATTTACTATTGTTTTCTAATCGTATTCATAAAGACTGATCATGGAGCTGAAGAGATGGTTTGGTGGGTCAGAGCCCTTGCAGCTCTTCCAAAAGACCCAAGTTCAATCCCAAGCACCTAACACTAGGCAGCTCACAACCATCTGTAACTCCCAGCTCCAGGTTACCTATCCCCTTCTTCCGATCTCTGTAGGCACCTGCACTCGTGTGCACGATACGCATAATTAAAAATGGAACACATAATAAAATGTTTAAAGGTTGACTGTCCAGAATCTGTTTTTGGGTACTGTGCCTGTTTTAAGTCACTTTCTATATCTGTTTGGGAAAACCACGGTTTCATAGAGCTATAAGTCCCAGACAACAAGGCTTTAAGCTTCAGTGAGAGGGGAAGATTCTGCTTCTTACTTCTTCTTCCTTCCTCTCTGCTCCCCACTCCTCCTTTCACGTACATGACAAAGGGAGCCTATTATTTTCCACTTCTTAGATCCAAAGTGGCGATGAGGCCATGGCCAACAGTACTCAGGCACTCAAGTGCCCATATTTCTGTTTTCTCATTAATTCATGCTACCTTCAGTAAGTGGACTCATGAGCATCAGGAAAGACAAAGGCTAGAAAAGGCATCTCCGGTTGCCTGTTATCTTTTCAGTGAAGCTTCCCTGAGTTAAACAACTGACACATTTTCATTCACTCCTTGAACTGTGCATCACGTGTAATCTCTCATGCTTGCAAGGGAGTCTAAGAACTGTCATCCCTCATCTGGACTCAGAAATCTGGTCTCTGTCATTCAAAAAGTAGACGTTTGCTTAGGTACCCACCAGTCTCTTCCCCATATGGCAGTACTCTAACTTGATGTAACAGAAAAATAAGCCATTATTATGGGTAGAAGCATTATTCACCCAAATAAACGGTAAGAAAGATTAATTACTGATTTCACGTTCATTGGGACTTAGTGATTAGTTACAACTGCATATGCAACTGAAGATGTTAGTATGAGACAACAGAGCAAGATGGATTTCATTGTGGTTGGAGACTACCCTATGAATGGAAGCTGTCAGTGTTTTCCTGCCTGTTATGAAGCAATGATAGGAAAACAATAGTCATCCTGAACATATTCTCAATGTTCAGAAAGACAATAATTTAAAATTAGATGATCAGCTGAAAATAAAATGGTTTCAGAAAGTTAATAATATCTACCCATAAGATTTTATTTGCAATATCTAAATGTTTACCAATTCTCTGGTCTTTTGAAAGGCTGAAGCCTTTCAAATGTAGTTTATATCATTTGATCATAAGTCACACTTAATCTGTTTGGATGGAAATTCTCCAGTTCCAAGTTTTGAGGGTGGAAAAATATTAATGTACTTGTTAAACAAAACTAAGTGCTTCCAGATTTCTGCTGTTCATGGACATATGTATGTTTATGAATGTTGTGTGTATCTACATACCTGCACAGATGCTGCGAGTAAACATTGCAGCTGAGGCTGCAGACAGTTGTAAACATCCTGATGTGGGTGCTGGGAGCCCAACTCTGTCTCTGGAAGAGCAACAAGAGCTCTTAGCTGCCAAGCCATCTCTCCAGCACTCAGATTGTGTGGCTCTTTTACCATTTGTCTCTAGGAATTCTTCCATTTTTGACAATCACATCTGGTACTAGTTTGTGCTTTCTTGTTAGACTTTGCCGTAGTTTTTATGGGATTGCTTTGTTTCTGTGTTTGTCATTAATCTTTTCCCAAATTCTAAAACTGCAACAACAGGTGTAAGTGTTGCAGACAGCTCAGACAAGCAGAAAGCTTTCTTTTTTTTTTTTTTTTCAGCTTGTAGAAACTTTATTTTCCTTCCACCTTTTTTCCCTTTGCTCGGGTGTCCGCAGAGCAGTTCAGGACCACTCAGTGGTGGCTCCAACCCACTCAGTGGCCTGTGCCGTGGGAGCTGCTGACCAGTCCTCAGTGGCTGGCTGGGCACTCCAGTCTTCAGTAGGAAACTGCTGGATGGGTACAGAGGGCACCTGCACACCCTCAGACCAGTCGGCCACCTCTGGCTGAGCAGCAGTGAACTCAGGCGCTGGCGCCGTCCATTCGCCCTGAAATTCCTCCTTGGTCACAGCCTTCTTGGCGGCAGCCTGCTCTTCCTTCTCAGTCTCTTCTGGGTCTCTGTAGAAGTAAAGGTCAGGCATGACCTCCCATGGGTGCTCTCGGGAGATAGTGCCACGCATGCGGAGTACTTCCCGGGCCAGCATCCACCACATCAGACCCACTGAGTGAGCTCCCTTGTTGTTGCATGGGATGGCAATGTCCACGTAACGCAGAGGAGAGTCTGTGTTACACAGAGCAATGGTGGGCAGGTTGACGTAAGACGCCTCTGTGAGGGACTGGTGGTCAGCCCTGGGGTCAGTGACCACCAGAAGCCGAGGCTCCCGGAAGGCTGCTTGGATCTGGTTGGTGAAGGTGCCAGGAGTGAAACGGCCAGCAATTGGAGTGGCTCCGGTGGCAGCGGCAAACTTCAGCACAGCTCGCTGCCCAGTGTTCCTGGAGGAGATGACGCTGACATCAGCGGGGTTCTCAATGGCAACGATGGCCCGGGCTGCCAGCAACAGCTTCTCCCATGTCCTCTTCAGATTTATGATGTAGATACCGTCACTTTCCCTTTTGTAGATCTACTGCTCCATCTGAAAGTCAAGGTTGGTGCCACCTAAGTGGGTTCCTGCAGCAAGGAACTTGAGGACATCTTCCTCCTTCATCTGCAGGACGTCAAGGGCTCCGGACATTGTGTAAGTCCGGAGGAATCAAGAACAACGCCGTATGGACCCGTCCCAGGGCAGCGCGGAAAGGCCAGAAAGCTTTCTTGTAGCGAGGAAGAAGAGACCTTACAAGGGAGGGTAGCCATGCAGGCTCACTCCCAGCCCGCACTCATGTGTGCCTTTCTCTGCCATGTGTTTTCCTGGAAGAAACTTGCAGGCATGGCCAGCCCCTTCTGTGTCAGTTAGAAACACAGAACCTGTCTGATTCCCAGGATTCTCCAAACTTTAAGGGCCTTTTATTTGTCTTCATGGGTTACTCCTTGCCTGGTCCCCTATTGTTATGAACAAAACTTGCCTGAGAACAGGTACTTGCTCAGATACTAGTCTCAATTCACCTTTTACCTCAGCACCGTCTTCAGGTCCTCTAAAGTGCTTATCCATGTCCTGTCTTGTCTGACCTCTGACTTTACTCACCTTCTCTCCCACAGTGTTCTTCCATTTCTACCTCTTGTAAAAGCCCAAGTGAAGTGCCACCTTTCCCAGGAAGCTGTGTCAGATTCCCAGCTGGAAAAAAGTCCTCTAATCTGAGCTTACATGACTACATCAAGTGTTTGTTTAACTCTTAGACCACTTAGTTCTTTTGCCCATGTGTTGTGCTGATTAGAGTGTAGTTGCTGTTCCCACCGACTTCATGACATATGACCTTTGATAAACTTGGGGCTTGATGTTTTTTTGATGCTATGACAAACAGATGCAAGGAGTGTACCTATTTGACTGAAGGAGTATGAAAAATACCTCAGTAAAACTAAGCGTGACCTAGAGTAAATCAGGCTTACACATAGTTGTAATGATTGCATAAATATACAAAAACATTAGTGTTTCTTTTGTCAATCGTCAATAAGTTGTTCTCTTTATAAAAAGAGAATTCTATAATTGTTAAGTGAAATCAATTTTTAGATTTTTTTAATTCCATAAAGAATGTAGTAAGTCTTACATGCTAGCTATGGTGTGGAAATAAAGCCAACACTGGCAAGAAAGAGGCCACCATGCTTTGAGGATCTCTAAGAATCATAGCTGGGATGCTTTATGTGGGAGTATGGTGTCAGTGTTCACACATGGCAGGAAACTCTCAAAGAGCCTATATTTGAATAGGATGCATGTGACATGTTTTAGTTTATTTGCAAAAATATAGAACGTAGTGGTAAAAAGCTGGAGGAACATTTATTAGCTCAACTTAATGAAAACCAATAGCAATGCACATTGTTTCTGATACCTCCACAATAGGGAATACCATCTATAATTGCATTACTTTAAAACTTTCAAGCTTATTTCTTGTTAGCAGCTGATAACACAGAGCTCCGGCTGCAAGGAGGAAGATACTGAGAGTCCATATTGTCAATTTAAGTTTGAACCCAAAGGGGAAGCTCTGACTCTACACTCTAACTCAAAACTGGCAGGTCCAACACAAATGACATTTCCTGTGTGTAACTTAGGAATTTAAAATTGCTGGAGCTGGTGATAAGTAAGATCTTAAACTACCAACATTGTTACCTCCTCTAAAATGTATTGCAAGGATGTATTAATTCTTAGAGAAACTGAGGCACAGAAAGTTTCTTTGGACTGATCAGACTACCACCCTGAGAGACACAAATTCATGCACATGTATTTGAGGACCTTACAGATTCCAATCCAGTTTTATTATAGCTGCTTATCAAGGCAGATATCCCTGAACTCCAATGTTATGCCCCTTCAAAGTGTCTATTTTTAAGCTAGAACTTTATGACTCAAGATGAGTGTGCCCAGAGGGGATCCTGTGAGCCAGATTTGTGACACAAGCTGGACATGCCCCAAGTGTTTCATTGGCATCTTTACAGTGCAATCTGAACATGCCCAGAGGCATTCTGTCACCCATCTTCTTGTCACAACATGAGCATGCCCACAGGCATTCCTTTCTGTCTCTTTATGATGTAATCTGGACATACCTAAAATCCTTCATATCTGTCACTTTTAACCTTTGAGAATGTAGTCTATAACCTTGAGCTAAGAATAGCAAATATTTGTCAGCCATATTTCCTTCTGGAACTGTTTCGTTAATATTTTCTGTAACACTGGGAATTAGACCTTGAGCATATTGGTAAGTCCTGTATCACTGAGCTGTATCCTCAGCCCTTGAGCTATATTTTTAAACTGAGCATGCTCGTTAATGCATTTCTTGATTAGGCATACTCTTAAATGTATCTTTTCTTTGTGTTCCCCAGAAAAAATTCCACTTTTCCTTGGTCCAAGGAAGGCATTTCTTTGGAAATAATTCCTGTGCTTTCCTTATCTACTTCAGGTAGCAAGTCTTAGTCCACTGAACCATCTCTTCACCTTCTTTGCTTTGGCTTTGCACTTAACCAAGATGCAAAACACTGACTCTGAATAACTTTGAAAGGCAAACTTCACGAGGATTATGTATGTTTGCCAGAATTTAGGGGTTTTTTTCTGTATCAATTGAGAGGATCATATATGTTCTATCCTTAATACTCTTTATGTTCTGTATTACAATTATTGATTTGCATATGTTACACAAAACTTGCATCCCTGGAATGAAACCCAACTTACTTATGCTTGCTGTATCATCTTTGCATGTTGAATTTGGTATTCAAGAGTTTGGTTGAGAATTTTTGTGTGAATACTCATTAGGTGAATTGGTCTATAGTTTTTGTTGGATTTTTCTATTTCCTATCTGTTTTATGGAACAATGTCTTTCTTTATTTCTTTCACTTTTGTAGTAACCTTTTACTTCCACAGATTCTTTGGAGAATCCAAGAAGAGATCAAAGTGGAGAAATAGAGGGTAATGGACTGTATGTGATATGAAAATAGGAATGGGTACTGTCTGAAGAAGAGAAGTAAACAAGTCAAGGGAAGGAATGGGGGAGGCCAACGGGGAGGTTCATGAATTAGAGTGTGATAGTGAACGTTTTGTTTAAAATTTGAAGACTATTGCACTTACGAGAACTATAAAACAAAAACACCTGTAACCTGTAAACCCCATTTGTGCAGGTACAGATAACTTCCTGGAATGCTGGGGCTGTTCTTGTCATTGCCTGGTCTTGTACAGTTTTAACAACACCGTTGTTCATGTGAGATAACAAACTGTGTGTTCTCACTTCTGTAAACAAGCTCGCTTGCTCCCTTACTGCACATGGCAGGATGTATGCCTGATTATATGTAGGCAGGAAGTACATCAGGATGTGTTCTTGCCCTTGATTGTGTGAAGGCAGGGAGTATGCATAGTCTTATGAGTTTCGCATTTGTAAACCCCTGACTACTGTAATTCAGGGATGTATCTTGAGAGTCCTTTGGGCTGCAGTCCTGGCACCATGAGTATCCAGTACCGGTATCTACATAAATTAATTCAAGGTCAGACTTGTGAATCTCTGAACGACCTCAGACCCAAAACAAGAACAAACTGTAATGATACATATATGAAAACTACCACAATGAAATCTATTATTTTTGTGCTTTTAAAATTATTTTTATAAACTAGAAGTTAAGTTGGTGCAATTGAGTAACACACTACCTCATAGTAGAAGAACATGGGAACTTTAATTTGTTGATCACAGGACAGAGAATTCAAGTTTGTACTGACCAAGAAATGTTTTATTTTTCATTTTGGCTTGTAGCACAAATAATAAAAACCCAGAGACAGATATTGGGGTTAAAACTAAAGACCAGAGAAACAAAGCAGCCAAGCCACTAAAGAGTTCTTACTTCTACCAATGTGCAGACCAAAGGGGTGATTATGTTCTCTGGTTGCATTGCCAGACTGCATTGCTCCTCAGATTCACTCAGACTGCCTAGACTGCAGTGCTCAACTGCCCTCTGAGACCACACTGAGCTCATTACATTCTCTAGTGCTGGGATTAAAGGCATGAGCTCTGTTTTTCTTTTAGACTGATTTATTCTCATGTAGGCCTTGAACTCGCAGACATTTGTCTGCCTCTGTCTTCTGAGTCCTGGGATTAAAAGTGTTCACCACCACCACCCAGCTTCTATGGCTAACTAGTATGACTGCTGGGATTAAAGGTATGTACCACCACTGCCTTACCTCTATGGCTGTGGCTAGCTTTGCATTCTGATCTCCAGACAAGCTTTATTAGATCACAAACAATATATCACCACACTGGCTAGTTTATTCAGGCTATTGGGAGAAAGCCATCAGTAAGGCACTTTGAAAAATTAACTCTAGATAGTGGACACATGGTGAACATTAATGAGGAAAATATAAAAGTTGTGAGAAAATGTTATGTTCTTTTCAAGTCTGTGAATGTAGATTTTGTTTTTAGAAAGAAAAGGTACAAGTTAAAACAAAAAAAATAATCATTAGTAAAACAACAGTGACCCACAGAAACAGCTGACCTGGACAAGGGGGAGCTCTTGAATCCCAGACTGATGGCTGGGAATCCAGCATGGGACTGATCAAGACCCCCTGAATGTGGGTGTCAGTGAGGAGGCCTAGGTAATCTATTGGGTTGTGTGTAGTAGATCAGTATTTATCCCTGGCATACAAATGGACTTTGGGTGCCCATCCCACAATGAGAGATGCACTCTCAGCCTGGACTCCTGGGGGAGAGTCTAAGCCCAGCCCTGGATGAAATGACAGACTGTGGACACCCCCATGGAGGGCCTCACCCTTCCTGGGGAAAGGAATGGGGGTTGAGGGTGAGGTGGGGGGTTGGTGGGAGGGCGTGGGATGAGAGGAGGGAAACAGAGAGGGACCTGGAATTGTCATGTGAAGCAACCTTGTTTCTAATTTAAATTTAAAAATAAAAAAGAAAATAAACAAAAAACAAAAACACAACAGTGACAGAAACAAATCACAATGTATCATTAAAAGTAAATGGCCTAAACTCATAAATATATGTTCAAAAGAGTAAACTAAATATATATAAATTTACATTGTCTCTAGGGTTGGAATAATGGGATAAAAGTCCCAATGATGAGCATGGAGCACTTCCTTTGATATTGTTAGTTAGGGGAGTACAAGAGACCCTCAGAACAATATGGGTGGTTGCCATTTCCCTTGGTGCCTTTCACGAAACAAGGTAAGACCCTACTGTTGATCACACCACGTACTTCAGACCCAGGATTTGGAGGCATCTATATGAATATGACATGGAGGCCTTCTCACTGTGCCTCATAGTTTTGCACGAGACATGTGAGCTCCCAACAGAGAAAAGCAATCAGGGGCCCTACCCAGCGGTAATGCCAACAATTCACAATCGTGACAAGCTTGGAAAGATATCCTGACAAGTGCAGTCATGGCACTTCTCCTCTTAAGGTCCTCTTCATGGCAGAGAATTCATGCCCATTACTGTAAACTTAGCCAACTACCTGTGGTGGGTAATACCATGGAAACTAGAAGACAATCTAGTACTGCCGGTTTCCTAAACCAGTATGATCTGTATCTGCATTCTGAAACTCATCTTTATACCCACAGGCATATGTACCTCTCATCCCTCATCAAAAAATGAATAAATAAAATAAAAGCTTCTTTTTGCAGTGAACAGAGAAGTGGTAATTAGAGACAGCCACAACTGACTCAACTGAAGTGATCAATGGGTAGCGGGGTACATTTCTCCAGTTAGTACGTTTGCAGCACAACTCCTGCACTTAAGGCTCAGGAAGCATCAAGGAAGAGGGGATGGGAAGATTTTAAGAGCAGAGAATTAATACATCTGCTGCAAGATAAAAAAAGGACATGAGCTGGGGGAAAAGGGTGTGGATCTGGGAGGAATTGTGGGAGGAGCAAAAGGTGAACATTATCAAGATACATTTATAAATTTCTCTAAAATTAATAAATATTCTAAAATTAATAGAGATAAAAATAAAATATATATGTTATGAGCAATAACAGGAAGAAGAATGAAAATGAAAATAAAAATTGTCATATAGGAAAAACTGACTTTAGTATTAGGAAAAAGACTACTCAGTGATAAAAAATTCAATTCACCAAGACAATGTGGTAGTTTAAAAATTTTTCCAATTTACAACTTTGAAGTAGATGAAGCTAAATTTGTTCTAGAGTTTCTAGAATAAATTGCTAAACCTGCCATCATTGTAGTAGGTTTATTTTTTAATTCTTTTTGTTTTTTGTTTGACTTTCCCCTATTAGTTAAAATAGATTCTTTTATACAATATATTCTAATTATAGATTCCCCTCCCTCTACTCCTCTCAGTTCAGTTCTTCCTACTTCCCATTCCCATTTAGCTCCACTCCCTTTCTGTCTGCCATTAGAAACAAACAGACTTCAATGAGATAACAACCAAAATAAATAAAATATAAGTACTATAAGTAATACAAAAGCCATACCATTGAAGTCGGGCAAGACAACTCAACAGGAGGAAAAGAGCACAAGAATCAGAGACCCACTTGTTCCCACACTCAGGAGTCTCATAAAAGTACTAAATTGAAAGCTATGCGAATATGCAGAGGACCCGGTGCAGATGCCTGCAGGCCCTGGGCTTGCTGCTTCAGTCTCTGTGAGTTCACACGAGCTTTGCTCAGTTAATTTAGGGGGCCTTTTTCTCCTGGTGTCCTCCATCTCCTCTGGTCCTTACACTGTTTCTGTCTCTGCTTTTCTAAGGTTCCCTAAGCTTGGAAGGGAAAGATTTGATGGAGACATGCCATTTAGAGGTGTGTGTTCCAAGGTCTTTCTCACAGCATAACGTCCTGCTGTGGGTCTCTATTTGTTCCCATCTATTGCAGCAGAAGGATTATTTGATGATGACTGAACAAGGCAATGGTCTATGAGAATAGAAAACTGTTATTAGGAGTCATTTTATCACTGCTTTTTTTGAGGTAGGTCTCACAACGTAGCCCAATGTGACCTTGAACTTGGGATTTCCTCCTGTCTCTACCTTCAAAACTAAGTTTGAAGAAGGAATAAATTATTTATTACTTATAGATCAAGGTAGAAAAGACGTAAAAAGAATGTAGAAAAACTGAACATCACAATTGATAACCTTGAGGTGTAAGATTTAGCAAAGGTCTGTCTGCTACCAAAATGTAAGGAAAATGGGCTTTTCTATGACCCATGTCTACTTGATTCTGGACAAGTTTGTGTACTACAAGAATTCTTTCCACTTTGTAATTCAGTTATAACTAATAAAAAAGATAAAGTACGTTGGTATATTTGAAAGCTGACAGATTTCTAAATAACCCCAAAGTTAAAGCAGAAACCACAATGGAAATTACTGAACGATGATGAGAAAGAGTGCCCACAATACCTGTGGGATGGAGCAGGGGTGAGAGTTCTCACATTCATCTTCCAGAAATTTTTGTCTTTAAATCTACATAAAACAAAGGTCTACAAATTAGTGAGTCTGTTATAAGAAGTTTGAAAAAATCATGACAGAATTTATGCCTGGGTCTTCAATTTCAAACTATACACATTCATAATACTTTTGTTAAAAAATTAGATTGTTATAGAAGTGCCAGTTTATTTCTGGAACCTCTGTACTACTACATTTGATGTATATACCTTACTTTTGTTTGTTTGTTTGCTTGCTTGCTTGTGTTTTATATGCCAAAATCAGGCTGTTTTGTTGTTTTAGCTTTGTTGTAGAGTTTGAGATAGGGCATTATAGTAACTTCTCTTCTTAAGCTTGCCTTGATTATTCTGTCTTTCTGCATCCATATGAATTTTAGGGTTACTTTTCTAGGGTCATGAAATTAATCACTGGGAAATTTGATGGGGAATGTGTGATTCCGTAAACCACTTTGTTTTTTCTTTACTATTTTCATACAACACATTTCAGTCATATTCTTTCCCCTTCCTTAACTTTTCCCAGATCTTCCTTGCCTGACTACCCTCCCAACTTCATGTTCTTTCTCTCTGTCTCAAATGAAAAGTACAAACAAAAATCAAAGGAACGAAACAAAAGAACCAATAAGGAAAGAAAATCATCAAACCAACAAATATGGAATCAATTTTTGTTTTAGTCAGCTGTTCCTGGGTTTGGGACTTACCTGGGAATTTGGTTGATGTGCCCAGTGAACCCCCATTGGAGAATTCTGATTCTCCCTTTCTCAGATAATACCAGTTACAAATTAGCTTCTTGGAAAATGATAAAACTTTGTGTGCACCTCCACTTCCGTGTGCTGGGATTTTATCTGGTTTAAACTTGGTGTAGATCCTTTGCATGCTGTCTCAGTCTCAAGGCTGGTTAACATTAATCAGTCCTGTTACGTCTGGAAGACTTTTTCTAGACAACCTCTGGCTCTTACAATCCTTCCACCTTCTCTTCTGCATAAAGAAGAATCATTTAAAGCTCAGTGTTCCAAAGTCTCTCACTCCCTGTAAACTGTCTAGTTGTGGATTTCTGTGCCAATCACCATTTACTATGAGAAGAAGCTTCTCTTCCGAGGGCTGAACAATGCACTTAGGGTTAAACTGTATAGCAAAGTGTCATTTGGAATCATTCTATGCTATGCTCTCTTTTTTTCTGTGCTGTGTTCTTTAGCAGAATAATAGTAGGTTTTCCTCTAGGGTCCATGATCTACCTAGTTGCAGGTTCTTGGCCACTTTAGCAGTATTAGGTAGACTTTCCATCTCATGTAGTGGACCTTAAATCCAAGTTTTAAAATAGTGTATTAATCCCATAATATTTATGCCACTATTGTACCAGTATATCTTGTGGTCTCTGTAGGTCACAGGATTTGTAACTGAATGATACTTATGATTACTTTTCTCTTCTGGTAGTATGCAAAGTACTTTCTAGCTCTATGAGCTCTAATCAGTATGGGTGAGGTCTCTATTTGGCACCATTTCAATTTCTTCCTATTTGGTGACATCAGTAAATTAATGTCTTCAGCAATAGGACCTTACCATCAAGTAAATTAACTAATAGCCTTGGCAATATTATGTGATATTTGGGGAAGTTTATGAAAACCCTTTGGTCAATGACTCAATAAAATGTAGCTCTTTTCTGGCATTGTTGTGGTTACTTGGGGCATTGTCTTCCCTGTTATGTGGTGACTCCATTAAAATTCCTTTCATATATGTATGATTTTTGGAGCTTCTACAGCAATAGGTTTCCATATGACTTTTCAAAAGGTCTTCAGTATTAGTTGTCACTTAGTATATTCCCTCTTTATTTTCTTTTAGAGACAAGGTTTCTCTGTGTAGTTTTGTAGATCAGACTGACCTTGAACTCACAGAGATCCACCTGCCTCTGCCTCCTAAGTGATGGGATTAAAGGTGTGCGCCACCACCACCCAGCTCTATATTCCCTCTTTTCCCATGCTCTCAGATCCTCCTTCCCCATTTAATTCTTCTAAGAATACTGTTTTTTATTTTCTCTCCCAATTAGATAACCACAGAGAGACCCAGGCGTGGAGCAGGAGAGAATCTTTCAAGGATGGAAAAATAGAATATTTTGTTAATGAAGTCACAGACCTGTTCATTTTAGAGATGTATATAGAGACTGTGATTGTAGTCACTAGTGTGCAATTCCAGCATGAATGATCTGTTTGCATGAGACTATAAAACATGGGGATGCATTATGCACCACGAAACCATTAAGCTGAGACCAAATCCCTATCTCAGTGAGTCTAGAAAATAGATGTCATAATTGAAGAGTTCCCTTAAGCCTTAAGATTTAATGCTGGGTTTTAGTTTTACTTTGGGAATAGTTAGAGGATTTTATCTCATCTCATTTTTCCCTTTTTGTAATGAGAATGCCTGTACTATAACTATCCCATCATGGTGTTTTGGAAACATAAAACTTATTTGATTTCATAGCTTCATAACTTGAGAAGAATATGCCTGGGAGTAGACCATCCTTTGAGTCTCACCCACATATGATGAGACTGTTGACTTCAGTCTTTTAAGTTGGTGCTGTAACAAGAGTTTCAGAGCTATCAGCATGAAATGGATATGTTTTATATTGTAAAATGGCATGAATTTGGCGAGATCTTAGATGGAATAATTTTATGATTCTAAAATCCATATATTGTAATCTAGTATGCAAAAGACATACATAAAAGTGATTAAGTCATAAGGGGAAAGACATGAACAAATACTTAGTTGACAGACAACATGGTAAGATGTGTTTTGATAGTTCAATGAATAACATAACTAAGTCTACTTCATTGGAATTTCAAGAGCTAAGAAGGCAGCTTAAAAACAGTGCTGATATCCAGGACCATGCTAAAACTAGCTTGGTCTATGGTTGCCCTGGAGTTCTGTATGAAATTACAAAAATAGAATAATTGAGTTTATTAAATTCAGATCCAATTTAAAAGTGGGGTACAGAACTAAATAGAGAATTCTTAGTAGAGGAGTCTAAAATGACTTAGAGACACTTAAGAAAGAGCTCAGCATCCCTAGCTATCCGGGAAATGCAAATCAAAACAACTCTGAGATACTATCTTTCTCCTGTCAGAATGGCTAAAACCAAAAACACCAATGACAGTTTATGCTGGAGAGGATGTGGTGAAAGGAACACTCCTTCACTGCTGGTGGGAATGCTGACTGGAACGGTCACTTTGGAAATCAGTATGGAGATTCCTCAGGAAAATGGGAATCAGTCTACCACAAGACCCAGCAATTCTACTCTTAGGCATATACCCAAAAGATGCACATTCATACAACAAGGATGTCTGTTCCACTATGTTCATAGCAACATTATTTGTAATAGCCAGAACCTGGAAGCAACCTAGATGCCCATCAACAGAAGAGTGGATAGATAAAATGTTGTACATTTACACAATGGAGTACTATTCAGAGGAAAAAAACCAATGGAATGTTGAAATTTGCAGGCAAATGGATGGCATTAGAAGAAACTATCCTGAGTGAGGTAACCCAGTCACAAAAAGAGAAACAAGTTATGTACTCACTCATATATGGATTTTAGACATGAATCAGGGGAGTGCTAGCATACAATCCCACTGCCAGAGAGTCTGGGAAACAGAACCTTCATCCAGCAACTGATGGAAGCAGAGGCAGACACCCACAGCTAAACACTGAACTGAACTCCTGGAATGCAGTGTCATCAAGGGAGAACTGATGAGCAAAGAGGTTAAGAGTGGGTTAGTTTAACCCACAGAAACAGTTGACCTGAACAAGAGGGAGCTCTTGGGTCCCAGATGGATGGCTGGATGGACAGCATGGGACTGATCCCAAACACCTGAATGTGGGTGTCAGGGAGGAGGCCTAGGTAATTTATGGGGCCTTGGGTAATATTTATCCCTGGCATTCAGATGGAATTTGGCTGCCCATCCCACAACGAGGGATGCTCTCTCAGCCTGGACTCCTGGGGGGAGGTTCTAGGCCATGCCCTGGATGAAATGATGGACTCTGGAGATCCTCTATGGAGGGCCTCACCCTCCCTGGGGATTGGACTGGAAATTGGATGGGGGACTGAGGGGCCTGGTGAGGAGGATGGGGGAGGAGGGGAGGGAGAGGGAGCTGGGATTGACATGTGAAGCAAGCTTGTTTCTAACTTAAATTTTAAAGAAAAAAAAAGATAGAATAGACAATAGAGTGTCTTCTCCAAATTTGTCAAATACTAATAAACTGGACATTGTGAATGTAAAAAAAAAAACCCAAAAATTCAGATATACAACACAGACGGTTTGAAAGTCCATAAATCTCAAAGGGATCCTCAAATCTCAAAGAGGCAAAGTATAGACAAGAAAGAGGTTTTATATGAATGGATTTACTAATTTGTGAGTTGTGTGCTCAGTGTTTCTCTATGTCAAGAGAAAGTGTACCTTTCCCTTGCACAAGACACATGCACACATGCATGGGAGCACACACACACACACACACACACACACACACACACACACACACACACACAACCACCACCACCTCCACCTCATGGTATATTACATAACACCAATATAACTGCATGTATACCAAAACTTAGAGAATATATAAAGTAAAAGAGGGAGATTAACCAAAAGTGACACAAAAAAACTTCAAATTAATTGTTAAATACCCCATTCAAACTCCCTCATTGTTTGGACTACAGTCCCCTGTAGGACGACCATAAACTCCTCTGCAGAAGGCATTACCACCTGCCTCACAGCAAGGCTTGCCTTAACTCAGGGTTCCCTTATTTAGGCCTCATTCCCTGGCATAGAACCCTATACAATACATTCCCTGTATGAATGTCCTATAAGTCAGGGCATTTCTGACTAAAATTCATCCTCAAACTAATTTGGCAAACTTTTAACTACCTTCCTCTTTCCTGAAAATTTAGTGAGTCATTGCTTTACAACAGTTGAAGATCTGTTTCCTTGTGCTTTGAGAGGGTGATACGATAGAACAAGATAACTTCCATTTCATACTAGGAGAGCTATAGCTGTTAAGTAAATGCTGGGAACAGTCACCAATTTCCTTCCGTTAGCTTGCTTTATTGTACAAGACATTTCATATACTTGAATTCAGTGTGTGTGTGTGTGTGTGTGTGTGAATTTGTGTATTGAGAGCCACTCATACTTTGCATTTTAGAAAATAAAACTTACATTATTCAGTCTCTAAACTGTGCTCTATGGAAAGGCAATATTAATGCTTACTTTTGCTTATGGGATTGTTACTGGACCAAAACTAATTCTGACAAAGCCTAATGTTTCACTTTTACTTCCAAGCTAGTGGGGGCTAATTCTCAATTCTGAAAACTTGATTTGACTTCTGAACCACCATGAAGGCTTTAGAACT
The DNA here is from genome assembly GCF_017639785.1 of Mesocricetus auratus. Taxonomy (NCBI): domain Eukaryota; kingdom Metazoa; phylum Chordata; class Mammalia; order Rodentia; family Cricetidae; genus Mesocricetus; species Mesocricetus auratus. The sequence goes on from NW_024429198.1 coordinate 40,543,074, forward strand.
CTGTGGCTTAAGGTTTGATTCATGTTATTTTGGGCTACTGCTGTCACTATTCTTCAGCTCTTGTTTCCCTGCGTACTTTCCCCAAGAGATCACATCACCTCTCTTGACTTCACTCATTACCTCTGTGGGAAGGTCATGGGTCTGCTTGTAAGTTGTTTCTCTTGTTTCTAACCACTTCATCCTCTCCACTATTCCTCCCCCACGCTTGACTTCTCAGATGCTGCAGGTCTACATAACCCCATCTCTGGAGTAATCCCGGTTTCCTCTGTGTTCTGGCAGTCTCTCTCAAAATAGCATCAACACTAGAATTTTCTCTTTTCTCTGGAGCTACTGTTTGCTCCAGCTGACAAGCAGCAATTCCCCAACCTCAGATACTGGTTTCCAGTTACTGCATGATATGTAGAGATCACAGAGTCTTAGATATCACTTAGTCTCTCCATGGAGTTTGGGGAATGTTTTCAATTTACTTGTTCATGGGATTTTTATAAGAGTTATGGGACTTAAATAATAAAAAAAGAGATACACGGTTGGATTGAATATGAGATAAAAATATACTTTCATAAATTCATGTATATTTCCTCTCATAATATATTTCTGCATTTGTTTCAGTGCTGGGGATAGAACTCAGGGCCTTGTGCATCCTAGGCCAGTACCCTACCGGTAAGCTATACTCCCTGTTTAAATCTTAGCAGACTTTTACCTTCTCATATTCACTGATCTTGTAAACAAAAAACAAAGCTGTAGCACAACTGAGCGTGTCTGGTAACGTTAAGCTCCTGGACACTCAGCAATGTTTCTTCTCTTTCTACCCTCACTTCCTCCTCAAAACCCTCAGATATGTAGCTCAGTTTTGTCCTTAGATCACTGAAGGATAAGGAGTCTCAGTGCCGAGTTACGCAACGAAATGTATGATGTGTACTATATAATTAGAGCTCTCCAAAAGGAAAATCAATGGTGTTCTTGTCACGAATCTCTGGGGGAGGGGCCATCATTTGATGAGCTGAGATACAGCAGGGTTTGGAGGGAGATGTGGGAGGGGGACTTGGGTGGAACCTCAACCATAACATCCCAGCCTCTTTGGGTATATGGATGCCTGTGACTGGGGCAAAGATTTTAACATAACATCCCAGACTCTTTGGGTATATGGCTTCTCGTCAGAGGACGAGGCCGCACGGGGGCATTCTGATTTCCAGTGTTCAAGCTTGTCCCGACCCGCAGGACACTCAACGTGGGTCTGATGGACACCTAGGAAAAAGATGGGTGGCAGGGGACACAAGGACGGACGTCTGATCAAGGCGACAACTTTAGTCATCCCAAAGGGATTTATATAGAGGAAGGGAGGAGGAGAAGGAATGTGGGGTGTGCTGTAGGTACAGTGAGCCTGGCAGAGCGAAGGTCAGTGGGATGGGTGGGTCATCCTGTGTCCTCTGGTAACCTAACTGCAGACTCTAACTTTATCTTTCACATTCCATCTTCTATTGTTTAAGCCTACGCCCTAGATGAGCCGCAGGTCTGTTTCTGGAATTTGGCAGGTCTGTTTCTGGAATTTGGCAGGTCTGTTTCTGGAATTTGGCAGGTAGTAGGGTGGTCCAGAGTCATGTACTTTCTGCAGCTGTTTCTGGTTGACACAGTTTGAAGATAGATGCAGCATGGCCTCATTGGCAGCCAAGGGTCCAGGCAATGTCTTGATAAATGACCATCCTGCCTGCATTTGTAACAGGCTCCTGACGGAGTTGATTTGGCTTGAGCTCCAGTGGCATGGAGCCTTGTGGTGGTTGACTTCTCTTGTCCCCCTTGTGGCCTCAGGGTAGCTGCTAAGACTTGGGCTTAGAGCATGGCCTTTTCTGTTCAGAGGACTCGGCTTCCTATTTTCGGGCACTGAAAACTTTAAAAGCTATTTTCAACCAATTTCTGTATGGGAGTTTGGGGACCCTCCTCAGCCTTTTAAAATTTTTACTAATATCTGGATAGGACTGAGAAATGAAATGGGTGGCCAGGACTGTGGCTCCCGCTAAAGTGGCTTAGGTCAAGTATAGGGAGGGGCAGTAGGGGAAGGGGAAAAGAGGAAGATGGATAAGGAGGAGGAAATTGTTACTTGACCTTGGTCCTGGAGAGAAAGGAAGGGGGAAGAGGTGGATAGGGGAGGGCTGTGGGCTCCTGAGTGGAACATGTGGTCCTGTAGGAGGGGGTTGGGCAGACAGGGTTGGGGGGTGGGGAAGGGGCCAGTGTCTCTGGCAGCAAGGTCAGGGTGGAAATTTTAGGGTCTCAGTTCCCAGATACGCGGGAATTCGGAGGCGCCATGACCCTAGCCGACAAGACCAGTGCTGAGACACTGGCTGTTGAGGGAAGGGTGGCAGCGCAGTACCCAAAAACCGTGGACATACGGGGGTTCTTTTGGCTTGTCCCCACGCTGGCAAAAAAGTCTAAGATCACTGAGGATGGTAAAATAAAAAGTTCACTCCGGTGGCCATTGGGTCCCATTGTCAAGAGTATATTGAGGCCAGGCCTTAGTGTACAGAGAAATTAGGCATTCAGGACATATGGTGTCAGACAGCCCCAATTTAAAAGGATTTTGTAAAAGGCAGCCCTTGGCTTCGAATGGCAGGTGCCCACTTCACACGTCTGTGCCAGAATCCAAAGCCTAACGAAATGTGTCCACTGTGCTACTACGCCTTGGGTCAAAAACAGAGGGAGTGTGGGAGAATCCCTTGAGCAGAACATCTTCTGAAGAAGATGGACAAGGTAGGTCCACTGGACAAGGTAGGTTCTTGTCTGAGTAACAGGTCCGGGACAAAGCAGGTCCTTGGCCCACTAACAGGTTGGGTGCCTGGCACAGCCACATCTTTTGAAAGACATCTCATGAGGCCCTGGGCCTCTAAGACAATGACTTGGAAAGGGTAACTTACCCAGACAAAAGCTGATCCAAGCCTGGTGGAGAGCAGGTGTGGGGAAGAAGAGTGTTTTCCTACCACGTGGCCCTTGATCAATGGAGGAAGAAACAACCTGCTCGGTGGAACCTCCAAATGAAAAATTTCTACACCCGGATAAGCCTCTTCACAGATACAGCAATCCAAATTAGACCAAATCAAACCGAATTAGAAAAAGCCCACGTTTAATGAATGCAAGGCTCCCAGATGACCTTCCAGCCTTCCAGAGAGGAGACAGGAAATGGAGACCGGGAAAACCACCTCATGCCACTTTATAATATGTAATGAACTCTTTTCTTTCAAGAGAGAAGGGTGGTTGTGGAAGTTACTGCAGCACAGAGTCCAGGGCTCACAAACTTGACACCTATACTACTAAGCCTGGCTGCCTTAGAGAAATTTGCCGAGATACCCTGGCGTCCTGGACAAATCTTCAGGGAATTCACAGGCGTTGCTCCAGTGGGAGACCTATTCAATCTGGATATAATATTCAACTACAAAATCTTAAAGGAGAATTGAGACCAGAGTGGTTTGTAGCAATGAATTGGGTGTTCTGACTTTGGTAAGAGGTAGGTTGGCATGTAGCAAAAGAAATAGTTCAAGACTGTCAGCATTTGTAGAGTCATAATGATGTCAACCTTAATAGTGTTTGTTTTGTTGTTTCTCTTTGCTGTGTTTTTTTTCTTTCTTTTGAAACAGGGTCTTACTATGTAGCCAAGTGTTTCTATTTCATTCTCCAAAATTCTGAGATTACATTCCTATGCTACAATACCTTGTGATAGAAAACCAACAGGTAATTCAAAGAATATCAGAATGAGCATGTTTATTCAAGAAGACAGAGGAAGAAAAATGGTTAAGAGATTACACAATGGTTGTTTCTGGGAAAGAGCAACCCAGGGTTGGGAGCTGTGGCTTTTCTGATATAAGAGTTATGGATTTCAAGAGGTTCTAGAATGTGTTTCAGCACACCTATATATTACATGCTTTACTTCCAGTTCATGGCAGATGTAGACATAGTTTCTCTACCCACTGTGCTGGCAGTTTTGATGCCTGCTGTAGAAAGGTGAGATCATGCACAGGGATAGGGTGACATACAGAGAGGTGTTTTTATACCCTGATGGTACAGATTTCATTGGCTTTAGGAAATGGTGGTGTGCAGGTCAAGGAAATGGGGGTTTGCTTTGTATTCAGGACAGGGTGAGAAGTCAGAGGATGGGGAAAAACTAGAACCTCAACAGGACAAGAACAGACGTGGCCCAGAGGAGCTGGGAGAGAGGGTATTTGAGAGCTGCAAGGGTGTCTGTAGGACTTTGTGTCTGTTTCTGGCTCTTCACTCTCTCCACCCCACACTACAAGAAGCAATTAATGCAAGGAACCTTGCTTTAGGGGAAGTGTATCCAGAAACAAGTGGTTTGAAAACGGGCAGAGCTGGCACAGCATGCTCTTCTTTTTAGTGGTCAGAATTGAGAAACAGTTTTGAAATTTACAAATGGGCAAGTAATTTCCAGTTTTCACTCAAGTAACAGAGTTCTTCCTCTCTGTTCCTCATTCCACATTTGCATCTCTCTTCTCCATGGTGAGATTCCTGCTTCCCCATCACACTCAAGTAAAGACATCTCATTTCCTCTTCCTGAAGACGAAGTGATTTCTGAATTTGTACCCAAGGGGTAATACCAACAAGCTGGGACTCTAGACTTAGTTGAGCTCAGGGAAATTTCTTTTGTAATGATTTTGATCTATAACACCAGAACTGAGAGGATATAGGCAAAGGACTGTGCTTAAAAGGCCTTGGATTTTTTTTTCCTGTATGGTTATATATATTTGATGTATGCTTGGTTTATTGTTTTTATTTGTAGTCAATTTAGTTTGATTTTTTCATCTTCACTTTTATTTTTCCATTTAAAGTGATACATTATTCCTACCCACACCCCTTTCTTTCTACTGACCCCCAAACATGCATGCGTTATTAGTTTATACTTTATCATTTTGCATTTTGCGTTTTTCTTCTTAAAAATAAATAAATGTGCTTCTCTCTCTCTCTATTTGAAAATTACATTTATTTATTATTTTGTGTACATGTATACATGTGCCACAGTATACCTATAGAGGTTAGAACACAACTCATGGAGTTGGTTTTCTGCTTCCACCCTGTAGGTCCCAGGGATGGAACTAAAGCCTATATTACAAGCTGCCAGGCTTGATAACAAGTGTCTTGCTTCACAAGTCAATCCCCTCCCCTCAACCTCCCAACTCCCACCCAGTCCCCACTCCACTCTCCGGGGAGGATGAGGCCCTTCATGGGGGATCTTCAAAGTCTATAATATCAGCCAGGGCAGGGACTAGGCCCTTCCCCATGTGTCCATGCTGAGAGAGCATCTCTCATTCTGGGATGGGCACCCAAAGTCCATTTGTATGTCAGGGATAAATACTGATCTAGTAACCAAGGCACCAAAGATTGCCGAGGCCTCCTCACTGATACCCATGGTCAAGGGGTCTGAATCAGTTGCATGCTGGCCTCTCAGCCATTAGTCTGGGGTCCATGAGCTCCCCCTTGTTCAGATATCTGCTTCTGTGGGTTTCACCCTCCTGGTCTTGACCTCTTTGCTCATCGCTCCTCCTTCTCTGCAACTGGTTCCAGGAGTTCAGTTCAGTGTTTAGCTCTGGGTGTCTGCCTCTGCTTCCATCAGCCACTGGATGAAGACTCTAGGATGGCATATAAGGTAGTTGTCAAACTCATTATCAGGGAAGGGCATTTAAGGTAGCCTCTCCACTATTGCTTAGATTGCCAGTTGGTGTAATCCTTGTAGATCTCTGGGAATATCACTAGTGCCAGATCTCTCCGCAAACCTATAATGACTCCCTCTATTATTGTATCTCTCGTCTTGCTCTCAACTATTCTTTCCCAGACTCAAGCTTCCTGGTTCCCCATTTCCTCCTCTGCCCTCTTCTCCCAGGTCCCTCTCCCCTCCCTCCATGCTCCCAATCTGCTCAGGAGATCCTGTCCCCTTCCCCTTCTCCAGGGGCCCATGCATATCTCTCTTAGAGTCCTCCCTGTTTCCCAGACTCTCTGGCAGTGGGATTGTAGGCTGGCACTCCCCTGCTCCATGTCTAAAATCCATACATGAGTGAGTACATACCATGTTTGTCTTTTTGTGACTGGGTTACCTCACTCAGGATGGTTTATTCTAGTTCCATCCATTTGCCTGCAAATTTCAAGATTCCATTTTTTCCCCGTTGAGTAGTACTCCATTGTGTAAGGGGCATTTGGGTTGCTTCCAGATTCTGGTTATTACAAATAATACTGCTATGAACATGGTAGAACAGATGTCCTTGTTGTAGGAATACAATAGCAAGTGTCTTTGCCTGCTGAGTGAACTCACAGGACACATATCCCTTCCCACAGAAAAGGAAATATGCTTTTAATGTATCCTTGTACTTTCTTATTTTAAGTTATATGAATGTGTAGCCATTCATGTCCTTTTCTCAGTGCTCTCAGAAGTAGATGCTCACAGTTATTTGTTTCTGTCATGGGTGGGGATTATTTCTTATATTTTGTTGTTATAAACAATGTCACAATTATGAACAAAGTATTCCCATGTTGATTTTTACTGACAGTGACTTTTATTTAGAAGGAATATTCCTAGAGGATTTATTGGGTCAGAATCCTAGACATATAGGCAGTTCTTTCCTACTTCTTTTCATAAAGACCCATTGTGGACAAATAGCGAAGGATAGTGAATGCCATACACCAGACACAAGTGCAAAATGCCACGCTCTGTATCATATGGAATCAAATGAATGTCTTTGAAGTGTGTGCACCCATCTTCTGAAGCAGACTCCAGCAATGATGCTCTCTTTCTAAAACTCAAGTCCATTTGTAGTCTGTTGCACTCTCCTGCTCCACGTGGGCCTCTTCAGTCAGTCATCATTAAACAGCTTCCATTTTCATGGTGGGTGCTGCCTTGGTAGAGTATACAAGTTTTGACTGTATGACTTATTAAATAACTGTTCACTTTTTTCATTTAAAATCTCTTATGCTATTGTAAAAACTGTGTATTTTTTACATAAGTTTTAAATTATCAGAAATTCATAAACAAAAGATTGCTTTTAATGTTTCGATCCAGGTATGATCATTACCTGTATCATGGCTCATTTGGTAGAGCACTTGCCTAGCATTCATGAGGTTCTAGATTGAATCACTGGTGTTTCATAAACCTGGCATAACAATACATGACTGAAATCTTATCAATCAGGAAGTATATAGTAAGATCATCCTTGAATATATAATGAATTTGAGGCTAACCTAGGCTATGTGAGACTTTATCATTTTTAAGTAACTAAGACAATGCCTCTAGGACAAATGCATACTCTTTTAAAAGGGGTTTATTATTTTTATGTGTATACATGTGTGTCATTGTCTGTGCATGGATCTGGAGTTACAAGTAGCTATGAGCCACCCAACATGGGCATTGGGAACTGAACTTGGATTGTCTACAAGAGCAACAAGTACTCTTAACCTCTAAGCCATCTCTTCACCCTCTATGTTCTTTAAAAACAAATCTTGTTATCCAATAAAATATGCTCATTATGGATAAAAACAATTTATTTGCTGTCATTTAATCATCTCATTCGATGGATGTTTTACTTGTCTTTTCATTTAATGTATAAATTAATTTTTGTGTTATAAACTATAGTTTCATATTATTTTAGCAACAATGTTTTATCAAGCAAATGGAATAAACAAATTGTTATAGTCCTCTTGAAATGTAGAACTTTAAATTTAGGTAATGTATTAGAAACAATGCTAGAGCCCTTTATGTGTTTGGTTCTGCACAGTAAATTTTGTTATCAAGCCATCTCTAGCACTAGGAATGATGTAATTAAAAGATGACCAGTTGAGAGCAGGAAGGAAGGCCACATGAAGATCCCTACCGGTGAAGTAGGATGAGGAATTGCTGGAATAGAAACATCAGAAAGATACAGAGGATATTATTTTCAGAACCCTCTGTGTTGGATCCAACAGTAAACAGAGTAATTTTACCGGCTCTGGCAGAGGCGACTCTGAAGCGACCCAGCAGCGACTCTGCCCGACACCATGGTGGGTACTGGCGGCAGGCCAGTATATGGTTTTGCCAGATCTGTGCGAAAGCATTGAGGGAACACCCTGAAGACCGAGTTCAAGGCAAACTCTGGGAGGACTTCTGGCAGCAGCATAAAGATCATGAAGGTGAGGAAGGAGCAGTCGCCCCTGACTGAAGCATGGACTACAGAGCCTTTAAGGTGAAGATGTTGTGTTATGGCAGATAGAAATCAACCTCACCTCCTGGGCACAAGACCACTGTCTTGCTGATAATTTGACTATGCCAATAAATTGACATGCTTCACTCTCTCTAAAAAAAAAAAAAGAAGAAAAAAGGAGTAATTTTATGTTTGCTTTTCTCTGAATTATTTCACACCCCCGCCCCATCTCTCTCACACACACAAACACACACAAATACACACAGTGGTGGCGGTGGTGAGAATATATGCCCTTAACTGTGTTTTTCAATGCTCCAGTGAGTGGTCACAGTTTTCAGCTTTAGTTTTCTTTCTTTTAGACAGAAAAGCCAGTTATTTAGCATGTAACATGTACAACTTTACAAACATACCAAGTATCTGTAGGATGAGACAGAACCAGGCCAAAGTTAAATAACAAGCCTATGGTAAGAAGAGGAGAAAGTCAGCCTTCATGTGTTAACAAATTTATATGGCATTTTCTTTCTCTAGCCAAGTATTACCTAATCTTCTGGAAGTAGCTTGAACAATTCTGTTTTCCTAAAAGTCGTGGAGGGCACTGCTCAGTTTAGTAATGCCTATACAGTTTTATATAAATCTGCATCAGAGTCAATTTTAGGCAATTGAGAGCAAAAAACAAAGTGACTGCAAGTCTCCTGAGCCCAAGTTAATGTCCTTCTGGTCTTGCTGAAAAGGTGACTGAATCTCTGTCCCAGCTCTTGGCAGGAGCCATCTGGCAGAGGCCCTGGGGCAGCACCAAAGGACCATTAAAGTCATATTATTCCCTTCTCCTTTTGTAGTTGAGGTATTTGTAAATTCACTTGCAGATGTAATAAATAAGCCAAAGACATCCCACAAACCATTTACCCAGGTCCCCCGAAATGGTGACAACTTACAAAAAACAGATAACAATGTCACACCCAGACACTGAACTAATACAGTAGGTGTAACTTACTCAGATTCCCCAAGTTTTGCTTGTACTCATTTGTGTGTATCTTTAAAACAGGAGGGCAACACAGAAGGGATGTTACCATAGGAAATAATTTATTTTTTCAATTTACATTGCTGAACTAGGAAGAGTTATAGAATAAAGGAACCATCTATTAAGGTCACTTAACAACAGAACTCAGGAGATTTTCTAACTGCTGTATACCCATTTATCTATTGGATGGGGGGAAAAGGTCTACACTGCCATAGGTGGACAGTGGATGTTAAGGTTAAAATTGTGGACTCTAGGCAAGTATCTGGGTTTGAATCTTGACTTGGGTAAGTAGTGATGTCAGGAGGGGAGTATTAGGTAAGTTACATGAAAATAGAAATAATTTTCTGGTACTATATTTCCAAGATTTACAAAAGGGTTTAATGGATTTGCTCAGGGACTCTAAACCTTGCTGCAGACCTAGCTTTGTTCCTTGCTGTGGACATTCACAATCCTTATTCCTAGTCTGTTGTGTCAATTGATAATACCTAGAAATATTTGCTACCTAGGACCTCAGTGGTGATGCTGGGCTTGGACTCAGGTAGATGATTCACATTTTCTTTCATGATGAGCCCTCTATTTTTATTCTTAGCCCTGTTACAACCTGTTAAAACCCCTCCTCTCACCTCACCTCTGCTCAGTAGATTCTCCAACTCTTAATACAAAATCAGGTCTCCTCTAACTCTTTTATCCCTGTATCTCCAGGCATATTCTTTGTCCTACTGCAACCTAATTGTAGAAACCCATATCCCACCATCCCTGCAAATCCTTGGGGACCTTGTTTCTTATTGTGTATAGAATCCCATTAGTTCTTTCTCATAGCGCTTCTCTCCATTTTCTTAGTCCATCTCTATTTCTATTTGCCCTCTATAAACCTCTAGAAGCACTCTTTATCAGAGAGACAAGATTACTACACTTTCCTAAGATCCAGAGATGACAACAAAACCAAGTAACGGAATACTCACCCAACAAAGACATCAATACTTAGAATCTTCTCAGTCAGGTGCTTAGACACCAGAACAAAAACACTAATATTAACAATCAAGTTGATACAACCCTACCATAACCTAGCAACTCTACTACAGTAGGCCCCAGGAAATGGAATTTAGCTGAAACATAATACAAGGACTTGAAAAAAGCAGTTATGATTACATTCATGAACCTTAAAGAGGGTGTGAATAAATACCTAATGAAGTATGGGAAAACACAAACAGTAGAATGATATAATGAGAACAGTTTAAGACATGAAAGTAAAATAGAATAGCTAAATAAAACTCAAACAGAAACTCAGATCAAAGGCACAGAATATATTTTCAGTAAAATCATAGAAGAAAATTTCCCAAGGCCAAAGAAGATACAAGAACCATTCAGAATACCAAGTAGACAGGACCAAAACCGAAATTCCCCATAGCACATAACAATCAAAACACTAAAACTACAGAACAAAAAAAGAACATTAAAATATGCAAGAGTAAAAAATTATCAAGTAAAATATAAAAGCAGATATACTAAAATAACTCATGATTTTTCAGTGGAGACTCTAAAAGCTAGAAGGGACATGTTAGATGTTCTACAAACTCTAAGAGACTGTATACCACTATACACTCCTGGGTCAAAGAAGAAATAAAAAAAAAAGAAATTAAAGACTTCCTAGAATTCAATGAGAATGAATGAATGAATGAATGAAAGTTCATAGCACTAAGTGCCCACATAAAGAAACTGGAGAATAGTCACTACTAGAGAATTAACAGCACAACTGAAAGCTCTAGAACAAAAAGAAGCAAACTCACCCCAGAGGAGTAGACACCAGGAAATAATCAAATTGAGGGCTGAACTCAATAAAGGAGAAACTAGGAAAACAATACAAAGAATCAATGTAATGAAGAGTTGGTTCTTTGAGAAAGTCAACAAGATAGCTAAACCTTTATTCAAACTTACCAAACAGCAGAATGTGAACATGCAAATTAATAAAATCAGAAATGAAAAGGGGGACATAACAACGGACACTGAGGAAAAAAAGAGAATCATCAGGTCATACTTTGAAAACCTGTAATCCACAAAATTCAAAAACTTAAAGGAAATGGACAACTTTCTGGATAGATATCACAGGCCAAAATTAAATCAGGAACAGATAAGCAATTTAAATAGACCTATAACACCTAAGGAAATAGAAGCAGTCATCAAGAGTCTCCCAACCAAAAAAAGCCCAGGGCCAGATGGCTTCAGTGCAGAATTTTACCAGAAATTCAAAGAACAGCTTATACCAATTCTCCTCAAAGTATTTCATGCAATAGAAGCAGAAGGGTCTTTGCCAAACTCTTTTTTTTACAAGGCTTCAATTACCTTGACACCCAAGTCACACAAAGACACAACTAAGAAAGAGAACTTCAGACCAATTTCCCTCATGAACATTGATGCAAAAATACTCAGTAAAATACTGGCAAATCGGATCCAAGAACACATTAGAAACCTTATCCACCATGATTAAGCAGGCTTCATTCCAGGCATGCAGGGATGGTTCAACATACGAAAATCCATCAATGTAATCCACCATATAAACAAGCCGAGAAACAAAAATCACATGATCATTTTACTAGATACTGAAAAAGCCTTTGACAAAAATCCAACACCCATTCATGATAAAGGTCTTGGAGATATCAGGGATAGCAGGAACTTACCTCAACTTGATAAGCCATATACAGCAAACCAACAGCCAACAGCAAACTGAATGGAGAGAAACTCAAGGCAATTCCTCTAAAATCAGGAACAAGACAAGGCTGTCCACTCTCTCCATACCTTTTCAACATTGTACTTGAAATTCTAGCCAGAGCCATAGGACAACAAAAGGGGATCAAGGGGATACAAATTGGAAAGGAAGAAGTGAAACTTCTACTATTTGCAGATGATATGATAGTCTATGTAAGCAAGCCAAAAAATTCTACCAGAGAAATGCTACAGCTGATAAACACCTTCAGGAAAGTAGCTCTACTATATACAGACGATGAGAGGGCTGAGAAAGAAATCAGAGAATCATAACCCTTTACAATTGCCACAAACAACATAAAATACCTGGGGGTAATGATAACCAAACAAGTGAAAGACCTGTATTGCAAGAACTTTGAGTCTTTAAAGAAAGAAATTAAAAAAGACACCAGAAAATGGAAAGATCGCCGATGCTCTTGGATAGGTAGGATCAATGTAATAAAAATGGCAACCCTGCCAAAAACAATCTACAGACTAAATGTAATCCCGATTAAAATCATAGCACAATTCTTCACAGACCTTTAAAGAACAATTCTCAACTTTATATGGAAAAACCAAAAACCCAGGATAGTCAAGACAACCCTGCTCAACAAAGCAACATGTGGAGGCATCACCATTCCTGACTTCAAGCTCTATTATAGAGCTATAGTCCTGAAAACAGCTTGGTATTGGCACAAAAATAGACAGGGAGACAAATGGAATCGAATTGAACACCCTGAGATTAATCTACAAACCTATGAACAGCTGTTGTTCAACAAAGAAGCTAAAATTATGCAATGGAAAAAAAGATCGCATCTTCAACAAATGGTGCTGAAATAACAGGATATTGGCATGTAGAAGACTGCAGATAGACCCATGTCTATTGCCATGCACAAAACTTAAGTCCAAATGGATCAAAGACCTCAACATAAGCCCAGCCACACTGAACCTGTTAGAAGAGAAAGTGGGAGGTACCCTTGCACGAATTGGTACAGCAGACAGCTTCCTGAACATAACACCAGTAGCACAAACACTGAGATCGACAATTAATAAATGGGACTTCCTGAAACTGAGTAGCTTCTGTAAGGCAAAGGGCACATTCAGCAAGACAAAAAGGCAGCCCACAGAATGGGAAAAGATATTCACTATCCTCATATCTGACAGAGGGCTGATCTCCAAAATTTACAAAGAACTCAAGAAGCAAGTCTCCAAAACACCAAAGGTTCCAATTAAAAAGGAGGGGGCTTCTGAACTAAATAGAGAATTCTCAATAGAGGTGTCTAAAATGGCTGAGAGACACTTAAGAAAGTGCTCAACATCCTTAGCCATCAGGGAAATGCAAATCAAAGCAACCCTGAGGTACCATCTTACTCCTGTCAGAATGGCTAAAATCAAAAACACCAATGACAGTTTATGGTGGAGAGGATGTGGAGAAAGGGGAACACTTGTCCATTTCTGGTGGGAATGCAAACTGGTACAGCCACTTTGAAAATCAATATGGAGACTCCTCAGGAAAATGGGAATCAGTCTAACACAAGACCCAGCAATTCCACCCTTAGGCATATACCCAAAAGAGACCCATTGGTACAAGGATGTCTGTTCCACTATGTTCATATCAGTATTAATTGTAATAGCTAGATCCTGGAAGCAACCTAGATACCCCATAACTGAAGAGTGGATAAAGAAAATGTGGTACATTTACACAATGGAGTACTACTCAGTGGAAAAAAAACAATGGAATGTTGAAATTTGCAGGCAAATGGATGGCACTAGAAGAAACCATCCTGAGTAAGGTAACCCAGTCACAAAAAGACAAACATGGTACGTACTCACTCATATATGGATTTTAGTCATGGATCAGGGGAATGTCAGCCTACAATCCCAGTGCCAGTGAGTCTGAAAAACAGGGAGTTTCCCAAGTGATAAGCATGATACCCCAGAGAAGTGGAGTGAGGCAAGCTCTCCTGAGCAGATTGGGAACATGGGGGAGGGGAGAGGGACCCAGGAAGAAGAGAAGGGGGTAAGAGAAGGGGAGAAGAAGACATGGGGGAGCAGGAAGGCTGAGCAGGGGTAAGAATAGAGGAGAGCAGGAGGAGAGATACCATAATAGATTGAGTCATTATAGGTTTGAGGAGAGAGCTGGAACTAGTGAGATTTCCAGTGAGCTACAAGGATAACACCAAATGGCAAACTAAGCAATAGCACAGAGACTACATTAATAGCTCCTACCTTATATGTTATCCTAGAACCTTCATCCAGTGACTGATGGAAGCAGAGACAGACACCCACAGCTAAACACTGAACTGCACCCCTGGAACCCAGTGACAGAGATGCAGGAGTGATGAGCAAAGGGGTCAAGACTGTGCTGGTGAAACCCACAAAGACAGCTGACTGGACCAGGGGGAACTCTTGAACCCCAGACTGATGGCTGAGAGGCCAACAGGGGACTGATCCAGACTCCATGAATGCAGTGTCAGTGAGGAGGCCTCAGAAATCTCTGGGGCCTTGGGTAGTAGATCAGTGTTTGCCATGGCGTACGAATTAACTTTGGGAGCCCATTCCACATGGAGGGATGCTCTCTCAGCCTGGACACATGGGGAAGGGCCTAGGTCCTGCTCTGTATGAAATGACAGACTCTGGAGATTCCCCCAAGGAGGGCCTCACCCTCCCTGGGGAATGATTTGGTTATTGGACTGGGGGCTGGAGGGGACTGGTTGAGGGACAAGGGAGGAGGGGTGGGAGAGGGAGCTGGGATTGACATGTGAAGCATGCATGTTTCTAATTTAAATAAAAACATATATTGAGAAAATAAAGAAACAAAAAACTACAAAAGCATGATATTAGCATAAAAACACATTGATCAATAGAATAAAATTGAGGACCCAGACATTAGTCCACATATCTATGGATAGCTGATTTTTTTGACAAATAAGTCAAAAATACACATGGGGAAAATGTGGCATCTTCAACAAATTATACTGGTCCAACAGGATGGCTGCAAGTAGAAGAATGCAGATAGATACATATTTACCACACTGCATAAAATTCAAGTGGGTCAAGTATTTTAACATTAAGTCAAGTACCTTGAATCTAAGAGAAGATAAGGTGGGAAATAGTCTTAAACTCAATGGCACTAGCAAAGGTTTTCTGAACAGGCTACTGATAGCACAGGACCAACACCAACACTTAATAAATGAGACCTCCTGAAAATGAGAAGCTTCTGGATGGCAAAGAACACCATCATTCAGACAATGTTGCAAGCTACAGTACGGGAAAAGATCTTTACCAATTACACATCTGATAAAAGGTTAATATCTAAAGTATATAATGACCAAAAAACTGGACATCAAGAGAAGAATAACCCAATTAAAAATAGGGTACAAATCTAAACTGAGAATTCTCAAGACCAGAAACACAAATGGCCAGGAAACACTTAAATATATGTTCCACATCCTTCGTTATCAGGGAAATGCAAATCTAAACTACTTTGAGATTTCATCTTACACCAGCAGAAAGGCTAAGACCAATAAAACAATTATCAGCCCTTGCTGATGAGGATGTGGAGAAAGAGGAATACTTATTCATTGCTGGTGGGAATGCAGATTTGTACAGAATCTATTGAAATCAGTGTGGCAGGAAGTTGGAACTAGATCTACATCAAGATCCAGCTATACCACTCTTGGGCACATACCCAAAATTCTACACCCTTCTACAGAAATACTTGTTCATTGCTGCTTTACTCATAATACCCAGAAATTTGAAATGTTCAAATGTTCACCTAGATGTTCACCAACTAATGAATGGATAATGAAAATGTGATGCATTTGTATGATGTAATGTTATATACTAAAAATGAAATTATGAATTTCACAGGTAAATAGATGAAACTTGAAAATAGTCATCATAAATGAGGTAACCCTGTAGGAGGAAGCCTGTATGCCGCCATTAACCATGTGACTTACTAGAGGCACATACAGATGAGGTAATAAAAGAGCGGTTTACCACACCGCTAACCACACCCACTTTAGGCATGACTGAAGATGTTTATGGACAGACGTAAAGACATATACGTAGGTAGGTGGTAAACTACATCACTAGCCAGACCCACTTTTGGGCATGGCTAGGGGGCGTTACGGGGGAAGGCATAAAAGACTGCACAAAGGAAGTCTTGCTCTCTTTTTTCCCGGATTTCGGGGGGGACTACTGGGCTCATCTGGGTTACTTGTTTGGTATCTTGTGAGTAATTTCTACAATAAATACTTAGTTTTACTTTCAGTAAGTGTGCCGTTTATCGTTACAGCGTCATTTGGAGCATCATAACCCCAAACAAATATTGTATGTTTTCTCTTGTATGTAGATGTTAGCTTTTAAGCCTTCAATAGGTGTGTTGCAATCTGTACACCCATGGAGGTTAGGCATGGAATAAGGAACTAGGGGGAGTGGAGGATATCTCAAGGAAGGCTAATTAGAATATATAGTTATGGAGAGAATGAGAAGGCTGGAGTGGGAACATTAAATGGGAGGAGCCAGAGGTAAGAAGTAAG
This sequence comes from Mesocricetus auratus, assembly GCF_017639785.1. Classification (NCBI taxonomy): domain Eukaryota; kingdom Metazoa; phylum Chordata; class Mammalia; order Rodentia; family Cricetidae; genus Mesocricetus; species Mesocricetus auratus. Next base: position 40,559,537 of record NW_024429198.1, read on the forward strand.
AGAGGCAATATGGGAAGGAACAGTTAACACTAAGGGTCACGTGACAATGCCTCAACTAGACATCTTCCACTACAAGTGAAACTTCCAATGCCGGGAATGTGTTACATCTAGTTGGTCAAAAGGGGCCCACGAAAAGCCCTAAACATCTCAGTCTATTGCCAAGGCTGTCCATAAACTGATGGTAAGGTCCTATTGCTAAAGGCAACATTACATATCACATTGAATGCAAGAAGTTGAGTTGGTGACTAACTAGAACCTTCACTCCTACTTACTAGTATCCGTGGTACTAGAAGGTATTTTTGAACATTACCAGAGAGAAAGGTCACCACCAACCCAGGTACAAATACTGTGATCCATAATGATGACATCTCAACAATATAAGCTGGAGAAATAGTGGCACAAGCCTGAACATATTCAAGCCAGATGAAGTCTCAGTGCTTAGAGCTGGAAGTGGACTTGAGTTCTATGTGTAATTAAGAAGCTATATCCAATTGACATATACTAACAAAGGAAAATAAATTTTTTCAATGGAGTATCACTGATTATGTTAACCACACTTAAGGATAGTCCCCCCACGCGCAGCACATGCTGACCAACTCAAAACAAGCTCAAGCATAATTTGTATTGCTTATTTGTGCTTTTTTTGTCTTCAGCTTATGTATTATAGCTTCCAGTTTAGTGTTTTCATGGGTTTTTGTGTATATTTCAGTTGTGTCTGTGTTTCATTTTTTAAAATTCTGGTTTGTTTTTGCTTTATAAAGGGAGAGAGAAAAAAAAAGGGTGTGAAGTTGGGTGCCAGGAGAGATAGGGTGGATCTGGAAGGAGTTAGGGGAGGAGAAATGTGATCAGAATACATGGTCTGAAAAAATATTTTTGATGAAGAAAATGAAAAGGGATTATAAGCAAAGCATATAGTGAAGAAATAGAAGGGTTAGGGAATCATAAGAAGTTTCAGCAGGTAAAGTCAGATGCCACTAAATTTAATGATCTGAGTTTGATCTCAGGAATCACAGGTTGGAAGGAGAAATAGACTCCTGTTGGTTGTTCTCTGACCTCCATATGGGTGCCCTGCTACAAATGTGTCCTCGAACACTCTTGCACAGAGCCAAGCATACACACATAAGCATACACACACATGCACACACAGACACATGCACACAGGTATATATACGTATACATATACCCTCCTGCATATGCATACACACAAACATACATAATGCATACAAAGAGAGAAATGTTGAGCATATGACAATGATCCAATGACCACCAACTTGAGTGTCTATAGTGAGACAGTTGGTGGGAGTACTAGGAAAGCTCCTGATGACCCTGGGAAATTGGACCCAAGGACCATGCGCAATGATCTGCTGATCGTAGCCACTGCTTTGAGAACAAGGACATTGTCAGTGGAAATAGAAAAGAAGAGGCTGATCTTGAAAGTATTTTAATGAACGTTCTTCAGTATTTGTGAATGCAGTGTGTCCTGGACATTGGTGTATAAACTTGAGGAATTGGGGTGCTCTAGAATAAAGGGTAAATCTTTCAATTTTGCCTTTATTGGGAGGAAAGAATATGAAGTCATTTAGTCTGTTTATACAAAAGTCTCATACTTGACCAATATAGGTAATGGAACCTTCTGAGTGCATCGTTGTACTAAAAGGAGAATTTTGCCTGTGATGCAACTTCGAACTTTGAGGACATCTCTGCTTTTTATTGAGGGCACTAAAGTGGTAGAATAGGTCCTTGGGGGAGGGAATTAAAAAATAAAGGTATTCTGGTACTCATAATCAAGGAAAGAAATGATACAAGTGGGATGAACTGAAAAGGTCTCAAGTGAAATAAATATGCATAAATTAAAGCCAGAAAAGAAAATGGTGCTTGCAATAGCAGAGGTTTAAGCAAATTGGAACCTTGGTAAAAATGACTTGATATGACATATGTATAGAAGTCAGCACTCTCTGCATATAGAGCAGTGGATTTTGCCTGTGTGAGAATGTAGCTGGATTTTGTTTTCATCTTATTTCTCATTACTGCATGTCTTTGGATCCTAGATGTTAGGAACCCAGAAGCCTTCTAACACTATTATCACAAAATAATATATCTTGGTTCAGTGGTAAAGACACTTGCCACCAAGTCTGACTATATGAGTTCACTCCCTGGAGAACATATGTGGAAGGAGAGAACTGATGCTTCCAAGTTGTCCCTTGAACACCATGCATTCACCACTGTGGCATACAGGTGTCCCCTCACTCTCACCCAAACACACAAATCAATGTAAATAAGTAAATAAAATCAGCTCTAAAAGGATTTGCAACAAGGAAAAACCACATTAGTTAAACGTATGTGTGGGTTAATACTGATTTCTATATCTTTCTTCTCTGATCAGCAGCTTTATGATTTTTTTCCTTCCGAGTTGTCTTCTCTGGTAACCTCCAGAAACTGGTCCACAGAGCCAAGGCCACTGCTTAGTGAACTTTCCAGTATTCTGCTTATCTCTGTACAAGGCACTGAAACTTCAATAAGGTAAAAATCCATGCTTTTGCAAAAACAACAACAACAAAAAAACCAAAAAACAAAAAGGAAATTAATTTTATTATCTTTGTGGGGAAGACATAATAATGATACCCCCTTCCCAGGTATGTGTATACATCCTAATATATGGAATCTGTGAATATGAGTTTTCCTAAAGAGGAGAACTTCTCAGAAGACAATGATCAAAGACTTTGAACTGGGAACATTATCTGGGATTGTATAATTTCGTCCAATGTAATCATAAGTATCCTTAAAAGTGCTGGCAGAGTGACAGTCAGAGGGGATGTTAATGGAAAAAATAGTCAGAGAGCTGCCACATTGCTGACCCGGAAGACTGAGAACAAACCAGGCAGGGATCCAGGAAGCATCTACCCCTAGAACAGGCAAAGCCCAGAAGACATGCCCTTGCCTTGAGCCTAGAGGAAGAAACACAGCTCTGTAGATACTTAGGGTTCAATTCAGGTTAATTTTACACCACTAACTTATGGTAATTTTTTACAATAGCACGTAGGGAGCAAATACAGAGTATAGGAGGACATATTTATGTCCTGATGTGGAGAGATGATGATAATGATGATGATGATAGGGGGTGAAGGGCAGGAGATGGAGATGAAACAGAGAGAGCCCTCAATCAACTAGATAAAGTGAATAGAGAGATAAGGCAGAACAGTAAAACTCCCCACCTAGTTAATCCACAAAATTGTGAGAACTTTTCACAGAGCTCTAAGCTTTGGGAGTAGTTTGTGATTCTATAACAGCTAAGACGATAGGTAAGCCCTGATTCTGGTCAGTGTAGCTAGAGGAGTCTGTTGTACAAGGTTTCTTCTCTGAGGAAGGAGAAAACAGATGCAGTGCTTTCAGGCTATGTTCACAAGGGTACTGTACCAGTATTATGGTCTCTCCCAGAGAAGTGTGGAGAAAAGAAATCTGAGGATTGAGACCCTCCAGCATCATCCACAGTTATGCAGTTTCCTCTTTACCAGGCAGCTAACTTTTTTCCACTTAACACAGTGTTCACAACTTACTAGGTCTAAATTATCAGTGAGGGATCAATAAAGGAAATAAGTGTGTTTGTTTAAGCAGGAAGAGATTGAAGATGGAGGATTAGAGCACCCTATAACTGAAGTCCTGAGGACACCAGCTTGATGGTGCCATCTGAGTTTTGGTTGCAGTCAAATATTCAAGAGTTACAAGTCTGGATGTTCAAGAACACATTGGTCCATCACCACCTGCAGGTAGCACAGGTACAAGGAATTTCCAGGAAGTTTCCAGAAGGAAGCTACTTCAAGCCCTTTTTCAAAGCTTTTCTGTGCAAAACTCCCAAACTTGCCTACCACAGCTATGTACAAATTTCTCATTTGAAATCATGAGTGTTTTGGACTTTCATGTCATACTAAATGCTTTTTGCCCCCAAGAATTTAACTTGAAATCTTGTTTCCAAGAACACTGGGACACCAAGTGTTTCAATCTCTGAAATGCAAGGAAGAGTTCAGAAAGGGAAGAATTGAGTTGCTTGGCAGGGAGCAAGCTGGTACATTGGCCACCAGCCCCTCTTATCTTCTCCTAGGGTGGAGAATTCTGAAAGTAATGATGTTAGACCACCTCACACAGCTCAAGTTTGTATTTAAAGCTCCCATCAGACATTCTGACACAGTCCTTCCTCTGTTTACTTTAAGAATAAACCTGAAAAATAGGAATTAAGACCATAGTTAGGAAACAACTGTTTATAAATACCTGTAAGATGCTGGATGATGCTCCTGGCATTGGGGTATAGACTTGGTCACCAACACCCAGATTTTCCTGAGAGTGTTCTGAACTTACACTTGTTTCCCATGATCCTGTGTGGTTCCAGGTAAACCTAGACAATGAACAATGATAGGTACAGCAGTAAAGGAGGCAGGCTTCACACACTTAAGGTGTTCATCCTTAAGTTAATGGCACAGAGAAAGAACAACAATAACAAAAATACACACACACACACAAAGGCAAAAGTCATAGTTTTACATACAAAGCATCAAATAAGAAACAAGTTAAACATTTTTAGTCGTGTGCTGGTTCATGTATTTATTTTGTAAAGGGAGCTGCCTTCTTATGTGTGTCCTATGAAAGAAATGGCCTTCTAGGAGACAGAAGGACTAATGATTACTGCCCCACATGTAAAGAAAGTTTAATTCCCATTGCCTATAGGCAAAGATGGTTTGTTTTCATCAGACTTTATTCCCTTCCCAGGATTTCCTGTCCTTGGGAAAATAACTCAGTTTTCACTGAGGCCTTGAGTACCAGGAAGAGACCCTCTGGTCCAACTTCCTTGGTAGCTGGTAATAGTAAAAGATTCCATTGCTTTCAAGCCAGGGCCATATTGACTGGGGGGCTGGGTAGAGGACCATAGCCTCCCATGTGATCTGACAAGGAGAAAGGTGGGTTGTCCCCAAGTAGTCTTGGTCACTGTTATAGCCAGGGTGAACATATAGCTGGAATGTGCAAGATTGTGGGTTTCCTGAGACATGGGACTTCAGTTCTAAAGTCCCCTAGGTAGCTTTTTGGTGGCTATAAAATTTATTATCCAAATAAAGACACTTGAAAATGAAAGGCAAGACAGACAGAAAAATTGGAAGAAAGGAAAGAAAGAAAAGGAAGGAAGGACATCTTAAGTACATAGATTTTTCTGCATTATTAGCAACAAAGATTTCTTCAAGCACCCTAGGTACAGAAATATTGAAAGTGTAGGAGGGAAAATAACTTTGTAGCATTTAGGATGTTAAGAAGGTCACTGGACTCTGTCAAGGAGAAAATTCTTGGTCTATAGTACCAGAGAGGGGTCTGGCTTTCTAGAAACTTCAGTCTCCCTGGAAGAGAGTGCCATTGTACCTGGGTAAGGATTTAGGACTCCTCAGTCCTGAAAGTACCAAGGCTAGTCATGCAGGGATGAAAGTTTGAATCGAAGTCACTGTACAGTACATACTTTGGATTCTCAGATGACAACGGACTTTCTCCTGCAACCACAATGGAAAGCTCAGTGTTATCAAATGGTGGCAGCACAGAACACTGTGGAGTACCAGAGGATGGCAGAGGAGTCATGTCAGTAGACTTACACTGAGGGGAAGAGATACTGGGTATCAGAAAGCCCCTGTCCATCAGTAAAGCTGGGCTGGCTGCTACTTCCTGTCTCTTTCTCAGGAAACTATCCAAAAGAACTCAGCATTGGCCTAGGTCTTGCACTTATGGTTTGAATTCCCTTTAATGTACTTGCAAGAATACATTTCCCTGAAACGCTGAGACCACCAAGGACAGCAAAGGTGAAAAGCAGAAGAGGAAGGAAAAGGCCAGTGACAAGGGTGGCATGGATGCAGACTTAGGCCCTAATGTGGAGAGCAGGTGAGAAGGAGAGCCTGGACTCTCAGTTGCTTACTACTGTGGTCTGTTTCTTATCTGTGGACTATATGAGCTCCACAAAGATCTTTTCTCAGCACATTGCATAAGTGCTACACATCTACATATAGATTTGTGTAATCATTGCAGAGCAAAAAACTCTTCTATGTGTATTTATCACAATGCATTTAGCCTGTCCTCTAAAGATGGGCACACACTTACTTCCAATTCTTACTAACAGAATGTGTTGTAATATTTACACATGTTAGACAAATATCCTTGCTAACTTTGCTAAGTTTACCAGATTTTAGGATACATCTTTTGAAGTGGTTTTGCTGGGTCTGAGGGTATCTGTTACAAGTCTATTTCTCATATAGGCTGCTTAACTCTGTAAACACATAGAAAATTCAGGAAAAATAACAGTCGACTCTTTTACCACAGAAATGCTTGTACTCAATATTGTTAATAGAGACCACCACCATTATTCTTATGCATCTCTTTGCACACCTAATAAAACAAAAGTTGCCTTATAATTGTCTTAATTTTTTTTACAACTGGTGAGAAAAAGATCTTCCATGTTTCACATCCTGATCTGTTTTTATGTAATTGGGAATATTTGTGTAAATTTGTAACCTATAGTTCGAAAATAATATACTTCCCTCTCATAAATTTTATTTATCCCCCTCCAGATTCTCATCTGTTTTTGCTTTGCTGTTTTATACTTGACATGTCTGAGTTCTAAGTTATTAGTTAGGAAGAGGCAATGTCACATGTCTCCTGATTTTGGAGCTTAGGTGGTGTATGTTTAAAGTGGTTTATAAAGCATGCAAGGTACAGTCTGGAGAGGTGACTCAGTGGCTGAAATATGCATAAGTGTGTGGACACATACATGTATGTATGTATGTATGCATGCATGCATGTATGTATGTATGTATGTGGAGAAAGATACAGACAGAGAGGGGAGAGAGAGAGGGAAGAGAAGGGATAGAGGGAAAGAGAGAGAGAGAGAGGGAGGGAAGGAGAGAGAGAGAGAGAGAGAGAGAGAGAGAGAGAGAGAGAGAAGCTGTCTCAAACAAAAGCCTATCTTTATCCCTAGTTTTAGACAACACCTCCATTTTAAATACCATTTTCTCACCCTTCCTTTTGAATGAATTTGAAAGTTTGGTCAATTTATTAGTCAGAGCTCTTAGTTGTAATATTTATAAGTAAGTCTACCTAACCCAAAAATGAGACAATGTATTAAAAGGATGTAGTATACCATCTGACTTAAAGGATAGTCATGTCACAGAAGTTGAATATATTTTGGAGATCTGTGCAAGTCAGGGCCCATAGACACCAGTACTTTAATAGGTGTTAATATTCTCTAAGAAGATATATATGGTTTTAAACTTGCCACCAATATTTAAATGCATTTAATAATTTTTAAAGGTTGAGATGGGAAATCTTGGAGGTACTAGGTGCATTTATGACCATGACTGTGGTGGGGTTTTCATCAGAGTGCTATATTCTTGTTTCTAAACCTGTGAGGTTATATATATATTTAATAGTACATTGTTAATATCTATTCATATTTCAAAAGAGTGTTTTTAAAAGGGAGTATGCAACTGTTTGGGAGGTGACTCAGCAGATAAAATACTGGCAAGTGTGAGAGCTGTTCATTTCCCCAGATCCCTTGTAAAATCCAGGCAAATATGGCAGCTTCCTGTAGTACTAGCACTTATGCAATGACTGTAATCCCCAGGCAAGCTGAATAGTTAAACTAGTCAAGATTGGGCAGCTCTGGGTTTAGTGAAGATTCTGTCCCAATAAATAAGGTGAAGAACTGTTGATGAAGACAACTGATCTTAACTTCAAGCCTCTATGGGCAACCACACACATGTGACTTTACAACCACATGCTCATGTGCACCCCATACATAGCACACACACACACACACACACTCTCTCTCTCTCACACACACACATACACACACACTCACTGGCAAACACACACTAACTCTCTCACAAACACACACTCACTGACACAAACATACACAACACACTCTCTCTCACACAAATACTAACTCTCTCTCTGACACACACACACACTCACTGATACATACACACAACACTAACTCTCTCTCATACACACACACCCACTGATACATACACACAACACTAACTCTCTCTCTCTCTCTCTCTCTCTCACACACACACACACACACACACACACGTAACAAAGGATACAGAACAGGGGATAATATCCCAGAATAATGGTCAATGGAGGCAGCAGACACTTGTTCAACGCAACTCATCATTCATTTGCAGGTTACTGAGTTCTCTTCTGCCTCTTTTCTGTTTACAGTGTTTGCTAGATCTTCAGACTCAGTGAACTCAGGCTAAGGCCCATCGGAAAGACCGCTTTCTAAATGGCACTATATTCTTCCTCATATGCTGCAATAGAAAACCCTAATATCTGCTTGAACTTTATTTATTTATTTTTTTAGGGAAGTTGGTCAGAGGGCGTCGGCTCTGCCAAATCAGCAGTTCCTCTCATTGTAGTAGAGGTTCCTATTGGTCATTCACTCAGTGGTTTTAGTTGCTATCAATTTTTATAATTATCCTGGTTGACTGTTTTATCATGCATTATAAAATGACAGCACATATCTACGATGGGGCTTTTTCTATAGAGTAGTTCAATATTTCCAGAAGGATAAATTTAGATCACTCTGAAGTGTAATTTGTATGTGAACAATGAGATAACTACTTATTCATTTCCTCTCTTATACTTTGTCAGAACAATGTGTTGGTGCCCTGGAAACTTATAGAAAAGAGACAGAGAGTAGCTAATGTGATGCCCCTCTAGTGATGTGAGTTTTACTGTGTCTCTCAGCTCTGTCAACAGATGGTAACACTAAAGAGCATTGCTTAGTTTTAAAGGATAGAATTGCCTTTTGTAAGGGTCCATAACAATGCTGGAAGGAAGAATCTGTCTATCTCCATGAGTGGTGGTCAATCTTCTTTCTCTTTGATTGTTTTTGTCTGCCTTGTTGTCTTCATCTGTTCTTCTGGGAAGAACTTTGAGAGTGGAGCAGTTTCATTTGTCTCAGGATGCTTCTGTTGTTGGCTTCCTGATTGGTTACTGCTTATGTGACAGTCTTATATTTCTCTTATTTGCTGAATGAAATTATATAGCTTTATGTTGGGGAGAATACTTCTTCATTTCTATGACCCTCATCACAGGGTGACTTGCATTCCTTTGGCAATTATACAAAGCTAATTGTTGAACTCTTTATTTTACAGAATTCTTCAAGAGTCAGATGACACAGCTATTATTGATAGTTATATGCTTTATTACTTATTTTTCAAGTGCTGTGAAAAAACATCATGATCAATGGCAACTTAAGGAAGACGGGGTTTATTTTATCTTTCAGTTTCAAAAGAAGAGAATAAAAAATGCCAGGGAAGGGAGTAGCAGGAATATGGTTGATCACATTTCTATGTACAAATAGGCAGCACACACACACACACACACTCAGACATACACACACGCATGCACATATGCACACATACATGCGCACACATGTATACACACACACAAACACACACACACACACACACACACACACAGAGAGAGATTTTGTTGGTTTGTTTTCTTATTCACTGGGGAAATGGAGAGTTGAGGGAGAAGAATTTCTATGTGTTGAAAACAAGATGGTATGCACATTAGAAATAGTTTGTGGGATGTATGCTATAAAACCTAACAACTAGAACTTGTTACTTCATTCTCATTCAACAAGCATTAGTTAAATCCCACCAATTTCCCAGGTGATGAAAAAAGAGCAATGGATAAGACTTAATGTGTCTCATTCATTCATTCATTCATTCATTTTGGTACTTTGTGACTGTTCTTTAGCTCATTATGTAGCTGAGCATGGCTTTTAGTACCTGCTCCTCCTACTTCCACTTACCAAGTGCTGAGATCATAGGCATGCACTTTGACCCCCTTTGAAAGGATCTATCAGGCTAGAATAAGAAAAGCAATCAAGAAGAGATACGATATATGCTTCAGTACATACATTCTGAGGTTTCTGGAAGATCTTAGGAGGGATTCCTAAATCTGCTTTTGGAGAATCCCCTCCAATCAAGACAGAATTCTATGAAAGATATCTGACTGAGGCTTGCTGAATGGAAGCGCAGAAAGAGAAATCTAGGGAAAGGACTCTTGTATGCAGACTGTACTCTACTAGATTATAGTCTTCAAAATGTAAAATATTAGTTATTTCTGAATGAAAGCTTAGAGTTATCAGAATGCTTGTGAGACACAAAACTGGAAAAGATGGCTCACTTATAACAGGGCTTGAGGATAAAGCTTATCTTCCCCCAGACAGTGCAGCATTGCAAGAAATGATGGAAATCAGGTGGATACTTAGAAAGCTACCTAGTACCTACAGTAAGAGCTCAGAGCATTTGCATAATGAAGAATGCCACAGCTGTTTCCTCTTCCATGCTTTCAGACATACAGATAGTCTAGTGGTAAAGGCTACTATGTATCATGATGCATGATTAAGTACAAGGCAGTTTGGCCCTATAATGATTTCTCATTTGCCAAATGCAATCCTACCTACCTAGTATTTCCTTCCCTTTGCAAGACCTCAGGCATCAGTCAGGTCAAGTTGACTTGACCTACAAGGAGACTTCATAATCTATTTTTATCAAAACAACAAGTAAAATTGTTATCCTTTGGTGTCCCTAAAACTAGCAGGAGCCATGTGACTTCTTTGGGGAACTAGACCTATGACTAGCACAAATAGTTCTTTTTGTGGCAAGACTCTGGAGACCTTGACCCACTTGGCAAAGACTTGTGGACAGTTCACTGCGTGATTCTGGGCATGACCTTAGGAGTACACATGTTAATTGCTCTCCTTGCTTTCACTATGCTATCCATTGCTGGCCTGAATGAGTCACAGTAAGTCATGAAATTAAATATTACATATTTGTATAACTATTCTGGAGAGAATGATTTTATCCACAAGACTCTTTGAGAAATGTTACTTAATAGATGCCATCAGGAGTTAATGGGAACAGTTTAGGAACAGGGAATGAAGCAGAGTCATAGAAACACATAATTCCATCATTTCTAATAACTGTGCCAATACCCCAAGTAATTGAGAGAGATAGACATAAGGACAAGGGATAAACAGTGCCAACTATTAAGTTTCCAAGTTATGTTGCCTATAGGACAAATATCTCTAGCGGTGATAGAGTAGTACAGATGTAGATGGGATTGATGCAGCTTTGGCTGATGAGCTGATCATGAGAACCCAGACCCTACTAGACATAAATATTAACCACAAGAGACAAACCTGTCTCTCACCCTGCATGAGGCTGTAACCACATGTGCTGTCAACTGGGTGCATTGTTCTACCTGTAGGTGTGCCTACTTAGAAAACTTCCTTTGTAGCTTGCAAGGCTGCTTATGCTTCTAACAGTAGAGATACAGATTTAAAAGGTAATGGCTCCTGGTGGGAAAGTTGGGGGATGGAAGGAACAAACTGGCAATCATTGTAACCAGTTTTAGAAATTTAGGAAGTAAAAACTAATTGTAAAAGAGTTCATACAAGCTGGGAGGTGGTGGCACATGCCTTTAATCCCAGTACTCGGGAGGCAGAGGCAGGCGGATCTCTGTGAGTTCGAGGCCAGGCTGGACCGACAGCCTCCAAAAAATACAGAGAAACCCTGTCTTGTAAAAACCAAAAAGAAAAAAAAAAAAGAAAAGAGTTCATACAAACCATTAAAAAAACTATTTAAATAAAGACAGTGCAATCTATCAGGGGGCCACTTGTTTGAACAACAGATGGTCACAGTCTTCCTGGCGCTGACTTCACATATCTGTCTATCTGTCCCAGGTCATTAAACCTATCTTGAGCAAGGTTTACAGCATAAGACATGGAATATATTTCTCAAGGTGCAACACTGACACTTTTGTTATAATAACCAACAAATGCTTAAGTAGACTTCAGACACACTCAATAGGAGGAAAATGCCTGATTCTAGAAAGGAAGCTAACTTTCTAGGGCTAGTGCAGTGTTGGATCTTGAAAGAAAATCATCTCTTTACTGGACCACCATAATTTCTAATTGCATTCTTAAACTTATCCTTAAATTACAGATGGGAATATCCACCACCCCAATCAAATAATCTTTAAATTTTTTATTGTAGAATACTACAGTAGGTCATAATACAGAGGTCAATGGATTATGGGGATGCTAGTCCCAATTGACATATCTACACCACAACTTCTCCATGTAAGACTTGGAGAACATCATGGAAGAGGAAGTAGAATGGTTTTAAGAACCAAGGGATCAGGAAATCTGCTGCTGAGTTTGTGTTTCCTAGAAATGACAGGGAAATTACACCCATGATGCCTGATCAACATGGCTGTCTAAACAATACTTGAACAATGATAATAGACATGATAACATGGAAGCAGAAAATTTCATGAGATTTCACCTCTAGACAAAGAACAGCAGGCAACTTAGCACTTTTTAGAGAGGGAAAATTATAATCTTCAAGGGATAACCCCCTCATTTATTATACAGTACAATGTGGTCAGCCCTTGTAATCATATACTCACAAATAACATTAAATGGACACAGCAAGTTGTAATTAAATATTGATGCATTTATATACTTATATGTAACAATAATGAAAAAGAAGCCATCAATATGAGAGGGTGTGAGGGAGAGTTTGGAGGTAAGACAGGGAAGGAAGGAGTGATGTTATTATGGTTTTTTTGTTTGTTTGTTTGTTTGTTTTTTTTTGGTTTTTCGAGACAGGGTTTCTCTGCATTGTTTTGGAGGCTGTCCTGGAACTAGCTCTGTAGACCAGGCTGGCCTCGAACTCACAGAGATCCGCCTGCCTCTGCCTCTCAAGTGCTGGGATTAAAGGCGTGTGCTACCAACGCCCGGGGATGTTATTATGTTTTAAGTAAGGATCCCCTTGTTTCTGCTTCCCTGGTTGCTGAAATTGCAGGTGTGTATTTTTGCACCCATTGTTCACTTTGGTGCAGGGGATACAACTCGGGCCTTCATGTTTGTGGAGCAAGCCCTTTACCAACTGAGACATATACAACTCTTCGTTCTTTGGGGCGTGTGTATCACAGAATAATTGACAAAGAACAGGTGTGTGTGTGTGTGTGTGTGTGTGTGTGTGTGTGTGTGTGTGTGAGAGAGAGAGGGGGGGGTCTGAGGTAACAGTTTCCTGAAGTATAGATACTTCTGAAATACTTCTGAAGGTACAGTTCTTTGATTGGCAGGAAGAAATGGGGAAGTGAAAAGAAAGAAATGAATTTCAAGTTAAAAAATTGCATTTAGTTTCAGTTTGGAGTTTGAATGGAGTATGAAAAGAGCATAGAGGCTCGGAACTATCTCAAGTTTGGAATCGATATGGGTAGATAAAGCAGTAAAGTTGCTTCTAGATGCAGAAGACTTCTTGATTCAGTAGTGAATACTTGAGGAGGCTGTGGTGGAAAGAAAAGCTCTACTCAGGGAAGAGTTGATTTCCAGAAAGAGGCAAAGTCCCTGAGCTGGCCAGTGGCTAGGAAGCCCTAAACAATACCACATAGTTGCAACAAGAGTTACAGCAGAGAATATTTCTTGCATCGGGGCGAGGTGAGTAACCTTCTTAGAAAGATTGTACTCCAGCTTCCATGTAGAACTATAAATTCAGCTGTATGTGTGACATAAAATTAGAACCAATGTCGTCTAGGAAGCTAAGGGGTTTACTGGGAATGGGGGAGAGGGAAAGGAGGGCTGGGGGGAGAGGTAATATAACATGGTGAAAATGCAAAACAGACTTGTATGAAAATTGTTCTATGTAGCCCAGTACTATGGCTAATGTATGCCAATAAAGCACTGTGTGTATCTGAACTGATACTTCACATAACAACACTGCAGAACAAGTAGATAATCAGGGCAGAAGCTCTACAGAAAACAGTTGGCATTGTGAATGCTGGTGCTCTGTATGCCTGTGATTTAAGTGATGGGCACAATTTGGTAAAATAGTGCATTTAAATAGTTTTCTGTGTCCATTTGTGGAAAAAATTGCTTTACCAGAATACAATTCCTAAAATAAGAAAATTGACATGACTTTATACTTATATGAGCTATCACATTTATTCTTCCTTAAGAAAGGTTGAGTGGGGTGAATGTAACAAGTGTCTGCTACCTACAGAATTTTCAAAGTATGAAAAGGTTGGCAAACTTTTCTTGTGGAAGCCTGTAGCACAAAAATAGCCACAGATAACAACTGAACAGACATGAGAGGGCTGTGATCCAGCTAACTTTTATAGAAACCAAACAGTGGGCTGGATTTACCTTATGGGCCACACTGTACAACTCTGTCCCAGAAGATCACTGCTGAATACCAACTAAGGATCCTGACTTGAATGGGGGTGGAGTGTTAGTCACTTAATGACAGTTTAATTATAGGAGCTGTTGAGATTCTAAGGGAGTCATGATGAAGAGGAGACTCCAACTTCCAAACTGATGAAGACCCTTAGAGGAGGCTCACTAGAACATGAGTGGAAACCAAGGGCAGAGTGTTTCTGTGGCAACTGCCTGGAGTTCCAAGCCCTCAAACAACTAAAGCATGGTGTCCCAGAATGCACACTTCCTCTGCTTTGAGGACAAGAATTGAATAAAGACCTTATACCTGTGATCATCCCAATAGGGGTCGTGAGTTTTCAGAGTAGTATTGTTCTCTGCTTGGCCATTCTCTGCTTTTCTGTGGTTTGCATGAGAAAAGAGAGCTACCACAGGGTGTCCCAGAGTGAGTATGGGATGGAAAGGTGCCACTGGAGTAATAAAGAAAGATGAGAAATCTCCTAATGTTAAGAAGTGGTAGGAACACTTAGGAATCATAATGTATCACAGGTTTCAGGTACAATGAAATCAAAGAAACAGAGAGGGGCCTGCCTGGGTGGCTAGAAAGAATGTGTCTGAAGATGCTCACTAGAGCCACACAAGAAAGCTCTGGGGCCAGACTCCTGCTCATGTGCACGGCTGTGATATTTAAAATGGTGGAAAAATCCAGGAATATGTTGATTAATGACTTTCTTCAGGACAAAGCTCCTTTGCACAGACAGCTCTATTAGAAAAAAAACTTCTCAAGCCAAAATCCCTCCATAAATCAAGCGAAAAATGACTGCCAACATCACATAAATATCTCAGTTGCAATCTCTATTTGTCTTTAGTGAGATGTTGATAAATAGGGCTTGTCTCCAGCAAAGTGGTAACAGCCAAACTTTTATCTTCAGCTGCAAGTCCATTGGTACCTTTGTAAATGAATCTGTGACCTTTAGGTGCTTAGATTTCTGAATATGAGTGCATCTGAACTCTCATGTCTTACGAACTGGCATTTTATGACTTAGGACTGAACTACACATTGTTATCAATTAGTTAATATCAAGACTGCTCAGACAAAACTATTCTATTACTCCTAGAGAGGAAATTTCTTTCCATTCTGTTTGTAAGTCACTGGGCATGGAGGAAGTCACATCATAATTCCATTTAGATATGTAGGAATACACCATCATTCATCTGATTTGTTTTTCTATGCCATACCACCTTACAGAATCCTGACCTCTTTCTTTTCCTGAAAACACACACACACACACCACGTTCATTTATCAAGCCTTTCCTTACATTTTAGTCTCTCCAAGCCTTAATTGACAACCTGGACTACGATCTTTTAACCATTTATTTATTTTATTTTATGTGCATTTGTGCTTTGCCTACAAGTATGTCTGTATAAGGATGTCAGATCCCCTGGAACTAAAGCTACAGACAGTTGTAAGCAACCATGTGGGCACTGGGAATTGAACCCAGGTCCTCAGGAAGGGCAGCTGGTGCTCTTAACTGCTGAACCATTCAGCTTCTGATCTTTTATACTATTTATTTCTAACTGTTGTCACAAGTGTGTGATATAGCATGTCACTGGGCTCTGTCCTTGCAATGTCCTAGGAAGCTTAGTGTGGACCCAATTAGAACAAGTTAGGTACTTGTGAGATCAAGTAATAAGAGATACATGATGAACAGCAAACTGTACTGGCTTCTGCAGCTGGGAGTACGAAGGGTACAGTGACAGTCTTGATTGTAGCAATATTTGTTTAATTATAGTGAAATTTATATAAAAGTAATCATTTTGCTTAACTTGTGTTTAACAGATTCATAAGTCTCTACGATAACCATTTCACTTTTGGGAGATTTTACTTATTTTTGTTTCATAGATCTGAGTTTCTCAATCTGTTTGTGCATTAAATGTGTACAGTGCCTACAGAAGCCAGAAGATGACAACATATAACCTGAAACTGGAGTTACAAATGGTGGCAGGCTTCCCTGTTGGTTCTGGGAATTGAACCTGGGTCCTTAGAAGAGCAGCCATCACTCTTTGCCACGGAACCCTTTTTCCAGCCCCAGTGACCACTTCTTATTCACTCCAAAACATTTTTTTATCACTCCTCAAGGAAACTTTATAAGTTAAATAATCACTCCCCATTCTATTATTCTGCCAGCCTCTGAAAACACCAATTTACTTTGTATGACTTACAGATTTACCCACTATTTGACCATTTGTGCCTACACTGTTTTATTTATTTTCCATAGATATTCATATCATGGCATGAATCAATGTTTATTTCTTGTTGTGGCAGAATAATGTCTCCTTCTATGGTTATATTGAGATTATCATATGATAGATATTCAGGTTGTTTTCACCTTCTAGTTCTTGTAAACAATGCTGCTATGAACAACAGTGTGTGAATGAGTATTTAGTATCTGTTTTTAATACCATGGGATACATTTCTAGGTGTGAAATTGTTACATCCTGTGATCCTGTTTGAGGAATTGAAAACTACTTTTCCATAGCAGCTTCATCCTTTTATATCGCTCTTAGCTATGCACAAAAGTTTCTATTTATTTGTAGAATGATTGCAATTTCTCTTTTATTATCATGGTCTCTTAAATGGCTATAAAGTGATTTCTCAATGTGGTTTTTTATATACATTTACATCACAACTAATGATGCTGAATACCCTTTAATGTGTTTGTTGGCCATCTCCTTTGAAGAAATGTCTCTTGAAGTACTTTGCCCATTTTTAAGCTGGGTTATATATTTTGTAAATTACCAGACAGATATTTAATTCACAAGTGTTTTCTTCCATTATATTGGCTGATTTTTCAACTTCTTGACATCTCCTTTGATACATTAAAATTAGTAATTTTGGTGAGTCTCCATTTACTTTTCCTTTTGTTGCTCATACTTTTGGTATCATATCTAATAATCCGTAGTCAACTACAAGGCCATGCAGCTCTTATATTTAGGTCAGTTCATTTAATATAGTTCTTGTGTGGGGTGATAAGTAAAAAATCTAATTTAATGTGACTATCAATTGTTCTAGCACCATTCTCTGAAGACTGTACTTTCTCTCACTGATTTGTGTTGATTCGTTGTTGAAAATCAATTGACTATAGATATATTGTTTGAGTTGTTTTTGAAGTTTGAAGTAGTTTCATAACAAAATAAAATATAAGACAAAACAAAAAAATAACACATCAAAGTTGGACAATGCAAACCAACGGAAGGCAAAGAGCCCCGAGAGAAACCAGAGCCCAACTTGTTCACTCACTCAGGAGTCCCATCAAAACACCAAACTGAAAGCTATTTTATACATACATACATACATACATACATACATACATACATACATACATACATACTTGACCCAGATTCATGTGGGTCCTGTTCTTGCTGCTTCAGTCTCTGTGAGTTTGTGTGAGCTTTGCTTAGTTGATTTAGAAGGCTTATTTTCTTGGTGTTCTCCATCCCCTCTGGTTCTTATACTTTCTGCCTCCTCTTTTACAGGGTTCTCTGTGTTTTGAAGGAAGGAATTTGATGGAAACATCCCATTTCTCCCTCTCCTTCTCCCTCCCCCTCCCTCCCTTTCTCTCTCCTTCCCTCCCTCCCTCCCTCTCTCTTTCTTCCTCTCCCCCTCCCCCTCCTTTCTTCCCTCTCTCTCCCCCCTCCCTCCCACCCTCTCACCCATCCTTCCTCCCTCCCATCCTTCCTCTCTCCATCACTCTTTCTCTCTCTGCATAATGTCTGGCCTTAATGAGTCTCTGTATTTGTTCCCATCTGCTATAGGATGAAGTAAGTGTCTTTAATGATGGCTGAATGAGGCACAGGTCTCTGAATAGAGATATCATTAGGAGTCATTTTATTGTTTCTTAAAAGGTCTCAAGACATAGTATTTTCTTTTACCCTAGGTCTCTGGGCTATCTGGTCTCTGATTCTTAGTCATCCAAGCTGGGCTGGGTATGGGCTTCTTGTAAAACGGGCATTAAGTCAAATCAGATACTAGTTAGTTACTTCCCTAAATCTTGTAATCATTACATATTTTTGGGGGGCAGGACAAATCGTAACTCAAAGGTTTTGTGATGGGTTTATATTTCTCTTTTCTTAGCCTGCAGAGTGCCTCTCAGACCAAAAACCACAGGAAGATGGGAGTTAAAGTTCTTTGTAGACCCAGCTTGACAAGTCTGTGTTCAATGGGTTTTTGTAGGTGTTTTTCTTAATTAGGTTTTGCTATCCATTTGCTTAGAGAAACTGCTATCTTAGCAATCTCTTGGGTTGCTTGGTGATTTCCATATGATTCCTTTGGTCAACAAATCAACTGGGTATAACCCAGGCCTGGTATTAGAAGTTTGGTTTGGTTACAAGTAATGGCCCATTGGGACTCCGTCTTTCTCATTATTTCAAGACTTCATTAGGATGCCTGCATATATTTCAGGAAGTTTTCATTGTACTTTGATGGTGTCCATACCACCTTTTAACTGCCCAGTTTTTTTAAATTATCACTTTTATGTCATTTGTTCATGTGTCTGTTCTTATGCCAATATCAAGATTTTGACTATTAGCTATGTACTAAGTTTTACAATTGGATGTAGGAATCATTCCACTTTTTCTTTTCAGGCAAATATTAGCTGTTCAAGACTCCTCACAGTGCCATATGAATTTCAGGATGAGATTTTTCATTTTTAACAAAAGACCATTTAAATTTTATTAAGGGCCACTTAGGCTACGGATTTAATTGAGAAATATTGTCTTTGTAACATTATTAAAATTCCTATTTACGAACATGTATATATTCTAGATACATTTCTTGCATATTGCCTTTTTATTTTTAGGCCTTTTAAAAACTAGCAATATTTGTTGTTTTCAATGTAAAGTATTGATTCACCTACTTGGTTGAATTTATTCAGATGTAGTTTACTTTTAGGATTATAAGTAGAATTGTTTTTTAAATGTTCTTTTCATGTGGTTCATTGTTAGTAAATAACAGATATAAAAGATCTCCAAATGTTCATTTTCTATCATGCAATTTTTCTTTGTTATCTAAATAGTATTGGGTAGATGTTTTAATCTGTTAATACACAAAATCATGCAATCACTGTGCAGGGGACAGGATTAGTTCTTGCTTGGCCATGTAGGTGCCTTTTATTTCTTCTTATTTATTTCCTCTGGGTAAAGCCTGGAGAGCAATATGAATAACAGGAATGAAAGAAAGCTTCTTTGTCTTGTCTTGCTCTCAGAGAGGGACTTCCCATTGAGTATGATGTTAGCTGTGGGTGTTTCTTAAGCATCTTTCACTATTGGCAGTTTTAATTTTCAGGTCATCAGTTTCTTTATATGTTCTTTACCTTTTTTTCCTTGATGGATTTATTCTTTGACCTTTTACAATATCTCTGAATGAGTTTCCGCTCCTTCAAAATTCCAGTTTTAACCAACACCCTCCATAGTGGGCAGCCCTCTTCCTGAGTGCTTTAATGTTTATTACAGGAACAGATCCTTTCCATCCTTTCCAAAGGTTCTCTTTGAGTCATTTTCTCACTCCATTTGTTTTATTGTATTTATATTATATGTAAAATTCTCTAGTCATTTATTTTTGTAAAAGCACCTTCTACTGAATGGTGAGGTATATTTTCCTGGCTGCATTCAGCCTAGATCACATGGAGTTAAGGATGCCTCTTATTGCTGTGTCTCTGGGATAACATCTCTCTGCAGCCAGCTAATTTATCTCAATCTGCAAGGGAAATCATCCAAGTTCTGGCCACCATTCCATCTTGTTTAGATGCCGGTAAAGAGGTTCTAAAATTTGTATATCTGTGTTTGCTAATTCACAATCTTGTTTTCACAGCACAGCTGGAAAAAATTGTACTAGTTTAGATATACGTGGACAGAAGTAATAGGGACCTCTTATAAAATACAATATGCTTTGATGCTACAGTTGATGGATTCAGTGGTTCAATGATTCTAGATGCAAGCTTGTTCCATCTTCTGACAGTTGTCCCCAGACTGGTTTTCTAGATAGCTACCTGGGGCAGTGTGGTGGCCACACAATATTCTTTCTTGTTCACTTTCAAGGAAGGGTGGAAAGAGGAAAGCTTTCTCTGGCGTAGACTGTAAATAATCTCCTGTACTCAAATTGGGTCAGCTTAGGCTTTGACTGTCTTTTCCAAACTTTCAGATCAACCAAGCAGAACAACTTAGATCCATAATCTTGTGGTGTAGAGAAAGGAATCAAATTTGAACAAAGTGAAATTTCTCAAGAACCATGGAAAGGGAAGTGGGTGGCATTTAGTTATCCTTCTATTAATTCAAAGCAATTACCCAGAGTAGACAAATCCTTATCCCTTCTGTCTATAATGTGTCACCTCCCATCATTTTCTGCCTTTATTTCCCCTCTATTAGCCACAGCTGCAACAAGGTTGAAAATCCTCAGCTCCTGTCTTGGTACACCTGCTCTCATGTCTGCATGAGTGCTCATTCCTGCAATCCATCTCAGTAGTTACACAGCTAGTGCTCCCGCTTCTACAGGTCTCATTACACAGCTGGGCAGATCTTTTCCTTATCATTCCCCTATAGGAGGCTTCTACTGGGCTGTCAGTTCTGGATACTCAGTCTTCTGAACACCCTCATGATGATGTCTTTCATCATGACAGTGAAGACATTTTGCAAATATGCATTTATTAATGTTTTTTCAATACCTTTCTATTGTAGGAGTCCCTTCTCTATTATACTCACATATGCCTCCTGGTTATACTCTCACCCCATCCATGGTCTATACTTACATCATTTCCTGAATATGCCCCATGTGGACACTGCTGTGATTTTAAAAAGCAGTACTTGATCCGGGCATTGGTAACCTTTAATCCCAGTACTTGGGAGGCAGAGGCAGGTGGATTTCTGTGAGTTCGAGGTCAGCCTGGTCTACAGAGTGAGTGCCAGGACAGCCTCCAAAACAATACAGGGAAACCCTCTCTCGAAAAACAAAAACAATAAAACAAACAAAAAAGCAGCACTTGAGAGAAAGATACCATGTTACAGAACTTGGGGAGGGAATGGGTTTTATTGGGGAAAGTGAATGGGAAAAGGGGGTGGGGAGAGGGGAGCCCCACCTGTGGGACAGGAGCAGCAGAAGAGAAGAGGGGGGAAGAGAAGCAGAGACAGAAAGACAGGCAGAGAAGCAGAGAGAGAAACAAATAGAGAGAGGGAGAACAAGAGAGAGAGGGAGAACAAGAGAGAGAGGGATGGGAGGTGGGCAGGGTACTTTTAAAAAGGAACAGTGAATGTGCACAGGTGATGCTCTTAGTGGCTGCAGCTGAGGGAGTATCTTGTCAGAACCCCAAGGACAGGCCAGTACAGATGCCTGAACACTAACAGACACATCTTTATTTCTTCACATTTTATATGAAATATTCTCCAAATATATTAAAATGAAGCTTCCTGTTTTGACTGTCATAAAACCAAATAGAATAATATTTATTGTTAAAATAAAGGGTGAAAGATAATTTTGCCTGTGAACTTCAAATGTGATTCAATATAAAGAATTATCAGTGGATATCAACTGCTCAACGTGCAGAGAGATCTCATATCACAGAGAGAATGAGAAATGACCTTGGTTATAATGTCCACATTGCACTGTGTCTGCTAATAGGGCAAAGTGCAATACAATTCTTCTTTTTATGAAGGTATAATTTGGATTTTTTATATTGTCACATTGAAAACCTCTCATCAAGTTTCAAGAATTAGAACTGCTATTTTATTTTAAATGCATTAGTTATTCATATTATAATAGTATATATATATTTTGTGTGTGTGTGTGTATGTGTGTGTGTGTGTGTGTGTGTGTGTGTGTATGGTGTGTGTGGGTTTAGGTACCATAGTGCACCTGTGTTGCTTCAAGAATGACTTTATGGAGTTAGTTCTATTCTCCTACCTTTATGTGATTGTGGGAATCTAATTCATCCTTAGTCCTGTGTAGCAAAAACCTGTGTTGTCTAAACTATCTTGCCACAGCTCTGAATTGTTTTTATAAGAAAAGGAAAAGAGAAATGATGAATCTTAGAAATAAATTCCATTTTGATGGTATATCATAGTTTCATAAGGTGCAGCTTCCAAGGGGACTTGAATGGAATATCAAATTTCTTAGCACTGGATAATTACTTTAAAACAAAAAAGTGAAAAAAAATCATCAGATACGATGGTACATTTTTATGTGTCCTGAACTACCATTCTTTTGTAGGTATTATTCTGTTTGTATATGATCAAGTATAACCAGGAAATGCAGCCAAAGAAGGCAACACCTGAGTGGTTGTCTGCTATGCAGGCTCCTCCCATTAACATTGAGTGCTCATCCCCCCATTCAACTTCTTAGTGAGGAGTTCCTGGACCAGCCTGTATCAAAAGTGCTCAACTGTCTTGCTTTGTTTCACTTTTCTTCAGGTACTTTCCACTTTCAACTTAGTATATCTAGTACACCTTTAGTGTTGCATCAGCCTCTTCCCAAGACAATGGCACAGGATTTTATTTTTTAAGATGTGCTTTTGTGTATTCTTGTTGCACAGAGCTGAGTCTGACACAGAGGATGTACTCAGTAAACATCTGAAAGAAACTTCCTTGAAAATTATTTCTTGAAAGTAAACCGATTATGTGGCAGAGAAATAACTGAACTTTACCCATCTCTGTATGAGAGTAAAGCTGCTTTTGAAGTTAAAACTTTTCCTGTGCTCACACTTCAGAGTACAAGATGCAGCTGATAACATCTGAGAGGAAGGAAACGGGGTGCTTCGTGTTGAGTTGTGAATATAACATCATATGCATTATTTTTTTATATGCAGGCTAGCCTTCTGAACTGTTTCCAGAGATGGCTTATTTTACTTTGCTTTTGGCTGTTCTTCATGTGCACAAAGGTAAAGGCAATCCTGTCTTCATTTAAAAGTTTTGCTGTGTTTTTGGTGTTTGAGTGTGACATGTACAGGTTCCCATAGGTAATTTCTCACTTTTTTGGAAATACTGAAATTTACAAAAGCCAATTTTGTAGATGAAACTGTCAGGACTCACTATGAACTTATCAGTATATTTGTTAAGTCTTGTAAAATTTATCTATTTGGTTTTGTCATCATTGGATCTAACCCAGCTTATGCGATGTGTATTTTAGCATGGTGTGAAGTGACCTTTTGGGACACAGCTGTTCAGCTCTCTGAGACTATGACTCTGGAATGTGTGTATCCAATGATGGATAACTTAACCCAGGTGGAATGGACCAAGATCAGTGGCACAGAGACTGTGAAAATAATTGTTTACATCCCTAACTATCGTATGTATATAGATCCCAACTACCTCCATAGAGTGCACTTTCTGAACTCATCAGTGGGGCTCCACAATATGAGTCTTTCCTTTTACAACGCCTCTGAAGCAGACATTGGCACTTACTCCTGCTTGTTTAACACTTTCCCAAATGGACTTTGGGAAAAGAAGATAAAGGTGGTCCAGTCAGGTAAGGAAAAACCTTATTTTTTTCCTACTTAGAATGTTTAATTCTAAAAAATCTAACTAAAAGCTTATAGTACTGTTCTGTACTTTCTCCTTTTCCATTTCTACATCCTTTGATGGCGTTTTTCCTCAAAGAGTAATGTTGTAAACCAATCCCCATTTTTCTTAGTTGCCATTGTTTCTAAGCAGAGGCATCTCACAGGTTTCAGTGATATGGGAAGAAGATCAAATTTACATAGATTTTATGATGACATAAGGGTAGATTCAAGTGATGTTGCCAACATGCAGATTCAGAGCCAATTCCTTCTTTCAAAGCTGATCTCAGTAATGTGTGGTGCCATTTCCTTTTGCTGAGTATTTGGCACTAGTTTCAGCCCCTGGATATCTAGGTTCTTTTCTGCATGACTTAATCTGAATATATTAGCAAATTCTGTACAAAATTTCAGACAGAGTCCATCTTCAACCTATTTACTTCCTTTAGAAACTGAGAGACGCTGTATCAGAAAGAGAATAATGATTTATGTTAAATATGCTGGTGACTATGCTTTGATTCTTCTCATATGGCCACATAGACTAGGTATGGTATATCAAAAGAGTCTGGGTTTACAGCTATCATAGTCTGTAAAAATCTTATGTTAGTGGTTCACTCCCTCTCAATCTGCAGTAATCAAACAATGTATCACGACGACGATGATGATGATAATTTCCTTGTTGAATGTATAGGGATAATATATTTCAAGGGCTTGGCCCATGGTCATTTGAGAACAGGGTGTTATTACCATCAGTATTACTAACATTTCTATTTTTTGATATAAAAAATGTTCACAGACTTTTCAGATATCAGTAAAAAGGGAAGGGTTTGGAATCATAGTTTCTTGTTCCTTGGTCCCCAAGTCTTGTCCCATGGACACACAAAGGAGAATGTTTTGTGCCATCTGATGCAGAGCCTTTTTTTTAAAATAGATATTCTGAAAGACAAATGATCATGGTACAAGAAGAATAAGAAATGATAGGAAAGAAATGACACATTCCACATGTAGGCTTTCTTTCCTCTTGGGCATAGCTAATCTTGACTATATTTGTTATGAAGTGTTAATTAACAAAATATCCTTGAACACTTATTTATTAAAGGATTTGTTATACCACTAAGGAACCCATTGGGCACCTTGCACAGACACCTGTCTAATGTTTTCTGCTAGTTTTAAGTATAAAATCCACTGTGACCCATATCTCCAGAAAGGGATGGAAGTGATACAGACCTTGAAATGGGGCAATGTATTTCACACGTGGCTTAAGCTGTCAGAGCTGGAAGGAAAGGGGGCTCCCTTCTTGACTTATGGTATCAGGGTTTGTAGTTTCTTTAACTCATCAGGTATTTTGATATGTGTCATAGAAGAGAAGATTTATGTTGTGTTTAGAGAAGACTTGTCTGAATGTTTACCACAGAGCATGACGCTAAACTGTCAAACCATTGTTGCATTGATGGAGGGGTTTTAGCATCAGTTTGGAAACGTTTGGGGAGGCTTTTCCCCTATTATATCACTTGGATTTGCTATGCCCATTTACTTTTCTAGGTCAGTAAAGGAGACCCTCTGGGGGATTGGAAAAGGAATGGTGAAAGATTCTGTTGGTGGTCAGAGGAAAGGCTGTTGGGCTCTTAATTTCCTCATGTGCCTCTCATGGTGGAATCTTGAAGCATGGTCTGTTGATTTAAAAAATAATGATTTTTTTATCTTTGAAGAACATATTGATGTAATGGGCTAGGTCATATGGTCTACCTTATTTTGAGTTTTGAAAGGGTAGTTTTAAAATGACAATGGTGAAATTAAGCATATTAGTTATATTTTAGAATTTGCCTTAAAATATGTCAAATATGTCTGAAAAGCTCCTTTAGGGAGCCTCATTAGCACAGTAGGTAGTGCATCAGCCTCATAAAAGTTCCTTTTATGCTTTATTCACAGCTTATCAAGATCTATAAGTACTATATTTTATATAATATAAAGATAGAGTTGATCTATTTAATACTAAAAAATCAAACTTGAAAATGTAGAAACCCTAATGTGCATAATAGATTGTCAGAATTCTAATATAAAGGAGTTGATCTATTTAATGTTAAAAGAAAAGCAAACTTAAAAACCAGAAATCCTGCTGTGCTTGACATTGTCAGGATTTCATGGCAAGGAGTGTCACTATATGCTCATCATTAATACTGACTTCTGTTCTTCACTAGTAACTCTGTATGGATGAGGGATCTTCTTTCAGTGCCTTTGACAGATTTCCTAATTCTTCCCCATGGGACACTTGGACATGGACATTGCCTTCAGGATATCCCCACATGGGGTTACCATGCATTATAAAGTCTTCTGGCCTTTCTAAGGCCTCCAGCTCTGTATGTGTCTCATGGTGTTAAGTATGGATGTTAAGTAAAATCTGGGGAAGCATGAACCTCTATAGGCCTTAAAGTATGGGACATGACCATTGCATATGTATCTAAAAAGCTCCTTTGTGCTTTATCCTTTCCTTCTTTCCATAGTCTTCCAGCCTAGCATTGAGGTAGTTAGAGATCATATTCTGGATAAGTGATACTGTTTGTAGATAGGACTTTAAAAATGTTTGTTAGCTTTAAAGTAGGGATTTCCTAACTATTGATGAAATTAAATCGATAAAATTGGCTGTATTGTTTTCACACTTAATGGTAAAATATATTGGTGTGACTTAGCTGATGACATTTCAAAAGCACTCTCTGGTAGCAAACTCTATGGTGAATGTCTTGGAAAACAGATTGCTCACCTTGTATGTCTGGCCTTAGTAGTCAGTGAAATAAAACATATCTCTAGTTAAATAACCCCCTACCTGCTAGGTGGTGACCCACTCCAATATCCTGCCCAACTTTACTAGATATCCACTTCGTATGAAGTATAGTACATTTGAATACTCAACCACAGAGAAAAAGCATTTTCTGGTGCCCAACTGAAGGAGAGAGGAACCATCATACCTGTTTTGGAATATGATACATTAGCTGGTTAAAGAACCACATAATAATTCTGTTCTCTGATATTTTATTGATTGTGCACATGTGTCAGAAAATCCATGTTTATAACAACAGTGATGATAGTAGCAATATTTGGGAACCACCCAGAAATTCAAGAGTAGGACAGGGCTCATTCATACAGGAGGAAACAGTGTTCTTGAGAAGGGAGGGGTCATCACCATGTTCACCAAGAGAGATGAATCTCACCAAAATCATGCTCAGGGAAGTAAGCAAACCATAGATAACTTTGGGTGTGGTTCCTGTCCTTTATGTTGTATAGACATACAAAACGTAGTTGGTTGACATATAAACAACGACAAAAACATCAAAAAAGGCTCAATGAACAAGGAGTTCTAAAGCATTGTCAGGAAAAATACAGACTCAGGAGTGACCACCAACATCTTTAATGTTAATTATCATAGTGATACTCATGAACCTTTTTTATTTACTAATTTATCAAAGCTGTATTATAA
Organism: Mesocricetus auratus; assembly: GCF_017639785.1. Taxonomy (NCBI): domain Eukaryota; kingdom Metazoa; phylum Chordata; class Mammalia; order Rodentia; family Cricetidae; genus Mesocricetus; species Mesocricetus auratus. Next base: position 40,586,812 of record NW_024429198.1, read on the forward strand.
CATTTCTTTCAAACATGCTGAATTTCTAGAAAAATGGTAAAAATATTTAATTACAATATTTGAGCAGTTCAAATATGCCTACTTAAGATAAGTAGGAAAGTTCCACTCTTATTTGACCAGAAGGTTAGAGAGAACACACCCAATTTTTTTATGATACAAGAACACGAAGGTATTGGCTTTAGTTTTAAAAAGACAGAGAATTAGGAGACCAGATTGAGCTTGTAAGAAAGGAAGCCATTCTGGTGCCCTGAGCACCCATCACTCAACATTATGGGACAGCAGAGCAGAAAAGCATTTCAGGATTGAATATACCAGCTTTGATATTATTTCATGATCAGGCACATGTGAAAAAGACAGTTAAATTGTCAATGAGTCGGGGCAGAAGACTTAAGGACATAGATTGGAGAAGGGTCAGACTGAAGCGTCTGAAGTCACTTATGTACAAACATGGGAGTTATAGGGAAAGGAGGGAGAGAGGCAGGGGTGTGGAGAAAAGGATGGAGCAGAGAAGTTGGACCACTGGTGTGGGAGCAGCAGTCAGTGGAACTCCCAGTTACAGGGTTATCTTCCTTGCTCCGCCTGCATAGATGCTTTAGGTGGTTGGATCACATGGCTGTGATGTGCAAGTACACATCACATCTCAGATTGAACCCCGAGTTGCTTTTCACTGTGTCCCTCTAAAGCGTTCCATTCATTTTGGGTGGGACAAGGATGTACGTCTTCCATACCTCTTTTCTCTTCCTCCTTGCTAGTCTAGCACTGTTTTCCCAGGTCCCAGCAGCTAAACGGTTTATGCGTGTGGTAAATGGTGCCTTAGAGATGGGGGTCTCCAGAGTTGGTAGAATAACTTCTAAAGATAATGCTGACCTCTTTATCAAGTGGGGACAGTATGGAGTTTTCTTTTTCTCTCCTTAGTGTTGGTGTGATGTGAGGATTTGCAGGTGGAAAGGGAAGAGTGTCCTAGATCCAGTTTCTATAAATAGGTTTGCTGATATGGGGGAGTGAACTTATCCATGAACTCATTCACCAAGTCTTTTCTAAGAACCTAAATTATTCTAGGTAATGTTCAGTGATTTAGAAGATAACCAGCCATGAACATTAGGTCTGCATGTAGTTTATCCTGGTTTGGAATTCATAGCTTGTCTTTTTTAATAGCTGGATTTTCAGCTCCCTTTTGTGATCCTTCTTAATATATTACCACACCCCTTTTTTCAGCTTTCATTTCATTTATCCAAAACTAGCAAAGAAGGAAAAATGCATGAAAATGGCTCTACCTTGTGTAGTGCAGTACTGACAGGTACAAAGCGAGGAAGGTGGTGACTTGATTTCAAAGGCCTTGATGTCAAAGAACATTCTAAAGCTGGTAAGAGGGCCATTAAGAAAGAATCCCCCATAACCTCTTGCTGCAAAGGTTACTGGAAATTGCTCAAATCTTTATTCTTTTAATTCTCAAAGGTCGAGTAAATCCACAATTCTTTTACTAGTCCTTACTATAGCTATGCTTTACGCAGTCTGAAGTAAGCTGCCAAACACAAAATCTGGAACATATTTCCTCTACAGAGTAGGCATTGGGGTACTGGGCTATGTGGGTGCTGGTATGTGGTGGGGATGAGGCCTCATGCATGAGTAAGTGTTGGTACCTTTCAGTCTTTGGAACCTATCAACATCACCATGGAACACATCCAGCCCACAGGGCAGGGCCACCTAAGATTGTCTAGGCTTTTTTGTTGTTTAGAGTTTTTCTTTTTTCTCATCAAAGGTCAAAAGTTACAGACAGCAAGCATTGTTCTCTGTAGAATTAGTGCATAGATTGTAAATGGCCATTACAGGAAATTACCCATAGACTAGTTAGAGTTCTGACTGGAAACAAGATCATGGTTTGTATTTTATAAAATAAAAATATTGAATTTTGAATGTACAAACAAGGAATCAAACAAACATGACAGTACATAACTGAAGAAAGTAGGGGAAATAAAACTCTTGACTCCAGGGACGGCTTGAGTGTATCCTCTGAGGACTTTCTCTTAGCTGATGCTGCCAGTGGGGATATCATTTAGAACTCATTAAAAAAATCTGGTTTCTAAACTGTATTTTTTTTATGCGGAAACTTGTTTTTGTTTGGCTTCATAGGGAGTGGTGATTAGAAATAGAACGACCTGTCTCTTTCTTCATGAAATTGGCAGGAAACTATTTCTGAAGACATCAAAGGTTTTGAAACTATTAACAATTTTAAGACCATTAAGTCAATCCTTGTGGGGTTAATGCAAAATGAGCCCCTGGGGCAACATCCCCTGTACTTACTTTAGAATAGTTTTAATTAAATAACTCCAATGATGGTGCTGCTGGCGTTTCCCCAGAGAGATTATTCACAACCCAATAAATCTTAATGTGAGAAAATTTCTCCTGACTTCAGCTATTTAGCCAACTTTCATCTTTAAAAGCATGGTCTTTTTCATAATTTGCCCAGAGAGAAATGCTCATGTTCATTGGTTTTGGACACAGGAAGGTGTCTAGAGAAAGACCCATCATCTATAGGATATATGTGTAGAAAAAATCATGTCTAAGGAAAGATCACGACCTGTAGGAAATGGATGTAGGAGGGTGTCAAGGGAAAGACCCATGATCAGCAGGAGAGGTGTATAGGAAGGTGTCTAGGGAAAAAGTGATAACATGCCATTTTATATTTGCCAACTCTTGAAATAGATATGGGTGACATGCCTGTGGAATGCAGTGGAGTAAAGATGGTGATCAGTAAGGATAGAGTGTGGGCATGAGCTCTGTGTTCAAGCATTCAACTTAAATTATCAGAATGCTTATGAAAGCTCACATTCTTTATTTTATTTGTTTAATCAAAGAAATTTGTTTTCATTTTACATTCCAACCCCAGCTCCCCCTCTCTCCCCCTTCTCCCATCTCCCCACCTGCCCTAATCTCACCCCTCCATCCACTCCTCAGAGGGGATAAGGCCTCCTTCTGGGAGTTACCAAAGTCTGGGATACCAAGTTGAGGCTGGACCAAGTCCCTTCCCCCTGAGTCAGGCTGAACAAGGTATCCTACCACAGGTAATGGGTTCCAAAAAAGCCAGTTCATGTCCCAGGGATACATCCTGGTCCCACTGCCAGCGCCATCCTCCCAAACAGATCAAGCCACATAACTGCCTCAGAGCCCTAGATTAGAAGTTTTTAATCTTATTTCCAATTAATTCTATGAATAAAGTAAATATATTTTTCTTTACAAACTGCATGCTAAAATTGAAAACACACCAGTTTTCACACAAGAAACAGACAGGGAATTCCATTAATATTTCTGGTACAGGACTTGGTAATGTTTGTGTATTTACCAAGAGATGGTTTCTTCGTTCTCAGAGTATCCCTTCATTATCTATTTCTATGTATGTGGTGCTGGGGGTCAACTTTGGACCTCACTCATGCTAGGCAAATACTCTACCCTCATTCTTCTGTATTATCTGCTAACATACATAGTTATGGATAATTAGTAAATGATATTTATAAATAGAACTTATATTTCTCTTATATGTTAGAAATTTTTCATAAAATAAGAATTTAATCAAATAGAAATATGTTCTATACTAGTACTGCATTTCCTTGAACTGACTCAATATTTGAATTATCATTTTCAAAAAATAAAATTGTTTATTTATTTTACATCTTTACCTCATTTTCCCCTCCCTCATCTCCTCCAAGTCCCCCTCTCTGATCCCACCCCAATCTACTCCTTCTCTGTTTCTGTTTAGTAAATGGCAGGTCTCCCATGGGTAACAAGAAAACATGGCATATCAAGCTGCAGTAAGCCTAAGCACCTCCCCACATGTTAAGGCTGGGCATTGTGACCCAGTATGAGGTGTAGGGTCCTAAAAGCCAGTAAAAAGTTAGAGACAGCCCCTGTTCCCACTGTTAGTAGTACCACAAAAGGACTAAGCTACACAACTGTAACATATTTGCAGAGTGCCTAGGTCAGTCTCATGCAGGCTTCCTGGTTGTTGGTTTACTCTGTGAGGTCTAATGAGCCCAGGTTAATTGACTGGAAAGGGGAGAATTTCGAGGTCAGGTAAAAAATCCTGGTACAAGGGAATCTTGCAGGAATCTATAAGGAAGACCCCAATTTAGACTCCTAGCAATAGCAGATATGTAGCCCGAACTAGCCGTTTCTGGTGAACAGATTGGTGTCTAGCCCAATTATCAGAGCAGTGTCATGCAGCAACTGATAAAAGGACATGCAGACCAAACCTTTGTGGAGTTAGGGGAATACTGAAGAGAAGGAGGAGAAAGGATTGTAGGAGCCAGAGGGGTCAAGGATACCACATGAATTCTCCATTTTTTTTTTTTTTTGGTTTTTGGAGACAGAGTTTCTCTGTGGCTTTGGAGGTTGTCCTGGAACTAGCTCTTGTAGACCAGGCTGGTCTCAAGCTCACAAAGATCTGCCTGTCTCTGCCTCCCTAGTGCTGGGATTAAAGGCGTGCGCTACTACTGCCCAGCTGAATTCTCCTTTTTAGTGTAGTCACAATTACACTTTTAGTGAAAATATCAGAGCTAAAGAATTAAACCATAGGGAAAATTATAACCTCATTGGCAAATGGCATTATTGTATAGAATTGCAATTTATTAAATATATTGAATGAATGATAATAATCATTTAAATATCTATGTAAATCCCTTTTAAGCTCATTGAAAATTATGTGTGTGTGTGTGTGCACGCACATGTATCTGTGAAGAAATAAGCAAAGTTCTTTATTGTAAGTTATAATCTCTAGAAAGGTCTATGTCTATGCAACTTAAAAACATAACATCTGGGTAAACATATTACATGGGGGATTGTGCTAAACAGCGTTTAGCATGGCTTGGAGAAATGAGAGATGACTAAGATTTCTTCTGGTTTGGTCAGAACCGTGGGCTGGGAATCTGGTATGTTTTGGATGGGTGGAGACATGCACAATAGGGAAGAGAAGGTCTATTTAGAAGATGTCTTATGAAACATCACTGACCAAGGAAATAGGCTTTGAATATAAAGAATAGGAAGGACTCAGTTTGGAAAGGGGAATATGGCTTTTCTTATCGGTAAATGCAAATTATATAAAAGAGTTTGAAAATTTGAGTCATATTGTTTTATTCTTCTTTGCCACATGGTATTTCTCCCAAGGAAATTCGTGGATGGACAGTAGACATTCTGTTTAATTTTTAAGATGTTTTTATTTTATGTTTATGAGCATTTTTCCTGGAATTCAGATGGTTTTCAGATGCCATGTAGGTTCTGGAAACTAAACCGAGTTCTTCTGCAAGAGCAGTAAATGTGTTTAGCTGATGAGTCATCACTCCCATCCCCAAAGTAGAGTTTCATCTTAAGGCCATGCTGTAGTTCTTATCCTAGTTTGCCTTTGGTTATACACTAAAACATTTCCCCATTTTTTCATGACCTTTTGGCTTTAATTTAATGACTTATCTACCTTTAGACTAGCACCCAATGAAAATATAGCTGTATTCTGAAATATGGTGTCTATTTGCCAATATAGATGAGATTTGTGTTGGAAAGTTTGGCTGGTTACATCTGTGCAGCAAATGCAATGAGGGTGGAGTTATTATTTCTAGTAAAGTAATTTTGCCTGGTATGTAGTAAGTTAGTTCAAAGGATTATCATTCCTAGGGGGGAAAAACATGCTACTATTGGTTCCAATAGAAGATTTTGACGCTCTCTAAGAGCTTTTCCTGCAAAGTTATTTTCTCTTTATTCATTGAAAATTTTTTTATCATTTGTGTCACTATTTCTCTCTCTCTCTGTCTGTCTCTCTGTCTGTCTGTCTCTCTCTCTCTCTCTTTCTCTCTGATGTTTTGAAATATTTTCTACATTTACTTCAGAGTTTTAGACAGGTATTTTCAAACATTCTTTTGGCCTTGTGACTCTAGGTGTTGCGACTCTTCCCAGATGGATGGTCTTTTTGCCTTTCTTTCAGTTGTACCTTCATCTGACTATGACACTTTGGCTTTGCATTTTAGCCATAAGGGGTTTTATTTTAACACAACCCTTTTAGATCTGTAAGAATAAATTTCCCTTAGACTTTCAAACATGTTTTCTAGTATCCTTGGGTTTCTTTTGGGATTTTTTACCTTTTAAACTAGAACTTACGTTATGTATTATAAAAACCAGAACATTTGCATTTTAGTGTTGTTTCCATTTGTTAAATATGTAAAATTTCCAGTGAACATTCTTAAACTTTGACTTTCTGTTCAGAATGGCTTTTAGTTATCTGAACAGGCAATTGCTTCAAAGCACACAATTTATGTGTCTCTTCCATTCCACAGCACAATGTAAAATTCAATACTTTTTTATTCTCATGAATTAAATGACCACTTAGAAGAGCAATATGAGTATACAAAGACTTTTTTTCAGAGGAGAGATTCAAGACAGATTGTGGACATTTTAGCCACCTGCTGGTCTCTATGTGTTTAAGTCTTCCACCTGACTGGTTTTGTGTACTATTTCCCATTATTCTGTTATTTGGGCCAGTTTACTGATAGAATCACATGGTGGACTGGCTTCTGCCATATAAAAATTTGACTCCTGTTGCAGTTGCTATTTAGAGCTAAGGTGTCAGTAGATAATAGCATATCTCCTTTTTAAAAAAATCTTTTTTTGTTTTTGTTTTTTGTTTGTTTTTTCGAGACAGGGTTTTTCTGTGTAGCTTTGAAGCCTATCCTGGCAGTCGCTCTGTAGACCAGGCTGGCCTCTAACTCACAGAGATCTGCCTTCCTCTGCTTCCTGAGTGCTAGGATTAAAAATGTGCACCACCAACGCCCAGAAAAATTTTATTTTTATAGATTATCCTTTCCCCCTTTTCTGAATATGATGTGTCACTTTCTTTGGAGTTGTCCCTTTGCTTCATGTTAGTCATTTCAGTATATAAAGACATGGGTATTCGTGTTGGTCAAGTGTAATTTTCTATTAGAACTTAGATAAGGAGAGTGATTGAAGTTTTGTTAAGGAACAGTAAGGTTTAAAAATGTCCAGAATGGTTAGGGCTATGTAGGGAAAGTGGAAAATTTTGTTGGAAGCAAGAGACTTGAAAATTCATGTTTTGCGGAAGAGTACTGGGTTCTACTTGGTCCAGATTTGATCACCTTGTATTGAGTCTCATAACCCTCCATGCCCCAGATTCTAGGCCTGTCTTTCTGCAGCAAGAACCTTCCTTTCCAATATTATCCCAGAACTTGTTATTTTTCTATCATTGTCCCCTTCAAAACTGCTCTCATAAATTTCTGTGAACCTCTCCACTTTAGCACTATCTGGAGTGTAACTGTGAGGGTTTTAAAGGACCCTACTCCCAGGCGTTTCTTCTCATCATCGTGGGTCCTTGAACTGTACTCTGAATCTTGGTTTCTTGACATTATCCATTCGGTGAAGAGGTGATTCCTAGTTTCTATTAAATTCAGCAGTACTAAATCTTGTCACTGTATTTATTTAATATTAATTATTCTACTAACCATTGTTGTCATTTAAACATTACAAACACTCAGAAAGTATTCAAGGCTATTCTTCTCAATGCTAAAATTACTTTTCATTTCTGATACTAGCTCTGTATTCAAATATAAAATAATATATTCCTCTACTTAGAGTAAAATTGCAAATCTTGCAATATATTTGCAGTATCTCCAGTTCCAGTATAGATACCTTAGTGAACCACTTAGTAACTGATAGCTGGCCATTTGTCATGGGGGATTTCCTATGTGTGAGGGAACTGTTAATGATGGATAATGAATGAGTTAGGAAGGACTCTTAGTGGTCCCTTAAGGATGGTTACCCAGAGATAGTCAACCAGAAGTTTCCATGAAAGTAATAAACAAACTCTCAGAGGAAGAACAAAACTTAAACTAAAACCAAAACATAGCAAAAATTCAGGAGGAAATGAGTATTTAGGAAAATAGGAATAAGTAAAGATTATTACGGTAGTAACATTTCAATTACCAAATGCAGTTTGGAGCATCAAAAATGATGTCATTTTGTGTACAGTTACTTACTTTGGCTAGTGAGGAGATAACTCATTTAAATTCATTTTCAGAGATAATAGAAACGACACAATTATGGCAGATGAAGAGCTCCTGTGATATTTGCACTAGGTATGTGATGTCTGGCTCTATGTGCTGAACAATTCACTCCTGGCATGTGGGATTGTTGGTCTGTTAGAGACATTGCCTGGGAGAGTTGAAACCTTAGTGCCCTTCTTTGAGAATGAAGCTACTGCTTATCTGGAGCGCTCACCACGTGATGAATCAATGTGGAATGCTGCAGTGGAGAACTGGGAAGGTAAAAGTCACAGCCTTAAGGCCAGAGGGGGCACCCTAGAAGTTCACATGTGATGCTATCAGGATGAACACGGAATCTGAAGGTTTCAGCAGAGAGAATTGTCTGCACAATGACATGAAGTGAGTAAGGATTGTGAGCACATGAAGGCTTTTTTTTTGACATAGTAACCATGATTACAAACGATGTACAGTGTGGAAAGAGATGAAGCCGAGATGTATGGAGGCGGACTGTACTTGCAGAACTCTGTGATGTTAGACATGCTAAAATTTCAGGCTTGCAAGCAGGGATGGCTGAGATCAAATGTATATTTGGGAAGAGATTTCCTCCCCTGGGAAATTTGGTTATAATACTTCCATCTCAGCACAAAAACTAGAGCAACTGTATTTTAAAATGGTGACAACATATGTTGGTTGCTTTCACATTGCTAGGTCCAAATTACCTGGTAGATCCCACTTAAGGGAAGAAGAGCGTGGTCTATCGTAGTGAGAAAGGAATGGTGACTATCATGCTATCAGGATAGCAGAAGGAGCATGCCATGGAGGCCATTAACATCACCATAGATAAGGAGGCAGAAAATATGCCCAAACCAGGGGCTGGACTCTAACATGCAAAAGCCTGGCCTAAGGGAACTAGTTTTACTAAGCAAAGATTCCACAGACTTTGAAAATGGTGCCACCAGCAGGGGAACAAGCATTTAAAACATGACTCTGAGGGTGATGTTTCTTCTTTAGAACATAACACAGCCCATGTCTTATTGCCCACTAAGGTTTGTGGTCATCTCACATATATATGATTCCATTTAGAAGTAATGGTAATTTTTAGTTTGTCTATACTTATGATAATCTTCAAAAAACTCTTTATTGATTATTTGTGGATTTCATGTCATGCATCCCCATCCTATCCACCTCTATATCCCTTCATATTCACTCTCTGTCTTTGCAGGCTTCCCCACAAAATAAAATAAAATTTTAAAAGAAAAAAATACTTTGTGGTGGAAGCTGTGGTGATAGTTCAGTGAGTCACACAACATACACTTTAGTCCATACATTTTTACTGACAAGGTTTCATTGCAATAGTCATTAGTCTGGTTCAAGACCTGCTACAAAGTTCTGGCTTCTGTTACACCCTTGACACTGGGTCTGCACTGGGACTCCTCTTGGATATGCTGTTGGGGCCCTATGTTGTGGAGATCCTGCAGCTTTGGATCCTCAGGACCAGCCCTCCTTAATTTGCTCCAGCAGCTCATAGATGGGGTGGATGCTGAGGTGGGCCAGCTCACAGTGCTGGTTCTGGGACTGGGTTGTAGCTGGGTTGGCCAGTCCACCAGCTCTCTCTCATCCTCACCACCAGGGCGAGCTCGCCAGCACTGCCTCAGGCAGCTCATCCAGTACAGCATTCAGCAAAGGGCAGGCCAGTTCCCTTGTTCTTATGCCCTCAGTAGCTCACTGGCACTCACACTACTAGGACCAGCCCTACAGTGGTGCCCAGGCAAGGTGCAGGGCCCACTCTCCCAAGTACTGAGGTTGGTGTAGGGGAGGGACAGCTGTCCTGCTCTCATGTCCCAAAGGCCAGCTTTCCCGCCTGCTTTAGGGGGTGAGGGATGAGGAGGGAATCTTTCCCTCACCCGTGCCACCACATGGCAGATGCGGCTGGGCAGCATCAGTGAGGGGTCTGCTTTCCCAAGTGAGGGGCAGAGCCAGCTCTCCCACTTTTATGACCCTGGGCCAGCTCTCCTGTCCAGGGGTAAGGAGGGAGACATCTTTCTCTTGCCTGTATGGCAGCATGGCAGATAAGGCACCCCTACCAACAGGGTAAACTACTGTGCTGCCAAGGTGAAGTGCAGGATGTGATCATCTCTTACCACCACATACATTTAGTTTGATTTCCATGGTCCCTTTAAGTCTTCACAGCTACAAAATGGTTCAGAAGTCCAAAGTTTAAAGTCTTTTCTGAGATCCAAGGCAAACTCTTAACTATATATAAGTCCCTACAAAATAAAGACGAATGTTATTTACTTCCAATACATAATGGCATAGAACAAACATTGTCACTTAAAAGGGAGAAAAGGAGACTGAAAAGCAAGATTGAAATCCAGCAGCCTAGACAGCAAATCTTGTAGCTCCGTGTCTGACATCTGGGGCTCGTGCTGTCATGACATGGATCTCCATTCAGTACCTGCAGCTTTCATCAAGGTGCCCTCACCATTTTCAGGGAAGAAATTGGAAAATGGTGAGAGCACCTTGATGAGCTTGAACGATTTTACTTTATAAACAGCATAAACATCACTTTTAGTGTCAAGTCTGTGGGGGACACACTTTTTGTAGGAAGTTTATAAATATGAAAAATGGACATACCATTGGTACATCTTGTAGCAGAATGAATGGAAAAATTGTGATAGCTTTCATGAGTTATGCAAAATGGATAATCTTCAGGATTTTTTGTTTATTTTTGGTTTTATTTTCTAGTTTCATGTTTAGATTTATGGAAAGAATGGGAAACAAAGTACAAGGAAGTTGGGAAGCTCATGTGCCTTGTAGCAAGTCGGAGCTTCTATTTTGAAATAATTTCATTTTAAAAATCCCTTTTTAACACTTGGAACTGTTCTATCAACTAAGTATTACTATTAATAGTAAGAATCTTCCTTGATAAACAATTTTTTCTGCTAGACTAAATCCTCCTCTGAATTCTTCAACAAAGAACAATGAAAATGAAAATACATGTTGCTTGGTGTCATTTATTTCACACAGAGATAATATTCATTCTCTTGCAGCATTTATTTATCCTTAAAACTTAGATAATCTTCTTGCTTTAAGCTCCTTCAAAAAGTACTTATCAGTTCTTTTTTCTTTCATAGTAAGTATTGATTGAAGGCTTTTGTCTACCTCCCCAACGATCCTTTAAGTGTTGTGGTGCAAATGAAATAGTTTGTGTTATGTAATGCTTCCTAGTTCAAGACATCTTTGAAATATTTTAAAACACATTTTTTTTCAGTAGTGTATCAGAATTTTTCCTCCTGAATTTGCGAACAGACCCTAAACAACTTTATGGAATGTCTGAATTGCCCGGGTTTCTTCATTATTCTTCCTCAAGTTGAACATAATTAGAAGAGAGAGAGGCCATAGTCATATTTCGTTTATCTTTAAGAAATGAATTGACAACTCAGCTGAGGTAATATCCAGAACTAATATGACCCAGCAGGTAAAGTCACAGCTGTCCAAGTGTTTTCTGAATAAAGTTTTAAAATATCTCTGTATTTGACATTTATCTCTCCTATTTTTCCTTGTTCTTGTCTTAGTTGTGTCTTCTAAAGACTCCAGCGACTATATTAGTTTCAAATCCTCCTTCATATTACTATTTGTATGATCCATGCTGAGGCTATATTATCTCTAGCCTCTCTACTCATTTCCTATATAGATCAGTTTAAAAAAATAAAAATTGTGTAAAGAACCACACCATCACGCCAATACAATCAGTGTGAGACGTTCAAGCTCTATTGAACCATGTCTTTTTACTTCAGTCTTTCCAGTCAATACTTGTTCATACTGGGAGGTTCTAAAGTCAAGATGATGCAGACAATCTCTAGCTATGTTCTGAGTGAACACTGATTCTCCTACTTAGGGTAACTGTTCTTTTTGTTGTTGTTTTGTTTTGTTTTTCGAGACAGGGTTTCTCTGTATTGCTTTGGAGGCTGTCCTGGAGGGTAATTATTCTTATATTGCTACCTTTATATACTCACATAGCACTTTTTTGTGTTAATTCTGTTTAATTTTATGGTTTCTTAGTAGTTTCTAGGCCCTGTGACAAGAGGACCACATATGCTTTATTATCCATTTCATCCTTTTATCTTCCTTAATCCCTATCATACATCAGTCCTTTATTAAATAATTTATGTATTTATTTACATGTGTTGTGCAGTGATTAAACCAAGGTCCTCTTGAATGCTAGCTATGTGCTCTAATAAACTACAAGTCCAATTCTGTTTTTAAACACTGATTTAGTGGTTTCAACTACCCTCTGTAGGCTCACTCAGGGCAGGGATAGCAATTATTCATCTTTATAGTTCATAAACCTTTCCCCACAAATCTATATATAATAGTGTTTTAAAGGCCCCATTCCTTGAGATCAACTCATTGAAGTACTAATGACTAAATGCTATGACATTCGTGAGTAAGCCTTGAGACACTGGGTGTGACTAGAGCAAATATGAGACTTCAAAGCCCACAGTGACACATTTCCTCCAACAAAGCCACACGTATTTCAACAATACCACATCTCCTAATGATGCCACTCCCTTTGGGGACCATTTTCTTTCAGACCACCACACCAATTTAATTGAGAAAGCAGAGCACTAGGCAGATAGAAAGCTACTAGGATCAAAGAAGGAGTGATGGAATTTGGGACAAGTCAGATGAGATACTGGGCATGGAGGTGAAGGCTGACCCCTGAACTGAGCTGCTGACATGTGAGGATACCATTATAACAATGAATGATATTAGAAGAATATCATGTTACAAAGTACACAAAGCTATAATGTTTTATCAATATTCCTTAAATCAAACTTAATGAGAATGAAATGAATGCTGATTAGGCATGGGTATTAAGTGTACACAGCTCTTGCCTTTTGTTATATGTGGACAGTTTTTGGGTGTAGATTCTAGCTGATAAATTATTTTTTCATACTAAATTATGATGCTAAAGTCTCTAGTCCAGTGACTCATCAGAAAGTATTATTTTGTACTTAATTCTTGTCTAAGCATGAAGAGAACATTATTCTTACATTACTCTATAAATCAAGCCTATCACTGATACTTGTTGAGTTGACAAATGTTTTGAGTCATCTCTTCCTGGAAAACATTTATTTAATAGAGATTAGTCTGCCACCCTATTATTCTTTCTTTTATTCTAAATTGTTTTTGAAGACATCTTTCATTTTCTGGGTTCAAATTATATGTCAAGAAAAGAAAAAATGGAGATGAGCACATCATCAGTACTCTATAAGTTATTCACCAGCTCTGGAGTAGTCATAAGTTTGGTTAGTTAACTTCTGTTATATTTTTTCTTATATAATTTTTAAGCACCTCTGCATCCAGCTAACACCTTGCTGTAATATGCAGCATTGCTTTTCCTTTGTCTGTGAATTTTCAATAAGACCTCACTGTCTTGGTAGTTTTCTCTGTTTGCTGAGGCCATCAGTGATTTATTTATGTGCACCCTTCAAATGCCCAATTTAAGTCTCTGAATAAATTATTTTGGCCGTTGCATAGAATTGAAAAGATGCTTTGTTCTCCTATTACTCTATGGCAATATGCCTCTGAAATGAAGTAGCACACTGTGATAAACCTCACCTTGATCGAAGCACATTAGGGTAGATTTGTAATTGCTGCTACTGGCGGGGGCACATCCTGTGATTAGGCTCAGATCCCCAAATTTTATAGCCTTTTGTTTTGTTTTGCTTTTAAAAGGCAAACCCATAAATGTGATAAATGTAATTCCAAGATAATGGAGTTAGGAAGCCATTACTGAAGGCAATTTTGGAGGAAAATGGAGAGTGTAAAATGATGACTTTAAAATATTTAAAATTATGGAGGTAGAAATTAAATTGCAGGCTTTGAAGGGAAGTATGTACAGTGAAGGAAAAAGATTTAGAGATAGAGTTTACAGTGAGATAAAGAGTCAGAAAGAGCAAAAACATTGATTGACTATTTAACAAGGAACCATTACAATTGGTTCCTACACTAAAAGCATGGCATATGGCAAGGGGACACATGGATTCATAGGTGTCATATTCATCAGAGCTCTTTCTGACTGATCTGGAAACAGTTCAGTTTGCTTTTCTAAAGCTCATTTTTGCTATCAGCGTTTATAATTTTGACATGGTTTCTAGATGAACTCCAGCAAATGGTGAGTCACAAGACAATTAAAAATATACAGATTTTTAGAGAGCTTCAAAACATTGGGTGAGATTAAATATAGGCAATTTGGTAATTTTCTAACATGTCTACACATTTCTTTGTTTTTACCATTTATTGTCCTCCTAAATTAAATCAAGTAGTAGCATTTCCCAGATCTATCAAGTGATATTGTCTCTCATGTTGAATACTTATAGGTCATCTTAAACTGTTTTGTATTCATCAGTAATGAAAAGTAGCTGCAGATGTCATCTGAAAACAATGCACATAGTCCCTGAGTAGGATAGTCAGCATGTTCACCCTCGTTTAGAATCACTGAGGTCTAACAAAATGAAGACTGGTCACGTGGCAATGCCACCGAATGCTGCTTGTGAAATGAATAACTGCTTGTGAGTTCCTTATCCTTCAAACTAAAATCTTCCCTTAATTTAAAATCTAATTCCTAGAAAAGCAAAACTATCCTAAAGTAGTTTTAAAGTAATTTTTGAGCCTTTTCTCATACCTCCTTTGTTTCAGATGAGACAGCACCATTTGCATTGTTAATTGTAATTCCTCTAAGGGTTATAAGGCTAGGTCTACAACTCAACACATCTTAAAAATAAAAGGAAATCTGACACTAGAGAAATGTCCAGAGATCCGCAAGGATGACCCCAACTAAAAATCTAAGGAATAGTGGAGAGGCTACCTTAAATGCCCTTCCCCTATAATGAGATTGATGACTACCTTAAACACCATCCTAGAGCCTTCAACTGGTAGCTGATGGAAGCAGAATCAGAGATCCACAGGTCAACACTGAGCCAAACTCCTGGTATCCAGAGAGAGGGAGGAGGGAGGAGCAAAGACCATGCTGGAGAAACCCACAGAAACAGCTGACCTGATCAAGTGGGAGCACATGGACCCTAGTCATAAAACTGGGGAACCAACATTGGACCAAACCAAACCTTCTGAACATGGGTGGATGTCAGTTAGGAGGCCTGGGCAGTCCTCTATCAGTGGAACCAGTATTTATCCCTAGTGCACGAATGGACTTTGGGAGCCCATTCCCTATGGAGAGCTATTCTCTCAGCCTAGACACATGACGTGATAGACTTTGATGATCCCCTCTGGAAGGACTCATCCTCCCTGGGGAGTGGATGGGGGGTGGGTTGGGAAGGATGGGGGGGAACTGGGATTGATATATAAAATAAAATTGTTTCTAAATAAAAGAATAAAATAAAGGGAAAAATTAAGTTACTCATCTTATGGTATTGGAGTTACCTTAAAAGTATAAGCATTTGTGTTTTATTGTGAGTAACAGAGTGATAGTTAAGTGTGCCTGGAGTAGTTTTGAACTAAATGAAGGGCTAAAAGGCTGATCTATCATGCCTTTCCCTGTTTTCAAATTTCTTCCAGAAGAAATGCTTTTCTAAAAGATCAATACAAAGGATCCAGTACAATGAATGAACTTAACTGAGAAAATAAGCAACTAGCTGAACCACTTGAAAGGAATTAGCAAGCACAGGTTTAACTCAAGATCTGAAGATAAATACTCCTTCTTTAGTCCATGAACACAATGGATTTTTTGGCATAGGCTCTGGATTGCAAGTTTGTTTTCGGATGGTGCTAATGGATTTGACGTAAGTCTTCTATTCTTTACAACCCCAAGAGCACTAATGCTTGGTGGGTGTCAGGAAATAATCAAAGATGATTCCATCAAGTCTATGGGATGCACTGTGACCTCTAGAATTGTTTTTAATGTGTCATATGGAACATTTTACACAGAGGTGGGATATGGGAACCAGGGATGCTCTCCTACTGAAGTACTATGTGCAAACACATTTCTTGGGTAGATATGATCACAATGAGAGTTTCCCAGATTTTGGAAGGGTCTCTAAGGAATTTTCCTTAACTCAGGTTGTTTCCAGAAATCTTACAAAGAACAACAGAAAATAGACATGTTCCACTACATTATGAAACACCTTTTGTTTTCTCTTTTTCCTGTGTGGTAGTCTCTAACTTTTCCATTGTCCTAAACTGTAATCTCTCCCAATTTTTTGAACTGGTCCTTCGCATAATACCATTAAAGCAGAGTGTTTGACTGGAATATCTGAGGCCTGCAATAATTTTTCTGACTATAGTAGCTAATGTTGGTGCATACAGTATGAATTGCAGAGGAATCACTGCAAAGTGTTCTTCAGCCGCTATTGACATTTGCCCTATGATTAGACTTTAAATGACAGATGGCAAAGGTTGCTACTTAACAGGAAAAATGTGTATATTGAACTAGATCTTAAGTGATCTACTTTAATGAATAAACATGGATAGATTATTTTCAGACATTGCTTTAATTGGTTTTTATAAAAAAAATTCCTGTATGCCGGAACTGATGGAACTACCCCCCTGAAGAGTGGCTCTTGTTGTATTGGAAGTGCTATGCAAGCTGGTAAGGGAGAGGGATGCTCAGCCATCCTACCCAGCTGTGAAGCCTCTAAGCCACAACAATGACTGGACTTTTAAGAGATCCAAATGGTGAGACAGTGGTATTTGTCACTTGGGTGTAGCCAGCAGCTGTTTAATTGGACTTCAGGCTGAATAGGAGGGATACTTAAACCTTTCTGGCACTGTAAACCTAGTGACATATGCCGGCTGAAGTTGTCTTAGATCCAAGAAGAGAACCTGCTATTATCAGGTTCCTAAATTGACATAATTTCTGTCTTCACTATACTTATCTTTCTACCCATAGATAGTATATCACTCAGCCCTTATCAATTGTGTTCCAGGATGAACTCCCACATAGATTATCCAACATGAAACACTTAGTCCTGAATACATGAATGCTACAGCAAAGATAAATGAATTCAGTAGGCTACGTATACTTGTGTGTCTATGTGTTACATATATATATACATGTGCATATGTGAATACATGTGAGAAGTCAATAACAAAGAAGAAATCATGAATCTGGGAGGAGGATGGAGGAGTTGGAAGTAAGAGTGGTGTAGATGTAATGCTCATAATTGGAAATTCTCAAAAATACCTCCTCCTCCTTCTTAAGTACTACATGTTTAAAAAGCAAAACTACTTTGAAGAATCTCCACAGTCACATAGTGACTGCACTAATTTGCATACTTTACTATATTATATGGTTTGTTTGTAACAAGTGAGTTATGGGATCAGCCCAGGTAACTATAAACTGATGAACATATAAGTGTATTTATATAAAAAAATATGACATCACACACACACACACACATACACACAGAGTAGTATTTTATCCAGTCATAAGGAAGAATTAAGTTATGCTATTTTCAGGAAAGTGGATTGTACGGGAGATCATCATGTTAAGTGAAATAAGCCAGACTCAAAAAGAGAACTGTGTCGTGCTTTCTGTCATGTGTGGAATTTAGAGAGGAGAAAGGAGCTTAAGAATAAAAGACTATTAAGCACATGGAAGGGGGTAATGGAAAGGAATGGTGAGAGAAAAGTAGGGAGGTAAAATGATCAGAGTGATTTATGTACATATGAAGGTATCACAATGACATCTGATACGTTCTACAATTAATTTATGATAAAAATAGTAACTCCCTTTTTTCTATTTGTAATGAAGCTAGTGCCTTTATCATCATGAGAAATGAGGAACTTAAATTTCAAAATCCTCAGCTCTTGTGATCTGTAACAATCACTAACAAATTCTTTAGAAAAATTTAATTCTCCATTATTGTCTGTCTTTGTTTTCAGACTCTGTTAATGCAATGTTCTTGTGTTTCTTTCTCAGATGTCCTCAATGTTCTCTACTGCTCTCTCCTTCCTCTGCTTGCTTTTAAACGACCATGGGTAAGGGGATAGAAAAGGTGCTGCAACAGGTACAGGGATTACTTTGCTGCTGATGTGGGGTGATGCTATATTTCTTCTGGTACTCCAGGGATTCTCCCATCAGTTCTGTCTTTCTTAGTCCCAACTCATAACTGACCAGTCCATATTTAGGTCCAGGGTTGCCTTATTCTAATTACAAGGAAGTAATGAACCAGAATGCCATCAACTACTGGTTCCTTGTGCTATCTGAGACACCTATACTTGAGAATGGTCAGAACAGATTTTGTTTCATGTGACCAGGTCAGAGACTGACTGGGCTCTTACTCATCTTGTCTGAGTTTCATAATCTATGAAATGATACCGTTATATGTACCTCACTGGATTGTTGTAAGTGTTAAAATGAAACAGAATGTTTAAATCGTTGCATTGTAGCATGCAGATGATAAGTACTCAAGAAAGCGTGACCACAATTAGGTCAGACACTGAGGCTAGATTGTTATCACACTTGTAGTGAGAATCAGGTTCCTTATTCAATTCAAGAGAATTGAAACCCTTGGTAAGAGGGGTGACATATTGTCACCTTCAGTGTGGTGGAACTTTATATCCAAAAGCTTAAAAGATACATAGTTAAGACATCTCAGTCACAGAATGTAAAGGATTCTAGTTACCCTTTCTTGAACTAAGAAAGGAAAGGCACGTGGATATAAACAAACAAACAAACACAAGGACAGAATGGGCACCGTCTGAAAAGTAGCCAGCCATTCAGCTACTTCATGCCTGCTTTGCTATTGTCAGTGCCTCTGATGATTGTATGACACACTTCCCATTTCATGTTGAATGGTGAAATAAGAGCAACAATTTGGATAGACACAAGGAAGCAAAGTCTGTTGCATTCAGTTGAACAGAAAGTTAAGTTCATAGACCAAAGATGTGATTAAAAGATATGCTTTGGTGGGCAAAGTTTCTTTGATGACATAGTGTGTGTGTGCATGAGTATGCATAAAAATATAAAGAGAAAGCTTACGATTCCTTCTATTTCATCCTCCCTTTCCCGTTTAATTCTCATTTATAGGAACATATATATTTGCACTATTAGTGAAGTCTGTGTATCATGAAAATATTTCCTGTATTTTATATTGTAAACATCCATAGCCTTTCATAACTTATGTGGTCTCATTATATTGTTAGACATTTAGATTATTTCCATCATTTCCTGTTTCAGCTCATGCTTGACAACAATATTCACACTTAGACTTTTGTGAAACTTATGTTTCCTGGGGTTGATGTGTAGGTTTTCCTTCTAATGGACAAAGGGTACAAATTGAATGCTGATTAAGATTTGTTGTCTTTTGTTCTACTACCATACCTGTTTTCCCAATACAAGTATATTTTGATAATTTGACAATTACATTTTAAATGCCTTTTACAGTATATATGTGACATAGATATTCTTTGTTTCTTCCTATTTCTGGATTTTCTTTCCTGAACTGCTTGCATTTCTGGGCATATTTGATGACTATACTTATCCATTTAATAGCTTGTGCTCATTCTGATTTCTCAGTATTGTGATGTTTAATTCCATTATCATTTGAACTAAATAACTTCAGCCTCACTTTCCTTAGAGGTTTGTGAAAAACACTGTTCATCTTTTTGTGGTTTGAATAATACTTGGAACCTTTTGTAGCAAAGGTATCAAAACCATACACATGGAGATCCTGGCTATTGTGTGGATGTTATATCAGGAAGACTAGATCTTGTATGTATTTCCTTGAGCAAATCAGGAAAGGAAAACCATAATTTGTGTAGGACTTGGTATTATTCACTAAACTTACAACACCTTGGGAAATGGTTATTAACCCATTCTCCATAAAATTCATTACACAAACTAATGTGCTTGGCATTGAATTAGGATTCCACATTTTGCAAGTATGGTACCTTTGAGGACTTGTATTTGTATTCTATGAAATAATCAGCTTCCTAGTGAAAACAAGAGAGTCAGAAAATAGAATACAGAATGGTAGAAAGTATCGAAGTAAAAGAGCACTTTTGGAATGAAGCATAATGAGTAGAAGAAGGCGTTTGAGAATATATGGCTGACACAAAGGAATAAAGTAAATGCAGTTCTTCTGAAACATCTACTGTAGATTCCAACAGGAGGTAAGACAACAAAGGCAAGAGTAAGCACATATGACTTTTTGTTTGTACTTGAGTGACAACAAGGAACATACAGCTTTTTAAATAGGGTTGGAATATAATGAAACTCACGTTTCACCTTTATGGTTTAAGAATCCATGAGTACCAAAGGGAAGAAGACCATAAATTGTAGAGTCCATTTGGGCAACTATTTCCATTGTTCCATAGAAAAGAACATAAAGACCTTTAAAACTGTGTCATACTTCTATCCTGTTTTGTTTGGAAGTCCTTATTTCTGTTATACAACTTTCTCTGATATTGTGCTTAGCTCCCACAGGTGAAGTAAATGTATTTAGCAAGTTGTTTTTGACCATCACATAGATGTAAGGTTCCCCCTGAGATTAAATAAGTACAATACATGGTACGTTTATTTTGAAAACATTTGAAACGCAGTAGAGAAACAGGCAACAAACATATATTTCAGAAATTATTTTTGCCTCTACAGAGTCCAGCATAATTGAGAAGAGCACACAGAGTGATATCAGTTTATCTTTTTCAAGCAGCAATTTATTTTATGCATTTATAGAAAAGTGTGAAAAGAAAATAAGGTCTCTAGGACCAGTGATTGTCTGACTCCTGTTCGTGGAAGAGAAGCATGGCTAGCCAGACTTTGAAGGTTGGCAGAGGTTGACTGAGTCAAAAAGGAAGCTTTTAACTAACTCAAGGTGGGCCACCATGAAGATTCTGGGCAGCCTCGTGTTGTCTCTTGTGCAGACAGGATGGTGTAAGATGAATACTACGTACGTTTCATAGAGCCCCAGCACTCTCGTATATCTTTAGCTGTATTCTCCAGAAGCAGTGCTAAGAGGAGGACACATATGATCAGACAGATTACAGTGCTTCCAGGAAAATCCTCCAGGGAAACTAGACCAAGGATATAGAACAATGACCTATAAACAAGGTCTGGGAAGTGAACTTCAACATTGTCTATCACAGAGTCCTGAGGGTGTCCGAGGAAGGGTAAGTCTGTCCCTCTTGTCATGAATGAGCAGTTAGGGAATGTGGGTGTCAGTTACCCCAGGGGTTCTACCCATGGAAGAGAGTGCTAAGAAGCTTGGTTGCCAGACAAAGGTGAAGGAATTCCATGGGGATATCCACTGAGCATTTTTAGGGTCTTCATAGTGTCCATTTCTAGCCCTGCTTCTTTTCAGCATTAGTGGGGCTCCCTGTGATACAGTATTTTTGCCCAAGCTGGAGTTCCGATATTTCAGATGTTATCGACCACCGCGCACATGCAAGGTTTGGTGTTGGAGTCATCGCTGCATTTCTCTCTTTCATAGCATACAAATACTATATAAAAACACACTCCTATTCTAGGAATCCTGACTTCTTAATTACAATCATCTATGACTGTGTAAAATGGATTGATATTTAAGTATTCATGGGAATGTTGAATGTTGAACTCTGTAGCTGAATTTTAAGTATTGCTGAAGACATCTAATGTTGACTGTAAGCAGAGGGATTCATTTTCTTATCTTAGAGAAAGTGGCTTTTATTTCATAGAAAAGGTTTTCCTACAGAAATTTTAAGTAATGGCCTTTTTTCAGAGTAAAATTAATTATAGGAGACACATTAATAAAAACAATGGTTCACCTTTAAAAAGTATATATAGCCAGGAGATGGTGGCACACACCTTTAATCCCAGCACTTTGGAGACAGATGCAGGCAAAATTCTGAGTTCTAGTACAGTCTAGTCTACAGAGAAAGTTCTAGGATAGCTAGAGCCTTTACACAGAGAAACTTGTCTCAAAAAAACCAACCAACAAAACACACACACACACACACACACACACACATACACACAAACCCATGACAAAACAAAAACAACATCCCAAAACAAAACAAAATGAAAACTATATGTAAATCTTGAATTTGTAATTCAACTTGATTTTTAAGTTTGATTAAAGCATTTGTGTCTATAGGAAGTTGGAGTATGTAAATTCATATCTATGTAAATATGTGTTTATTACATTTTGGAGAAGTGAACATGTCATTTCTTGTTTTCATATTTTTAATATATCAGTTGCTTCTTGGTCATTATTCAAATGTCATGCATAAGAAATGCCAGTTAGCATTTCTGGAAAGCCACCTGGGCATATAAAAAAGGAATGTAATGAACGAGATAATGAAATAGTGATACAGTTAGAAGATGTGGGAAAGGAAAGAAAATTGAACTTGGAAAAGAAAGAAAAATATACGTGATGTAAATGCAGTAAACACGGGCAAATTGGTTGTCTAGAGTTTGGGACCTTAAGCAGAATTTCCTCTAGAAAAAAGTGTCTGTTAATCTTTGACAACCGTTAGTGAGCCCAGAGTCAGTGGACAGACATGTAACAGAACTCACAGGGGTCCGAGTAGTTATGCAGCCTCCATGGTGAATCTCTAAGAGTAACTGACCCTGGTACTTCTCTTTTTGCTTAATGAATGCGGGAGGGAGGAGTGGAGAATGTTAGAGTGAAAGGAAAGAAGAAGTAAGGGATGGAAGCAGGGAAAGAAAGAAGGAAAAGAGAAGGAAGACAGCAGGGACAATTTCAACTCTGTTGCATGCTTCCTGTACCCCTTCCTCCTGCATGAGTCCCACATCACCCACAGCGCACTTAACAGGTGCTCACTTCCCTCCACACACCCATGGCAGCATCAGTGGGCCAACGCCACCTCCAGACCATGCTGGCTACTTTCCATGGCTACAGCAAGTCTGCTTTGGGCCCCTTGTCAGTGGGAGCCTGCTTCTTTACTTCTGCTTGAAAAACAGTCTAATGGCAATTTCACACTGTGTTGGTGCCTGCCAGGAATCAAAATTGTTATATGCATTTTAATAAGGATAAGGACAGAAGCTGATTTCTAATTATAGGATTTAAGGCACCAGAGAGAGTAAGATATTTAGGATCTAAGGCTTTCTTGGGTCCTGTTTGTCTCTGTGAAATTCAGCCTCCATGCAGGAAAAAAAAGAGAAAGCTTCAGTTATCTCTGCCAGGCTTCATTGTGATATAAGAATTGAGAGCTGGTTCGGTGGTTTGGTGTGTCTCCACACCCTCCCACTGGGATGAGAAGGATTTTACTGTTAGTCAGCCTGGTGGCTTCTCTGAAGAAGCTCAGTATGTTAGTATATGCTGTGCATTTAATGCCAGCACATAAGTAAAGAATTATTCAAGGCTGATTGCCTTACTTTAAAATACATTGCAAATGGAAGATGGGTTTGCCAGTAAAGTGCTTGTGTGGAACCCATGTCTGTCAAAAGCCAGATGAGATATGTGTCTGCAGTCTAGCTATGGAGAAGTTGGAAATGAGTATCCCTGGTTGGTTATCCAGTCTTGCCAAATCATCAAGGTCCAGGTTCAGTTAGAGATTATTCTGAAAAAAATAAGATAGAGGCTGATCATTGAAGGCATCTGATGTTGACCTCTGTTCCCTACACCCATGAACATGCATGCACACCTATACACACATGTGCATCTATTCTCACAATATGCATACGTTTCTCCCTTTTATTCATTATAGATTCTTTTTCTCATACAATATAATCTAAAAATGATTTCCCTTCCCCCTATATCTTCCAGATCCTCCACACCTCCTCTCACATCTGAATCCACTCCCTTCTTGTCTCTCATTAGAAAAGAACAGGTTTCTAAGAGATAACAACAAAATACAATCGAATCAAATATATGGTGAAATGAAAACTATCACATTGAAGTTGGACAAAAAGATCCCCAAGAGAGGGCACAAGAATCAAAGACCCACTTGTTTACCCATTCAGGAGTCTCCTAAAAGTTCTACATTAAAAGCTCTCATATGTGTACAAAAGTCCTGATGCCTGCCCGTGCAGACCCTGGGCTTGCTGCTTCAGTCTCTGTGAATTTGTATGAGCTTCGCTCAGCTGTTTTAGAGGGCCTTGATCACCTGGTGTCTTCCATCCCCTTTGTTACTCTCACTCCTTCTGCCTCCTCTTTCATGTGGTTCCCTGAACTCGGAAAGGAGGGATTTGATGAAGACATATCATTTAAAGGTGCACTCATGTTTCTTGTATGAGATAAAAGGCTTAGTGTACTCCAGCTTATACTCTCTGTGGGGAGATGGGTAAAGAGAGGATTCATCCTCTGGTACATCTTTTTCTTTTTCTGTTAAAAATTTCTTGCACAGAGAGTCAAGTTTATTCCAAAACGTGGGAGACTCTTGGTAACATTTTAGAAGAAAAACGGAAAGCTCTTGGACTGTAATATCTTTCTGTTTTAAAAGACCTCAGAAATGCAATCCTTAAAATTCTTGTGCCCCATTATTTGTTTCTCTGGCTGGGAGAAAATAATTGAGGATTTGAAAAGTTGGACTTTTTCATGTGGTTCAGCACATGCTACTGACTTAAATAAATAGCATTACTTCCAGGTAGCAATGGTAAGAGAGTCTGGTAGCAATTCAGATGTGCAGATCCTGGTTGCCCTCAGGTAAAGACTCTCTAGAACTTTTGGAAGCTGCCTGTGGAGAAGCTTGAATATCTACGGTTGGGCCTGCAGCCTGGATCACTGCTTGGAATCCTGGAGGTGTGAATCAGATCTGCCAGGCGGTGTGGCAAACTATTTTCTTTCTGGGGCTTGGACAGGTGCAGGCCGTTCTGGACCTATTGTAACTCTTCCCTTTATTTGTGATTTCTGGGCTGAGTCCCTGCTTCATCATTCAGGGCTGATCTATTTTGTTCCATTTAGACAAATGTCCCTGTCTGTCTGTCCTGCCTTTGAAACGGCTTTGCTGGGGCTGTATTTTATCTCTTGATGGTAGCTCTCATTCTTCTCCCTTTATCATTGCTGTTCAGTCAAGCAATATCTTAGTTAATTTTTATCTTGCTTTGTTCCTTTACCTGCACTTTAAATGAAGGATGACAAATGGTATTTCATGGTGGGGCCTGTGGAGATTGTTGCCTTTCTAAACAGGGCATCCTGGCTGCCTCTGAGTGGGCTGGTGAACACCTGTTACCCAAGTGTAGTCTTGAGTTACTGATAAAGCTGCTGTAACAAGTGCTACCGTCTGCATGGCTTGCCCAAAAGGAGAGCATCATGGGTGGATGAGGAGCTAGAAGAATGTGGTACCAATATCAGCAGCAAGTTCCTCTGACAGCTGTGCCAGGCCTCTCTCCAGGCCCTAGCTGTTCCTTGGCTTGTGATGCTCCTCCCATCTCTGCCTTCATTTTGTTGTGGCATTATCCCTTTCAGTCTGTGTCAAAATTTCCCCTCTTTGTAATGTAAAGATGCCAATCTTAGTGGATAAGGGTTTACCCACTGCAGGATGACTTCATCTTAACTAATTACATCCCCAAGGAACCTCACTCTAAACCACTTTATTTGCTGGTGAAGTCTAAGAACTTTGCCATGTGAATTTAGTGGAACACATTCAACTCATCTCCTACTTTAGTCATCATGGAATATTGGAACATTTTAAGGAAAGGGTATCTAACCTATTTGTCACTTTCCATACTTGAACTTATTGAAGTGATTTTAAAAGCATTAATTGGGAGTTGGCCTGCTGAAGTTCTATGAATACTGAAATGTTTTAGGTTACAGGTTCCTGTTCCTGTTCTGCTTGAAGTTGCTTGAAGCTTCAGTTAGGGGTCTGCCACAACTGACTTTTTCTGGCTTTTATCTGTCACAGGAAGAGCGAGGGAGGTGAAGCTACTTTGGGGGAAATTTAGTCTTTGGGGTCTGGCCTCCTTCCTCTACCCTCACTACAGCATCCTCCCACACGACCTGTTCTTTGAATTTCAGAAGCATCTCTTCCACTTCCTGGACTCTGTTTCTAACTGGAAATTAGTGTGTTTGATTTATCTTGTTTGTTTGTTTATTTTGTCTGCTTGTTTTGAGAACCTGTATCTTAGATCACTGTAGAACAATTTGTTAGTCATCATGCAGTCAATGTTTGGATTTTAGAAGAGTTTCATTGTGCATTTCACAGACTAGGCAGGGATGGGAATACATTGAAGCCACTAGTGTTAGAACTTCTAATTAGCTGATGTAATAATAGCTACCACAGATGGCTTGGGGCAATTCTGAGCTGTTTAACTGTTAGTCTATTTTAGACATCTTAAGAACAAGTTATTGTCTTGTACTTTGGAAACCCATGGAGACATCTGATCAAGTGGGAGCTGTTGATTTTTACCTCACTCGCAAAAGCGGTGGTGGAGAAGTGAGGGTAGACGTATGCACCCGAGGATGGCAAATACAGAGTGACATTCAGAGAGGAACGCTTGAGAAAGAGGAGCAAACTCTGAAGGAGACGGGAGGCATGTCACAGAGGAGAGAGGGGAAGCAAGAAAGCATTGATGCCAGCTAGGTAGAGTGGGGCTTCATAGAAGGCTGGACCTCTAACATTTAGGGTCAAAGGCACAGGTGACATTTGGAGTATTGGTAAAATGGTAGAAACGGAGACTAACTGCATGAAGCACTCATGGAAAATGAGAACATAGGGGAAACCCACACCTGCAATAAATTTGAATGAATAGGAAAGAGCAAAGAATGATTGGACATTGGTGAGTATATCACAGGGCCCAAGAAGACTTTCAGAGGGCAGACATTTCCACTTGAATGAGTGGAAGGAGTCCAGTTAGAAACAGAGATGGAAAAGTTAAGGAAACTGTTAGAGAAGTGGAAAAATCATGGCATGAAAAATGCATGGACTCAAGAATAAAATGAAATTTGTTCGAATTGCATTCTTTCGCCTATAAGCGCAGCATTTTGGGAAACAACCTCATTATTTTATTACCCTATTTCACAGTTACAGCAATGAGAGCCTGAGAGTGTGAAGAGCCTTTACAACCAAATGCTTCCAGTTAGCTCAGTTGTCTGACTTCCCAAACTTTATTGAACAAATAATTTTAGATCTTTAATTAAGAAAATTAAGAAATTAGAAATGAAATGATCCATGTGAGATAGTTATTGAAAACCACACTGATTAAACTAATTAGAAATTTTAAGACCCTTTTATTAGTAGCCAGATGAAGAGCAGGATTGTGCCTCTGAAAAATCTCTTGGCATCCAAGCTCAGGGGTACAGAGTTTTTAAAGACAAAAACTACAAAGATAAAACGTACTCTATACTAAAATTAGATGAGTGTCAGAGTAACATTGAAATGTTCAATCCTGGCAGAGCATAGAAATTATTTTATACACAACATGCAATTATTTTTTACTTGTAATTTTATAGTTATTTTAGTTTATCAATTGTTTGGGTTAGTATGTCTGGACCATAGTTAAGACCAGGAAAATCTCAATGTCTTGCCAAGGCAGATGTGACTGCTATGGGGAAGGTAGAGTGTTGAGAACTGTCTAGGCAAACACAGAATGAAATCAGAAGAGCATGGTGTGATCTTAGTCATGTCAGCAATAGCAGTAAAATAAATTATCCTACATGCCTATTTTATAGATTGCCCAACTACCAATCTTGGGCCTATTATTACTGTTCTACATTTCTCATACACCTTCTTATTAGATTTTTTTATCTATTTTACACTTCTCAACTTGTATCAGGATTCTGCTTTTCAATTCCATGCATTAGAGCTATTCAGTCCTTTTGAACTTATATGTTCTTTCCTTTTGTTGTTGTTGCCATAAGTTTGAATTCTGTGTAGTTCAATGTTCTGCCTTCTCAGGTGTCATATAACACACTTCTCAACCCTTTGTAGTTCTGTAACTTGTTAGTAACTTTATTTATTTATTTTAAATTATTTTTTATTTAGGTTAGAAACAATCTTGTTTCACATGTCAATCCCAGCTCCCTCTCCCTCCCCTCCTCCCGGGCCCCCCCGTCCTCCCCACCAGGTCTCCCAGTCCCCCACCCAATCTCCACTCCGATCCCTGTTAAGAGAAGCTTTTTCTTTGCTAGCCGCTTTGGTTTATCTCCCGCCAGTTGCCTGGGCTCTGCCGCTTTGTAGTCCCCAAATAAACACACAAGACGCTGTATTAATTATGAAGCTGTTGGCCTTGCTTGTTTCTTCCTGGCTAGCTCTGCTTTAAGCAATTACCCCATAATTGTTAATCTAAGTATGTTTCTTACCGGAGAGGTTTCCGGGCTTCCTACCCCAATGGCGTTACATCTCGACTCTCTTGTCTTTCTCTTTCCCAGAATCCTCCTGGACTCCTAGTCCCTCCTATCTTGGTTCCCTATAGGCTCAACAGTACTTTATTGACAAATGCACAGGACTTCCCCCAACAGATCCCCAAGGAGGGTGAGGCACTCCGTGGTGGATCTCCAGTAACTTTAAAATTTGGTTAGAGTGAAGCTTGGTTACTTGGGCAAGATTTTTACTTAGGAAACTAAACAAATTTTTAGATGTATCTTACCTTTGTGTAGAACTCTTAATTTATTATGACATTAAAATGTTATTTAAAATATATTTCTCAATATGAGGATTATTGCAGATGTCAATGCCACCCAAAACAATCAAAAGGCATATTGTATTTGCTGGTATTCAGAATCTGTACTGGCCTGTCCTTGGGGTTCTGACAGTATATACCCTCAGCTGCAGTCACTAACAGCATTACCTGTGCACATACACTACTTTCACTTTTAAAAGGGCCCTGCCTACCTCCCAATTGTCTCTCTGTCTTTCTTTTTCTCCCTCTCTCTGTCCCCCCCTCCTTTTCTCGCTCCTCTCTCCTGTGGTTCCTGTCTCTGGAAGCCGGTCTCTATCTTCCCCTTTCCCTCTTTATGATCCCTTTTCCTAATTAAACAGAACAAAACAAAACAAAACTCTCTGATTGAACCTGTCTTTCTCTCACCTGCCGCTTTTCTTAAATTTCTACAGTATTGACTACAATGTGGAGTTCTAATTGACTTTTTATTAAAATAATATTGATTGCCCTCTTTCATTTCTTGCAAGGGTTGCTCTTGGGGCTCAAGACAGAGTGGTATAACTTGTCAGTTGACTTGCACAAAGGTTTGGCTTGCAATGTTGGTGTAAACAAGCCTGGGGCTCTGTGATATTGATGAGGTTATTTAGCAGTTCCTTCCTGGGAGACATGACACACATACACATCTACTCACCCCAGAAAGGAATCTCATGATGGACCAAATTTGGTGAACCAATACGATTTTATTGAGGCAGCTAACAGAAGTGTGGATGAGGGGTCAGTTAGAGGAACAGGAATGACTCAAAGAAAGCTACATCACCCCAAAGAACACCCCAGCAACCCCAAACCAGTGACAACTCATAGAAGCACTAGTTCTGGCGCTGCTCCAGTACTGGTTCCTGCCTTTACAGCCCTAGACAGGTTTATCCAGAAATCTTGCAATGTTTTTGCTTTCCCGATCACGTAACACTTGTTTTACCTCTTGTGTTTCCCCCTCACTCCTGCTGTACCTCATTGGGTGATGGGAAGAGCTTCCCAAACCACAGACTGACTGACAGGCTTGTGGGGGGTATGGATGGTGAAAGTCAGTGGCTAGGGATTGTGAGGTGAGCATGAAGTATGAGTACACCAGCAGTGATTGCTTCTCCAGAGGTGGAGTGATACTTGGAAATGTAGATAAAGCGCAGAACTAATTTTTTTACAAATGGTCTATAATCATGACAGAAAAGTCACTTGTGAAGTTGAATATATCAATAAAACATTACACAGACAATAGTATTTTATATTCATTTAAGAAACTGGTACATGACAGAATTATAAGTATGAAATCAATTGGTTTCTATTTTTTTTATTTTGGGATTCAATTAAAATCAGACCTTTACTGCCCGTGAACTATGGCAGTTTTGTCTCCGGTTTAAATGGATTGACCTTTGAATTTGCACTGTGTCAGGGTGGCATACCCTCTTCTTTATGTCAGGTCTTATAGATTGTTATTTTTAGTGTCACTTTGGACACTCTTCCACTTGGATGAGCACAGCAGCCACAAGCAACCTATATGTGGGGCATGGTTTTCATTTCAGACAAAAAAGTTAGCTCTGTTAGAATGAACCTTGACCGGGGTGGGGTGGGGGTACAGGAGAAGCTTCTCTATGCTTCTAGACAGCTATACTGATTTTTGTTGTTGTTTGAGTCTACAGGCAAGTGGGTCTGGGTCCTTATGTGGAGCCTGAACTGGAACCTGTCTGTCCCTAGAGTTCCCTCCATCCCTTAGTCCTGCTATTCTTGGGTAGAGGTTTTTCTCCAGTGTTTCATGGATTTGTCCTTCATATAAATGCAGATAATTTCCCTAAGCAGAACCTAGGACTCTGTGCCTGAATTGACAAGGATATGGAGCTGCTCCTGAGGGGAGGGCAGGGTGAGAACAGCCTAAAGAAAGCTTCTGAGGTGGGAGTAGAGACAGAAATACTGAAGAAAATGAGCTGTGATTGTGACACTAACACCTGTAGCCAGGGATTTTACCTTCCTGCTCCTGAAGGCCCACGACCACTTGCATATGAACAGCAGTTGTTTTCTTATTTATTTATTTAATTTAGAGATGATCTTATTTTATATATCAATCCCAGTTCCCTCTCTTTTCCATCCTCCCACCGACCCCTCTCCATCCCACACCCCATCCACTCCCCAGGGAGGGTGAGGCCTTATATAGGGAATTATCAAAGTCTGTCATATGATTTAAGGGAGGGCCTAGGCTCTTCTCCATGTGTCTGGGCTGAGAGAGTATTCCTCCATGGGGGATGAGCTCCCAAAGTCGATTTGTGCACTAGGGATAAATACTGGTTCCACTGTTAGGGGTCCCATAGACTGCCCAGGCCTCCAAACTGGCACCCACATTCAGAGGGCTTGGCTTGGTCCATGCTGGTTCCCCAGCTTTATGACTGGGGTCCCTGTGCTCTCACTTGGTCAGGTCAGCTGTTTCTGTGGGTTTCTCCAGCATGGTCTTGACCCCTTTGCTCATCCTTCCTCCCTCTCTACAACTGGATTCCAGAAGTTCTGCTCAGTGGTGAGCTGTGGGTATCTGCTTCTGCTTTATTCAGCTACTAGATGAAGGCTGTCGGATGGCATTTAAGATAGTTGTCAGTCTCATTGTAGGGGAAGGGCATTTAAGGTAGGCTCTCCACTATTGCTTAAATTCTTAGTTGGGGTCAGACTGTTAGTGTCTGATTTAGTGTTTTCCTTCTGTTTCCCATCACTTTTCTAGTAACTTCCTCCATCTTAATCTTAACTTCGCCTTCTCTAAGCTTTGATTTTCTTACTACATTTTTTTCTCCTTTTCATTTTTTCCTTCTGTTGTGTTAGGTTATAGCTCAGAGATGAAACATTTTCTGTATGCCTCTTATGTGGGCAAAGTGTTACTTCTGCTGAATGTTACTTCAGCCACACACTGAAATACTAGACAGCTGTGGCTTTTCTATATGCAAAAGTTTTCATGCCATGAGCCACTTGTTGCAGCTGGTTTCTGGTGTCAGTAGATTTAAGGTATTAATCTAATAGGAACAGTGAATCATACTGTACTTTAGAACTGTACTCTTTTTCAAATGTGCATTTTTCTTATTTTCCATTGCCTTCCCTCCTTCTCTTGCTCTTACCATTGAATGATTTTTGTTTTATAAGCCCAAGTACTTGTTCCTTGCCACCTCTGAACATAGCTGATACAGATACATAGATGCTCATAGATGCTCTTTTTTTCCATCCCACCTGCCCGTAAGCTCTGTGACATCATTGCTGCTCAGACTTCTCTTTTTGGCTAACAAATCAGAGTTTTTGGTCTGTGGCAGGAAAGACTTTGGATGAATGATGCTGATACTTCACTTGTTTCAGCTATCCTGATCTTAGAGATAAATATTTTGAGTTTTAATGTTAACATTAAGTTCACAAACTTCTGGTTCTCACAAAACATGGATGACCCCTAAAGAACATTTGTTCATGTGGGTTATGTCTATCAGGTTCACAGTATTAGAGCTTAACACTGAATATAATTTTAAACACAGGAGTCTTTCGATACTCACTACACAAGGTATCTGAGCCTCTGACAGTATGTGTTTTACATTAGTGAGAAATCAGGAGTGGAGAAGGTTAATTACATTTTCCTATTGCTGTGAAGATAAACCGAACCTTACAAACCTCCAAAAGGCGCATAAAGGTGGCAAGAACATACTAAAACAGACAATCGTTGAAATGTTTGATGATGCTTACTTATGCTGTGAACTCCAGAAATGGTGGGTTGAGTGTAGGAATTTGGGAGAATATTTTTGGCACCAGAAGTTTATTCTACTTGTGAGCTTTCACCTAGGCACTAGATACTACCGTACAACTGAATGTAGTTAATGAAAAATGATGTAGTATTCTTTCATGGACATTAAAGCCTTGGTCTATTGTCCTATATGATAATCTGGAAATTGGAGTTACTGGTTCAGTTTTGTTAATTTAAACCATGATACGATTACTGTCAAAAACGTACCAAGGTTTTTGGTTATATTTCTCATTGTCTGGTTAATCAACCAACATTCAAAGGAAATGTGTCAAGCACTGTATCCCTTTTCCATCTACAAGTCCTTAATGAAAAATCCATTCTCTTACAAAAATGCAAAGTGAAGATAACATCAGCAGTCGCTTCAGTGTGCGTTCCTGGGTAGCTTTCCTCTCTGGGAGTGAACATCTGACCACCAGCCTAAGCCTCTGCTTCTTTTTTTTTTTTTTTCAGATAGTTTTGAGATAGCTGCATCCTCAAATGGCTACTTGTCTGCAGAACCTGGACAAAATGTCACACTCAATTGCCAGCTACCAAGGAACTGGCCAGTGCAACAAGTCATGTGGGAAAAAGTCCAGCCCCATCAGGTAGACATCTTAGCTTCCTGTAACCTCTCTCAAGGGACAAGATACACATCAAAGTACCTAAGAACAACATGGAGCAAGTGCAGCCAGGAGAGCCTGCAGAGTGTCATCATCCCCAATGCCATGGCCACCGACTCTGGACTTTACAGATGCCAGTCTGAGGCTAGCACAGGAGAAAAGGAAACCTTTGTTGTAAGGCTGATCATAACTGATGGTGAGTGACAAGGGATGTTCCAAGTGTCAAAAACAGAAAAAAAAAACCCCAGCAACAAACAAAACAATTGTTTTTACCAGTAATAGAAACTTTGTTTCAATTTATTGTCCCTCTTCTTTTTATCCTTCACTTCCCCCTTCTGTCTTTTTTCCTCTCTGCTCTTTACTTCCTCCCTCCATTTTTCTCTCTCTATTGTTTCCTTCTTTTTCTTCCTCCTGCCCCTACCCTTCCTCTCTCCATCAATTCTTTCCTTCTCAACTGCTTTTTCTATCTTTTGCCTCTTATTTCCATTCTTCTACCTGTCCCTCGTTTCCCTCCTTAGACCTTCCCTGGTTTTCTACCCATCCTACTAGATCATCCTACTAGATCATCCCTTCTCTTGCCCCTTTATCTTCTCTTCCCTTCCCTCCTGTTCCCTCTCTTCCTTTCTCTTTCTCCCTCTCCCTCTCCTTCCTCCCCTCACTCCTTTATTGCCCTCTCCTTTACAGTGGTTAACTATCTATAGGCAAGTCTTTCATTCTGCAACTGACCCTCACTGTTTCTTCTCATGTTGCAAACTGGTCTTTCCTTCGGCGATGGAATGAATAAGGGAAGAGTCTATGTAACAGCAGCCTCTGTCCCTGCTGCCATTGCAGCTATGTATAAAGAGGATGGTAGTTACTGGAGAACAGCAGGTTTTCAAGTTAGGTGTGGTCATGAGCTGAAGGACAGACAGGCATTGGATTTTTAAACAACATCAAAGAATGGTTGGTTGAAAGAATATTTGATGTGTATGTGTGGGCATGTGTGTGTGTGTGGGGGGGGTGGAATTAACAGAATGCTTTGTCTTACATTGACTATTCCTGTAGGCACAGTCAGGAAATACTGCTTACCTAAAAAAAAAAAAAAAAAAAAAAAAAGTCTTACATCATGGAAGTTATTTTGGATCTGAACAGAAAAAAAGAGAGCAAAATGGATGCTAATCTTTTGTTTAAGAAAAAAAAAACAGGGCAAGAAAATATCCTAAGCAGAGCTGTCATAGAGCCATTTTCAAACATATATGAAATAAAATCTTAATTAGTAAATGCTGAGGTCATAGAGCAAATGAGGGGAATGGGTTTTAGGAGGTGTTGTTGTTTAACTTTTGCAAATTAGTGAAAATGCCTTCATATGCCCACCATATTTTTACAAAACTATTTCTCTGTACATAATTATTATAAACAATGTCAAACATCTTCCATCAGATGGAAGTGACAGTATAATAGCAGGTATTGTGAGTGTCTGCAAGACTTGAACAGATGCAAAATAGTTTTTGACATCTAGTTGGCAGATTAAAAGAATAATAATTGGATTTTATATCCATTAGCAAAAATTATAATTGATGGAAGATGACAACCATTGGTTTTATGTTTTGACTTAATTCTTTTTTTCAATTGTTGTTAAGTAAAGATAAAATCTAAAGCTACCAGACAGCAAGCAAAGAGGATGATTTGTGTTTCCTCTGGTGTGATTTTATTATCTCAAGTCCTGAGGCTATTTGGTCAAAAATCAATGTAGAGATTAAAGCAGAGAGACAGGTATAAGGTGTGAGGCAGATTTAATTCATCTCAGCTGTCAGGGTAAAGGTGATTTTGACACATGTTTTATAAACTGCTATATATCCTTCTCTTAGCTCCTATCCATTTCTTTTACAGGACATGATAATGCATGCATCCAAGTGAGTTTTCTTAAAATTCACTCACACACACACACACACACACACACACACACCCTTACGAGTTTTCCTAGGTCACCCAAGAGATTTTAACCAACAGTTGTCTAATCACACACACACACAATATATATTTTAAATAAAGGATGGAGATGGCAGAAACATGAATTATTTGCCATTGAATTTCTTTGCAAAAAAAAATGAAGCTTTTTGTTGTTTATGTGTACTGCTGACTTTGGAAGCAGTGAGAAACAGTTACAGATTATAATAACTGATTTTGAACCTCAACCATAGAGGCCAGTGATAGGATGAAAAATGTGCTTATAGCCAAGACCTACCATAATTTTTGTTGTTTAATATCCTTCAAATTTTAATTAGTCAAAGGAAATTAGTCACATCTCAGATCCCAAGGGGGAAAATTGTGAAGTCCTTTATGTCAATGAAATGAGGTATAGAATATTATTATTTAAACTGAATTTGCTAACATAAAATGAATGACAATAAAATAAATGACATCAACTCGTTCAGAAAATAGAGAGACAAAATGGGAAGGAACTGTTCGATGCTGGTTGAGGAACTTGATATAGTTCTCCAATCGTCTTTAATGAAGCTGCTTGACTGAACCAAGTTTCATAGTAGGAAATATTGATAACTAGAGCTGAGGAATGAGGGCAAAATAAGTCAGGGAGGGCAAAGTGAAATTTGTACCTGATTGTGGAGGAATGTATGTGGAAGATTATAATCAGATGACTAAATTGGTTCAGACAGTCTGAGCCATGAGTTAGTAAAGAGTGAGGCAGGTTAAATGAGTGGAACATTGACATGATTATGGATCTTCTGTCATAGTCAAGGAAAGTTACTATTGGCTCCCAAGCAAGGATGGTAAAATACTATTCCAGGAAATCAAGTTTGTTGATAATTTTCTGTGTGTAAGTCTTTCAACTCTGCTTACAATTATTCCCATCTTTAATTCAATTCTTCCTTTTCTCTTATGAATGAGATTACTTTCTTAATTGTGTTTTTTA
The DNA here is from genome assembly GCF_017639785.1 of Mesocricetus auratus. Classification (NCBI taxonomy): domain Eukaryota; kingdom Metazoa; phylum Chordata; class Mammalia; order Rodentia; family Cricetidae; genus Mesocricetus; species Mesocricetus auratus. The sequence goes on from NW_024429198.1 coordinate 40,622,666, forward strand.
TATCATGCTGTATAGAGAAACACGGATGATCTTTTTTTGTATAGATTTTATACATAGCAACTTAAAAAAAAAAACATTGATTAATCCTAGCAACTGAGGTGCTTTTGTGTGTGTAGCTAAGCAGTCTTTAGGGTTTTATGTATGTGTGATAATGTCATATGCGAACATTTGTTTTTTTCCTTTCCTATCTGTATATCTCACATCTACCTGCTACGGTGAGGGCTCCTAGGATTATCTTGATTGCAGTGGTGAGAGTGGCATATTTGCTTTGTTCTTGATTTTTTTAGTCTTTTTTTTACTTTTAAATATAAATTAGATACAAGGTTGCTTCACATGTCAATCCCAGCTCCCTCTCCCTCCAGGCTCACACCACACCTTCCCACCAAACCTCCCTCCCCCAATCCCTACTCATTTCCCCAGGGAGGGTGAGGCCCTCCATGGGGGTATCCATAGTCTGTCATTTCATCCAGGGCAGGGCCTAGGCCCTCTCCCAAGAGTCCAGGCAGAGATAGCATCTCTCATTGTGGGATGGGCACCCGAAGTCCATTTGTATGTCAGGGATAAATATTGATCTGAAACCCAAAGCCCCATAGATTGCCTAGGCCTCCTCACTTGATCTTAAATGAAAAGTTTTCATTTGTTTACTGTTGAATCTGATGTTAGCTATGGCTTTTCATAAATAACCTGTATTATTGAGAGGGTCATATATGCCCTTTATTGCTAGAAGGTCTTTGTAAAATGTGAAAGATGTTAATTTACAACAAATGCCTTTTCTATTTTTATTGATATGTTCATGTAGTCTTTTATATATAATTTTTATGATAATGTGGTATATTGATTGGTTTTCATGCACAGAAATATTCTTACATCCCATTTGATTTTGATATATAATCCTTTTTATGTTCTATATTAATTATATAATTAAAATTATTAAGCTTTGTGCAGTGGCAGTATCATAGCCGATGAGATTTATCTGAGGTGTGATTATTGCTAATTGAAAATTGCTAGTATTTTGCTGCAGTGTTTCATTTATCTCCATCTTTATTAGAAACGTTGGCTTATAATCATCTTCCTTTGAGGCTTGCTTGTTTGTGTCAGAGCAATGCTTTTCTCATGAGTTTGTAAGTATTTCTTACACATTCAGAGAATTTAAGAAGGGTTGGTATTCATCCTACTTTGGATGTTTAATTTAATTTTTCTGTGAAACCTTCTTTTGGATTAGTGATGGGTTACATGTCCCAAGTGAACATAAATGTGGTCTAGACAAACAGAGAGGGATACAATACTGAAGACTCTCAGCTTCTGTCTGGGGTCCCTTTGGCATAGTCCCATGTTCTATCCTACTTTCTTCTTTCCCTAGCTGTCATCCTTCATCATTTACGTCCCTTCCCATAGAGTCTAGTCAGCACTCTCTGTCTTTATGCTCTGTTTACATTAACCCAACATCACTTCATGTATTTGGACCTTGTATATTTACTGTCTCAAACTTTCATAACTTAAAAATACTACAATTAGCCGGGCGGTGGTGGCGCACGCCTTTAATCCCAGCACTCGGGAGGCAGAGACAGGGGGATCGCTGTGAGTTCGAGGCCGGGCTGGACCGACAGCCTCCAAAACAATACAGAGAAACCCTGTCTCGTAAAAACCAAAAAAAAAAAAAAAAAATACTACAATTAAGTGATGTAGTAACTTCACTTGTTTTCATGGTCCAGATTCTTAACATATAATCTTGCCATCTTTGGTTGTATTTGTCACTAAAATGGAAAGAAATCAATTCCACTGAAAGCTTGTTAGCATATTAAGTACATATATTTAATTATGTATTCCTTTATTCCTAAAGTAATATTTTATAAAAATTAATATTTTTATCACTAATTATTGAATATCCATATGTAGCAAAAAGGGAAATTAAAAATATTTTAATTCACTTTATGAAATATGTATATAATAAACATATTTTAGGATAGTAGAAATGTGAAAAAAAATTTAAGCTGTGGGATACAAATAACATTTACAATAAATCCTTTGTTTACATATTGTTACATTCACTTACATATTATTACATCTATATATGAAAGTTATCAAAGTATCCTTTTAGGATATGCTCAGGAACATTTATTGAGCATGACATTTACTATATTAGTAGTTCCATCTTAGAGGGGATAATGTCCATCTAATTTTTACATTCTCTTCATAGCTTATTTCAAGACTTTCTTCATATGTCATAGTCCTCATTTGAGGACCCCAGAGGTGGAGGTGGGTGGCTAGAAAGAGGCAGTTAGTCTTTGGAAAAGGTCGAGGTCAGGGTGGTTCCTGTGGGCCAGCCCTTTTCAGGAACTTATTGCCCTGGGCATTGTATTGTTTTTAGTAAACATGTTTTTAGTAAACATTGTCTTGTAGCTGCCTACTCCCAGGCTGATGGGGAAGTGGGTCTCTGCTCAAGGTCTGGTGTCCCCACACTAGGATGGCATATAATGTAGTCTTTAATCTCATTATTGGGGAAGGGCTTTTAAGCCTCTCCACTATTGCTTAGTTTGCCAGTTGGTGTCATCCTTGTAGATCTCTGGAAATCACACTAGTGCCAGATCTCTCCTCAAACCTATAATGACTCCCTCTATTATGGTATCTCTCATCCTATTCTCCTCTGTTCTTCCCCCAACTCAGCCTTCCTGCTCTCCCATTTCCTCCTCTCACCTCCTCTTTTCCCCCTCTCTTTTTCCCAGCTCCCTCTCCCCCCATGCTCCCAATCTGCTCAGGAATTCCTGTCCCAGTCCCCTTCTTTGGGGTACCATACATATTTCTCTTGGGGTCCTCCCTTGAAAATTTAAAGGAAATGGACAATTTCCTGGATATATATCACTTACCAAAATTAAATCAAGAACAGTAAGCAATTTAAATAGACTTATAACACCTAAGGAAATAGAAGCAGTCATCAAAAGTCTCCCAACCAGAAAAAAAAAAAAAAAAAAAAAACCCGGGCCAGATGGCCTCAATGCAGAATTCTACCAGAAATTCAAAGAACAGTTCTCCTCAAAGTAATCCATTCATTAGAAGCAGAAGGTTCATTGTGAAACTTTTTCAGGACTTCAATAACCTTGACATCCAAGCCACACAAAGACACAACTAAGAAAGAGAACTACAGACCAATATCCTTCATGCAAAAATACTCAATAGAATATTGGCAAATCAAATCCAAGAACACAGCAGAAAAATCATCCATAATGATCAAGTAGGTTTCATCCCAGGGATGCAGGGATGGTTCAACACATAAAACTCCATCAATGTAATCCACCATATAAGCAAGCAGAAAAACAAAAATCACATGATCATTTCACTAGATGATGCCTTTTTAAAACACAAATACAGCCTAATGCCTAATCTGTAGGATTAGAGAATGAATAGTGTGAAGGTAGATCATAGGAGTATTTACCAGGAAATCACAGCACCACAGTGCCCACTCCCCCTACCCAAAATGCTATTTGTGGGTTGTATTAGCAAGACTCATGGTTGACAGGTAGTAAGAGTAGAGTGTCAACAATTGTTAAGATCCCTCATCCATTCTTGGCAAAGCTTCTTGACTTTGACTCCCTTTGTTTTTGACAGTAGGGAAGGAGGTGTGTGTGTGTGTGTGTGTGTGTGTGTGTTCATACCCATGTTCACATATGTGCATAAATGCCTGTCTAATTCAGTTCCTTATGCTTGCAAAACAAATGCTTTACCAAGCATTCCAGTTCCAAAGAAAGGTGACTTAATTTTACTTATTTATTTGCTTTTAAGTTTCTTGATTTATTTATCAATTTTTATGTGTTTATTTGTATTCTAGAGGAGTTCCAGGTAATTAATAATTGTTTTGTGCTTTCAATTTTTATTCACTTACAACCTTCTTTCTCACTTAATGGGGTTTTTTTGAGGACCAGCCTCAATGTCCCCTCAGGGTTCAGATGGGATGCTTCAGCAAGTGGTGGACTTAGAAAAACCTGAGGGTGAATGAATTCTCTACTATGTACTTTTCCATATCAGTTTCTTTATTGTTCTGCTATTATTCTAATTCTTCTCTCCTACTTCTAATTCCTCTCCAGCTTCTCCTCTTCTATTCTAAAAGCTCTTCTCCTTCAGGAGCTTTGAAATGATAAAGAAATTACGAGAGTTGTTTCTCATTGGGCAAGAGCACATTCCTAGGGCAAGTGATAAGGAGTTGAGCCATTGTCATGGCAACACAAGGGTCCAAGGTTACAGAAATGAGACTGTGACCAGTGGGTGGGGAGGACACAGTGAGATAAGATTTGAGACACAGGTCTTTTGTTAACAGACCAAAAAGTGAAGAGTTGGCATGCTTTCCTTAGTAACCTTAGTTGGACTACTGTGGCTCTGCCCTTGTACACATCCGAAAGGTTTTAAACTTATGATCTATTTACAAAAATCCTTTATTTTAGTTTGAACTTGCTCTGAGGTGAAAGTGAGCTAATTGTGTGCAGTTAGTCAGAGCAAAAGAACAAGACAGACTGTTAAGTGCCCACAGTCCTTGTGGGACAAGTAGACGTAGCTATGAAGCATGTCCCAGTATGTATTCAGCTGGTCAGGCCTGTATTAGTCCTAGCTGCAAGAGCCATCTATTCAGGACTAATGTCTGTAGGGCCAAACAGCCCTGGGCCCGACCCTGAGTGGGGGAGTGTGGATCAGGGAAGTCCCAGCTACCCCATAGTGTTAAGAACCAGACAGATACATCTTGTCATTTCAGGTGGGCTCTCAGTCAATACTGGAGATCACGGTTTATTCAAGCATTCTCTTAAGTAGCTTTCCAAAAGCATGGAGGAGCGGGTACTGGCAGAAGACATCTATTATCATGTATATAGGGCTGACTAGGAAACACTTCCTTTAACCCCAGAGACGTTCTTAGAACACAAGTACACAAGCCCTCAGACATTCCATAAGGGCACCAGTCTTCAGACACATCCCACTAGTCCCCTGGCACATCCCACTAGCCCTCATGATGGGTGTGGGGCCTAGGTCTATTGTTTCACAAACTAGAAGCCATTCTCCACTGTGGCCAGGCCATCCAGAGGTAACTAGCCGACATCTAAAAGACAATAGGAGATTCGAGCTCCTGGAATTGAGCTGAGGCCTATATCCAAAATACCATATTCAGGCCTCCGACAGTATTCTATATATCACAATTATACAGGCGAATGAAAAGTCATATATTCCTGACTAATCACAGATATATATGCCCAGTAGATGGAATACTTTCACGAGATAAACACACAAGCAGTAGGAAAATACCTAAGGTTATTTTTAGGGAAGAAATGAAGTTCTTAGGGAAGAAATGAAGTGACTCATAAGAGAAATTACAGAGAGGAGCAACTTGTTTCCCCAGCCAGTAATTCCATGGCCTAACCAGGTGGGGCTCCCTGTCACAGAATCACCCATCTGGTAGGTCGGCCTGGTGAACACTGGTTATGACCAGCTGTATCTCTCTCTCATGGCCCCTGACATCCACTCCCATGGATGTTCTAAGCTGGTATGCACAAACCATTCTCTTTCCATGACACAGTTTGATGATCTTCAGTACAGGAATATTTTACATACATGGAAAATAATATGTTCATGACATTTCTTTTATGTGCTAGGAGTATTCCACTAAAATCCCCGAGTCCTGATGATTTCACTCACAAGTTAAAATCATTTCCCCTGAAGTAGATCAGATGTAATTTCCACCTCAATTTAATATCAGCTTAGAGTTCTGGATGACAATTTGTTACCTAGATGTAACACACAGTTACCAACACCACAAGTAAGTTGAGTATTCAGTCACTGCCTATTATGTCGTGGATCCTTCATCTCGCAGTTGCCTCTGCCCACATCAAAGATTTTTTTTTTCCTTTCAGTGAGATTACCCATTTGAAAAGCACAAGTAGTCAGTTTCTTTTGAAAGTCCTGTGTAGAGATGTATACATTTTTTCCCAAAGTACAAAGTAAGGGAATGTTTACTTGTAGTCATTTTATACATATTGTGTTTTAATGTTTGATAGAATAGTAATGTCCTGTTAATATTACATACAAAAGAAGTGTGAAAAACAGAGAAAGCAGTTGCCCTTAGGAATTGCTGTTTGGTAAATCATTGCTCCCAGAGTGAGTTTCATCTTTTTATTGCATTTATCTATTTGTTTATTGCATTTATCTAGTGTGTGTGTGTGTGTGTGCGTGTGCATGTGTGTGTGTGTGTGCGCGCGTGTGTGTGTTGTATGGAAGTTAGAAACCAATGGGCAGAAAACAACTCTCCTTTTTACCATGTAGGTTTCAAGGACTGGAGCTCAGGTCATTAAGCTTGGTCACAAGCACCTTTGCTCACTGAGTCATGTTGTCACCCTCAGTTTTTATTCAAATTAAACCTTTTTTGTTCCTTGGAATTCAGATTGGTAAAATTCAAATTCAGATCTGTGAACTTAGTTATTCCCCTTAAAATCCATGCATGGCATCATGAACTGAAAAATTCTCCTCATGAAAAAAACAATTCTCCTAATACTTTTGACTCTAATGTAATCATTTTTACTGTTTTAGGTTGTACATACAAATTTCATCATAAAAGCCCCAAGGAATTATTAGCAGTGTGTGGTTATTTCTTAGAGCCACACTAGAAACTGTATATAGTTTCCAAACATATAAACACAATTGCCATTTTTAGAATTAACTTATTGTATAAGATTGGCAGTATTTGATTCTTACTGGAAATTACAGTTTTGAGTATTCCAATTTAATTATCCACATAAATATTTTATGTGAATTTCAAACATACTGACTTGATTCTTGACAAATATTCAAAGGTATTATAATGGCTTTTTGGAGATCTATTTATTTAAATGATCAGGACATGAATAGCAAGAATGAATCTGACACTCTCAGAGATATCTTCAAAGCCCAATTTACACTTTAAAGTTATAATTTACACTGAAGTGATTCAAGAATCCTTAAAAGGTATTGACCCAATAAAGAAATATTTTCAACATTCATAAAGTGTAAAATAAATATTTAACAATCTACACTGACCTCACTAAGATTTATTTTCAGAATACATTTAGCACACTTCATTTTCTTGGAACTCAAATGTACTCATGGTGCCATAATGTTTCGAAATGGCATTGCCTTTTTATTTTATTAACTGACAGGAACTGATTTTCCCATGTACAATTATAAATATGAAGTATCAGTGCTTCTAGTTGAGTTCATAGAGCTAAAGAATGGTTGTAGTCATATTGATAATGAACAGAACGAAGGAAAAGCTATTGATAGTGTCATAAATGCAAGGAAGAATCGCTGCCCAAAGAAGAGTGCTTCAGCAAGGGTTGGAGCACTTCCAGTGGCTGTACACTGAAAGGGTTCAAGGGTCATGATATGCAAAAGTTCCCCAATCTGGGATTACATGCAAGACAGGCTTACAGTTATGGAAAAAATACAGGTTCACAAAGTATAATTGCTTTGATAATTAATGTCTTCACTTTTCATGTCTTGTTTGAAAAATTAGCATGAATTCTTTGCTTTTATGTGTCTGTTTAAGAATAAATATGTGTCTGAATATTTGTGAAAAATGCGAAACAGTTATCATTGGTCTGCTATATGGAAAGCAGTTAATAAATATGCCATTTTGTAGGCAGTTATTATTTTTTTTGAGACAGGGCTTTTTGTAACTTTGGAGGCTGTCCTGGAACTCACTCAGCAGACCAAGTTAGCCTTGAACTCAGAGGGATCTGCTTGTCTCTGCTTCCCAAGTGCTGGGACCAAAGGCATGCACCACCACCGCCCAGCTTCTGTAGACCACTTCACATATGTACCTAACATAGGCATGTATGCCAAATCTCAGTTTTATGAAACCAATCCACTTTGCTTTTATGTTGATTACTGTTTTCTCTTTCTGACACCAAAAATGAAAGGCATAATTTTTGAAATCTAATCATGCAATCAACAATCTTTGGCTTTTAAAAGATGAGAAATCAGGTGGGGAATTAAATTCTAATGGGCATGTCCAACTGTCGCCTACAGCCAGGATGTCTATGAGTGCAGTCCAGCACAAACCATAAACCACTTACAACATTGTGGGGTTTGTTTCCAATTTTCATTGTAACTCAGTTGTACAACCCTTGAGTGTGAACTTTATAGATGATAACATCATATCACATCAAACTGGTCATGCCTGTGTCTAGAGTATAAAACTACAGATATACAGTATCATTGCTCTTCATATGTGTTTGTTTTATACTTTAAAAGCATGAAGAGGAGTTTGTTTATATAATTACTTAAAATTAGATAGAATTTACATATTAGACATTTAACCAAGAATTTGTATCCCATGTCATATCCTGAAAAACATAATACACACACACACAGCTCGTTTATGTGTAGGCTTATTAAATGACATTGCTTTAATGTGGATCTTGAATGCCGAAGAGGTCATGGTATTAAAGGTTTGGTCTCTTAATGATGCCACTGAGAGGTCTTGGGGTGTATAAGAAATGGGACAGAGTGAGAGAGAGGTCTTTTGGTCACAGAGGTGTGCCCTTGAATTGGATGATGAGACTCTGTCCTCCTTGTTCCATATAGGAGGTGGGTGGTTTTCTTCCTCCATGAGCTGTTTTCCCATAGGACTCCTCCCTACAAACTCCAAAGCCATGAGATAACTTGATCATGGGCTGGAAACGAAAATAAAACCCATTTTTTCTAAGTTTATTCTTCTTGGTATTTGTCATAGTAATGCAAAACTAACACACCCCATTGTTTGAATCTTGAGTGCACCTGGTTTTGTGTTGATCTGTTTTTGATGCACACAGGTCATGCTAATCTGTGTGCTGCCTGCTGGCCTAAGGAATTGTGCAGAATTACTCATTTGCTCCTCACAGCAGTTTTATTTCATCTACACTTTACAGATGAGTGAAGTGAAGCATGATGAGTTTAATCAATTTATCCAAAGCTTCTTAGCTAATGTGCTGAGCTGTAGAGGCTGGCACCCAGGCTTCTAAGTTCCTGATTTTAGCTACAGCTCCTCATTCTACCTAAAATGGAAGAAAAAGTCTTGCTGCTCATCTCAGAAACAGGTGTCAGTTCAGTCATGGAGCTGTTTTCTTCCTCTTAGATATTTATCTGCACTGAGCTGATATAAGAAGTAAGCAGAAGCTCATACGTGGTGCCTGATCTCTGACTGTTTCATTCAAGCTCTTCTGGTTACTACCCTCCTGCTCATGTCATGTGTGGGCGAGTCCTTCTTCACCTCCCGTTGTCCCTGTTTCTAAGGGTTTTTGCATTGGTTGGTGGAGTCATCTGTGACTGGTTCCACACACAGTCCTAGGAAGGCTAACATAATCACAGCAGGCGTGAGAATCTAGAGGTGGGATGCTGGCCACTGATAAAGTCAAGTCTACACTAAAAACAGTTTAACAGATTGTGTCCTTTAACAGTTTCCAGTTCTCAGTGAAATGCTGTTAATGTTGGAGTTTTGATTGGGCCATAAGGGCTAAATGCCATTATCATGGTAGTGCTTTAGTTGTTATGAGAGTGGGTTCCTGACAAAGGAATGAGTACAGCCCCTTTACTTTTCTCTCATTCACACATTCCCTTGTCTTCCCACTGTCCAACCATGACATGACACAACAAGAAGGTTTCTGCCTCCTGTTGTTGTTTTGGCGGTGGTGGTGGTGGTGAGCACTTTGCAGCCCAGGCTGGTCTAGAACTTGGTATGCTGTCTAAGCTAGCCTCAAATTTGTGTTGCTCTACTCGCCTTAACCTCTTGAGGGAAAGCATTGCAAGTGTGAAAAACACTCAGATAAATGTATGATTGTTGTCACCTAACATCTGGTATTGCGCTACAGCCATTTGAAAGGGACCCCAACAACCATAACTTTAGGAGTAGGATATGGGCAAAAGGCAATCCCAGTCCATCATAGAGACACCTGGGAATAGCTGCATATGATCTTGGGCCATCGCAGAACACCAGTACACTAGTTTAATGGTTAGGAGTCACCACAACATGAGGAACTGAACTAAAGGGTCATGGCATGAGGAAGGTTGAGAACCACTGTTCTAGATGCTAAGCACATGGCAAAACCTATTCCCGTGGGCAACTACTTAGGAATCTGTAGAAAATTCCCAAGCATATAATTCTCTTTTCTTTTCTTCTTCATATCCAGTTCTCCTCTTTGTCTCATAAACCAGACCTAAGGACAGTTGTATCACAGCAGTAATTAGCAGTCAGAGCTCCTCTTCACCCACTAATGGTCAGTGAAGACCTAGCTTCCAAAATCCCCCAAGGACGCAACAGATATATCTGTTAGTTTAGCATGTGCTGGCTATTTACATTATCTCATGTTTCTGTGACTTTTTCTACTACACTGAAAAAATGCACACATATTAAGTACCATGGTAGCCTATTACATGTCTTATTGAAACCTGAAGATAGAAGGTTGTTTGTCTTCAATTCAGTCACTGGGACATTGGGTACTTCCTCTTGTGTCTTTGAGGATAAGCACAGTAGGAACACCATTGTACAAAGTCAAACCTTGCCAAAGAGCAGGAACAGGAGCAATGTTCTGGGAAAATGTAATTAAAAGCAAAATTTCCCTGCCCAGAAAACTTCTCCAAAGTTTGAAGAGAAACAAAGCAATTTTATTATGAATGAAAAAGAATTTAGAGTGTGCTGTGAATCTCAGATAATCTACTAAAAGATTGCAAACAAAGTAAGAATGTAGACAAGTGGGATTCATTAATACATGCTTTAAAGATAAATTACAACTAGTTTTCAAGTAAACAGACTTGACAGTATCATTCACAACATATCACACAGAACATGCCAGATTCACTTGTGATTTGGGGTAGTCATTCATGTTAGCGAAATGCCTTTATCGAAAGGAAAAATAAGCTCCCCCAATCTTTAAAGCAGGAGGTTGTTTTCTCCTTGGAGGGAAATGTTTGGGTAATAGGACCTGCTCCTGGGACTATGTTTTCCTTAGTGATGACATTTCAAAGCTATGGCTCTTTGGTTCTGGAGAAGGGTACTTCTTCAACATTAAGTAGGCTAGTAAGTTCATTTAGCTTGAAATAGATTTCCATAGTGTCATAGTCTAAGAGACAGAGCTTTGTTTTCTGAAGCTATTGCTCTAAGAAATGAAAGAGTGAGAAAAAAATCAGCAGAAGGGTTGTGGTCACTCTTGATCATTACCCTGGGAGGAAGATAGAAGAGTGTTCTTCAAAGTCACTTGTATGGCATTCAGCCTTATATTATTAGTTAAATTAAAAAAAATTCCTTCATACACACATGTATTTCAACATATTCACATCCCCCTCTTCCCATAGTCCAACTCCTGGTTTTTCTTCCCATGTTTTACTCCTTACTTCACCTCCTCGATTTTTTAATACAACCCACTGAGTCCAATTAGAATATTCACATAAGTTTGTGAAAGCCCTCAGATTCCTAAATCTTGCATCCAGGTGTCTGGGTTGGAATGATTTAGCTAGGCCAAATCATTCTCTTTTTTTCTCTTCATTTAAATTAGAAACAATCTTACTTTACATATCAATTCCAGTTCCCTCTCCCTTCCATCCTCCCAAGCCCTCCACTGACCCCATCCCTTTCCTCTTCTGCTGCCCATGGAGGGTGAGACCTTCCATGGGGGAATTATCAAAATCTGTCACATCATTTGTGGCCGGGCCTAGGTGCCCCCTGCCATGTGTTTAGACTGAGAGAGTATCCCTCTATGGGAAATGTGCTACAAAAGTCCATTCATGGGCTAGAGGGATAACTCATCCATTAAGGACTAAGCTCACAACCAAATCATTATTCTTAATTCTTAGCAATTTACTACTGACTTGAGCATAAGAATAATCAAGTCTACCCTGCTTACTTTTATTTCTAGTGTTATAGTATTCATTTATAAAATTAATAAACTTGATAATCTCCCACTAGACTCTTAAAAATACCCCACTAGGTTTAACATTCTAAGGTCCATTCAGCTATGAATTAATTCATTAACAAGTTGATGAAATGGGTGCCCACATAGTCAAATTTTACTGGTTAAAAAATTTAAAGTATTTACTAATCTAAAAACTCATTTATTAAAACTTCAAATTACTTACTGCCAAAATAAATAGGTCCTGTTACATATGTAAGTTCTTTTACAAATAACATACACAGACACACATGAATGTATTCATCCTTAAAATAGTGTAATGCAAATGTAGTTGCAAAATAAGCTATCAGCATCAAGGAAAAAATTCTCAATTTTCAATTGTATTTGGAGACTCTAGAACCCTTGTTAGTGGGTCTAAAACTTGCTACAAGCATTCATATTAATCACTTATAGCCATCTCCTTGGCTTTCAGCAGATGGATTCAAGGCAAAGTTTGTGAAGGAAAATGGACAACATAAGGGCTGACTGACATCACAGAAAAAGAAAAGGTTTAGAAGTATACACATTAACATATGTACCATTTAAACATAATACAGTGTGATTTTTTAGGGCTGTTATAAAGTTCCCAATGTCAAAATTTCCATTCTTGTGGTGGAAAAAAAGCTCTTGTGGTTTGAATCTGAAGTTATCAACCCAAAGGGCTCATAGAGAATATTTGATCCCCTTCTAAACTGTTGGTGGCACTACTGAGGGGAGACTGGTTCATGTTGGCATCTGTTTCATCAATGGGCTAATCAATTAATGAAGTTATAGCCGAATGGGCTCTTAGGAAGTTAAGCCTAGTTATAGGATGTATGCCATGAATTATTTTCTTCAAGCCGTGTCACTAAAAAGTGGGTGAGACTAGTGCAGTTCTTGACATTCTAACTTACGATGCTTTTAAGGAATGTTTGTAACATTTGAAGCAAACATGCAAGTAATATAAGAGTAAGACATGTTTGGACAGGAAGATAAAGTATCTCATGACTCACACTTGAAATTTTTCTTAGTGACTAGCAAAAAAAAAAACATTTGTTATTTATTTTGCCTCAGATACTATCTGAGTTACTTTTCTATTGTCATGATAAAATACAATGACCAAAGTAATTTATAAAAGAGAGCCTGGGGCTCATGGTTCCAAAGGGCTCTCCATGACCATCAAAATTGTGGGGATCAGGGAAGAAGACAGGCAGGCATCGCACTGGAGCAATAGCTGAGAACTTATATGTTGATACAACAACCTTCAGGCAGGAGGAGAGGAGGATATGAGGGAGGGTAGAAGGAAGGGAGGGAGAGAGGGGAGAGGGACAGGGACGGAGGGAGGGGGGCAGAGAGAGAGAGAGAGAGAGAGAGAGAGAGAGAGAGAGAGAGAGAGAGAGAGAGAGAGAGAGAGAGAGAGAGAGAGAGAGAGAGCTAACTGGGAATAGTATGGGGTTTTCGAAACTTCAAAGCCCACCCTTAGTTACATACCTTCTTCAACAAGGTGTCAGCTTTTAATCCTTCTAGAGCAGTCCCACCAAGAGGGTACTAAGTATTCAAAGATACGATCCTATAGAGGCTGTTCTTCTTTAAACCACCAAAGATACTGACTTAAATACCCTTCTACAACCAATCACTATAGATTAGAGGTTGGTGCCATGCTTAATTCGCAGAAAGTCACTTATTCCCTGGGATTTCCTTCATGTGAAACCATAAAGCATTAATATCAAGATTATAAACTAATTTATGAAGACAGATGGCCTCTGAAAACCTGGGGTGATGTCAGAATACCAGTAACACCACTTGATGTACATTGCAGGCAAGCTTTACCAGTTTTGGTTTACCATGTTCCAGTAGTCTAGAAATCTTCACATGCAGATTAATTCTATTTTTACCTTTCCCGAGAAGGGTGACTAGTTACAGGAGCCAGCAGCATCTTTGACACAGAACTACTTCAATGTGACATTTCAGTATGAATAGAAATGGCTTATTTAATTAATCCTAATTTGAATTGTGTATCTAAAATCTAAACATGAGTGTATAATTTGTGCAGTTAATAGCATTTTGTAGTGTTTAAAAACTTACAGTTTCACTGTATGTTTTTCTTAAATACAAAGGCATTGATTCTGTGATCATTTTGCCATTTACAAAAGTAAGAGATTAAATGTCCTACATGAGCTCTTCAAGTGAAAGAAAACAGAAGCCAGGACTAGGCTCCACATCTGTCTTTGATGTTGGAGTTATTAGTTTGCTGCTGTTTAATTTAAGATTAAATATTTTTCTGTATAATTTAGAGAAACGTGGAATAACTTGATATTGCAGAATCTGTGAGCTCATGCATATCTGCTTCATGCAAACTCACTGTATGTATATTTCGTCTGTTCCTTTTAATGAGTCCCTTTCAATAAGAAAAGAGTACATTTACCTGATACTGGGTATGTGTCCTTCCTCACATGTTCTAGTCCAGTTAGTTCGATTCTTTAGTTATTGGTTTCTGGTTTTTTTTTTTTTTAACTTTTATTGATTCTTTGAGGATTTCGTTATCATGCATCCATCCCGATCCCATTCATCTTCCTGTCCCTTTCTTTCTGCTCCCTGCCCTTGCAACCTGTCCCACAAAATAAAATTTAAAAGAAAAACCAAAACCCAAAAACAAACTCAATCAAACAACCACCCTCCCCACAAACAAACAAACAAACAAACAAACAAACCTAAAATGGTCTCATGCAGCTCAGGCTGGCTTCAAGCTTGTTATGTAGCCCAGGCCACACTGAAACTTTTGATAATTCAGGCTTCCAACTCCAAAAATTCTAGGATCAAAGGCATGACCCAGTGCATTTGGTTCATTATCCAGGTTCTACATTATTTGGTGCCTTCATCCCCAACCCACCCGAATCTCTCTAATGAAGACAAAGAGTGGGCGGTGCCAACGGCTCTGCTTGCCTAGTGCTGCAGGAAAGATCTAGTGGCATTTCTATCATGAGTCTTCTCTAAAGGTTTATAACTCAGTCATAAATACTTAGCCTGGCAGAAACTTACCCTGGAGGGTCACAGGCCCAGAGAAAATTATTCATTTATAAATTTTACTGACTTGCTTGAAATTGTTTTAACTGCATTTATCCTTTGTGATAGGAGGAAAAATAATGGCTTCATAGTTCAAGACAGTTTTGTCCTCCTATGAATCAATATAGCAATGGGATACATGAAAAAAGCCATTAGAAAGGGACCACTGAGAACAGACAATAATTCTTTCTTTAAGAGAAAGGCTTGAGGGCTGGCATTATTCAACCACAGATCTATTAGCAGAACTTAAGGGGAAAAGTGAATGTTATGAACTATCGATTAACTCCCCACACCATCCTGTTTTGCTTTCTGTTTTCCCACCCACACAGGTCTTATGGAGGTGCATGCTTGCCGAGCTCTGGCCATTCCCGCAGCAGCTACATAAATAAGGCAGGGCAATGAGGGAGGACAGTGGTGGCTCCAGGTTGTGCCGCTCCGTGTGTGACTGAAGCTGCATTGCTCTCTACACCCATTTCTGCAGGGAAAATGCTTGTTTGGTGCAATATAAGTTCCGCTAAATCGGGTATAAAGCAAGTACTTAGCTGTCACACTCTCTCTGTAGGGCCTGTTATCAAGTGCACCGAGAGACTGCAAGCATTTAGACACTGAACAGAATGACCTGAAACTAACGGTCAGACTCATTGAAAGAGGTTGGTCATGGGAAACATAGGCTAAGCTGAAGCATTTGAACTAGGATTTATAACAGAACGCTGATGAAAATAGTCTAAAGTCATATAATTGAACACAACAAAAACGGGATCTAAACTCTTCATGATTCTGAATATACTTTGCAAAGGAGTCCCCCCCCCCCCCATTTTGTCCTTTAAATGTAACCATTGAAATTCAACAAAGAATTCTTTTTTTAAGCATATAAGCTTATACTTATTCATAGATTTTTCTGATTCAGAAAGCAACATGTCATTTAGAAAATTTATTCTAAATTTGTCTGTGTGTGAACTCATGAGTGTGCATACTTATCTGTGTACATGTGCATGAGAAGGTCAGAGGCCAGCCTTAAGGGCTGTTCCTCAGGAGCTTTTCGTCTTGCTTTGGAGTCTGGGCCGCTCATTGGCCTGAGGCTTGCCAACTCAGCCCAGGGATCTCAGGTGCTGCTGTTATAGGCAATTGTGAGCTCCTGTGCAGATGCCAGGGACCAAACAGGTCCTCTACAAGAGACATAACCAGTGAACCTCCTTTTCAGCCTCATATTCTTGTTCTTGTTGTTGAACCCAGTTTAGTCAAAGAAGTAATAAAAACCTGCAATAATCCTAAGAATTAAGAAGCCTCTCAAGGAAAACAATGCCTTTCCCCCTAACCCATCCTATTGTTATTAGATTCTTAGAGTTTGATTGTTATCCTTTCATGATTAATGATCCTTTCTTCTTTTTCCTACCTTTCTTTGGTGACCTTAACTAAATTACTAATTCATACCCTATTTTTTTTCTTCTAGGTAGAACCAATAAACATTTTATCCTTCCCATTGCTGGAGGGTCAGTTTCACTGTTGCTTGTTATCCTAATTATCATCATCATCATTTTTTATAATAGGTGAGTAAAGCAACTTAGCCTGAGTCTTATTTGCTTTGAATAATTCTAATATTTAAGGTTCTCTACAAATAACCCAACAACTTTTCAAGCTGATTCAGGATTCGTGTGTGTCTACAGACATATGAAATTACTGACCTTAAGCGACAAGAAACAGGGACAGTAACATTATAGAAAAAGTTGGAATCATTCACTTAAGAATTAGTAGAGTTGGCAGTGTGCCCTCATAGTGTAGCAAATTCCTTTGTTCTACCTCCATCTTCCCTTTCTCCTCCACCATGGGGTCAGCTGTCAGTTGAGAAGATTTTGTATGAGGGAACTGTAGTGGGCAACAGAGAGGGAGGAATAAACCTGAAGAAGAGGGGTAAAGTTTTACTCATTCATCAGCGTTTTATACTGCAATGTGAGGAATAAGAGGTAAGGAAGCTTACGTATGTATCAACACGATAAGTGGTTTGATAGTTTCTGAAACAAGCCATCTAGACATGTTAAATGAAGTGACTTAGCTAGGAGCTAGAAGGATGACCTAGAGAGAGATTTAGGTTCTACTGAAGCTTCTAACTTTTTACTGTATTCTGACACAGAGAAAAATTCTAAAATTTTCTTAGTTGACCCTTTCTTTCCCTTCTAGTTCGCCCATGAGCTCTACTGATTTGTCTTGTTTCTCATACTTCTTTAATTGTATTGGATAACTTATACCATGTTCCACCTAAAGTGTCCCCTGCTCCAATGAGGAGGGGCCCACTCTTTGAACATTGATATTTTGCATGTCTGGAAAAGCACAGGAATTTAATGTGGTTGTTGATTTTAATAACTCCTTTCACTTCCCCAAGCTTTGCTCTCTGATATACTTTCTCCTTCTAATCTATTGATTTTACCTGCTTATTTTGAAAATAGGATTGGTGATGTCATTCTCCTGATTGACAGTTGTATTATCTTCCCCCAGACACCAGAATAATCTTAGAACTCATTAACCAAGCATTGAAGGTACCTTGCTTCTTGACCTTAGTATCTTCATTTATATTTTCCACATTACTACTCTCCCTAGTTGACTAATTTTTGGAACACCCCCCCCCACACACACACAGATAGACAGACACTCAACTCACTTCTCTTTTCCCTTTTTAAAAAAATTAACTTAGAAATAAGCTTCTTTTAGATGTCAGTCCCAGTTCCTTCTCCCTCCACTCCCCCATGCCCCCACCCCATCTCCTTTCTGCTCCCCAAGGAGGGTGAGGCCTTCCATGGAGGACCTTCAAAGTCTGTCATATCATTTGGAGCAGGGCCTAGACCCTCCCCAATGGTACTTATCCCCTACCAGAAGCCCCATAGATTAACCAGACCTCCAAACTGACAACCTCATTCAGGGGATCTGGAACAGTCCTATGCTGGTTTCCCAGCTATTCAACTCACTTCTTTAAAGGAGAAGAATTTTGCTATGAAAATACAGTTTCTCTATTTTGACCACAGTCTTGTTCTTCATTCAGCATGCAAGACACTTGTCCCTTTTCCCCATGACAAAGATCTGTCTTCTTTTGATTTTTCTTTCAAATAGATACCATGTCACTATCTGGAATATCTTGTCTCCCTTATCTGCCATTTCTTGCATCTTACTCTGTAATTTAATTCCTGTTGTGATTTCCATCCCTTCACATTCATGATAATCATAATGTGAGAATTTTATGGTTTTTGGTTTTAACATTCAATTGTATTTAGCACTAATATGTCTAAATAGTGCATATTTAATAGGTATCTGTACAAGCACTTTGAAACATGGGGAAGTTTTACCTTTTCCCAGAAATTACTAAGTTGATGTAAAGACCTCCAAGCGTTAAGTATCATAGAAAATTCTATACTACTCCACCTTGGTTTATAAAAAATGCAAAGGGCAGAGATCACAGACGGAGTACATAGGGGCAGGCAGCTCAAATGAAACGATGGGTGGCAGAAGGGACCTCTGGAGGGTTGCAGACGTGGGGCATGTTAGGTTTTGCTTAATGAAATTGCATTACTTTTACCTGAATAACTAAAGTGAACCAGGGAGCATGTATCCTTCGCTGTTAAATGTTATAAAAAGATTAGTGGGCTTGACTGCATAATAGTAGGTGAAAAGCACAAAAGAAAGGGTACATGTTCATCCTACCTTGCCCCAGGTCTGTTTTACTTGTTACTTCAAATGGAAATGCTTTGAAAACTGACCTGAAGGTTATAGAAATGACCTGGAGCCCTGTGTCTTACTGTTTAGAATCATGCTGCAGCTTCAGATGTGCTGAGTTGGACAGGAGCCACAGCAAATCCTGACTTTACTCTTGACACCTAGTCACCTGTGATTCTGATGTCTTTAGAAGCAATTCCTCTGCTTCTGGTTTGCACTTGTTACATGTAGAGATGAAAACGATGACAATCGTGAGTGAGCATGACCAGGGAATGTACAGAGTGCTGCTCAGAATGAAAGGGGCCAAAGTTTATTCTTGAGATGGACAGCTGTCTTTGTAAGGTGATATTTAATGTTTAGTGAGAAAATGCTGCTTGTTTGTACATCTGGTAAAGATGTGCAAATTATGTAATGTCTTGATATGCTGGGAACTCTCCTCTTTTTTGCATTGAAAAATAGTCACATACTGAGAAGCACCTTACAATTAGGCAAACCAGGACAACTGTTCAACACAATACAAACTTTGGTGTATGTACTAACTATATTGTAAGGATAACAGAACTGATAATGAGAGATATTTATCTCTTGTCTAGCAAATAGCACAACACAAAATACATAAAGAGCATTGAGATCTAAATCTTTCATTCACCACATTGTACGTTCTAGTCTAATTTAAATAAAGGTAAATATACACAGACAGACATAGACAAATACATATACACAGAGACATACACATATGCATATAGAGTCACAAACACAGAGAGAGACATACACAAACACTATAGACACATAGACATGCAGAAACACACACACACACACACACAAAATCTTTTATTATAAATGACAATTTTACTGTCCAGAGGCATAGCGCCATCCAATAACAGCCATGTCACATATTTTCTTAAAGAATTAATAAGAATTGACTTTCAAAATCTTTGGAAAAATCATTTATTCACCATACATTTAAAGATAGAATGAGTAAATAAACCGAGGACTAATTTCTTAAATAACAAAACCAAGTAAATGCACATAAAGAGATACGATTGTGTTGAGACAGTAGGGCTACTTCCAAGAAATTTCAAGTACTAACTACAAGCAATAAACACAGGAAGTGAGAAGACTTTTCTTGTGTTTTTAAATAAAACAACAAGAAAAAGAAAGAAAATAGTCTTCTCACTTCTTGTGTTTAATCTATCTCTGATTCCGTTGAGTTAGATGACAAAGAGAGTCATGATTTCCCATAAAAGCTCTTTCAGGGTTCTTTGCTGTCCTTATTTGTTTCTACACATTCAATTATAGTATCATCTTTTTTGTTTCTCTTATATTTATTCTTTTGAGATTTCCAGCAGAACTTCAGTTTTCCTAGGTGAGTGTGTTGCCCACTGTGACTCTGGATGGTCTGTTTGTCCAGGTGACTCAGAGTGGAAGGAGCTTGTTCAGGAGTCAGGTGGGAAGGCAATGGCTTTAACTTCAGCACCACTACTAACCAACCATGAGATGCCAGGAAAGTTCCTATTCTCCTTTGAGCACTTTCCTAATATATTAGAGCATTGATATTTCTAAATGAAATAACACATCCAGGTAATTTAAATGACCCAGGAGATTTTATGAAACTTGAGTCAATTATTTTTGTCATTCAATAAATAACAGTGCTGTCATTTTAAAGAAGTTTTAATTGTAGAAAACTCTAAGTCCAAAAACCGTAGGCTGTTTCAATACGATTCCATTATATAGTATCTTGTAAAACCACTGTGATTAAAAGCCATGTAGCCGTCCTTCCCGTCTACAAGCACATTGTAGGAGGTATGTTATTCTTTTCATTGCTATAACAAATGCCCAGAAAAGCAATCTTAAGGGAAAATGGATTCATTTTGACTCATAGTTTGGAGATCATAGAAGCAAGAGTATGAGTCACTTGGTCATGTTGTAACCAGTTAGGAAGCAGAAGAAAGTGATTCCTGGAGTAGTTTCTTGTTATTGAGTCTTTGACCCTAGCTAGTAGGGATCTATATATAGATGCCTATGTACAGCATGAGTCTTCTTTCTTCAGGTAAAAAATTCTGTAAGCAAAGTCATACCAGAAGTATATTTCCATGGTGACTCTAAATCTGGTCAAATTGGCAGTCAAACCATCACAGTAGAAAGTGTAGACATAAAGCAACTATTTATAGCCACAACTACTTCTTCACTAGATGTGCACTGGCTTGGACTACAGCCAGGATTTGAGCAGTAGGGATGACTCGTGAAAGAGTGCAGTGTCTTGATATTCTTTGCTGTATTTGTATTCCAGAAGGAGAAGGAGACAGGTGAGAACACCACTGAAAGAGCCCAGAGATAAACAGAGTAAGGTAAGTCTGTTGTCATTGCCCCAGTTTGTTTAAAAGTATCCTATAATAATAGCTCTTTTATTTTCTGTTATCAATCTCATTGCTTATTTCCCTTTCAGTGACCTTGCAATGCCATTGCTTGCAGTCAAGTATAAATTAGCCGAGGATATAGTTACCCTCTTACTGTTAATAATTTTTAAGCCAGGATTTAAAATTTATATTAGTGTAAAAAATACTACACGCCTATAGTTCTAGCTCCTGGAAAGCTGAGGCAGGAGGATTGTGAGGAAAATAATAGAAATATATAATTTCTGATATAATTACAGGCATCACTATATGTTACCAAAATCTGCATTATGTGGGTTTCCACAACACATTGAACAAATTGGTAGTTTGAAACAGCAGATATCTGTTCTTTCATGATTTTGAGGATTGAAGTAAACAATCAAAAGAACCATGAGAAGGAAAGCTACTCCTTAGGTAAAATTGGTCTTGCAGTTTTCTAACAGTTTCTGGTAGCTTCCTGTGATTCTCCACAGCCATTGCCTTGCAGATATCCTTTCCAGTCTTCTCTCTGTGCTCACATGATGCCTTCTCTGTGTTTGTCTGGATCTCCTTGACTCTAATAAAGACACTGATCACATTGGACTAAAGGCTGATGTTCCTCACTTCAGTATAACACATTAACTTTACCTTTTTAAAGTTTGGGACTGTGCATGTGCATATGAAGGCAAGCTTTGTTGCCAATATGAGCATGTGTGGGGGCCAGTGGTTTATGTCATCTTTTAACTTCCTCTATAGATCCCCATATTATTTTTCCCAGACACTTTATATTTTATTTGTAAATATTTTGGCATGAAAAGCTATAAATACTCTTTGTTATTATTATTATTATTATTTAGAAACAATCTTATTTTACATATCAATCCAAGTTCCCTCTCCCTCCCATCCTCCCATGTTCCCCACCAACTTCCCCATTCCACCTCCCATCCACTCCTCAGGGAGGATGAGGCCTTCCATGGGGGAATCATCAAAGACTGTCATATCAATTGGGGGAACCCGGCCTATACCAGCCCTCCATGAGGACTGTTATTTTTTGAGACAGTATCTCATTGGCTGAATTCAGCCTTGCTACTTTTACTGGATTGGCTGGCTGTTAACTCTCTGAGATTTTCTTGTTTTAAACTCCTAGTGCTTGAATTGCAGAGATCTGTGCTCACCTTGCACATGGGTGCTGAAAATCTGAATTCATATGCTCATGCTTGCTCAGAAAGGACTTTAGAGGCTAAGCCATCCTCTGAGCTCCTTAGTGTTAACTTATCTGCAAAGATCTTACTTTCAAAACGTTAAGGAAGTTTTTATAAAAACTATTTAAAAATTAAGTAACTTATTTATTTAATCTGTATCCTGGCCCCAGTTTCCCCTCATTCTTCTCCTCCTCCCAGTCCCTCCCCCACTGCCTCTGTTCCCACCTCCTAATCTATTCCTCCTTCATTTCTGTTAGGTAAATGGCAGGTTTCCCTTGAGTATCAACAAGACTTGGTGTATCAAGTTGCAGTAAGAATAAGCACCTCGCTGGAGAAATGGCTCAGAGGTTAAGAGCACTGGCTACTCTTCCAGAGGTCCTGAGTTCAATTCCCAGCAACCACATGGTGGTTCACAGCCATCTACAGTGAGATCTGGTGCCTTCTTCTGGCATCCAAGCATACATGCAAGAAGAACACTCTACACATAATAAATACAGATTTATTAAAAAAATAAACACTTCTCCATCCATTAAGGCTGGACAAGGTGACCTGTAACAAGCATTTTTCCTGCCATCCTGGTCCCAGAGCCGCATCAACTCCAAGTAACACACAGAGACAGCTATGAGTTACAATGCTGTTGGCCAATGTCCAGGGCTTCTGATTAGCTAGTTCTGTCTCAAGTATTAACCCATAACTACTAATATATATGTTTCTATAAGGTCTTTTCTTACTGAGGACACTAGCCTCATGAGTTCTCTCTTCCTGAGATCACATGGTGATTCTCTACTATTGACTACAATTCCCAGAATCCTTCTCAACTCCTAGTCCCACCTATCTTGCTTCCCTATTGGCCAACAGTGCTTTATTTATCAACCAATAAGACAGCATATACACAGAAGGACTTCCCCCATCAGAGACCCAGTACAGGATCAACTAACCTGGGTTCATAGGGGCTCACAGAGACTGAACCAACAACCAGTAAGTCTTCATGAGGCTGACCTAGGTACTCTGCATATGTAGCTTTTTCCTCTTATGGGACTCCTAACAGTGGGAACAGGGCAGTCTCTTGTAAAGACACTTTTAAGAGGCACCTATTCAATTTAATACAGAACATAACATTATTTTATGCCATAAGATTAAGATTATTATGAGGGTGAAATTATATTAAACTACATAAATGACTCAGAAGCATAGTACACACAAAGAAAGGTCTAATGTCTGACTTTCATTGGTATTATTATCTTTGAATTAATTTTTAATTAATAAATGCTCAAATTGGCTATAAAATTACAGATTTTCATGTAAGTTTCAGGACTGCAACAAATCATATATTTTTTCTTTCTTACTCTGCTTTGCTCCTGCTCCCTACTGTTTAATTCAAAGGATGGAAATTTCCTTCTGAGTTTGCATATAAGAGGGATGCCTTTTTCATGTTCATTGTCTCTAATTTTAATTCAAACATTTCTATTTAATAGCATATTATAATTTTTAAGTTTCACTATAAAATATTGCTGGGAATTGAATGCTTGTATGCCCCAAATTTGCATATTGACATTGTCAAACCTCTAGTGTAAATTTCAGGTAGAACCTTGCAGAGGTGATTGGGTTGTAAGGGTGAAACCTTCACTAATGGAATTAGTGTCCTATAAGAAGAGATGGGAAGAGTTTTGAAAGTCAGACACCTTTGTTTGTTTATTTTTGTTCAAGAAAAGATTTGACACAGGAAGAAGGAAGATGACAATCAGTAATTCAAGAATCAAGCCCTCAGCTGATATTTGGTCTTGTACTTTATATACTTTATAACTGTGAGAAATAAATGTGTTGTTTAATTGAGCCATTTAATATATGCTATTCTGATATATAGCTGCCTGAATTAAGACAAACAGTTTCTCAAGTGTTATCCAAAATTACATCAATTTTTCTTCATGTTAATTATTTGCAGTCAAGTTCTACATGGCTAAAAGGACAAGTACTAAAAAGTCCCTGACAATTTGATATGTTTGCCGCAGATTTAATAATCTATCAACCTAATTTTCCTCTTTTATGAAGCATTGGTCTTTGGAAAATGAGGGTTTTTTTCTGACTGACACATGATTTGTTTCTTGGAATCAAGTTCAAAACAAAGATGTCTTGCCTTAGTCCATCTGCTACCAGAGCACACAAGATGATGCTCCAACCCCAGTGCTTAGATCCAGATTAATTTCTCTGTGTTGAGTTCTTTGTCCCATCCAGCCAATCCAAATGCAAATGTATTGCTATGGATTTTGAGGGTGGAAAGAAAGATGCTTTAAATTATCTTTACTAGATATCCAATTGTTCCAGACTTCTGAAAGATATCAATATTGTCAAGGATTTGTAAACAATTTTGGTAATCTTAGATGATTAAAGTCTTAGAACTGTGAAAGATATTTGATTCTTTGGAGAGCTTTATAGTCTATATCAATATTGAAGCACCTTTGTTTCCCTTCTGCTTTCTTCATACAGTTGCCAAAATCATTTAATCATCAAAAGGTATCTCTCTCTCTCTCTCTCTCTCTCTCTCTCTCTCTCTCTCTCTCTCTCTCTCTCTCTCTCACATACTCTCTCTCTCAATGTATTTAGTTGTTTACATTTTTAAATCTAGGACACTGTATACTTTAACATATTTGTTACTAAAGTGAATAATGCCAGGTATAGGCTTCCTCCCTTCAAGCTGTTGGCTTCAAACAATACAATCTATAGCTACTCTTATTGGTTTCCCACGAAAGCTTAATGATAAGACCCTATTCTGAAGTCACTACACATTTTACCCATGCTATATGAGAGAAATCAAGTTGCCATTGACGAGGAAACTTCTTTCCCTCTGGATAGCTTTCAGAGATAACATCAATGGGTGCTATTTAGGATGTTTGAGTGAAAAGAAATCAAAAGTCTTGCACAGCATTGGTACTTTAGTGGTACAATTATTATGGGTTAACCAACTCCTCTCTGGTTGGATTTAAGGCCTGCTCCACAGGAGGAGATATACGCCTGGTACCGCAAATCTAAGACCCATGGTGGGAAACTTATAGGGTCCATGCATGAACCTATAAAGTTTAGTAAATGGTTACAGTATGAATCTGCTCTCTAAATTCATATTTTGGTACCTATAAACTGTTGTAGCTCTCAGATATCATCACAAAGGTTTCTTTGTACAGTGGACAGTGGCTAACATAGAAACTCTCAACTAATTTTAAAGTGAAGAGAATGAGTATCTGTGGAGCGCTACATTATTCACTCAGATCATATTATCAAGGAAAGGGGGTATAGAAAGATGATAAGAGGCATCACTTGGGGAAGACTGGACTAAAACACTGTCTTCTGGACATGATAGGACTGCTGACTACACTGATGAACCCTCAGCAGATGTGGTTGCCTACACAAGATCCGTACAAGATGAAGCCAGTCAGTTTTCCAACCTGGAAGGAAGATGGACTCACAAGCCCCAACCCCTAAATGAGGAGCTATTGACAGTTGATGGTTTCTGTGGGAGGGAAAGTCAGTTTTCTTTAAGGATGTGTCCTTTGGTGGGTCAACCCTGTTCCAGTGAATGGCTCCACACTTACTTGTATGTGGGCAGAACAAATTGAAATCAGTGGGTTATAAAAAAATGGATGTGAAGTTGGGAGGAGTGGGTTGATTAATCTGGTACTAGTTAGAGGAAGGGACAGTGATAAATATGACCTAAATATATTGTATGCATATTTAAAATAATCAAAAATTAATAAAATGTTTATATAAAGAAAATATTATTTACTAAGGTATCCATTTTTCAAATATTATTGTGAACACACTATAGAGAAATATACTAGACCTTGCTTAGGTACAGAACATCTTATCTTTGAAGAGGTGATCAGAATAATACTTAACCTAATGATCTGCCTTAAATTAATCTAGCATTTATTCCAATCTTGCTAATTGAGAATGCAACTTCTAAATTAAGTTTTTTTTATGATATGGGGAATATTTCATTGAACTGTTTGTAATGGGAATTTGACTAAGTGTATTTGGAGAGTCTTATAGAATGCCTTCACTGGATGCTGAAATTCAGTGAGTCACTCAATGTTCTGCTATTTATTTTGTAGGTAGCCACTAACTGTAGAAGTCCCACTTCTCCTATCCACTCCATAGATGATGAGAAAGAGGACATTTATGTGAACTATCCAACCTTCTCTCGAAGACCCAAACCAAGATTCTAAGCTGTTCTTCCATCCAGAACACATCAGTGATGGCTTGTATGGCAGGGGGTTTTAGCCATCCTCTTTTTACCACCAGCATCTACCTTGATAAAAAATTGATTGAATTTATTTCATTTGCTATAGAGAAATACTTAATCACCTGGGAACATTCTTAATAGAGATGCATTAGAAAACCCGAATCTAATTAGCTGTCATGTACAAGAAGACTTGTCCCATTATGCAACAAAACAGTCTAGAAAAGATGAAACATCACAAGGTGTTCTTGTATTTGAAGTTAATGGTGGGCAGAAGCTTGTCTCTGGATCCTCCCTACAAGTGTTGGCTCCACTTGTAGAATACTGATCCAATTCTCATGATGATTCTCTCAGATGCTCTCATGATGGTTGTCAGCGACCCTTGGTGGAAAGTTTATTGGTCAAACACAAGAAACAAAGTTGATTATTCACTTATTAGTAAGAAAATGGCATTACCATAAAGGGTGAGATGACTTACGTCAGTTATGCATTCTCCTATAAAACAGGGGCGGCACTAAAGCATTACTTGGGAATTCTAACTATTGTTAAAAAAAGGATGAAAAGGACCTAGAAGCTGTGTTATTCCTAACAAACATCGACGACACAGACATCACTCATTAATCAGCTAACAAGTGAGTATGCTGCAAAGCCAGCATAATTCAAAGGAATACATGTAAAGGAATAGCCAGGAATGAGATCGGTATGAAATTCTTCTCTTCCCTAAGTTGATTCATCTCCAATTCATAGAGAATTCTTGCCATCCACCAGGCCTAGTCTTCTATAAAATGAGATGCTCCAATAAGAAATAATGCTTTTGATGTTTTTTTAACTTTTGAGAATTATTTTGGTGTGTAAGTTTGTGAGTTAAAAAACTTACAAAATGAATACAGGGAAAGAGATCAGTGGGTATATGCAGTAGAATACAGAAAGGTAGGCGTCTGAGATTAGAGTTTGGAGAATGTGGGGGAAGAGGAAAGGGTGTCACACAGAAAGTGACATATGAAAGAAAACCCATGAAAACCCATGCTTCAGAGTTTGGACAAGTCCATCCCTACCAACACTGCTGTCATTGAGGGAATGCACCTGGCGTTCCATTCTAGACAGAGGAAAAAAAATTAGGAGTATTTGTGAAACTAAATAAAGTTATAGTTATCTCCAAACCATGGTGTTCATTATCAAATGAAATGGTGTTCAGTATCTGAAAGACCCATTTCTGATCGCTAAACATATTTAAAGGGTCACAATCTTTAAATCTTCATTGCAGAAATCTTCATTTAAGTTTCTGGTTTGTATATGTTGTTGTAAACTTAAGTGAAACCAAATCCAAATGCTAATGCTGTTACAGAGATTCTAAACTGTAATTCATAGTTTTAAGCTAATTAGTGGATATTACATATTTTAAGCTTAAATACCATGCATGATGAATAGGCCAATTGTTTTGCCAACTACAGAAATTCAGAGGGATATAAATGAAAATGAACACTTCTTAGTTGTGCTTACATATTTATTCAAGAATGGTTAGCTCAGATACTTAATGTTTGTTTGAAGATTATTTTTGTGTTGTCTCTTTTTGTGAAATGTTTCCATAAACAGTGTACCAAAGTTGGAAGGCAATTGACAGAAAATAGTCAACATTTGGAACCATCAGAGATTACATGGCTATATGGCTCAGACTGCATGGTGAAACAACATAGTATTGTTCGTAAAATAAACTAACATTTCAATAAATGTTAACGACAATCAAAATACTGCTTTCTAGAATATTTGGATGACCATTTTTTCAATGGTTCAATAAGTAAGAGGAAATACTTTTATAATTGCACTATAGGGAGATATAAATAGCTACCTGATGGTCAGCGATTTCTATGAAAAATCACCTAAGTAGACCAAGAAAGCCTCCAAAACATTGGGTGCTTGTCTCTGTTGCTGTGGGAACTTATATGCTGTTTTTTGAAAAAAAAATCACTCCCTCAAGATACATTTACTCTGCCCATTTTTCCTTTCTATATGTAGTTCCCTTGCAGAATTTAGTATTTACCAGGAACACTTGCTGCAATGCCTGACCTCTGTTATATTGAGAAGATGCTCATTGTCTCTGAACATTTTTACTAAAGAAAGCACTTTAATTGCAATCTTTGTATCCTACACAATTCACACACATTTCTGGAATGTGACCCCTCAAATTTTTTTGTTCCTATTGTGCTGATTGGCAGGGTGATCAAAACTGTGTCAAGAAATAAAAGATGAAGGTCCCCAATGAAACACAATTTTGTTTTTCCTGTTTTTTTTAGTATTTGGTGCTTCTTTGGAGGCTAAATGCTTTGCAGAGGTGTTTTACACACATAATGTATATCAGTATATAATGCAGCACTAAGTGAAATATTCATGCTTGCATTAAATACTGTAATCCTAATATCTACATTAAAGTAAACAATGAGAAGAAGTTAAGTTTGATTAAGGATAGAATACTTTCTTAGGCACTTAATAACTATGCATTCACTATGTTATCCAATTGATATTGAACTTTATTTAAATGACTTCATGTTAGTGTTAAGAAAATAGAATATAATTTTCTCTTTTATTCTTTTCTATTTTTTTATTACTGAGGATTGAAGTCGGGCCTTTTAAATGTCAGAAAAGTGCTCTACCACTGAGCTAGAACTCAAGAATATAAATTTAAAGTTTAATTATTATTAAGATACTATACATTAAATATCAGTTTTAAAAGATATTTTTTTAACTTTTAACTTTAAATTTTTTTAAAATAAAAAACTAGAAGGCTTTCTTTTTATTTTAAACATGCAATTTTTATTAGTTTGAGTATAGAACTCTACTAAATGAAAAATACCCTCAAGTTGGGTGGTCGTGGAACAAGCCTTTAATTCCAGTACTTGGGAGGCAGAGGCAGGCAGATCTCTATGAGTTTGAGACTAGTCTGGTCTACAAGAACTAGTTCCAGGTTCCAGGACAGCCTCCAAAGCCACAGAGAAACCTTGTCTTGAACCCCCCCCCAAAAAAAAGAAAAAAAGAAAAACAAAACAAAAAACCCTCATTACAACAATCTTGTAAATTAGGAAAGTCCACATTATAGAGATCAGTTTACATAGTTTTTTTTCTGTGTTCAAAGCACTAACAATGTTGTAGATGCTGTTAGAAAATAACTTATTTGGGGCTATAGACAATACTTGTCTGATCTAATTTGTCGCTTCTTGTCCCTGCTATAATCATATGTTCTGTGACTATCCTATTTAGAACATTTCTAGTTTTACTTCCCAGTATCTGAGACTCTGGATTTTTAGCCATCAAGCATTTCTTTCTCTGGATGTACTGCAACCCAATGTTCTGAATGAATAAAATACAGTTCTCAATTATCACTAGTTTCATTTTCTACTGAAGAATTTTAGAAAAAATAAACAGAAAGAAATAAACATGCAGAGAAAATGCAGAACAAATTTTAATCATGGAAACTTTGTGACTTTTTTCTCAAAGTAATATCTTGTACCTTTTATAAATATTTGTAATTCTATGAGCTATGTAAATATTTGCTTTTTCCCATTTTAGGGGGACAGAAATGTGTTTTATTCATTTAATCACAATCATTTGATTTTAGGAAGGAACTATCTGTATGATTATAGTCATAAGGATGGAAGGTATGGATGTTAAAGATATTTTCCGGGGGGGGAGATATTTTCCCATATGTAGGCTGCTGTTCTAGGGCTGACTTCCAAAATATATACAGAACTCAAGAAAATAGATGTCAACAAACCCAATAATGCAATTAAAAATGGGGTACAGATTTAAACAGAGAATTCTCAACAAAAGAATCTCAAATGGCCAAGAAACACTTAAGGATATGTTGAACATCTTTAGTTTTCTGGGAATTGCAAATCAAAACGACTCTGAGGTTCCATCTTAACACCTGTCAGAATGGCTAAGATAGAAAACACAAGCGTCTGATCATGCTGGAGAGGATGTGGACCAAGGGGAACACTTTTTCATTACTGGTCAGAATGCAAGCTTGTACAATTATGTTGGAAGTCAGTGTGGTGGTTTCTCACTAAACTGGGAATCTACCACAAGACCCAGGCCTACCACTCTTGGGCATATACCCAAAGGATGCTCAGTTATACCATAAGGACTCATGACCATTTATATTCACAGTAGCTATATTTGCAATAGCCAGGACCTGGGAACAACTGGCATGTCCTTCAATCAAGGAATGGATAAAGAAAATATGGTATACATTTATACAATGGAGTATTAGCTGTGGAAAAACAAGGACACCAGAACATTTGAAGGTAAATGAATGGAACTAGAAAAAAAATCATCCCAATGGAAGTAACCCAGACCTAGAAAGACAAATAAGGTATGTAATCACTCATAAGTGGCTATTAGCTGTAAAATAAATAATAACTATGCTAGGTAACAAGGAAAGTTCATGAACAAGATGCCCAGATCTTCCTGGGAAGGGGACATAGAAGAAATTTCATGAGAGGACTGAGGTCAGGTGGGGATGGGAACATGAACTTTCAGGTTGGGAGTGGGCAGAGAGGGACAGTAGTGAAGGAGACTACTGGAAACAGGGAGCATTTAGGGAGTCAGAGAGACCTGTAGGAAGTATGGTGCAAGTAGGAATCTACACGGATGACCTTCACTAAGACTGTTAGCAATAGCAGATACATAGACTGAACTGGCCATCTCCTGTGACCAGATTGGTGCCTGGACCTAATGTCATCAGATAGGCTTCATTCAGCAGCAGCCAATATTAGTCAGAGTTTGGGGACTCCTGCAGAGGAAAAGGACAAAGGGTGATAAGAGCCAGAGGGTGAAGGATACCCCAAGAAAACTCACATAATCAAGTAATCTGGGCTCACAGCGGCTCACAGACTGAACCGACAACCAGGGAGCCTGCATTCACTCTGCCTCTACTACACACATAGCTTGTCTTCTGAACTTGGATGGACCCCACTCCACCACTTCTGCTGTTCTTGCCGGTTGTCCCATGGTACTGGCGTCTCCAAAATGGTGTGGTCTTCTGTGGCAGGGTTGCACTTTCACCAGTAGCCTCTCCTTTGCTATCATTGTGATGCAAAGTCAACTTTTCTCCATGACCTTTGCAGTCCTGGGGTTTCCACTGCTGCTCTGCCTGTTCATTCACCGATGGCCTCTTGTGGCCTCTCACAGTGCAAAGCCTCAACTGTTCTCCATGGTCCCTTTGTGCCTTCAAAACCAATACTACCTGGGTGACTCTTACATTACCACATTTGGTGCCCTCTGAAACACAGCTTCGGTGTGCTAACTCTCGGGAAACAGCAGAAGATGTCACCTCAATGATGCTTGTCTCTGCTAATTTCTCAGTTCCAGCTAAGCAGCATCAATTGTTCCAGTAACTCCAAGGTTTCCCTTCAAAGGTGTCAGTCTCTTGTTAATCATGGTTGATTCTTCAATTTTAGCTGACCAGATGCAGGTCCTTCGTACACTTGGCCCTGTGGAGTCTTGGCTTCACTCTGAAACTTCACAAGCCAGCCAGCCCTTCTGTCTGCACTGCTCTCAACATTCTTATCTTCCAACCCTCTACAGACATCCCACTGAGTTTTCAACACTCAGTAGCTTTTCTAGTCCAAAGTCCCAAAGTGCTTCCACAATTCTTCCCAAAACATGGTCAGGTCTCTCACAGTGATACCCTACTTCTAGTACCAATTTCTGTCTTAGTTTGGGTTACTTTTCCTATGCTGAAACACCATGACCAAAAGCAAGTTGAGGAGGAAAGGGACTATGGACACATCCATAGTTCATCACTAAAAGGACAGGGCAGGAACTCAAACATGATGAGAATCTGAAGACAGGAGCTGATGTAGAGGCCGTGGAGGGGTGCTGCTTACTGGCTTGCTAGCCATGGCTTCCTAGCCATGGCTTGCTAACCCTGATTTCTTTTAGAACCTAGGACTACCTGCTGGGGGATTATTCCACCAACAATGGGCTGGGCCATCCTACACCAATCATAAAATTAAGAAAATACTCTGCATCAGTAGTTATCAACCTGTGTATTGAAACCCTTTGGCAAACCTCTTTCTCCAAAACTACTTACATTATGATCACAACAGTAACAAAAATACAGTTACAAAGCAGTAATGAAAATAATTTTATGATTGGGGGTCACCACAACATGAGGAACTGTATTAAAGGACTGAAGCATTAGGGTGTTTGAGAACCACTGCCCTCCAGCTTGCCTACATCCATATCTTACAAAGACATTTTCCCAATTGAGTTTCCATGCTTTCAGACGACTCTAGCTCATGGTAAGTTGATATAAAACCATTCAGTAGAACGATTCTTTGTTTGTATGGGTCCTGAGCAATATCCCTTGTGACTCAGTTGTTTCAGAATCTGGATCTTGTAGGTATTAGTGAGAAGGAAGTAGATTAGGCAGATCTAACTCTCCCTAAATATACAAGATGGCATACCTTATAAGGTTACCAAGGAACTGTCAAATATTTCTATTTGATGGAATTGACTTTGCTTAAGTTTATACTTTATACATATTTTGGGTCTGGAATAAAATCAGCTCTATCCACCTGCATTCACTATGACTTTTAACAAATTGGGTGAATAAACAAATAACAAGCTCTTATACTATCTATATCAATAGTTCATTTTTCCAAGGTAATATTGAGATTTTGTTTGGACATCAGATTTGACATCCCATATAATAGATACATTATAATTTCCCTAAAATTCACTCTAGTCTGTAGATTTTTCATTTTATTATTTTAATTTTAAATAGCTTCCTTCACATGTCAATCCCAGTTCCCTCTCCCTCCCCTCATCCTTCACCCCCCACTATCCCCCCTCAGCCTCCCACCCTGTCGCCACTTTTGTAGATTTTAACTTTCAACTTTTATCTGAACCTGATATAATTTCATAGAAAATACTGATTGCTGTTAATATTGTGAGAAGATAAAGCTGATCTGAGATGTCACAGTTATGAATTTAAAATATCAAACAAAAATCCCTCATGCAATGTCAAGCCATATTTGCAAGACAGGAACCTTGAGAAGAAGCTGATGGTGTACTTTCTTTTCTCCACAAAATTTACATGATCTTAATTGATTTATTTTTTTCTAGTTCTTCTTGGAATTTGCTCTTAAGATGATATAATCAGCCGGGCGTTGGTAGCGCACGCCTTTAATCCCAGCACTTGGAAGGCAGAGACAGGCGGATCTCTGTGAGTTCGAGGCCAGCCTGGTCTACAGAGCTAGTTCCAGGACAGTCTCCAAAACAATACAGAGAAACCCTGTCTCAAAATACCAAAAAAAAAAAAAAAGATGATATAATCTGTGACTTATTACAGATTTTATCCAAGATATCCTGAAGTTTCCATAGTAACAACATCATGACTCTAATCATCTTTGTGACTAAGGCTGAGTGCACCAATACTCTTTTTTTGTTTTGTTTTGTTTTTTTGAGACAGGGATTCTCTGTATTGTTTTAGAGCCTGTCCTTGAACTTGCTCTGTAGACCAGACTGGTCTCGAACTCACAGAGATCCTCCTGCCTCTGCTTCCTGAGTGCTGGGATTAAAGGCATGCGCCATCAATGTCTGGCCAATATATACTCTTAATGCTATCATACTTTGTTGTAAATTCTTTGAAAGTGGCCTTGGGTGAGCTTATTTATTCCACTTTTCATTTTAGCTTATGTGAGATATTAGATTCAAGTTTTAATGTCTTTTTTATTTCCCTTACATTAAAAATATAATGTAAATTAAAAACATAATGATTAAGTAGCTTTTCAATAACATTGTTTTTCTGTATGCAATTGTCAAATAACTAAAATAATAAGTAAATATAATTTACAAGTCTCTGATTATCCTTTCAAAAGCTAGGAATAGCTAATTCTTATAAAGTTGGATAATTAATGAAATTATATATTTCTATTAGGTGGTAAAATTTTAAATATATTTCTTATATTCTTTTATTTTTAAAAACTTCAAGACGGTGCCAAGAGAAATAGCATTATTGTAATTGAGAATTTAGTAGACATAGATTCAGATAAATTGTGTGCCAAGCAATGCTATATTAACATTGATTAGTATAGGAAACAGATTTTTACAAATTTCCTGTAAGAACAATGTGAAATATTGAACACTATTCTCCTTAGGTCATTTTAGTCATTGTGATGATGGCTGATTTAAAAGGTCTAGAGAGTTTCAGCTTTTCCTTCTCTATTATGTGCTCAGAGTCCCCTGACTGAATACCCCGTTGGCCAATTATAGTCTTACTTGCCAGTTCTTGTTGGCTGCAAAACCACCCATGCAAATAGCTACCCAATGGCAACGGCTTCATGGGGATCTCTTCCAAGCTTCCCTTCACATGTCTAAAAAGATACAAAGCTAATACATTTACTCAAACCAGAAAAAGTCAGCTGATTTCCTTTAAATTCCAGTAATAACTGATTAAATTCTGAAATTTGAAGATCAATGCTATTTACCATAGCACTCAGACAAATTAAGAATTTACATCCAGCCAAATACAGGCAGAATCTATATGATTACATTCTTTTATCTTGGTCTTATTTATGAGTAAAAACATTTTTTTTTCATAAAATCTTTGGCATTTTTTTTCACATGGACAGTCATGTCTCCATATGACTAATTTTTTTTCTTCTAAAATTTTATGTTTTGTTTTATTTTGTCTTAGTGAAACAGTTTTGAATTCTATAAATAAAAACCTAAGATATTTCATTTTGGCCTTGTTCCTGATTTTAGAAAGTATGTAGTCATCACCTCCAAACAAGTTTAACTGCAAGTGTTTGTAGATATTCTTCATCAGCTTAAAGATATTTTCTATTCTTAATCACATACAATAATTGTAATTCTAAAAAGGTGGTTCATGAGAGAAAGACACCATGGGACAGGGTTCAAGCAGAGGGTTTTTTTTTTAATTAGGGAAAAGAATCATAAAAAGGGGAAGGAAGGGGGTAGGCCAGGCTCCTGAGACAGGAGCAGCAGGAGAGAGGAGAGAGGAAAGAGTGGGGAGACAGGGGGAGACAGAGGGAGGGAGAGAAAGAAAGAGAGAAGGATAATAGGTGGGTAGGACCTTTTAAAAGGGAACATAGTGAATATGTACAGGTGATGCTCTTAGTGGCTGTAGCTGAGGGTCTATCCTGTCAGAACCCCAAGGACAGACCAGTAAAGATGCCTGAATACTATCAATAATACATTTTTAGAATGAGTGAATGCTGAGTTTTGTTAAGTGTATTTCTGACTCAAGTGGTGTAATCATATGATTTTTTAAAAAAAATCTTGATGTGGAGGATTATGTTATTATTTAAATGTTAAACCAGTTTACATACCTGGAATTAGTCACATTTGGGCATGATCTGAATTCATGGAGTCTGGATCAGTCAAGACCGTGCTGGTGAAACCCACAAAGACAGCTGACCAGACAAAGGGAGCTCTTGAACGCCAGACTGAAGGCTGACAAGCCAACAGGGGTCTGGTCCAGTGTAGTGTCAGTGAGGAGGCCTGAGAAATCTCTGGGGCCTTAGGTAATAGATCGGTGTTCACCATGGAGTACGAATGAACTTTGGGAGCCCATTCCACATGGAGCGATGCTCTCTCAGCCTGGACACGTGGGGAAGGGCCTAGGTCCTGCCCTGGATGAAATGACAGACTCTGGAGATCTCCCCAAGGAGGGCCTCACCCTCCCAGGGGAATAGTGTGGGGATTGGGCCAGGGGCTGGGAGGGGGACTGGTGGAGGGACAAGGGAGGAGGGGTGGGAAAGGGAGCTGGGATTGACATGTGAAGCATGCATGTTTCTAATTTAAATAAAAACATATATTGAGAATTTTTTTAATTTGCTTTTAGTTTTTCTTTTTAGCCCAGTCACAATTCCTATGCTGCATATGTTTGTAAATTTTTAAAAGAGTTCATAAATAATAGTAGAATATAATGTGTTTTGAATAAATCCATCATCCATCTGCCCCTCCTCCTCTCCCTGTTCTGTCCCCCACATCCACCTCCTGAGTTCATGTGGGTTTTGTTAAATGTGTTGAGCTCACTTGTGCTGCCTGTATGTGCATGGGTGAAGGGCCACTTTCTGGATTGTTGCTAGCCCCTCAGAGCCTGCATCCCTGAAGGAAACTGACCCTTAATCACCTTTTTCATCATTGATCAACTACTAATAATAGCTCCTTAGCTAAGGGTGGGACTCATGAGCCCATTACCCATTCATGCTGGGATTTTGGCCAGTTTGATCCTATGTAGGTCTTGTTTACATTATCACAGCTACTGTGAATTCATGTGTGCAGTGGCTCTTTCATGCCTGGCAAATATTTCCTCTGTAAGCGCCCACTACTTCTGGCTCTCACAATGTTCACACCCCTCTTCCTTCATGGTCCCTGAGTCTTGGGAGAAGAGGGTGTAATAGAAATATACCATTTAGAACCGAACAATTGAGTTTCTTGTTCTCTGAAAACTAACAAGTTGTGGGTTTCTGTATTTGTCCATCTCCTGCAAAAGAAGCTTCATGGATATAATGATATAAACTTTTGGGGCAGTTTATTATTGTGCCCATGTAACACAATAACAGCATTAGTTCTCTGTAGGGCATATGATCTTGCCAGCCATGGGCTTTTCACCCAGTTAGCGGTGTCAGGCATGAGTTTCATCTTGTGGATGAATACAATCATAAACTAGTTGCTTACTACCATAACTTACAAATCATTGTTGCCCCAACGAACATATCCTGCTGGGTGACCATTGTTGTTTCATGGTTCTTAGCTGGGTAATATTGTTGATTACTTTTCTCTGCCAGTTGCATGCATAGCATCTTCTAGCACTTTGAAAGTTAACTAGATGGGATGATGCTTCTGGGTTGGTACCAGCTTGATTTTTTAAAAATGTACTATGTCTTAAGTATGTGATGTTTCAACAAGTCCTGGAGATTCAGAGCAGTGACAAGGGCCTGTAATAGTCAGATGTGTGTGTGGGGGTTGTCTAGCGAAACCTAGTGATCAACTTCTGGAAAAGTGGTAACGTATACCTGGCCATCAATGGACTTTTTATTTGATAGCCTATAATGCCTGGGGAGGCACACATACACACACACACACACACACACACACACACACACACACACACACACACACTGTGTGCATGTATATGTATGTATTTTGAGCTTCCATAGTAGGTTTTCACATAGCATTTTCAAGGGACTTTATTGTTTCTTCTTCCTCCCTACACTCTTTGCTCTAGCCTCTCTTCCTATCACTCTCCTCATTCAATCCTTACAGGTTCATTATCCCCCTCTCCCTCTTCATTCTACCTCAGTCTATCATCCTTCTCTGCTTCCAGTGGCACTTAATAGTTTGCTCCTTCTCTGTTTGCTTCAATTTAAACATATGTATTTAAAGATTTCACAACTACTGTCCACCTATCAGACCAAATATGTGAGGCTTGTCTTTCTATGTCTGAGTTTCTTAATTCAGAATAATTATTTCTAGCTGTCCATTTACCTTTTAATTATATAGTTCAGTTTTTCTTTAGAGCTGAATACTTCATTGTGTGTATGCAAAATTTCACAATCCATTCGAACATGGAGGCTGTTTCCATTTCCTGGCAATTGTGAATTAAGTAGCCTCGACAAGGATGAGTCAGAATCTCAGTAGAAAGATATAAAGTCCTTTGTGAATATACCCTGGAGTGCTACGCATAGATCCTGTGGTAGATATATATTTATATTTCTAATGAATAACCACACTGATTTACACCATGGCTACAGTAGCACACATGTCCACCAACATGGACAAATTTTCTACTTTCAGCACATTCATGGCAGCATTTGTTATAACTTATTTTTTTGTTTGTGTTTTTATATCTTAGCTATTCTAACTTGGGAAAGATGAAACCTCTACTTAGTTTTAATTTATATTTCCCTGAAGGTTAAGGATTGTGAGCACTTAAAAAAAAACTACTTCTCAGTGATTTGTATTTCTTCTTTTGCAAACTCTTTCTTCAGTTCCACGATTCAAATTTTAATTGAGCTGATTCTTTTTCTTTTAAAAATTTTTATTGATTCTTTGTGGATTTCACATCATGTACCCCAACCCCATTTATCTCTCTGTTCCTTCGTGTGTGCTTTTTGCCCTTGAAACCCTCTAGTAAAATTTACTGTTATTAAAAACAAAGAGTGATGAAGTGAATTTATTGATTTAGGTTGAACCATCCCTAAGTCTCTGGGATGCAGACTGAATTGTCGTGGGTCATCTTTTTAATGCATTCTTGAATTCAATTTGTAAGTAATTTACTGTGAAAATTTATGTCTATGTTCATTATGGAGATTGATTTATACTTTATTTTGCTGTTGTTGGGTGATGGGGGAAGTCCTTCTGTATATATGTTTGTCTTATTGGTTGATGAATAAAACACTGTTGGCCAATAGGGAAGCAAGAAGATACATATAAGACTTTAGACTCATACAGATAGGATAGATGATAAAATATTTTTTTAAATCTTACTAAATGGACCAAATATTGTAACTATAGTTCTTACTTGATAACTGTTCTATTATATATAATTTGACTATGTTAAAGTTGAAGCCTTTCTTTTTATTTAGACAGAAAAGAGGAGTTGATGGGGGGGAGTTCTTTTGTGTATATGTTTGTCTCATTGGTTGATGAATAAAATATTTGGTATAAATGTCTAATTCTCTTAAGCTATATCTTGGCAAAAATCTATTTCTCTTTACTTCCTAGTACTCTTTTAGTCCCAATTCACTTAAACAAACACTGGCTTTGGAGTTAGATCTGGCACTACTCTAAATCCAAGCATGTTGTTAAAATAAAATTCAGAGTTTCTGTATTATATCAAGAAGCCAATTGATGTAAGACAGAAGAAAACAAAATCTAGGGACTGTCATTTGTCTATTCTCAGTTCTTTCTCTGAAAGCCTAATTTCCCTCATATTTATTATCTTTCTTATTGTTGCATTTCCCGGTATGCATACCTATGACGGTTGAGATTTCTTTGTTGAAATTAACATTTAAGTCCTCCACAGAGAACAAAGAATTTCCTAACAGCATTCGTTGAAAACTCTGAAAAGAAAATGGGGCCCCACTTCATCGATTCCACCTGATCCAACTTGATGCATCTGAACTGACAACTACCACCCTGAAACTGGTTTGGGACTACCTTGCTCTAGATAACTCCAGACTAGCTAACCGAAATGGTGCACCTTCTTATTACACTCAGGTCACAGCCTCAGACAAGAACTTCAAATAAGATTAAAAACTTCAGTCAAGAACTTCAATCAAGCCGGGCGGTGGTGGCGCATGCCTTTAATCCCAGCACTCGGGAGGCAGAGGCAGGGGGATCTCTGTGAGTTCGAGGCCGGGCTGGACTGACAGCCTCTAAGACAATACAGAGAAACCCTGTCTCGTAAACCAAAACCAAAAAAAAAAAAAAAAAAAAAAAGAACTTCAATCAAGCATCTTCCACCAAACAAAGACTGCGTACAAAAGTTGTAGCTAGTCCACTCAAGACCTTCATTACTCTAACATTTTCTTCCTACAGGATCCCATGAGGTTATTGTCATCCCATTTCAACAGGAAGTAATTCTGAGAATACTAAGCCCCCTTTCCCTGCTGTTGACATTAAAGGACAATTTACACCTGTTTAGAGTTAGTTTTCAATTGTTTAGGGTTGGGATTGGAAGGAGGTGTTCAGACTTGGGCATCTCTTTCGGGTAAGTTTAGGGTTTAGATGGGATATATATGCTTAGGATGGGATATAGGTAGATTATTATAGTTTCTGGTGATTTATAATTTGTTTATTGCAATTCATCATACTGTGTAAAGTCTCATTTCTATTCATGATGTTTGATGCATAAATATCTATGCATATATGTTTTATATAGGTTTGAGACTTTTTGTATATTGACACAATTTAGCTTTGTTTCAAGACTAAATCTTTTCTTTAGACTAAAAGGGGAATTGTAGGGAGAGGCCTGTAGTGCTGACCACACCTGTTTGGGCGTGGTCACAGGTATGTAGAAGAGCTGAGAGGAAGGGGACTTGCACTCTCTTTTTTGGGTTCCAGTCTGGTCTCAGAAAGATGCTTAGACTAATCTGGGTTGCCAGTTTTCTTGTAAGTACTTTCCCACAATAAATAGTCCCTATATGATAATCAAGTGTATGTTTAAATTTTCTTATCACTTGGGTACTTTATCTGCTTTTTGTTTCAGGATAATATTGCCTTTATAAAAACAATTTGGAAGTCATCTTTTATATTCCATTTTATAGAATAATTTGAAGAATATTGGTGCTAGATTTTAATTCTGTCCTGGAATTTTTCTGATCCTGGGATTTTTTTCATTTTGTGTTTAATTTTTATTAATTTGACTTTGATCTGTCATTATCAATTTGACTAAAGGTTTTGTTTTTGTAATGTTGTTTGAGGCTTTTAATAGTTTTGAAATTTTTATTTATTACTTTTATGTTTATGGTATTTTGCCTGCATGGATGTCTGTGAATTGTGTGCATACAGTGTCTATGCAGGCCAGAAGAAGGTGTTAGATCACAGGTGACTGGAATTCTAGACAGTTGGGTCCTCTGGAAGAGCAGTCAGGTGCCCTTAACTACTGAGCTTTCTCTCTGTCCTATACTTGTTAAGCTTTTCAAATCACCAATTATTTGTTTTGATTGTTTGTATTCTTTTTATATTGATTTCCTTACTTATTTTGATTAGTTCTTCTTGCCTACAGTTTTGTGTTACTTGTTCTTTTTCTAAAGTCTTTTTGTTGTTGTTATTTTTTGTTGTTGTTGCTTTTTTGAACATTTTTAATTATTTAAATTAGAAACAAGCTTGCTTCACATCTTAATCCCAGCTCCCTCTCCCTCCTCCTCCGCCTCCCACCAAACCCCAAAACCTCCCACCCAGTCCCCACTCGGATCCCCTGGGAGGGTGAGGCCCTCCATGGGGCATCTCCAAAGTCTGTCACATCATCCAGTGCAGGGCCTAGGCCCTTCCCCATGTGTCCAGGCTGAGAGAGCATTCCTCTATGTGGAATGGGCTCCCAAAGTCCATTCATATACTAGGGATAAACACTGATCCACCACCAGAAGCCCCATAGATGGCTCAGGCCTCCTAACTGACACACAAATTCAGAGGATCTGGATTAGTCCTATGCTGGTTTGCCAGCTGTCAGTCTGGGGTCCACGAGCTCCCCCTTGTTCAGGTCAGCTGTTTCTGTGGGTTTCTCCAGCCTGGTCTTGACCCCTTTGCTCATCACTCCTCCCTCTCTGCAACTGGATTCCAGGTGTTCAACTCAGTGTTTAGCTGTGGGTGTCTGCTTCTGCTTCCATCAGCTACTGGATGAAGGCTCTAGGATTGCATATAAGGCAGTCTTCACTCTCATTATCAGGGAAGGGCATTTAAGGTAGCCTCTCCACTATTGCTTAGATTGTTAGTTGGGTCATCTTTGTAAATATCTATACATTTCCCTAGTGACAGATTTCTCTTTAAACCTATAGTGGCTCCCTCTATTATAGTGTCTCTTTTCTTGCTCTCCTTTATTCTCCCCTCCACCCCTGACTCAATCATCCTGCTCCCTCATGTTCTCCTCTCCCCTCCTCTTCTCCCCTTCTCTTTCTCCTAACTCCTCCGTCTCCCCTCCCCCATGCTCCCAGTTAGCTCAGGAGATCTTGTCCCTTTTGCCTTTTCTGGGGGACCTTTTATATCTCCCTTAGGGTACTCCTTGTTTCCTAACTTCTCTGGCAGTGTGGATTGTAGGCTGGTAATCCTTTGCTCTATATCTAACATCCATGTATGAGTGAGTACATACCATGTTTGTCTTTTTGTGACTGGGTTACCTCACTCAGAATGGTTTCTTCTAGTTCCATCCATTTACATGCACATTTCAAGATTCCATTTTCCCCCTGCTGAGTATTAGTCCATTGTGTAAATGTACCACATTTTCTCTATCCACTCTTTGGTTGAGGGACATCTAGGTTGCTTTCAGGTTCTGATTATTACAAATAATGCTGCTATGGACATATTTGAACAGATGTCCTTGTTTTATGAATGTTCAACCTTTGGGAATATGCCCAAGAGTGGAATTGCTGGATCTTGTGGTAGACTGATTCACATTTTCCTGAGGAATTTCCATAGTGATTTCCAAAGTGGCACTATCACATCATCAGCAAGTAGTCAAAGTTTGACCTCTTCCTTCTCAATTTGTATTTCCTTGATCTCCTTTTGTTGTGTTATTTTTGTGTTATTTCTCTAGCTAGAACTTCAGGTACGATATTGAAGATGTATGGAGAGAGTGGACAGCTTTGTGTTGTTCCTGATTTTAGAGGAATCCAGTTAAGTTTCTCTCAATTTAGTTTGATGTTGGCTTGCTGTATATAGCTTTTATTATGTTTAGGTATGTTCCTGTTATCCCTGATCACTCCAAGTCCTTTATCATAAAGGGATGTTGAGTTTTGTCAATTGCTTTTGCCAGCATCTAGTGAGGTGATCATATGATTTTTCTTTTTCAGTTTCTTTATACAATGGATTACATTGATGGATT
Organism: Mesocricetus auratus; assembly: GCF_017639785.1. Lineage (NCBI taxonomy): Eukaryota > Metazoa > Chordata > Mammalia > Rodentia > Cricetidae > Mesocricetus > Mesocricetus auratus. The sequence goes on from NW_024429198.1 coordinate 40,665,712, forward strand.
TTTATATGTTGAACCATACCTACATCCCTGGAATGAAGCCTACTTGATCATGGTGGATGAATTTTTTTTTTTGTTCTTGGATTTGATTTGTCAATATTTTATTGAGTATTTTTGCGTCAATGTTCATGAGGAATATTGGTCTGTAGTTTTCTTTCTTAGCAGTGTCTTTGTGTAGCTTGGGTACCAAGGTAATTGTAGCCTCATAAAAAGAATTTGGCAATGACCCTTCTGCTTGTATTGTGTGGAATACTTTGAGGAGAACTGGTATTAGCTGTTCTTTGATTTCTGGTAATTCTGCAATGAAGCCATCTGGCTCTGATCTTTTCTTGGTTGAGAGCCTTTTAATGACTGTTTCTATTTCCTTAGGGATTATAGGTCTATTTAAATTGCTTATCTGTTCTGGATTTTATTTTGGTAAGTGGTATCTATCCAGAAAATTGTTCATTTCTTTAAATTTTTGAATTTTGTGGAGTACAGGTTTTCAAAGTATGATTTGATTATTCTCTGTATTTCCTCAGTGTCCATTGTTATGTTCCTCTTTTCATTTCTGATTTTGTTAATTTGTATATTCACTCTCTGCATTTTGGTAAATTTGGATAAAGGTTTGTCTATCTTGTTGACTTTTCTCCAAGAACCAACTCTTTTTTACATTGATTCTTTGTATTGTTTTCCTAGTTTCTACTTTATTGATTTCAGCCCTCAATTTGATAATTTCCTGGTGTCTACTCCTCTGAGGTGTATTTGTTCTTTTTGTTCAGCTTTCTCTAGTGTGACTATTCTCTTGTTTCTTCATGTGGGCACTTAGTGGTGTGAACTTTCCTCCTAGCACTGCTTTCAAAGTGTCCCATAAGTTTGGTTATGTTGTGTCTTCATTCTCATTGAATTATAGGAAGTCTTTAATTTCTTTCTTTATTTCTTCCTTGACTCAGAAATGGTGCATTGTGCATTGTTCTATTTCCGTGAGTTTGTATGGTTTCTGCAATTTGTGTTGTGGTTGAATTCTAACTTTAAAGCATGGTGGTGTGATAAGATACAGGGGGTTATTCCAATTTTTTTTGTATCTATTGAGTTTTGCTATATTGCTGAGTATGTGGTTGATTTTAGAGAAGATTCCATGTGGTGATGAGAAGGTTTTTGTGTTTGGATGGAATGTTCTATAGATGTTTGTTAAACCCAATTGGGTCATAACTTCTGTTAGTTCCTTTGTTTCTTTTTTACGTTTCTGTCTGGTGTTCCTGTCTAGTGGTGAGAGTGGGGTGTTGAAGTCTCCCACTATAAGTGTGTGAGTTTTATATGTGATTTTAATTTTATTAATGTTTCTTTTACAAATGTGGATGCCTTTGTATTTGGGGCATAAATGTTCAGAATTGAGACTTCATCTTGATGGATTTCTCCTGTGTTAAATATGAAATGACCTCCTTCATCTCTTTTGACTGATTTTAGTTTAAAATCTAATTTGTTAGATATTAGTATTGCTAACTCCATTTGTTTCTTGGGTCCATTTGATTGGAAAAATCTTAACTTTGTGGTACTGTTTGTTTTTGAAGTTGAGGTGTGTTTTTGTATGCAGTAAAAGGATGAATTCTGTTTTCATATCTATTGTGTTAGCCTGTGTCTTTTTATGGGCGAGTTAAGACCATTAATACTGAGGTATGTTAGTGGACATTGATTGTCAATTATTGTTTGTTTTGAATTTGTTGTTGGCGGTGGAATTGTGTATGGATTTCCATCCCCTTTTCCTCTTGGCTGTTGGTAAAGTGGGATTATCTATTACCTTTGTTTTTGTGGGTGTAGTTAACTTCCTTGGGTTGGAGTTTTCATTCCAGAACTTTCTGTAGGACTGGATTAGTGGATAGACATTATTTAAATTTGGTTTTGCCATGAAATATATTGTTTTTTCCATCTGCAGTGATTGAAAGCTTGCTTGGTATAGTAGTCTGGGCTGGCATCCGTGGTTTCTTAGTGTTGGTAGAATATCTATCCAGGACCTTCTGGCTTTCAGAGGTTCCTTAGAAAAGTCAGGTGTAATTCTGATAGGTTTGCCTTTATATGTTACATGGCCTGTTTCCTTTTCTGCTCCGAATATTCTTTCTTTATTCTGTATGTTTGGGGGTTTGAGTATTATGTGTCGAGGGGACTTTCTTTTGTGGTCTACTCTATTTAGCTACTTTATAGTTGCAATGTGTTTAAATTTGTAAAGACTGTGGGACTTAAAGTTATTCATATTTTTAAAGTGAGATCTTGGGGATTAATAAGAAGAGATGTGGCTTAATAGTGATGTAGTTGTGTGTCAAGCTGACAAGGGGTCAGTAGTACTGGCTGGTCTTGTGTTAACTTGAGACATAAGCTAGAGTTATCAGAGAAGATGGAGCCTCAGTTGAGGAAATTCTTCCATGAGATCCAGCTGTAAGGCATTTTCTTATTTATTGATCAATTGGGAGGACACAGTTCATGGTGGGTAATGCCATCCCTCGGCTGGTGGTCCTGGGCTCTATTAGAAAGCAGTCTAAACTATCCAGGGGAAGCAAGCCAGTAAGGTGCTCCCCTCCATGGCTTCTGCATCAGCTTCTGCCTCCAGGTTATAGCCCTGCTTGGTTTCCTATTCTGACATCCTTCATTGATGGAGTGTGATCTGGAAATGTAAGCCAAACAAATCCTTTCTTCCCCAACTTGCTTTTTGGTGGTGGTGTTCCATCACAGCAGTAGAAACCCTAACTAAGACAGTTTTAGTAGACTGCACAGGCTGTGTTGGCCATTGTGATTTTTCAGATTTTGTAACACATCTTTTCCAATTATTCTGGCTTTAAAGTTTCAGCTGAATAATCAGATGTTATTCCAATGGGCCTGCCTTTGTAAATTGAGCTTCCTCTCTTGCTGCCATCTATACCCTGTTTTGTTTTTATTTTGTGTGTTTGCGATTTTAATGATAATGTCTTGGGAATTTATTTTCTTGTGTAAACAGAGGTGGTGTTTTTGTTTCCCTGCTGCCTAGTCCCAAAAAGTCACACAGAGACTTAATATTAATTACAAACTGTTTGGTCTATTAGCTTAGGCTTATTACTAACTAGCTATTAAAACTTAACCCATTTCTATTAATCCATGTTTTGTCATGTGGCTTTACCTGTGTTCTAATACATCTTGCTGCTCCCATGGCTGGGTGACTTCTTCACAGACTCCTCCCTTTTCTTTCCCTGTATTTTCATTTTGACTTTTCACCTGATTCCATCTTGCCTTGTTATAGGCCAAATCAGCTATTTTATTAACCAATGGGAATAAAACATATTCATAGCATACAAAAGGGTTATCCCATAGAAATCTTCTATTTAGAATTCCATGGATATCTTTGTACCTGGATAGGTATGTCTTTCACTAGGTTTGGGAATTTCAATTCAGTAATTTCATTTAAAATATTCTCTGTGCCTTTGATATATTTTTTCTCCTTCTCTGTGACTGCAATTTGAATGTTATAACTTTTCATGGTGTCTCACAGCTTTCCCACATGATATAAATGTAATTATTTTTAAATTTCTCATTGAGTTTTACTGAAAGATCTAGTTCCCATTTGTCTTTCAGCAGACTCTGGTTTTCACACGATTCATTCTCTTTATGAGATTTTGAAATGCAGTTGTTATTTGGTTAATTGAGTTTTTCATCTCCTACATTATTTCAGTTTGACTTTCCTGAAACAATTCTGTTTGTATTGAACTGTATTTCCATGTCTTGGATGGACTTCCATATTTAATTTGCCAGTTTGTTTTCATTTTCTTAGAGTGTGTAGATATCCCCATTGAATTGTATGAACATGATTATAATCATTCTTTTGTATTAACCTGGAAGATCATCCATGTTTTTCTCATTGGGGATCATTACTATTGGATTGGTAGTTTTTTTTATTGTGATTGTTTGTTTTCTTGCATCACTTCGATTTCTGTTCTGAGATTTGCATGTTTGTAGTGCGATAGTGTTTTGTTTTTGTTTTTGTTTTTGTTTTTGTTTTTGGTTTTTATGAGACAGGGTTTCTCTGTATTGTTTTGGAGGCTGTCGGTCCAGCCCGGTCTCAAACTCACAGAGATCCGCTTGCCTCTGCCTCCCGAGTGCTGGGATTAAAGGCGTGCGTCATCACTGCCTGGCGATAGTTTTGTTTTACTTTACGCTCAAATCACCTTTCTTCAAGTGCAAGCATGTGCAATATCCAGGAGAAGACAAGGTGTAAGAAGGTTGAGACACATAAATGGCTTTTTTTTTTTTGTGGAACTGATATTGAAGGTTTAGGTTTTATGCTTAGTCTTCTCTTGAGATTCCACCACTTTCAGCAAAATCATCATCTGTGACTCAGCATGCCCCTTGCCTATCCATTGCTCTGTTGCCTTTTCATGTGGCTACCGTTCTGGTTGCTCTACCTTGAGGAAGTTCTGATAAGCAGTCAGATGGGGACATGAGATTTTTGGGAATGTAAGCGTGTAGTCAAGAGGCTAATGGAGGAACCAAAAGGCCTATGTGTGTGTAGGAACAGAGCCACCTTGGTAAAGCAGAGGAGTGCAGTACTGAAGTGTTTGGGTGGACTTTGAGGTGAGAGGGAGAGGATCTAGTTGGTCATGTAGGTGTGGGAAGTCCTGTAAAAATAGCCCTGTAGAGTGCAAAAGAGAGGACATCCTTGGTTGCATAAGTAAATCTCTGGAAGAGCCAGGAGGCTTTTGGTGTGGGAAAGACATTAATCTGGAAGACTGAGGAGAGGAAATGTCTACTGAATGGAAAGGAGCCCATTTACTTGACAGTGCAAACAGGGAGTCCCAGAAGAGCCAGATGGGCTTATTTTGACAATATTTTTACCTAACTTTACTCTTAGGACAATGCTGGCCACCCAGAATAAGGACAAGTTCCTTTTACTTCTATTTTCTGGAAGACATGAGAATTGGTATTATTTCTTCTCTAGCTTGTGGTAGACTATTATTTTAAGGTGTGTGACTTTAGTTTATGCTGCATTTGTTTAACTCTGTGAAGCTGTGTTACTGTGCTGGTCTAAAACACCTGGTGGTCCTAAGAAAGAGTTGAACAGCCAATAGTGAGGCAGGAGCAAGGTTAGGTGGGGCTGGCAGGCAGAGAGAATAAATCAAAGGAAGGAGAAGAAGGAACAGCAGCAAGAGAACAAAGAGAGGATGATGTCAGGCCAGCCATCCAGCCACCTAGTCAGCCACAGAGAAAGAAGGAAAGTAAGGTATACAGAAATAAGAAACATAAAAACCCAGAGGGAAAAGGTAGATGGATTAATTTTAAAGATAAGAAAGACTGGCTAGAAACAAGGCAAGCTAAGACCAGGCATTTATAATTAAGAATAAGCCTCCATATGAGTTATTTGGACGCTGGGTGGTGGATCCCCACAAAATGGACAGAAAGAGCAAAAGAGTAAAAACATTTCACACAATACTAACCATTATGGAATGGAACTTTTCTAAAGGCTATAAAGTATAGATTTATTTCTTTCATCAATATAGGCCTATTTAGTTTATTTTATAGTTATTTAAATGCACTTTGTATTGTTCAAAGAACTGGTCACACACATACAAACACACACATACACATATACACATATGTTTTCCCTAATTTTGTAACACTAATGAATATTTTCAGATTCCTCAGGAATCCAGTTGGAATCACAGCGTTTTTTTTTATTATTTTCTGTTTTCAATTTCACTATTCTGTGATCTCTAGTTTCTTTAAGTTGATTAGATCTTACTCTTTTTCCCTAGTTTCTTGTGGTCATGTTATTGATTTTGTAATTTTCATTTTCCTAAATTGGCATCCAAATACTATAAATAACACTGAATTTCATAAATACTGATTAGTTTCATTTGGCTAAAAATATTTTCAAGTTTCATTTGCAAAGTATTTGGCCTTTTATAAATTCAATATTTAGTATGTATCTTTTGGAATTTTTCCTACTGTGTTTCAGTACAGATTTCTAATTTAATTCTACTATATTGAAAATAATTGCTTGTATGCTTTAATTTTCGAATGTGCATCATTTGCTCTGAGAAGAATGTGCATTAGGCTGTTAGATGTGACATTTTGTAAATTTGTATAGGATAGCATTGGTTGATAGTGCTATACAAGTCATCTGTAATCTTTTTAATCTCCCATATCCTTAGTGACAGAGATATTGAAGTCAGCTGTTATAATGAGTTTGTCTATTTTTTCTTGTGATTTCTATCAGTTTTTCCTGAAACATTCTGATAGTCCATTGTAAAATGTTATACTTTTAGAATTGTTGGATTTCTTGAAAAATAGAAGACCCTCCATATTAAATATTGCTTTCATCTTTGATAATCCTCCTAGTTCAAGTTGGTCTCTTACAAAACTACCATAAATATTTCTGCTTGGGGTTGACTCACATTGGCTTTGCACGCCTTTCACTGGCTCTTGACATTGAAGTTGGTGTGAGCCTGTGTTCAAAGACAGTTTCTTACAGCAATGTGTGATTGAACCTTTAAAAACACAGCAGAGCAATCTTCCTTTTCTAATTGGTATATTTAAGCCACTCAAGAGAATGTGGTTTACTTCCATAATTTATATGTTTATAATTATTTTCTAATGCTATATTTGTTCTTTGATTCTTTTATACCTTCTTTCTCCTATTATGTTTTCTAGTTTCAGCTGGAAATTTCTATGTAATTCTATTTCTTTCTGAGTGTATCTCCCAGAGACGGTCAAGGTTTCTTTTCATCCTTTCCTTTTCTTCTTTTACCTTTTTACCCCTTCTTATTTTCTTCTTCTCTTTCTTTCTCCTTTGTCTAGTTCTACTTTCTTTCTGTCTCTGTTTTTCTCTGTTTCCCTCTTTCTCCCTCCATCATCCTTCTCTCTCTTTATAGTATTTATATGTTCTAAGAACATAGTGATTTTCAATTACTGTCTTTTCATAATTTTGGCAAATTCATAGATACAGCTGTTTCAAACTGCTGTTACTTAATTCTCTTTCTAGTCCTGTTTAGAGCTGCAGATTATGTGTGTGTTACACCTGGTGAAATTATTCCACTATTCTTAACATTTTGTACTTTCTTCCTGCTTAGATTTTACTTCAGGAACTTTATATGCATGACTAACATTCAAATTAACTCTTCTCTCCCTTTCAAGTTCTGAAGGTCCCATAAAATACAGTTTTTACATCTGCAAATCTTTTTTTGTCATCAGGTTACTGGTTATAGATCAATTCCAGTCTAACTAGGGATCAGACTGTGTTTGAAGTCTGTTATATCTGCAGGTGGTAAATTCCCTCAATTTCTTTACTTTCCTTGGGATTTTATTATTGTCACTTGATTTGATTTTTTTTTTGAGACATGATATCATGGATAACAGTCTGAATTTGAACTTACCATGTAGTCAGGGATGACCTTGAAGTTCTGATCTTCCTGCCTCTGCTTCCTCAGGGCTTAAATTACAGATAAACACCAGGTGTGATTTTGTGTGGTGATGAAGGGATTTTTCCAAGATAATCAAGCACTCTATGAACTGATATAATTCCCTAGAACTGTTTTCTAACTTTCAGTCTAGGTAAGTACTCTACTACTAAGCTGTCTTCACTTCCTGCTTTGTCCTAACTTTCTGATGCTTCTACTAGGAAGACCTGATACTGACAGTTGTCCTGTCTAACTTTGTTTCATCAATGCTGCATTTTAATTCATTTTAGTGACTGACATTACATTTACATAAATTGAATATGTACTTATTTTAATGAATAATTATACAATTAAATATGAGAGAAAATTTGAAGGTCAATTTAAATCATACTTTTCAGATTGCTTGATTATGCTTAAGTCACCTTTAAGATTCATAAAACTTTGCAAATCCAAAAGAAGCAAAAGGTTACAGGGATATTTTGTGTGAAGGTGCACAAAGATCCTATGTCAAGTCTACCCACTTAGCTAATACTGGAGGAGATAAACTGCCAGTCATTCTGACTTATCACTAAGGTCAGTCTAAGTCACCAAATTTTGAGAACTTTAAAAAAATTAAAATTCAATTTAGTTTAATTTTTTATTTTAGAAACAATCTTATTTTACATGTCAACCACCCATTCCCTTGCTCTCCTATCCTCCCATGCCCCCCACCCACTCCCCAAGGACAGTGAGGCCTGCCACAGGGGTCCATCAAAGTCTGTCACATCACTTGGGGGAGGGCCTAGGCCTTCTTCTGTGTATCTAGGCTGTAATAGTATCCCTCCATAGGGAATGGGCTCCCAAAGTCCATTTGTGCACTACGGATAAACACTGACTCCACTGTTAGAGGTCTCATAGACTACCCACGCCTCTGAGCTCATTTTTTTTAATTGCCAAAATAAAACAAAATTCAAAATGTCAGAAAGTGTTTTTCAACATTAGGTTTGCTTGGTTGGATACAATTTTAAAGTTACAAAAATGTAAATGAAGAACAGAAGACTTTATTGTGAGAAAAGCCAAGGAAGAAAAAGCATGGTCAAGGATTTTACATGTGTGTGTATATAATTAGTTTTCTTGGGTAAAACAGGAAAAGTCATGGCATATGGGAAGAAGGTAGAGGGTTTTTGTAGCCCTTGTGAGTTATTTGTGAGTAGAACTGTCTTTTTTATATATGAGTAATTTTAATGAGATATGGACCAAGTCTGTAGATTTGCCATAGAGATTTTTCACTATATATTACTATATTTAAGGATATTGCAAAAATTTAATAAATAGGTCACTGAATAATTCTTATGATGTAACCTACATAAGAGAAGCAACATTCAAATGGATTATTCCATTAGGTTACACTAAAAAATGGTCAAAATTCTGTAATTGCTTATTCCGTGTTATTCTCTTGTCCACTGGTAATCAAGAAATAAGAATCACACATCAGGAATGAAATATTGTCTAGGAATACCAACAAACTAAATGAACTTTAACTCACTATTCAACAGCAATGATCTAAACTGTTTTAGAGTATGTAGTATTCTGATGTACTAGAAATTATACTGTAAGTCTTGCAATTCCTGCTTCACTCATTATAAATACAGCAATAGGATGCCATTTCACGTGTATGGAACCTCTTAGATACCTTGGCCTTTTGATATTTCCTCTGAAGAGTTAGAAAAGACAATGTCACATGAACTGTGGAGTTATGTTTTGTTTACAAATGGAGTGAACATTTCATGTTGCATGCAATTTATTGATAATTTTATCTGAGATTTTAAATATGACCAATACAGTTTAATGTCAGATCATATCAAAAATAAATAGCAATGGACCTTCTTTCATGTTCAATATTATTCATACAGTTCACAAATTCTACAAATATACAAATCCTACTGCTGTTAACAATTCCCAGAAAAGTCCCTTAATGTTCATGAGATTTTGAATATTGAATAGCATTCCCTTCCCCTATTGAGGAAGTGGGTCAGATATAGAGTAGACGGGCTAAGAAAGAAAACTTAAAGAAAGCATAGTAAAACATTCAATGAAAGTGAAGTGATTTCCTTAGAGTGAGTGAAATAGGTTAATGGTAACAACCTTAATACACTATACACCATACTTAGGTCTCTCAAATGTAGTTAGATTTGTTTAAAAAAGCTTCAGACCTCATAAGCAGTAGGCCTCCCAAAAACAACACCACACACACACACACACACACACACACACACACACACACACACACACACACACACGAGAACCAAAAAGGAATGTGTAAAGCCAATAGTGCTCCAGGGACACTCAGTGAATAAGACAAGACTCCTGACTTCTAGGTGATTTTGTTCTGGAAAAGTGTGTGGTATGAACTCCAGTTCTGAGAAGATTCAATTAAGACTTCTTAGATTGGAGTTTTAAACAACTGTTTTCCCAATTGATTACGTTATAACTTGAGTTTACATGTATCATGTATTCAGAGGAATTTTGATAGTGTTGGTCTCTGTCATTGACACATATCTAGAGAGTGATAGATCATAATGGTGGACAATTTATGAGCATATTTAAGGTAAAGTTGAAGATTTAAAAATATGTATGAATGATAATTCCAATAGTGAGATATGATTCTGTGTTATTATTTGCTTCTGTTTCCTGACAATTTTCTGTGACTGAAAAAAGCAGTCTGTTCCCTGAAAGAGAAGAGCCAGAGGAAAAATGATTGAAGGATGAGGAGAAAAGAGTAGGAGGAGGAAGGAAGAGGAGAGTAAAGAGGAGAAAGGGAGAGGCGGACTGGGAGGAGGAAGAAAGGACAGGAAGGAAAGGGAAGGAGAAGGAGAAGGAGAAAGAAGATGACAGGGAGTAATGGGGAGGAGGAGTGGGAGGAAGAGGAGGACAGAGAGAAAGAGGTGGGGAGGAAGGAGACACATTTAGAGATGCTTTGAGAAAGCTGATTTTTAGGAATCTGAGCAGGATGATGACTTCTTGCTTTTCCTTATTTCTAGTCATTTTGTGATCTAAGTACCACTTTGCTTTCAGAACCAACCCCTAATATTGTCATATACCAAAAGGAATTAAAAGGAGGAAAGAACAAAGGTCAGAAGATATTGCATGTCCTTTATTTGTATTTTGGAGGTAGCAAGAACTCAGTAAGCATTTAGTGATTGAATAGACTTGGAGATCATACTCAGCATCAATCAACAGCCGGATAGTCTAAAATGTCTAAATTATAGGACAATTGGCATTTTCATGAATGTTAGATATGCTAGCCAGTTCTTGCTCAAACATTCATTTTAATAAGTCACCATATGCATACTAAAATTAGATCATTTTGTCTAACATAATTTTGGAGTAACTTGGAAATAGACATAGCTGGTTTGTTTGTATGTTACAAAAATAGTAGAGTAATTGCTTTGGGGCTGGGCCTGTGGCATGTATATATTAAATATTGTCTTTGATGTCTGTTTAAACTTATATAAACCATTGCATTCTTCATAAACATATTTTCCCTAGCAAAAAAATAGTCCCCATGATCTTAATTGTGATAATGGGGAAAGAAACTCCACCAAATTCACATCATTGATTTCTTATGAAAATGGCACAAAATTGGTATTCAGAATAAATTGTATTTTATTCACTATTTAGAAAGAATGGATATTTTCATTATCACTCCATTCTTGATCATTTTTCCAAACTGTGTAGCATCAAAAGGTCCTAGACATTTTTTATTGACTTTTACAAATTTGTGTGACTGTACTTCTCCATCAAGGGAACTCTAACACTACTTGACTGTGAGATCAAAATCTACAACAATTTGGTTTCTCCAAGTTTGAGAAACTTTACACTTTCTTTAGGGGTATGAATTCTTTATAAGGGGAAAATATTCATTAAGAATCTAATCAGAAAGGCTCAGTTAATATTTAACCACTAAGTTTGAGAAGCAGGCTAAGCAAATGTGTATCTAGAACTACATTCAAATGACAAAAACTGCTGATCATGAGAAGAAAATTAAGAAAGGAATCATGGATCATATCACTGCACGACAGTTAGCATCATGTGAATTTCAATTGTGATGTCCAATCTTGCTGTCAAATATTCATTTTAATTATTTTACATTACCTTTAATGAGTGAGCAGAAAGACAGAAAAAATTCCAAAATCTAACTACATTGCATTGTGTACATCACTTATGCTTTCTGGATGTCTTTTCACTTGAAAACACACAATAAATATGTTGGTTGTAATGACTTCATTAATACTAATGTTCCATGTTTCTTCAAAGCATACTCAGCCCAATTGAATTCAAACTCTATTGTAATATAAGGTTAGGAAAATAATAAATTCTCAGTAACCTTACAATTAATAAAGGGCTCTCTTTTACTTTATTTCAAAAATCACAAGCTCATAAGCGATGAAAGAAGTTAACATTTTAAAGGTTAGCAAGATATGATTGTCAGAATTCTGGTTAGTTTTTACAAAGTTACATTCATCCAACAACAAAATGAAAGGAAATCACTATTACAGTGCTAAGAAAGTCAAATAACTTATGGGAAAAGCCATTGAATTAGTTCAAAATTTCATTCATGCAGAGTTGTGGTGAAGAATAGTATTTCAGATGTTTTACTCTCTTTAAATAATGATGCAAACTTTAAAGTTGTGCAACTATGTTATCATCTTTGTAGCAATTCCATTTGTGAATTTCTTGGAATTCTAAGAACTCAATAACAATAATTTGAAATATCTTAAGGATTGAAATATGTATAAAATGATAAATTTAGGAGAAGCAAATTCTTCAACTATGTATTTTTACTGAAGGAAAAAATCACACACACTAATTTAAAAACTGGATTTCTTAATTTTATTATTGCCTTATTATAATATTTTATTCTCAGTCAGAAACTCCTATTTTGTTTTACTTTTCATTTCCTTCCAAAGTTGGGCCTCAATTAGTATTTAAGTCCAGATGTCCCTAGAGTATTTGGAATAGATTGTACCTAAGAGTAAGATGCAGTAGGTCATGTTTTCTAACTGAAGCAAATTTGTAGTGGGTGTTTTATTTCTTAGTCATGGATCAATGTCTAGTTAATGCTATTAACAACAAATGCTATCCCTTTGTAACAATAGAAGACTTCGGAAAATTATATAAATTAATTAAATAAAGATTTATAGGAAGTGGGCATGTAATGTATAATTTAGTATATTTTTGAGAGTCACAGGGATAAATATTTCACAACAAATATATTTTAAACGATACAGGGTAGCTTCGCTGAAAATACAGTGGGTCAAAAGCTAAAGGCCAAAAGTGTATCTGTGAATATGAGTATGTATGTGTTGGTTGGGGTACATGGGAAGGAACATGGTTGCCATTGTCTCTTTTCATCTTCAGTGAAGATGACATTGGCTGGCCTTCATGTTCAGGAGCAGACAGATTTGTTGGTGTGGTTCATGTGCTGCCTCTTACAGCTAAAATAAGTGTCTAAGAAATGGCAAAAAGCAAACCACATCATAAAGGTCATCTCCAGTGTGTGGTTCTGTCCCTCCCATTAAGCCATTAAGAGACCTCTCTCTCAATATCCATTTCAAGCATTGCTTCTTGAGTTATGCAGTAGATTTGTGGATGTGGATTTTACTGACCACATTTCTAACTCATAATAATCATGCTCTATGCTGATTTATGTTTAACATGAAGGTACTAGTATCACTGTGTTCTGTACTTTGCCATTGTCTGTTCTTTGTTATATAGCCAGTGATCCTCAATACATATGAACCTCCCAAGACTGTTCTTCTGAGGGAGATCCTGCAGAATCTTAAAATTAAATCATGTTTTCCTTGGCATTTATGTTCATAAAATTCAAATACCAGATTCTTTTGAGACTGTGGATACCTTGAATGACATCAGTGATTGAGTTTCAACCACTGCTAATCAGCTCGGTAGTTTACTTCAGTGACACACAGTCTGTCTACAGAGAGGGTTGATTCTGTGTGCTCAGTCTAAAACTGTCCTGAAAGGGATACATTTTTAAGTTATTGGTATTAACTAGCAAAATTGGTTTGGAAAAGCTCTGATAACTAGCATGAAGGACTTCAGACTAGCGATGCTGGCAGAGAAAATTAAATAATTAAAATTAGAACTTGTTGTATATGTGAAATTACTACAGGGGCTATTTCTATTACAAGTGAAATTATCCTTTACAAATATTTACAAGATCATACTACATTAACCTTGGGGAAAGTTTCAGAAAATACAAGTAAAAGATGATTTTTAACCTTTTTCTTATTCATCTAAACTTCACATAATTTAAATAATTGCCTACATAAGTTCATAAGGAAAAACTTAATGGATACAACATTTGAATATAAAAACTTCCATTCTCTTAATCTGAGAGTGTAAACTGTGAGATTTCCATGAAAGAATTTAGCCCTAATGTCATCAGCTATCTAATACAATTGTGAGAAATGTCCTTGACAGTGGAATCATAATGTCCTCAGGAGGGATAAAGACCCCCAATCTAATAATCATGGTTGCCATGGAGTTGTTAGTGGGGAAAAACAACAACAACAAAAGCAAGCAACAAGTAAACAACAACAAAGAAAATTTTCTCAACTTTTAGTTTGCTTATTATTTGAGGTAATAAAGTAGTGGATGACAACCTATAAATGAAAAAGTTTATAGCAACAAATAGAGTGAGTTGCTCATAAACAAGCTTTCTGAGTATCCTTGGTGATGAGTCCAAGAGGAAGAAATACACTTAAAATAGAAAGGTGAGCATTTAAAGGTACAAGGACTTAAGTGTTCTGAGGGCACATTCTATTCCCTAGTTCCCAACACATCTGCTGAGAAATGGGGGAGCCAGGGAGCATTCATGAGGTCTGAAACAGGAGCATAGCATCCCCAGCTGTTTATTGCCTCTGAACAAATTACAGCACCCACAGGTTTCAGTTTTCTTTCAGGGGAGCATAAAACGAACTCCGTATGGCCATTAAATTGCTGCTAGGGCTTAAGCTTGTCTCAAATATGCATCTGTTTCCCAAGATTCTTGCACAAAGCTTGCTAAGTTGTCTAAGCCTTCTTCTCTGAGAGTAATTGTAGAAATGTTGCAACGTTCACACATTCTTAAGTAAGAAAGTATGGGCTTATGATAGATCCATACACAAAATGGATCTTTCTAATCCATTTACAGAGTACATAATTATGGGGATATCTGTTTCTCATGACATACTTCTTTTCACTCACTGATAACATCACTTTATGATAAAATTCCAAAGAGATTGCCTACAGAAAGCAATTCCTGCATTGCTAAAACTGCAGCTTACATACCTTCTTTTGTGTTAATTTTTTCCCAAACTGAAAGCATCACATATGTTGCTAATGTGTTTTCCATGCTTATGTTAAGACATAATATGACTGTGTATTTTTAACTTGCACATAGTAGATGAATACCAGTGAAGAAGGCAAAGTCTACCACACAGAAGAGGTCAGAATCTTGGAAAAGTACAGTCCAAGCGTTACGCTGGTTGTGCCAATGGATTCCTTATCATTTTGCTCAAATTATCCTACTGACTGATCATTTTCCTTTGATTCTATTTCATCCATGAGTAATTTCTATAAATTTCATAACCTATGAATACTCTATAAATTACATAGGCTTGACACTAATTTGTGTTGCATATCACTTATTTTTAAAATTGAGTACATACTCAAATGACACTTTTTGGAGTCCAATTTTGATAAGGTGGTAGTGCAAAGATCATATAATTAATAATTGTAAAAGCAGGTGGTCATTGCACTATTTTGATAGACATGTTAATATGTTTGAAGCAGTCATTAACATTATATTTGTAGTTTGTGAAACATGAAGAATTTAAGGGTCTAAACCTCAGGACCACTGGATATATATTGCCCATTTATAGTGATGTATTAGAATAGTCAAGACTGGACTATAATTTTTTATAATAATGTAATTTCCTTATCTTGTTTTCACTGTAGCATTAACGGTTATTTTGTAAGTGGTTCCAGTAATCAAAGAAGTAAATTACTCATGCATTCTTCAAAACGAAGTTTTGTGAGATTTCGACTAAAGAATGAGGGTTAGACATCAATCTTTGGGTTGTATTTTTAATATCCACTATATTGATACCACATGCAATAAATTGGATTGTAAAGTCTACAGCTAACCATATTAGGGTACTGATTACCACACTGTTTCTATGTTAGATGAATGAGATGAATGAGTGGTCATTTTATAAGGAGGATGAATAATTATCAAACAAAATTTCTCAGTGAAATCAGAAGAACTGCACACTGGAACCAGTAGTCTAGATACTAGAACAAGGAAAGGTTTAGTTCTAATAAATATGCTTCACTTCATTTCACAAGCTCTATCAAACAGCGTCTTCCCTAATATATGAAACAATGGCTTGATTTTGAATCAGCAAAGGCTCACTCTAGCTATCTATTTTATTAAGTTCAAATTATGGCAGTGGCCAAAAGCTTTGATTCAGAACTATTTCCAACTGGTTTAAGTAAATTATATCTGAGAGCCTATTTTTTTTTTTTTGTTCAGCCACTTACAGAAAGATGTGGTTTTGTGCCAGCCCCCTACCCCACCAGAACAGTAAAAGAGTGGGTCAAGGTCATTTACACTTTTCTGCATATTTAATGGTATGTGTTGCAGGTTGTATGCATATTATCAGAAGAAAAAGACTAGGGTAGAAAACCAACCCTCCTCATAAAACATGTAAAACCATGTATACCTTCAGGCTTGGTTTGCTTCTTGAAGAGACTTTCTCATGCATGGGAGCCTCCTACATCACCATTCTCTAACAAACTTGATATAGATATGGTAAGCATCTTTATAGCTCTATGTAAATCTGAGTGGAAGGCCAACTGAGTCACACGCAGAAGGGGCCAAAAAGATGTCTTTGGTGTGTAGTGGTCTCTCCCTCACAATGAGAAAGTCACATATATATTTAAGGTACAATATAATTTCTGAAGGGAGAACAGTTTGCAAAGTATAGAGGCATCTTCAGTCAAGAACCTCCAGGCTTGGGTGTGCTAATACGTGCCTACAACCTTTGTAATAATTATGGTGGAATGGTTTTATGAGGCTCCAGGAGACTCTCACAAGTATCCTTCCATCTTTGGTTTTTATAGGTTCATCTGTTTGTCTCTTTTATTACAGTGAGAGCACTGCCTCATGTTAAGAATATTAGGTTACTATAAATTCTCTTTCTGCTTTGTTAGCAGTTTTGACTTAGCTAAAATTTTAAATATACTCAGAGGAGTATGCTAGAATAAAGCTCCTAAAAATGTATCATGAAATATTTTTACAGTATTATTCTCACTGTGGTGAGACTGGGTTAAAGACTAAAGAGGTACATCTCTCACACACTCTTTTTTTGTGACTTTATTTTCAGAGAGAAAATTGTTCTAAACTTATGCATGGTTTTCAGTTCCTTCCCAGTGACACTCATTGTTAATGATCAGATCCAAATAGTGAAGTTACTTCATAAGGGTACTTGTCTCCCACCAAAGAGACACAAGAGCAGACTCATAATTAGCAGAATCCCACTGGACTTGCTATCTGTGCTTCTGGCACATGGATAAAGCTGAGATGTGAATCAAGACCCCTCAGGGCCTTTCCCCATAAGTCCCTTGTAGAAACTCGTGGTCTCTAAGCAACAGCTCGACTCAGTGAGCCAGGGAGAGACATGCTCTAAAGGCTACACTAGGAACCGTGCTAGCACAGTCTCAGCTCAGAGCTGCTCTGATAAATTTACTAATGGCATTTCTACAGCAGATGCCATGTGTTAAAGAAACTCAGAGGCATTAACTCTGAAAAGCGGGGTTCCAGGGAAGGCTGTATTCTCTCCTCAGAAGGACCCAGGCATTTGCTCTACTGCTGTGTCAGCAAAATCAACAGTGTAGAGTTGGGGTAATTTTCTTTTTATCCCTGAAGGCTTACAATAATTATTTTTCACCGCCACATTGACTCTTCTGATTAGTGTCTTTATGAGGTTTTTATACCTATCCAAGTGATTTGGGGAGTGTAGGTAGTTGCAGTAAGTGTGCATCAATCAAGGAGGAATGCATAACCATGTTTACTCAGTAGTAATTCATGGAAGGGAGTTGTCAATCTTCTGGAAAGCTATGGATAAGGATGAATGGAATCTTAATGGGAATCAGCAAAAAGGTACCTTGGAAGTAGACTCACTTCAATAGAACATTTGGCTATCAAGGAAAAAGTCATGCTTTCCTCTTGCTTGACCTTGGCTTTCTGTTCTTGAAATCTGATCTGGATTCCTTGATAGATATTTGGTTTAGGCACATGACACCAGGTGAGTCAGGCAGAATAATTTGTATTTTCACTCCCTAAATTATGGGCAAACCTATCTATGTGTATCTGAATTAGTCAAACTTTTCCCCTTCAAGTGAAATTTCCCATTTCCCTCCAAACTTGGAAATTTGTCACATTCTAGAGCTTGAAAAATTTTCAAGTGAAACATTTTGTCTTGTCATCTCAACCAATAAAGTTCAGTACAAGAAAAACTCAAGCCAAGCAAGTTCTGATTCCATACCAAATGCCAAGCCCCTGATGACCTTTGCAAAATTTCATCTGTGAAATTTAAAACACTAATGTCTACTTTCCTGAATCATTTGTCCTTCTTTTAACTGAAAGATAGCTAGATTCGTTTTAAGGGTAGCTTTGTATCTTTCTCAAATGTTTTGGAGTCTCTCATTGGAGTTGCAGATTACACCAATTTCTCAGGTAGCTCAGAATGTTTGCCAAGGAGACAAACAGTCAAACAGAAGAATGCCAACCAGACAGACAGCATAATGGACATGCAGGGCAGTTGGGCTGGTAATATTGTTTTTGAAACACTTCCTTCTTGTGTGTTTTTGCTCACAATCCTCATAGGATCAGGGTGGGCTACAGTGATACTGCTGCTAGTAGGGAGCCCTTTTCATTTTCTAACAGGGGGCCTTTTTCATTTTCTAACAGCAGTACTTTAAAATTAGTTATTCAACATAATTTCAGTGAGCATATCCTGTCACCCACAGCACATGTGATATATCCTAATCTATAGATAGATATAGCAATCTCTCTCTCTCTCTCTCTCTCTCTCTCTCTCTCTCTCTCTCTCTCTCTCTCTCTCTCTCTCTCTCTCTCTCCTCTCTCTCTCCCTCTCTCTCTCCAGGGCCCTTCTTAATGGAGTATTATAATTTTACATACCCTTAATTGTCACTAGGCTTCTTTACATGGAGAATTAAGATGCCACGTGTAGAGCTTACTTGATCTGTTTCTGTCAAAACTGAAAAAGCCACAGATCTTACAGTGGGTCATCATTATGTTTAAAGACAGGCTCTGTGTCCAAACAGGAGTACACAGCCCTAAGGACAAATGTTGGTGACCCCCCCACCCAGGCACAAACTACAGTGGGCAAAGTTCCCAGTGCCAAGGCTTCTGCTACTGGCAGACACAAATAATTTTTCTTATTTATGAGCATTCATATTATTGGATTCTTTTTTTGTAAAACATAGATTTCCCCCATAGAAATTCAATAAACAAAGGACTTAACCACTGGATCAAGGAAGCAGAGCTCCAGTTTTTAACCTTCCAGTTGGGACTAGTCCCTACCAATGTTAATTTGTACTGCAATTGGTCTTCCAGGAGGTACAGGGCGAAATGACCCCATGGCAGGTCCAGGGCAGACTGTGTTTGCTGTTCAGTGGTGGCCTCTGTGTGTCATTGAATGAGGCTGGAGCTATAGCTGAATCCATAGCTGCTGGACCGTGACAATGGTGGCTGAGCCTCTTCGCTCTGTTCTGGAGAATAGCTGGGAAATGTCTGTGCACGGGACATCTTTGATGAGCCAAACCCATGACCTGGAGAAGAGGAAAGGAAAACTGTAGCAAGAAACACACCAGAAGAAGCAAAGAGCATCCATAGAAAATAGAACAAATAAATCTAAACAAAGACTTCAAACCCATAACGTCCAAGAATGACTAGGATCTGGGCTTTGGAATCTTGACTTTTTTCTTTAACCCAATACTGGGAATTGAATATAGGGCCTCTCACATGTTAGTCACGGTGTTTACCCCAACTCCCTTTTATTTTGAGACTGGGTCTTAGCATGCTGCCAAGGCAGATTTTGAACTTCTGATCCTCCTCCCTCAGCCTCCCAATTATCTGTATCACCATGTTAGGCTTTATTTGTTGATCTTTGATGAGTTAGAAACATATTCAAGCATCAGTACTTTTCCCAACTATATCTTTCTTAGAATTCTGGACATCTAGAGAGCTAGGCTAATTTTTATGCCTTTCAATATTCCCCTCTGCAACCTTTGAAATAAAAGCTGAAAATACTTCCCTGACAGGAAGCCTTTTAGTTTCTTTCTCTTCCCTATACTCACTTTCTGCAAACAAAAGCCAATGAAATACTTTCTTTAAACCATCTGTAAAAAGACAATTTGGATTTTACCCTCATCAGCTAACAACTAATTACTGAAAAGATTTTACAATAATAGGTTAGAGGGTTCTGGTTTCTCCCAGGAACTTTGTAAGACCCTATAAACGATGAATATCTTGATTCACCAAAATGATCTGATTTGATGGTCACTAAAGTGTTTTAAGAGTTGTCTCTTACATGAAATATACCCCAAGAAAATTCTGCACATGCATTTGTCTGTTTAGATGATAGTGTATGACACAAAATTGTCTAATGGAAACCAAAGCACAAGTGATTGCTTAAAATGTGCCAGCATGTTCACAATGTGCAGAGAGAAGTCCACACACACACACACACACACACACACACACACACACACACACAAACACACACACACACACACACTTTAGAAACACTTTGCAATAGTTGTCTTACTCCTTTTGTAACCAGTATTCTTTGTGTTTAAGGGTAGTTTGTACCTGATGGAAGGAAGGGTTTATCAAGACAGAAGAAAATGTGCTGCCCTTTCAGAGTTTATATTGAACTCAAGAGAGGAAATTTGACTTGTGCTTTAGCTGATCTCTTGGGAGAAGAATCCAGAGAACACTATCTGTTAACATAGAAACATGGGGCATCCATTGGCATAACCCCTCTGTGCTCCTGTCCTTTACAATGTCATAGGCTCAAAGCCAGTTTCACTGCCATGTGCTTGAAGACTCCAAAAATATCCTTGCAGAGCTTGAGATCTGGGGAGAAAACCCATAGGAACTGGGTAATTAAAGGCTAATTAAAACTGGTAGAACTGCCTAAATGTTTAAAAAATGTGAGAGAGAAATCTTGCTTTCTAGCAAGAAATTGTTTAACTTTGCTGGTTTGATTCTCTTGCTGGCCAGGGGTTGGGAAGAACTGGAGGCAGGTTGGTTGCATATCTTAAAGGAGGAAGAATGGGGAACCCTTTCTGCCCCTTTTGGGGTGTCTCTTCCATCAGGTATATTTGAGATTTTTAAAACTTTTTCCTTCTATAGTTCTTCTCTATAACTGAATCTATGATGTGATATACTAAATTGATTATCTACTAAAATGGTCTGAAAGTTGAATTGTGGACACATACCAAGTCCTCTGCTCTGATTTTCCTTCCTTAGTGTCTTCATGCTTTGGAAGAAGGGGGAGAGAACACACTTTTATATTGGTTGTATGAGCACTAAATAAATCAATACAAAGAAAGGAGTGAGTGACAGTAGGTGTGTCCTAAATGTTAACTAGAGCAGTAAGTGAAGGCCTGTAAGGAGGTAGCACCTTGCCATGATATAGATGCTAAGCTGATGTCATAAAAGTACTTTTTTGTGATTTTTGTCTCTTTATCTTACCATTACCTAATGAGAATTCATAGTTCTTTTAACTAGGAACATTTTGTTTATCAACACATGGCAGCTGGAAAGTATAGTATTCACTGGGACCTTGGGTAGTAGATCAGTGTTTATCATGAATGATCTTTGGGAGCCCATTCCAAATAGAAGGATGCTTTCTCGGACTGGAAACATGGGGAAGGGGCTAGGTCCTGCCCTGGATGAAATGACAGACTCTGGAGATTCCCCCAAGGAGGGCCTCACCCTCCCTGGGGAATGATGTGGGGATTGGATGGGGGATTGGGGAGGCTGGTGGAGGGACTAGGGAGGAGGGGTGGGAGAGTAAGCTGGGATTGACATGTGAAGCATTCATGTTTCTAATTTAAATAAAAAATTTTTAAAAAGAATAAAAAAAGAACATGCTCTTGGGGAGAGAGATGTTATGTGGTTAAGAGTGTATATTGCTCCTTTTTTTCTTTTTTTTAAATTTTAAATAGCTTGTTTTACATGTCAATCCCAGTTCCCTCTCCCTCCCCTCCTCCCGCACTCCCCTTCCCCCACACCCTCCCACCCTATTGACAAACCCATCCAAATAGGGGATATCAGAGTCTGTCATTTTACTCTGGGTAGGGTCCAGGCACTCCCCTAAGAGTCCAGGCTGAGAGAGCATCCCTCTTTGTGCTATAGGCACACGAAGACTGTTTGTATATCAGGGATAGACACTGATCCACAGCTCAGGGCCCCATAGGTTGCCCAGGCCTTCTCGCTGACACTCACATTTGGGGGGTCCAGATCAGTCCCATGCTGGCCTCCCCACTGTCAGTCTGAGGTCCAAGAGCTCTCCCCTGTTCAGATCAGCTGTCTCTGTTGGTTTTGCCAGCCCATTCTTTGCCAATTTGCTCATCACTCCTCTCTCTCTGTCACTGGGTTCCTTGGGTTCAGTTCAGTGATTAATTGTGTGTTTGCCTCTGCTTCCATCAGTCACAGGATGAAGGCTCCCAGATGGTTATAGACATCAAGTTCATTATCAGGAATGGGCATTCGAGGTGGTCTCTCCACTATTGCTTAGCTTGCTAATTGGTGTGAGATGGCTCAGCCGTTAAAGGCTAGGCTCACAACCAAAAATATAAGTGTATATTGCTCTTACAGGGGACCTAAGTTCTGTTCCCAGAGCTCATGCCTGAGAATTTAAAACTGTTTGCTATTTCAGTTCCAGAGGACCTAATGATCTCTTCAGGCTTCTACTGGCAACTGTATTCATGGCCACATACCCACCCTCTTCCCCACATATGCATATAATTAAAAATAAATTAGATATTTAAAAAGAATAGACTTTTGGCTTTGGCTCAATGCTATTAAAGTATAAAAAAAATGAAGGGTGGGGAGCCGTATCTTTAATTCATATTACTAGTGGCCTGAAAGTGAAGGCTTAAGTTAAAAATAGACTGTTTCCTATAAACATAGGATTTTCCTTTTAGTTCTATAATAATCAGAATAAAAAGCAGATAGTACAATGGACATTTACCAACGTTCTATTTTAAAAATCTCCAGAAAAGAGCATGTTTGGAGAGGAGGTGCCTGGTTTTACAGAGTTGATCAGCTGCCTTGAGAAAGACGGTCAGGCAAGGAGAGCAATCTGCGAGTACCAAGTGAATGGTTTGTTCTGTGAATGCTGAGCAGAATCAGAGCAGGCATGGGTGATAACACTACATATCACTACAATACCCCTAACTGTTTCCTCTTCACAGTGTGAACAGTGTGCATCTCACTACTACAAAGGGCTTCAGAAATAAATTGAACTTTACTGTACTCTTGTGGTTTCATTGTCCTACATGGGGAGATCACATTCTCCATAGGTATTATGGAAACTAAACACATTGACACATATGATTGTTGAAAGCCAGCAGAACCTGAAGGTATGTGCTTAATGTTAGTTTTCTTTTTCAGTACACAGTGGGCTCACACTCCTATCATCCTCTGCCCAGCACCCACATTCCCTTACCATCTTAATGTGAGGCATCTCACTATGACACTTTTTGAATGTTATTCCCTTTCAAGGTCACCAGGATATTTTTCATCTCCTCTCTGAATCAATTCTGGTTTAATTGGAAATTAATTTATGACTTTATTTTACTTCAACTATTGCTTCACTTCAGACAGTTCACAAATTATGCTAATCAACAAAATAACATACCTCAATCAGAACTGAATATATGAAGGCTGTTTGATAGAGACAATAAATGTGAACAAAGAGAGAAATAATTAAGCCTCTTTTCAGCATTCATTGGAATCATGCCCTTAGGCAGTGTTGATGAAAGCAAAAAATCAACACAATAAACTGTGAGGCTTAATTTAAGAAATCAATGGAATAGACCTATTCATCCTATTGAGGGGGATCCAGTGAACTGCTATGTCAGTTTTCCCCCAGTTGGCCATAATAAGGTGAATACATGCTCACAGCATTTTCACAGGGCTACAAATTAAAAGCAACAGATCTGCTAACACTGATAAGTCTATTTAAAAATTCTCTTGAATTTTTATTTCCCCTCTAGCTGTAGTCATGTCTGCTTTAGCAGAAAATGATATTTTGCTTGAATGTTCCATGTTTCTACAGTGTTGATGACTATATTTACCCAACGGGCTCAAGTACCCTCTGACATGGTAATTGTATGTGCACCCAACAACCTAATCTGCAGAGTTTCACTCTAGAAGGAAGATAATAAGTCGGGTGTAGAGTCATTTAGTGAATTTGCTTTATTCTAACAAAATTATTCCCGGAACTGAAGAACATCACATAACAATAAAGACACAATAAATGCCTGCTTTAAAAGGAAACTTCTCTGCTGGATCCCCAAATGCACAGTGAACGGGAAAGAGTACAAATGTTGTGGAAAATGGCAGTCAAGCTGGAGTGTCAGAGCCAGGATTCTTACATAGAGAAGGCAAGGAGAGAGAAGAAGGCAGACATTATGCCCGTTCTCCCAGTAGTTAAGAAGTATGTTCTCAGCATTTTTTGCTGAGCTCCCCCAGTTTGACTGACATGTGCTTTTCTACTTTTATTAACCAATTTTATTCTCGACGTACTTTCTAAAGGAAATTGTTTTCACAAAAGCCAGATGGATTCCGCAAACATAAAACTTTTCAGCACTAGTTGGTGAAAGGAAGTGGCCTTGATAAAGGCACTTAATAGTTATGTGCTTTAAAGATTTGTTAGAATCTGGAGTAGCTGAAAGGGTGTTGTTCCTTTCCATAATAAAACAACATAAAAGTTATTACATTATATATGAATTGGGGGAAGTTCTCTGGTGAGGAAAGAAACACATAGAGGAAAAGCATTAACAAAAGTCTCAGGTGGCTACTCAGGAGAGGTACTGTCTTTAACAAGTACCTTCTAGCCACTAGCAGCAAGAAAAATGGACAGGCTGCATCTACACCCCCGCACAGGAAGGAAATGGTAGAAGGAAGAAGGGGGTGACTCAGAGCTAGGTTGTCTGAGAGGACTTACCACGGTGTCTTGTGACCAGAGGTGGGTTTTATGCTGTGTTCAATACTTGACAGTTAATCTTAAAAATAGGTGAAAGTTGAAACCACACTAGAGTTAGATACAACCCACAGCTCCACCATATCTCAATAATTAACTACCAGGGATTAATTATGCCTAGGTATGCTGGGACTTATTACCAAAATTTCTTCTACAAACTGTATTTGAATTTTCCTCAGTTGAAATTGAAGCCAATGTACATATGGGCTTGATCTTTGTGGTCTCTTAGAGTGTTCCTAAAATTCCTATGGAGATGTGAAGGTGTAGGTTTGTGACCTTGAATAAACTTTGGGGTACAGCAAGGTTCAGGTTCAGCATATTTGATCCAATGGGGGAAATGATAATTGATTTAATACACAAGAAGAATGGTTTAGAAGAAAATTATAAAAAAAACTGCTGCTCATTAAGTACAAATTTCATGGAGATGTGTGCTAAGTATCACAGAAATGCTGTGCTGAAAAAAATCATTTTATCAACCTGAGGAGAGATTGTGTATCATTTGTCACCCTGACAGGACTGAGGAACAGACACTCAGATTGGTGGTAAAATAACTATTTCCCAATATGTCTGTGGAGGTGCTCTGTAAGATGCTCAGTAGGCTATTCAGAAAAGATCTTCTCTCATCACTGTGGTCAGACATTGTCCAATTCATCTGCATAAAGCAAAAGGAAGAGCTAAGGTAAATTCTCTGTTCAGAAGCTGAGATGCCCATCTTTCCTGTTTTTTGGACATAGAATTCTTGGCTTTCAGACTCTCTGATTTTCAACAAGTTATGTTACTTACTGATTTTCCTGAGTTCCCAGCTTTCAGATACCATATTAAGTAATTTTCCTCTTTTACAATGAACAATCTCCAATTCTTAATAAAACTTCTCATGTCTTATCCATGTCCTGTTGGTTCTGTTTCTTTGGGTAACTATATGGTGATAAAGACATCAAGTGTCCCCCAGAAGGTGACTGTGCCAAAGGCTTGGTCCCTAGCTGTCGGTGCTTTTGAGGAGTGATTCAGTCATTGATGAAATTAACATTCTAAAATGAAGGTTGCTAATTTCATGAATGACTGAACTCATTGTTGATTGAATAGCTTAATGGGCTCTAGGGAAGCGATCCTAAGAGAGGGAAGTAGGTCACTGGGCTATGCATTTGAAGAATACACCTTGCCCCTGGTCACTATTCTCTGCTTTTATGCTGCTGAACAGTGAGCACCTTTCCTTCATTATGATTTTTCTGCTGTGATAGTTCTGTCTTGAATTATGTCTGAAAACAATGGAGACATGCTGAAACCTTTGAAACCATACACCAAATAAACCCACCTTCTGTGAATTTCTTTGCCAGGTATTGTATCACAGCATTGAAGGACTGACTTATGAAATGATACATATTTTCATTTTACAGGTAGATAAACTAAGGAAAGCCTACAGATGTTTAACAACTCCTCATTTGGTAGAGCATGAATCGTGGCTCATTCTCCTAACATATAGAAGCTGAGGTATTTCCTCTAATATTTTGTTCCACTTCCTCAGGAAGGCTCTTTAGAAACACATCTCACTTTATCAGAAGACAATCAAATGTCAATTTTTCTATTCGGTCCCTAAACACTTCACCTAAGTGCCGGTAAAATAATGAAGTAACTGAAAGAACAAAATCAATTCAAAATATAATGTTATGTCCTAGTTTTCTAAGGCTGACATAAAAATATTTCAGCATGTGTGACTCAAGCCACAGTAGTTCATAGTCTCGATTTTGGTGCTGCAGCTGACAAGGTGAGGGTTACTGTCTTCTGAGGACACTCTCCTTGAGATCTCTTGACCTCATATTAGGCTCTGCCTGCTAAGGTCCATCGTTTCTTAGCATCATCACATCTTGGACAAAATATCCAACATTTGAACCTTGACGGACACACTCAAATCACATCCAGTCCGTAGAACCAGTAGATGACATTTTTGCTTTTCAGAGGAACTTTCCCTATTTTTAAGATATAATTGATATTGGACATACAAGTGAGCATTTTCCTGACCTTTCTCTTTGGGTTGTTTGTACTTATTGTGAGGTACTAAAATGCAGTTTAAGACTTCATACAATGAAGTAAGCTTTCTCGTTAGACTATTTTGGACTAGTAGCTCACAAATAATGGCACAGATGCTTGTTATGAAACCTTAGCCTTTAGCTTAGTCTTGTCCCCAACTAGCTCTTACAATTTATTTAACTCATTTTTTTAATTTTAGGAATTATCTTATTTTACATACCAATCCCCCCATTCCCTTGCCCTCCCATCCTCTCATGTCCCCAATGCTCCCCAACCCATCCCCACCAACTCCCCAAGAATAGTGAGGCCTGCCACGGGGGATCATCAAAGTCTATCACATCAATTGGTGCAAGGCCTAGGCCCTCTTTCGTGTATCTGGGCTGCAATAGTATCTCTCCATAGGGAATGGGCTCCCAAAGCCCATTTGTGCACTAGGGATAAACACTGGCTCCACTGTTAGAGGTCCTATAGACTGCCCAGTCCTCCTAGCTGGTACCCATATTCAAAGGGCTTGGTTCAGTCCAGTGCTGGTTCCCCAGCTTTACAACTGGTGTCCTTGTTCTCTCTAGGTCAGGTCAACTGTTTCTGTGCATTTCTCCAGCACAATCTTGGCTTCTTTGTTCATCCCTCCTCCCTCTCTACAACTGAATCCCAGGAGTATGGCTCAATGTTTAGCTGTGGGTGCCTGCTTCTGCTTCCATCAGCTACTGCATGAAGGTTCTAGGATGACAATTAAGGTAATCATCAATCTCATTATAGGGGAAGGGCATCAAAGGCAGTCTCTACATGATTGACTACTTTCTTAGCTGGTCTATGCTTGTGAATCTCTGAACATTTCCCTAGTGCCAGATTTCTCCTTAAACCTATACTGGCTCCCTCTATTAGGTATCCCTTTTCTTGCTTTCTTCTATTCCTCCCCTGACTCAGTCTTCCTGATCCCTTTTGTATTCTTCCCCCTTCTCTTCTCCCCTTCTCTTTTTCCTACCTCCCTCACCCCCATGCTCCCAATTTTCTCAGGGATTCTTGTCCCTTTACCCTTCTTCAAGGGACCATGTGTTTCTGTCTTAGAGTCCTCCTTATTGCCTAGTTTCTCTGGTGGTGTGGATTGTAGGCTGGTAGTCCCTTTGCTCTGTGTCTAATATCCATGTATGAGAAAGTACAAAATATGTTTGTCTTTTTGTAACTGAGTTACATCATCAGGATGGTTTCTTCTAGTTCCATCCATTTGCCATCTATTTCAAGATTTCATTGTGTTTTTTTTTTTCTGGTGACTAATACTCCACTGTGTAAATGTACCACATTTTCTCCATCCATTCTTCCGTTGAAGGGCATGTAGGTTGCTTCCAGGTTCTGGCTATTACAAATAATGCTGCTATGAACATACTTGAACATATATCTGTGTTGTATGACTATGCATTCTTTGGGTATATGCCCAAGAGAGGAATTGCTACATCTTGAGTTAGACTGATTCCCATTTTCCTGAGAAACTGCCATACTGATTTCCAAAGTAGTCTTACAAGTTTGCACTCCCATCAGCAATGGAGGACTGTTCCCCTTTCTCCTCATCCTCTCCAGCATAAACTGTCATTGGTGTTTTTGATTTTAGCCATTCTGACAGGAGTGAGATGGTATCTCAGATTTGTTTTGATTTGCATTTCCCTGATGGCTAAGGATGTTGAGCACTTTAAGTGTCTCTCAGCCATTTTAGACTCCTCTATTGAGAAATCTCTAGTTAGTTCTGTACCCCACTTTTTAATTGGATTATTTGGTGTTTGGTAACTAGCTTCTTGAGTTCTTTGTATGTTTTGGAAATCAGACCTCTGTCAGATGTGGGGTTGGTGAATATCTTTTGCCATTCTGTGGGCTGCCGTTTTGTCTTGTTGACTATTCCTTTGCCTTACAGAAGCTTCTCAGTTTCAGGAGATCCCATTTATTAACTGTTGATCTCAGTGTCTGTGCTACTGCTATTATGTTCAGGAAGCAGTCTCCTGTACCAATTTGCTCAGGTGTACCTCCCACTTTCTCTTCTAAGAGGTTCAGTGTGGCTGGATTTATGTTGAGGTCTTTGATCCATTTGGACTTAAGTTTTGTAGATGGAGATAGATTTGGATCTATCTGCTATCTTCTACTTGTCAGCATCCAGTTATGCCAGCACCATTTGTTGAAGCTGCTTTCTTTTTTCCATTGTATAGTTTTAGCTTCTTTGTCAAAAATGAGGTGTTCATAGGTATGTGGGTTAATATCGGTGTTTTCAATTCGATTCCATTGGTCTACCTGTCTACTTTTGTGCCAATACCAAGCTGCTTTCATGACTATAGCTCTATAATAGAGCTTGAAGTCAGGGATGGTAATGCCTCCTGAAATTCCTTTATTGTACAGGGTTGTTTTGGCTATCCTGGGTTTTTTGTTTTACCTCCTAAAGTTGAGTATTGTTCTTTCAAGGTCTGTGAAGAATTGTGTTGGGATTTTGATGGGGATTGCATTGAATCTGTAGATTGCTTTTGGCAAGATTGCCAGTTTTACTATATTGATCCTACCTATCCAAGAGCATGGGAGATCTTTCCATTTTCTGGTATCTTCTTTAATTTCTTTCTTTAAAGACTCAAAGTTCTTGCTATACACGTCTTTCACTTATTTGGTTAGCATTTTCCCAAGATATTTTATGTTGTTTGTGGCAATTGTAAAGGGTGGTGCTTCTCTGATTTCCTTTTCAACCCATTTATTATCTATATATAGTAGGACTTTCATTTTTTATTTTTTATTTAAATTAGAAACAAACTTGCTTCACATGTCAATCCCAGCTCCCTCTCCCTCCCCTCCTTCCCCACTCCCAGTCTTCCCCAGCTCCCTCAGTTCCCCACTCAATACCCTCCATGGGAGGATCTCCAGAGTCTGTAATTTCATCCAGGGCAAGGGCCAGGCCCTCTCCCATATGTCCAGGCTGAGAGAGCATCCCTCCATGTGGAATGGGCTCCCAAACTCCATTTGTATGCCAGGGATAAATACTGATCTACTACCCAAAGCCCCATAGGTTGCCTAGGCCTTCTCACTGACACCCACATTCAGGGGGTTTGGGTCAGTCCCCTGCTGGCCTCTCAGACCTCAGTCTGGGTCCAAGAGCTCCCCGTTGTTCAGGTCAGCTGTCTCTGTTGGTTTCACCAGTCTGGTCTTGTCCCCATTGCTCATCACTCCTTCCTCTCTGTCACTGGGTTCCAGGAGTTCATTTCAGTGTTCAACTGTGGGTGTCTGCCTCTGCTTCCATCAGTCCCTGGATGAAGGTTCTAGGGTGGCTTAAAGGATGGAATATAAGGTAGTCATCAAACTCATTATCAGGAAGGGGCATTTAAGGGCTATTGATTTTTAAAATCTTGTATCCTATCACTTTGCTGAAGGTGTTTATCAGCTGTAGGAGTTATTGTGTATAATTTTTTAGGCAACTTATGTGAATTATCATATAATCTGCAAATAGTGAAAGTGTGACTTCTTCCTTTCCAATTTGTATCCCCTTGATCTCCTTTTGTTTTCTTATTGCTCTAGATAGAACTTCAAGTACAATATTGAAGAGATATTGAAAGAGTGGACACACTTGTCTTGTTCCTGACTTTAGAGGAATCACGTTGAGTTTCTCTCCATTTAGTTTGATGTTGCCTGTTGGTTTGCTATATATATCTTTTATTATGTTTAGGTATGTTCCTGTTATCCCTGATCTGTCCAAGACCTTTAACATGAAGACGTGTTGGATTTTGTCAAATGCTTTTTCAGCATCTAGTGAGATGATCATGTGATTTTTCTTTTGCAGTTTGTTTAAATGGTGGATTACATTGATAGATTTGTTTTTTGTATGTTACATTAACCATGTTTTTAAATCTGCATTCTACCACATGGTTTGGTTACCTCTCCTCTGTACCATATGTCTGACTTGGTCTTTGTCTCTTGTCTCTTTTCTTCCCTGCATTCTCTCTCTCACAAAAGTCCTGCATATTCTCTTCTGCCTAGCCATTGGCCATTCAGCTCTCTATTAAATCAATCACAGTGAGATCTATTAAATCTATTAAATATTAAAGAATATTAAACTATTTCCTTTATACTTTTCCAATATTTGCATTAATTACTTTTCTCTCTTTTGCTCTTGAACTGATGGGAAATTTACTTTGGTTAATGTTCTCCATTAAGTGTCTCTTATTGTGTAGGGGCCAGTTGCATGAGCTTCAAAGACTGCTTGGTTTGAGATCCAGCTTTACCACTCATTCCCTTGTGTGCCTAATGTTCCCTAACTACCCAGTCCCTCAGGTTTCTCAGCTTTGGGATAGTGTTTATAATCGTTCCTACTAATCAAATATGTGCTTTGCTATCATGCTGTGCAGGCTAATAGCTAATTACCAAATGCTAATACACAAAGAGCAGAGACAATAAGTACACTTAAAAAAAACTCATCAAATATAGTTTGTGCTGCATGGGTTTGACTGTGTGATCTTTACTTGATGATGATTAGGCCACTAGGGGTCACACTTTTTAAAAACGAGTTGCCCTCTCAGAAGCAGCTATTAACTGCCTTAGATTGAGAAAGGATTGTGCCTACCTTTTTTCCTCATGTTGGACTTTTGTCTGGCCTGAGTCTGTACAATTGTCCATGTGTGGGGACACCAGACCTTGAGCAGAAACCCACTTCCCCTTCGGCCTGGGAGCAGGCATCTGTGTAATGTTTACTGAAAACAATTCAGTGCTTTAAAGCTCTTGATAGGGCTCAGATAAGGGCTTGCTCACTGAGATACCATGACTTTCACACCCCCTACGGCTAGATGCCTCTTCCTGTCCCCGCCCCCTGCGGTGTCTCCCCGATTCTGGGGCCTGAGATTAAACCACCAGCCAGGAGGGTGAGAAGTGGAAAGAATGGTATGTAAATGGATGGCAAAAGTCCTTAAAAAGGGAAGCTCCTTTTTCTTGGAGAGACTTCTCCTGAGACTTCTCTCTCCTAAGTGTACTTGGAATCTCCTCCTAAGCTGACTTGGGAAGCATAAAGTTTTCTTAAAGCAACCGACCGGTCTCTGTGTCATCTATCCCGACCACCTTGCTACATTCTCGGATGCAGGCCGCACAGCAGGTGCGACATCCATGCTCATGTAACTACTGTGAGTTCTTGCATGCAAATACCCTGCTGTGTCAAGAAAACACCGGTTACTTTCCACTACCTGTGGCTGTTACAATCTTTCTACTTTATTTTCCACAATCATTGAGCATTCTCCAATCTCTTATTCTCTCTATGATGACCAAATTAGGGTCTCTGTATTACCATCTAATGCAAAAGGAATCTTCTCTGATGAGGGTTGAATTAATCATTGAGTCATTAGAAGTTGGTTTAAATCTATGCCCGTTTAGCAGAGTAGTAATATAATAGGTTCTTCAGTAGGGCCTATAACCTCTTTGGTTATATGTTCTTGGTCCCAGTAATGGGCCAGATATGGATTACATTTTGTGGAATGCACCATAAATTCAAGCAGAAAGTAACTGATTACTTCCATGACAATTAATGCCACAATTGAATCAGTGAGTGTGTCTTACCAGGCTTGTAACAGATATAGCTTATAGTGTTTTAAATATTTCTGATTTACTCTGTCTTCTACCAGTCTCCTTTTTTCCTTGACTCTTTGATGTTCAAATGTTTGAATACTGTATTTATAATGTTAGAGTTCAGTTTCACGTTCATTTTTGTTGCCTGACTTTGTTGTGGGTTTTAAATTTGTTTAACCTTTACTTCCAAACTTAACAGAATTGCAGGAAAACTGTACCACTTTAGTTTAAACTTGTAACAACTTTCATCTCCTTATTTCCTGTTTCTTATTTTTCCATTAAAATGTTTTTACTTTTTTCTTGTATCTTCCCAGTTTATTTTTTCTATTTTTTAATTTAAATTAGAAACATGCTTGCTTCACATGTCAATCCCAGTTCCCTCACCCTCCGCTGCCCCCCACAAACAATCCCAGCCCCCCCATCCCATCCTCTCTCTTCTCCCCAGGAAGGGTGAGGCCCTCCATGGGGAATCTTTAGAGTCTGTAATACCATCCTGGGTAGAGCCTAGGCTCTCCCCCATATGTCCAGTCTGAGAGAGCATCCCTCCATGTGGAATGGGCTCCCAAAATCCATTTGTATGCTAGAGCTAAATACTGATCTACTATCTAAGGCCCCATAGGTTGCTGAAGTCTCCTCACTGACACCCACATTCAGGGGATATGGACCAGTCCCATGCTGGTTTTCAGTCACCAGTCTGGGGTCCAAGAGCTCCCGATTGTTCAGGTCAGCTGCCTCTATGGGTTTCACCAGTCAGGTCTTGACTCCTTTGACTTCCTGGTTCTTTTCGTTAATGTACAAACATACAGAAATATAATATTTACTGCTATTATTAATACTGCTGTTATCATTGAAGTTATAGACTTGTCTTACAGGTGAATACATGACTATTCTTTACTCGTATCTTTAAAACTTTTATAAATTATTCAAATGCATAATGTTTAGTTTTATATAGCACTCAGTCATAATTAGACTGGTGATTTAAAAACATTAAGATACTGACAAATATCAGATATAATGTAGTTTTAGTATTACTAAAGATGCTTTAATTTATTAAAGTAGAATTTTTAATAGCCACTTCATACATTTTTTCATAACAAAAATAGTTTTATAAATTTTGTGGTTGATGTAACATCCATTTGTTTCTGTTGCTTGCATTTAATTTGTCTTATATTCTAATTCTTATAATTACCTACCAGGATACTAATTTTCTACAACTGTGATCTCTTTATGAAAGCTAGCTTGACTCTTTACTATTAGCAGATGGAGAATGCATTTTAATAATTATAGGCTTTACAAACAGTCTATGGCAGCCAATTAAATGACAAATGTTAAAAAAGGAATATTTTAAGTTGAACAACATGAGTACAGAATGCATGAAATGAAAATACATTAGTGTTGATGAACAAAGGAATGGCAAATAACCTACTGTGATTAATTTAAATGCTTTTAAAAGTACATTTTATCATCATTTTAAAGGGTTCTTTATAAAATTCGAGTACAGTAAAAATATAGTATATGTTGTTGTATATTGGTTTCCATTTGTGAGCATGTTGGCAGTTTTGGCAACCAATGATTACCTATGATTATAAATATACCAACTTCAAATAGAGACCTGAATGCTATTCTCAACTGATTAGTACTGAAAAAACACATTAAGGTCATACAAATTAAGGACAAGAGGATTCATATCAGCTAATGATTCTTTAAAATTATAATTAATTAGAAACTGGAAAATGGTGTTTGCTGCAAATACACATCTTTTTTCCTGAGCATGAGATATGCTTGGATATGACTTATGATGATAATGCTATATGTATAACTATCAAATGCCAAGTAAATTTGCTTGTGGATGGGTTTTCAGAAAGTCAGTCTAAATGAAACATCAGGATGCTGTCTAAAACCACCTTCAGATTTTTCAAATGATACAGCATATATTTACACTAACACAGATTGAAATCAAAGTTCACACTTAACCTAAAAACTTAAAAAACAATGTACAAGTCCCACTTCAAATTTGCATAACAGGATGAAATCTGGATTGTTCACCTCACTGGTTCTAAAAGTTTGAAAAATGATTATTACAATCAATTACTATAGTAAGAGTTTGACCAGGACTTATTAGACTGATTTTCTAAGATCCAGGAAACACTGCGATAATCACAAACAAAATCCTTCTTAACTTTGCAAATATTTAACAGTCTTATGTTTTTTTTTTGTGTGTGTGTATGTACACATGAGTGTGTCTCACAAAGTTCTATCACATAGAGCAACAACAAGGAAAAGTAATACAATTTTGAAAATATATCTTAGAGGTGCATAGTAGGGTTTCTAACCACTTTTTATGTAACACTATACCATGATCTAAAAAGTGTGTATAATAATTTGAATTATTTGTATAATAATGAAATGCAAATTCCCTGCCCCCAAAGAATTCCATCTCTATGTTCTATTTCCCTTTCATGATCATGGGAGTCCTTTCCATTAGTTTTTATCTTTTTAAATTTTATAAGACACATTTATCATAACGCAATCTATAAATCAGGCATAGTGATACACCTGGTAATTATATGCTGGGAGGTAGACACAGGTGTTAATGTTATATTAAGTTCAAGTCATACCTGGGCTACATGAGAATCTGTATAAGAAATAGAACATAAGGTTAAAACTTGTATTTTATATGTCAGAGTTAATCATTTTCACTCTTCTTAATTTTATACAGAACATGTATACTGGTTCCATGCTGGATTAGCAATAAATTTGAGATGATAAAACACTATCCTTTTTTGTCTTTTTTCTTTTCTCTTTTTCTCTTGAGACAGGGTTTCTCTGTGTAGCTTTGGAACTAGCTCTTGTAGACCAGGCTGGTCTTAAACTCACAGATATCCACCCTTCTCTATCTCCCAAGTGCTGAGATTTTGAGATGCCATAGATGTCATTTTGAGTCCTGGTTTTGTAGCTATATCTTTAGTTTAATTGCCTTAAAATTGTGATGGTGGAGAACATAAATAAACCAGTAGATAGAGCAAAGCCTGATATATTTAATCAATATATTTCATTATTATTTCTGGATCTTTGATTTACTGTGGAGAGACATTTCTCCAAAGAGACTGGGATGCCTAGATGCTGCAAGAATTGTGCAAGGCAAGTGTACCAGCTGGAACTTATACAACAGTACTATTCTATTATCACCTACTGGTGAAGAAGGAGGGGCCTTTGAAATGAAGGAAACAATTGTGTCTCTTTAGTTTGGAGTTTATCAACTGAATAGTAAGGCATGGTCAGGGAACAAGAACTTGGCAGTTACCAAGAATGTGCATGTCACAGATGAAGCATCACTCTTCTCTTTTGTGGGGGAATAGTACACATCAATTCTGAAGTTTATGTCTCTTGCCTGGGGAACATTAAGTCTCATGGCCTTGCTATCACCTCTTGCCTTGCTATCAGTCATTGAGTCCTATGGTGTCTACCTCCTTAGCACCTCACTGATCCACACATTTCTTTCATATTGTCTCTACCTTGACTTTATCATTAGGCTTGTTGCTAAGATTTAAGATGTCCAATTATTTTTCTTATCAAATTGACCACCTAAACTTAATATATTCTTTGCCAATGTAATTATGAGTATCTAGTTACTACTACTCCCATACATCTTTAGGGAAAGTGAAAACTTCCTAATGTAATGGGATTCTTAGTATTGTTAGAAACATAACTTTAGGGGTAATTTTAGACATAAATTTTACTTCTCCAGCAAAACCTATGTTAAAAATTTGTATTAGCTATGGAAACATTGATTTATGATAAGTCTGTCAGCGCTTTCTTCTACGTGAATTGTTACCCTGAACCAATTCTGTCATGCACTTGTATAAACATCTATTTATGGTATATGTATGTATGTATTTGTGTATGTATGGTGTGGTAGTAGTGGTGGTGGTGGTGGTGGTGGTGGTGTGTGTGTGTGTGTGTGTGTATTTACCAACTGAGGGTTTTTTATAACTTGAAATGTGTTTACCTTTTTACCTTTGCATTTCTCCAGTTTCTGTCTCATCCTCGTCTAACTTTAGCTTTCACCAAGCTAAAATCTCCTCTTTTCCATAGGAATATATTTAGAAGAGGGAAGTGGAGGCTGGCTATGGTTACTTAGAGAGACACAATCTCAAAAACAAACTAAAGGACTTGCCAGGCTGTCAACTTGGTAGAGGTGCTTGCCGAAAAGACTGGTGTGCTGGCTAGTTTTATGTCAAATTGACACAAGTTACAGTTATCTGAGGCATGTGGCAGGGGTGGGGAGTGGAGGTGGGAGATGGAGTGTAGGGGCTCTCAATTGAGACAATGCCCACATAAGATCCAGCTGTATGCCACCTTGTAGGGCATGTTCTTAATTAGTGATTGATATTAGAGGGCCCAGCCCACTGTGGATGGGGCCACCCATGGTTGTTGGTTCTGTATTCTATAAGAAACCAGGCTGAGCAAGCTAACAAGCAGCAGTCCCCCATGGCTTTATTATATCCTGCCTCCAGTTTCCTGCCCTGTTTGAATTCCTTTTCTGATTTCCTAATGATGAAAATTGACAAATAAGCTTAAGTCAAAACAAACAAACAAACAAACAACAACAAAACAAACAAAAAATAAAAACAAAAAAATGCTTTCCTCCCCAAGTTGCTTTTGGTTGTGGTGTTTCATCACAATAACAGAACAATAACTAAGACACTCAATAACCCGAATTTGGTTCATTGAACATAAATGATGCAGAGAAAACCTACTCAACCAGTTGTTTTTTGACCTTGATATGAGCATTCTGCACACACACACACACACACACACACACACACATACCACATAAATGCAAATGTATATAAGATTGTTTCCTCACCATTTGGCTAAGATTTAGTGTAAAAAACAATCACCTAGGAAGCCTGACTCCCCAGCCTGAGTGAAGAGCCACACCCTTTTTCTTTTAGCATCTGGTACACACCTCATTTTATCTTTTATCTCTTGAGTAGCTTCTTCTTTAAGCTTGAGAAGAGGAAGCTTATTTACCTTTGTGTTTTTGCAGCCTTGTGAAATGCCAGGCACACTGCGCTTAATAAATATTAATGACTAAAACTATGAAAAATGCATGTGACAGCTCAGTCCTGTGTGCACGGAAGAATGGATCATGCAGGGAATGAAGCAACCTCACATCTTGCTTTGCATACCTTTGATCATAAAAAGATTACATGTTGAATCAAAGCAATTAGAATGATGTGAACTGGTTCTGACTAATGGGGGGAACAGCAATCTTTTTTAAAGTGAAAATGTAAATCATAACATAAAACTAAATGGGATTGCCCAATATGCATTATAGGCATAAATATTGTAACAGTCCTAAGAGGAATGGAGACACTTTTTAGAGACACTTGCACTCTTCCCTTGGCTATCAGACTATGGAAACAATGGTATTCAAGGAATCAGAAATTTTCTAGTCTCTTGATGTTTCTATTACTATTATAAAACACCATCATCAAAGGCAATTTGGGAAGGAAAGGGTTTTTTTCACCTTGTAACTCTCATGTCAAACTCTACCATGTGGGGTAGGAGGCAGAAGTATGCAGATACCAAGAAGCAATGCTACTTACTAACTTTCTCCTTATGTTATATTCAGCTTAATTTCTTATAGAACCCAGTTACAGCAATCTAGGGGTGACAATACTGAGAGTGAGCTAGGTCCTCCCATAACCATCATTAATCAAGAAAATGATTGACAAAATCACAGACTTGCCTAGTCTAATCTTATAGGGGCATTTTTCAATTGAGATTCTTTTCTTCTACCAAATAACTCTAGCTTGGATCATGTGGACCCAAAAGCTAACCAGAAAACCCAGGAAGTTCATTGCAGGACAAAGAAAAGGCTAAAGTGTGGTGCCAATGAAAGGAAGGACTCAACTTATCTGACCAATATGCATGGTCAGCCTGTGTCTAGATAATGATGGGCCAGTGATGGACAAGACCACACACACCTTGACCAAGGTTTAGTTGTGTACACCTCCTGCCCTCTATTTGAACCCAAACAAGGCCCAGAGAGGGTGTCACTGGACCTCTTTAGACATTCCTTTTCCTAATGTGATCAAATTGAATAAATTTTCTTCTTTGAATTTCACCATTACCTGTGCAGTGATTTGAAAGAAAATGGCCCCCCAAAGGATTTGGGGATTTGTTGGAGTAGGTATGCCCTTGTTGGGGGATGTCACTGAGGAGGAAGACTTTGAGGTCTCATATATGTTCAAGATACCACCACTGTCTCAGTTTGCTTCCTGTTGCCTTTAGAACAAGAAGTAAGGACTCTTAGCTCCAGTACCATGTCTGCCTGCATGCTGCCTTGCTTCTTGCCATGATGACAATGGACTAAACTTCTGAAATGTAAGTGAGCCAACCCGATTAAATGTTTTGTGAGTTTTTTGTTTGTTTGTTTGTTATAAGATTTGCCATGGTCCTAGTGTCTTTTCACAGTGATAGAAACTCTAACTAAGACAACCTGTATCTTTCAGTGGCCTGTTGAGAAGAGGTGACTGAGCCTGGCCAGTTAACACTACCAGGGCAAAGGCTTTGGCCCTAATAACTCTGAGAAGAATAAGAGAAATGATATGATTGTCTCTAGCTTCACACAATGAATTCTCCCACCATGCTATCAATTAAAATGGAAATGCATTTGGTAGAAAGAAGACCCATGTCAATGAAGCTTGCTGGTAGACAGCTCTGTGGGTCTTTTGCACCTCTGCATGTTTTCTGAGCCAAGACACCGATTGACTTTTTTCCCTAATTCATCTTTTCAAAGGTATTTATAGAACTCAAAGATTTAGATTGGTTCTCATAGTACAAGAAATATAATGTCTGTTCTGAGAACACGCATGAAGCTAGAGGTGTCCCAAACACTGGGTTACACACCTATAACACATTTTACTTCCAGTACAAGGCCACCTGGCTACTCTATATGTTACCCAGTGAATGGAGCTTTGAACACCATCACAGATGTTGATGCAGTGGTTAGTTGTTGGGGAAGCCCTGTTATTTGCCTGTGCATTTGTCAATAAAGTACTGTCTGGCCAATAGAAAACCTAGATAGGAGGGACTAGGAGTCGAGGAGGATGCTGGGAAGGGGAAACACAAGAGAGTCAACATGTAACGCCATTGGGGGTAGGAAGCCTGGAACTATTCTCCGGTAAGAGACATACTTAGATTAACAATTATGGGGTAATTACTTAAAGCAGAGCTAGCCAGTAAGAGACAAACAAGGCCAACAGCTTCATAATGAATATAGCCTCCTGTGTGTTTATTTGGGACTGATGCGGATCTAGAACCAGGCTGGCGCGGCAGAGCCCAGGCGACTGGCGGGGGATAAACCAAAGCGGCTAGCAAAAGAAAAAGCTTCACTTAACAGTTAGTATCAAAGCGGTGAGTAGTCTTTGCCACACATGTTTCAGAGATTCTACTAGCAGCCATGAAATGGTGGGAAGTTAACTTCCAACACCACATATAGAGAATAATCTTAGATGTGTCTTTGAAAATAATAATAAATCATGATGTTTATGATTCTAATGCTAAAGGAAGTACTTTCAAAATTTTGGATGATTTTACATTTGCCCATTTAATAAGGCTGTATTAAGTTGTATTGAATTCCTTCCTAGCTCTGAAATAAGCACCATAATTAGGTAATTTACACAGCAGTGACCTATTGAATGGTTTCATACAGAGATATGAATAACTAACAACATGATACAAGGTTCAATGAATGAATATGGGCAACGTATTTTTTTGCTCTAGAGAACAAAAAGTGAGATAAGTTGCATTCTTATCACTTAAATCTACAGGATTGAAATGGACTATTAATCCCAAGTAATTTTCAGTACAGACAGCTCAGGAACATTGAAAGAGTTGTTCAAATTATCTCTTATAAAGAAAATAGATTTTGTTGTTACTGGTATTGTCTTGTTGGAGAGTCTATCTATCCTTTTGATGATGTTTTTAAAGAATAGCATGCTGTCAATGAAAAGATGAAACAAGAAGAAAAAAATCAGGGAGCTCATTTGAATTTTCACAGGGAAGCAAGAAACATTTTAGTAGCAACACAAAGAGGAGAAAATGAATGATTGAACGAAGCTGTTATCCTGTTAGAACCATTGTTAAAAAAGTGAAGCACGTTTTCTTCCTGAAGTATGGTAAATTGGTCTCAGAGATTTGCTGCTCTCCTCAATTACTCTAAGATACTATTGCTCTATGACAATAGGACCCTTTGAAAGGTAGAAAATAAAGTAATTGGAGGGTAAATAGGCCACAAGTCAGATGGTTGACATTCAGAGGATGACTCACTGCTGAATAGATATCCTATCAGAGAGTTTGTGTTGAGTTTCTTTCTGTGTCCTTTAACAGAAAGTTGCTTGAAAGATGGCAGACATGGGGAGTTTTGGGTCTGCAATGTTTTAGGATGTACCATGGAAAGCAGATAAATGTGGCCTAGCTGAAGAAGTGAATGTAGAGGGTTGGAGCAGGAAGTAGAGAGTCACACATGCTTGACTAGTGATTTTCAATCGCGTGCCTCACTTCCTAATTCTAGACCACTGCTCACCATTGTGTGTGATTCCCACAGTATGGCAAAACCTTGGCTTTAGTCACACCTACAAAAAAATGGTAATATATTTAAAAGACTTATGTTTCTGCCATTCTGATGTTTAGAAACTTTTGAATGATTTCATTATTTTGTTTAATGATAATAGGTTTCAATGATGTTCCCCACTGAAACTTCTTATTTAATTTTATTGTTTGAAATGGCCTGCTATTTCTGAATGAAGAGATGCATAATGTAAAAGTAGTAAGCTTAATGCTAGATGCCTTTTCCACCCTACATTCTTTGTGTTGACCTTTGTACCCAATGACTCAGTTCTGTGCACAGAAGTAGCTTGACATTTTCCTGAAATGGAATGTAGTTCATATTGTTGGAAAAAAATTCATCATTGCCTTATAAGTTTTTTCATAGCATTTTGCCTCTTGCTCGCCACCGAAGTTACTATTTTAAAAAGATTCGCATGAAGTTCTTTTAAATATACAAATCTATGCAGCAGAAATGAAATATGCATATTTTCACACCTGAGTACCCAAAGCTTGAAAACTCTGAGTTTCACTCATTTGGGTTCCTGAGATTTGGGGTTCTCACGTGGATTTTAGTGCAGAAAACAAGTTTTTCTTAAAATTGTTCTCAATAGCTAAGATAAAGGAATATCTAAATGTCAATTGGGATTTGATTGGACAGAGAAAACAAGAGTGTGTGTTTGTGTGTATGAAATGGAATTTATGTGGTAGAACACTATTGTGTTTTATGCAAGCAGTAAAGCAGCCATTTGCTTAAGAAGGGATGGACCTGAAGTATGTAAAGCTACCAAAAGTTCCTCCTGTTCTGGCATTTCAGGTATGAAAAAGGAAATAAGTTCTAGAGCTGCAGTTTAGCACTCTGTGCCTATGCTTTCTAGTATTGGCATGCATAAATGAAGACTTGACAGAAGGATGGATGTCATATTAGTGCTGTTGCTACAATAAGTAAACACTGATAAGGGTTGAAGAAATAGCTTCCAGGATACAGGCATTGCTGTACAACCATGAGAACCTAAGTTTGAATCCCAAAGAACCCATATAAAAGCCAGGCACACTGACAGGTATTTGTAGTTCCAGTACTCTTATGAAAAGATAAAAGACAATTTAAGGTCTGTCCCCGATCAGTGTTTATCCCTCGAATACTAACAGACATCATGTGTCCATAACACAAAGAGGGTTGCTCTTTCTGCCTGGACTCTTAGGGAAGTGCCTGGACCCTACCCTGAATGAAATGATAGACTCTACATATCCCCTATGCAGAAGGAATTGGCAATAGGGTGGGAGGATGGGGGGAGATAATGGGGGGTGCGGGAGGAGGGGAGGGAGAGGGAACTGGGATTGACATGTAAAACAAGCTATTTAAAATTAAAATAAAAAACCCCAAAAAAGACAATTTAAGTGCATCATCACAAGCTCCTTGTTTTGCCTAGCATATGCTGTGGTGAACAACAAAGATACTCTGTCTCAAAAACTGTAGAAGGGAAGGACTAAGGTGGTTCTCTAACCTCCATATATATAAGGTAGCACACAAACACTGCATACCCCTGAATCTGCACAAGCATGCACATGCCATCTCCTCCCATACACATAGTAGACTATTTTTTGAAATTCCATGATATCTCTGGTATTATACATACTGGAGTGACAAATGGATCTGGGAAATGATACTACTTAGTACTCAAGCACATTTTATTTTAAATAAATGTCTTTTCTATCAATAATGATAATAGTATTAATAATAAATAATACAATAGAAATTCACTTATATACATATAAAAGTCTGTTTCCCCTTTTGTATTTTAATACCTATTATTTGATTGAAAACTTTGCAAGAGCAAGTCAGATGACAATTGTCACTCAGATTCTGCTGGTGACTACTGACACCTATGTAACTATGAAGAGTTATACCAGCTGCCCGGGGATATCTTTCATTCATTTTGTTGCTTCCTTGGCTGGTAGCCAGGCATCCTTTACTATGCTAGTTTCAAGACGGTTGCAGTTCTTCCCCACATTGCCTGGCAGTCCTTGACCACATAATGCAATGTTACATTAGGAATGGTTCTTTGTCATATGAACAGGACAAATTATAGGCCCCAATTGTTAGTCAAACACCTACATGAGCATTGCTCTGAAGATATTTTTATAGGTGATGAAAATCATAACAAGGAAAATTATGTGATATAATCTTAATGACTGTGATTTAATGATCTGAAATAAGCCAACAGCAGCATTGAAAATTCTTGGGAGGAAGACATTCTGCCAATGGACAGTAGTTCAGCTTTGCTGCAATGACCCGTATGTCAACCTGACAATTGTCTACATAGTAACCACCCCCCCAACACTCATGTGGGCTGATTCACTGCCATAAGTCTCTCAATACATTTATACTGGCTCTGCCTATTCTTATTCATTATAGAATACACCATGTCCTAGAGATGTCCCAGGATACAGTGGAACTGCATCTAAAGTAGGTATGCCAATTACAGAGTTCTGGGGCAACCACAGATGCAATACAGCCCTGCCCAAGGGCCAGGTCCACTCTTGTCTCTGTGAGCATCAGAAGTCAGAAGGGTTTGGGCCACTTTATTGTTCCTGATCCTGAACTGAAGGAAAGTCTTCGGTGATCATTCATTGTGGCAAGCAGAATGTATTTTTGTTTGGTTCTGAGTCCCCAAGACTATTTCTAAATTTCACTGAAGTTTTACTTTTGCAAGCTTGAAGGGAAGTTTGTGAGCTCTTGTGAGATGTTAATGTAGGCAATACACTGGCCACAGGCTACTTATTTTGCATCTGGTATGTGGGATCCTGGTATGAAGTCAACTGATAGGAAACTACTCTGGATTGAATTGTGCCCCTCTCAATATTTGTGTTGAAGTCATAACCTCCAATACGACTACCTAGCTGCATCTTTGGCTTCTGTTTCCTTGTGACCTGCTTATCTTCTGTGCAAAGGTGGGGAAGAATTCACAAAGCACATGTGGTGGTCAGAACTCAATTTGCTGGGAGTACTCCTGTTCTTACACAATGAAGGTTCCAGGAATTGAATTCTGGTCATCATGCTTGGTGGCAAGTACCTTTATCCCCTGAACCACTTCAGCTGCCCAGAAATTCATTTTAAAGGAGAGGTCCTAAATTTGAAAGAGAGCAATGAAAGATCCTGGGAGGTTTTGGAGGGAGGAAAGAGAATGGGTAAATTAGTAATGTAATTGTATTATAATCTCAAAGATCACATTAATAAAAGTGATAACAACACAGTTAATGGCCAAGGCTTAACAGGATGATGCTGTGCACACAGTATTTAATCTTGTAAATGTCCAATGCATGTTATTTACTTAAGCTCATACCACAGAGGATGATATATCCTTTCTCTTCACAAAACAGAATCTCTCATTTCAAACCTGTTTTAAGACCTTTTAGTGAATTCATTACTTTGCTCATAGAGAGCATAGAAGCTCTCATCATGTGCACTTTCTGCTATTTAGAAGAGAGACAAAC
Organism: Mesocricetus auratus; assembly: GCF_017639785.1. Lineage (NCBI taxonomy): Eukaryota > Metazoa > Chordata > Mammalia > Rodentia > Cricetidae > Mesocricetus > Mesocricetus auratus. Next base: position 40,710,161 of record NW_024429198.1, read on the forward strand.
ACACTACCCAAGAAATATAAAAGAAAGAATGAATCCTGTTGGCAGAAGGGAGTGCAGGGCCATCTGCTATGCTTCCAGAGTCCAAGGCATCTTTGGAAATGAGCCTTGTAAAGCCTCAGGTCTTTTTTGTCTGGAATTTGACACTGTACAAATTGAGAGCAATCAAGTTGGGGAAGGCTTCCTAATAGATTAATGAGCATGCTTAATGTTTAAAAGACACAGCAATAGAGAGGTTGAATAAAGATATCTGGTCAGTCTGTATCTCTATACTTGACTCTTCTCCGTTTTCTTAAGTCATAATGGCATATTTTCAGAAAACATAATTATATCTATAGATTTCAGTAAATCTTATATGATTTATTAAATGTAGATAAAACAGTAGTTTTCTTCATGTAATTCTATCAACCAATGAAACAAAATGAGATGAAATAAAACTTTAGTCAAATAGTGAATGACTCAAATTATAATCTACTTTTCTATATTCTATCATCTATCACCATCTATCTACCACCTATCTTTTATCAGTCTATATTCTACCATATTCTATTATCTGTCAAACTTCTATAATTTGTCAACATTCTATACCCTATGAAATTTCAGTTTTAGAGTCAACAACTGAAAATTACTAAAAATTTCATTTAGAGTTTAACCTCCCCATTATTTATTAAGAAGGAAATGTTTACTTATCAAGCTTTTTTGTCACCTGCCTTTTGCTTGCTTTTATTTAAATCGTTTATTCCCACAGCAATGTTCTTTTGTTAAGGCACAAACTTCACATGAAGAATGATTGTAATAGCACTAAGAATATCAACATTGCAAGCATGTCATGCCTTATTTGAAGCTCCAGTTAATTGCTTTGCTGAAGTTTGTGGCAGATCTCTGTCACATATCATTAATTATTATGTTCTTTTCTCTGGAGTTTCAAATCATACAAGGGATGCAAGTCTGCTGAAGCAAGTGATATGATATAGCATAAAGGTGACTGATATAAAGTTCTCCTCCTTGAGCATTCTCATTCAGTTTCACTGAGGCATCTCCCTGTGTGTTTTTCACCTGTGGAACCACACCCCTCTGGTCTGGGCTACCAGCTCACCTCCCTCCTCTCTCTTGAAGAGTTATACAAATATGTGTCACACTGTTTCCTGGTATGTTCTGTATCTGAGCTACGACATTTGCATCTATGTTCTGGTAACATGAAATGGGGTAGGATGGAGATGTTGTTTTCCCCTTTCATTCTCATGGATGTTGGATTTGATTAAATTGACTTCACAAATGTATTTGGAAATAAGTATCACCTCCATATGTTTTACTTTCTGTTTCTTCTTTATCCCCCCCTCCTTCCCTGAGTATGGTGGGAGGCTTTATTGGCCACAAACATTACTGTTGCATACCCCCACAGAGAAATTTTTATCTCAGTTCACAGCATCTCGGGTTCTATCTACCCCAGTTGGAGTCAAAATATCCTTACAAGCTCACATTTTCTGTTGTACTGCAGATTCTAACCACAGATAACTGGTATAACCTTGATCTTTAATTTCTCTTTTCAGTTGGTTCTTATTTTTGACTGCCACACTGTGGAGGTTTCCATGCTTTTATATGTTTGGTTTTCTCAAGGTTGTGATCTATCTTAAGCCCCTCATGGGCATCTCTCTTTCTTCTATCTTCCAGGGTCATCTTTAGCACCAACCCAATTGTTTTCTTCTCTCTTGTGAAGAGGCTGTAGTTCAGTTTTTGATAAAAATATAGTAAGTATATTGCTTATAGCAGTAATACTGTATGTATTTCACTTAATTTTCAAAACAGCATCAAGAAACGGGGGGGGGACAAAGAAATCTAAGTCACCATATCACAGAGATACATTCCCACCCATGATTACTGTAGAATTTTTCACAATAGCTAAGATGAAATCATTCTCGATGCCCATTGTAGAAAAATGGATAAAGAAACTGTTGTATACATAAACAATGGAGTTGCACTGAGCCATAAAGAATAAAATCATGTAATGTTCAAGGAAATGTATGAAATGTTATGACCATGCTAAGAGAAATAAATCAGATTCAGAGCACATATAAGAGTTTTTTACTCAGATGTGGAGTCTAAATCAATGTGACACACACACACACAGTATGAAAATAAGGAGCACTATGTGGAGGAAACGAGATTAAAGGCAGAGAAAGAAGAACAAAATGGAAAGTCTCGATAGGATGTGAAAACAGAAAGGGCTGCTGGGGAGATGAAAATGACATGCCTGCAGGAGTAAAGACAAGAAAGGGCAATGGCTATGACTAAAGTACAATGATATACGCATATTAAAGCATTAAAATGAAACCTAGCTTGTGTGCTAAGTGAAAAAAGCCAGTTCCTGACCTGTTTTTCACCTGGAAGAGCTGAACATGGCAGAGTAAGCCTGACTCTGATGTGACTGTTAGCATTTGCTGAGCTGCTGGATGAAATCTTGTACTCACTCCCCTGTTCCACACACAAGTTGTTCTCTGTGTACCCACCTGAGTTATGTGTAACCAATAACTAAAATCAAACTCTGTCTAGGTCTACCTTCCCATCCATGAACCAAAGTGGGGAAGCCTGGTTTGGACACTAACGTAGCTACACTCTTGTATAGAAGTCCTCTAATTTCTACCTAAAGAAAATAGTCATACAGGTTTGCAGAATGTTTTGTTTTCTCTATAGTTAGTTTTTGATGCAAGTTTCAGTTCTATTTGGACTTCCCCCAATCATATTCTGTCAGGATTGTAAGCATAGAAAAGTGAGTTGCAGGCCCTTGACTTTACCAGAATTCTGCAGGGTGATGATACAGCCTTCAATAGTCTTTACTTTAATTCTTCCTCTTAATATCCCCACCAGGACTTTAGTAAAAAACAAGCTCCACACAAACAATTCTGAGTTCATCACATTTAGATTTTTCTACACTACCAATCATGTATTTGGACATTCCAGGACATAATGTCTCTCAGCCCTCATCTTCAAAATAAAACAGGACCCTTGGCACAGGTTCAAGTTGTGAAGTTCATGTAGATTTGAAGTAGAATCCTGGCCTGGACACTGTGTACCTTTGAAGACAATATTATCTTATCTTGTCAATCAAGTGAAAAGTATTTCTTCTTTTTTTTTTTTTTTTGGTTTTTCGAGACAGGGTTTCTCTGTATTGTTTTGGAGGCTGTCCTGGAACTCGCTCTGTAGACCAGGCTGGCCTCGAACTCACAGAGATCCGCCTGCCTCTGCCTCCCAAGTGCTGGGATTAAAGGCGTGCGCCACCAACGCCCGGCTAAAAGTATTTCTTCAATTCTACTTTGGCATTTTGCAATTTATTCCCTAATGTGTCACTGCAAGACCAAGAATACAGATTGCCTTTGACTTAGTAAGTGTGGATTATTCACTCTAGTCATGCAAATTGGACGGAGTTGGCCTTCCCCTTACTTCCTTGATATTCAAATGATGGTAAGGACCTGCCCATCAAGGAACATCTGATTTCACCCCTGGAGTTTCAGGAGCTGACAAGACAGTGATATGACTATTTCTCTCTTTGCCAGCAACAATTATCCATTAGAAAGATCTGAAAATTCTTTAATTTTCAAGTTATTTTGTTCTTAAGTCTTAAATTTTATCATAAATACTATGTTTTGTTTATCACCATGAAAGGGGACTCTGATGGAGAGAAGGCAGTGGTACAGTGTCATCATTATATTCTCTTTAAGTTGGGGCACACGATATCAGGTGAAGACACTTTTTACACTTTACTCAAGGAAAAGATTATAAAGAAAAGTATGTGTAATTTGAAACAAGTACAGAAGTAACTGACCAACTTTGAAGATGGACTGTCTGGCAATTCTCTTTAATACTGTATCCTTTAATGTTTAAAATAACATTATAAACCACTGGCATTCTATTAAGTATATGCTAGCAACCACACACACACACACACACACACTCATGCTCATGTGTTGCCTGCTTCCTCTTTGTGAAAGTGTAATTCCTAAAGCCGGAAGCCAGATAATACACAGGAATTCAACAGATACTTACTTTATCTTGATATGTGGCATCATCAAGAGTATTCTTAGTAAATCTGTGGTTCCTTTTATTTTGATGTCCCACAATTTTGCTAATGTCACTAACAGAACTGGAAAAAAAAGGCCAGTTGTCTATAATTTAAACACACAGCAGAGTCATCCAGAGTTTTTAAAGTATGGGCTCTGGGAAGGGGAAATGGTTCTGGGGGGTATGGCATATATCATACAGATGTGAAGATCTGTTTGAATCTCAAGACCCCATGTAAAAGCCAGGTCCGTAATTCTTGTGTTCCTATGGCAAGATGGGAGGTGTAGCGAAGAGAATCTCTGGAAACTTGAGGCCAGATAGCATAGAGTAAGGAGTGTACGGCAAATACCAATAACAACAAAGTGACTTTGTCTCCAGCAAGAGCCAACACCCAGGGTCATCCTCTAACCTCCACAAGTGCATCATGACATGTTTACCCTAGTGCACACACACACAAAGTGTACACACACACACACAAAATAAATAAATAAATAAATAAATAAATAAATACATAAATAAACGAGGCTACCCAGTTCCCCTTCTAGAATTTCCGATTTAGCAGGTCATGGTGTTTGCAGGGCAAGGATGGAAATTTCTTATAAGTTGTGTGTGGTACGTTAATGAGATTAATTTCATGACTGTGTTTTAAGAGTTACTGGCCTATATAATATCTGGATTTCTATAAATTACAGTAGTTTGTAACAAAGAGTAAGAGAATGATTCATATCAATATACTGTCAATAACAATGTAACTTGGCACTCCTCATAATTAGCAATGAGATGGAGTGTGCTTTTATAAGTCCCCCCCACAACTTCTAACTAGGTTTGCATTAAAATTATCAGAATTACTGGAATTTATTATGGCAATTCAAAATTGAATGCAAGATGGTCTTGATCAGCTAGTGTTTACATTTTAGAAATTTATAAGGCTCTAACAGCAATCCAATTTCTGAATGTGTTTATTCGTTGATATAAAGGTTTAAATAAAAATCACCCCAGTAGTGTCTGTCTCTGATTGCCGAGTGTGCCTTTCAAAATACTGATCCTTAAGGCTGATGATCATAGGTCTATCCTGGTTGGTAAGTGAGATTTATATCACTGGTTGTTATAAAAGTCAATAAAAATGTGTATATTTGGTCGGTATTGCTAGTTTGTTGGCAGGTAAGCAGTTGCAAAATTTGCTTTTTGACTGTTATTATGCTGTGTTCATGTATTCTGAAGGAAATGATAATATTTTCTGCCTAATAAATATGGGGTAAGCTCATTAATTACACTGGGATTAATGTGTCATTTCATATAGATGCTCCAAAGATCATTTGTATTGAATATTTGACATTTTATATTATTAAGTAATAGGCCAACATTTAAAATATATCATAAATCCAAAAATAGAAACAGTATGCTCCTGAAAATATTTTTAATTTATTCAGTTGCCTTCCATTAAGAATTTCTATGCACCATAACCATCTAAAGCAGCATAATAGTGCTAATTTCTAAACTGTGGGGATTCTATTAATGACAGAATTTGTCCTACTAACTATAAACAGAGAAAATAATTCTCTTTAGTTGAGATTGTACTGAACTTGATGATAAACGATTCCAGATAGGAGAGACATTTAAATGGGCAGAATAAAAATTTCAGCACACAACTTTAAAATAGACAAAATGTTCTTGAATAAAAAGAGGCTTTTAACTATTGCCTGAGAATGTAAGGGGTATGGGAGGGGTTTGGGGAAAGGTAACTGTGAGGCACTGGAGGGAGAAAGCAAAACAGGAAAGTGATATAATGCTATATCAATTAAAACATATTTAAAGCCCCTGCTCTGTGACTGGGGGCTCTGCTCTGGGCCCCAACTCCCGACATCCCCCTGCTTCCATCTCCTTGGGCATGCCTTGCACCTAGAGAGGAGCTGCCCCACCAACAGGGATCACCTTGAGTCTGGTCACACCTCAGCCTTCAGTCCCCTCTAGTCCCTGCCCTGTGCTTGGGTTCCCTCCAGCCCGTGCCCTGTGCTTGAGTCTTCAGTCCACTCTGGCCTGTGCTTGAGAGTGTCTCAGATCCACCTGCAACCATCGTGAGACCCATCAGAGTATTAGACCAGCTGAAACACACTAGAAGAGATCCTTAGACCCAAGCACACTAGGAGAGGAAGAGACCCCATGTGCTCCCACTGAAAGAAGGTATGGGAATACAGCAATATAGAAACACAGAAGAACCAGTATGATACCACCAGAGTCTAGAAACTCTACACCAGAAAGATCTGAACATACCAACACAGATGATACAGAAAAGAATGACCTTCAAAACAAACTCGTGAAAATGATAGAGGCCCTCAAAGAGGATATGAGAAAATCCCTTAAAGAAATGGAAGAAAACACAAACCAAAAAATACAAGGAATCAACAAATCTCTAAAAGAAAGCCAAGAAAAAACAATCAGACTGATGAAGGAAACAATTCAAACAGCTCAAGTTCTGAAAACTGAAATGGAGACAATAAAAAAAAAACACAAACTGAGGTAATTCTGGAAATAGAAAAGCTGAATAAACAGTCGGGAACTCCAGATGCAAGCATAACTAACAGAATACAAGAGATGGAAGACAGAATCTCATGTACTGAAGATAAACTAGAGGAAATAGATTTGTCTACAAAAGAAAATCTTAAATCCAACAAATCCTTAACACAAAATGTCCAGGAAATTTGTGACACCTTGAAAAGATCAAACCTATGAATAATAGGTATAGAAGAAGGCAAAGAAGCCCATCTCAATGATGCAGAAGACATATTCAACAAAGTCATAAAAGAAAACTTTCCCAACCTGAAGAAGGAGATGCCTCTGAAAGTACAAGAAGCTTCCCAAACACCAAATAGACTGGACCAAAAAAAAAAAAGTCCTCTCGCCACATAATAATCAAATACTAAACATACAGAAGAAAGAAAGAATATTAACAGCAGCCAGGAAAAAGGCCAGGAAACATATAAAGGTAAACTTATCAGAATTACACCCAACTTCTCCATGGAAACTATGAAAGCTAGAAGGTCCTGGATCAATGTTCTACAAATACTAAGAGACTACAGATTCCAGCCCAAACTACTATTCCCCAAAAAAACCTCTCAATTACTATAGATGTAGAAAATAAGAGTCTCCATAACAAAACCAGATTTACACAATATGTATTCACAAATTCAGTACTACAGAAAGTACTAGAAGGAAAACTCCAACCCAAGGAAGTTAACTACACTCAAAATGACATGGGCAATAGATAATCTTACTTTACCAGAAGTCAGAAATAGGGGAAAAACTTACACACAAAACCACCACCAAAAAAACAGATCCAAAGCAAACAAGAATCAACAATCAATGGTCATTATTATCCCTGAATATCAATGGTCTTAACTCACCTATAAAAAGACACAGGCTAACAGAATGGAAACGAAGACAGAATCCATTCTTCTGCTGCATACAAGAAACACATCTTAGCCTCAAAGACAGATAGTACCTCAGAGTTAACGGTTGGGAACAGATTTTCCAATCAAATGGTCATAAGAAGCAAGCGGGTGGCCAGGCATTGGTGGCACATACCTTTTCTCCCAGCACCAGGAAGGCAGAGGCAGGCAGATCTCTGTGATTTCTAGGCTAGTTTGGTCTACAGAGTGAGTTCCAAGATAGCCTACAAAACAATACAGAGAAACCCTGTCTCAAAAAACAAGACAAAAACAAAAACATGAACAAAAAAGAAGCAAGTGGGTGTAGCTATCCTAATATCTAAAAAAATAGACTTCAAACTAAAATTAATCAAAAGAGATGAAGAAGGTAATTTCATATTCATCATAGGAAAAATCCATCAGGATGAAATCTCAATTCTGAACATATATGCCCCAAATACAAAGGCACCCACATTCATAAAAGAAATATTACCAGAACTCAAATAACACATTAAAACCCATACACTTATAGTGGGAGACTTCAACACCCCACTCTCACCACTGGACAGGTCAATCAGACAGAAACTTAACAAAGAAACAATGGAACTAACAGAAATTATGACCCAATTGGGTTTAACAGACATCTATAGAACATTCCATCCTAACAAAAATAATATACCTTCTTCCTGGCACCACACAGAACCTTCTTTAAAACCTACCACATACTTGGTAATAAAGCAAAACTCAACAGACAAAAAAATTGGAATAATCCCCTGTACCTTGTTGTAACACCACAGCTTAAAGTTAGAATTCAAGGTCAACATAAATTGCAGAAACCCGACAAACTCATGGAAATTGAACAATTCTCAATTGCATCACCACTGGTTAAAGGAAGAAAGGAGAAAGAAAGAAAGACAGAAATAAAGAAAGAAAGGAACGAAGGAATCAAAGATTTCCTAGAATTCAATGAAAATGAAGATACAACATACTCAAAACTGTGGGATACTCTGAAAGCAGTTCTAAGAGGAAAGTTTATAGCACTAAGTGGAGAATTACCACACTAGAGAATTAACAGAACACCTGAAAGTGCTAGAACAAAAAGAAGCAAACTCACCCCTGACGAGTATATGCCAGGAAATAATCAAATTGAGAGATGAAATAAAAAAGTAGAAACAAGGAAAACAATACAAAGAATCAATGAAACAAAGAGTTGGTTCTTTGAGAAAATCAACAAGATAGACAAACCTTTATTCAACCTAACCAAAAGACAGAGAGAACATGCTAATTAACAAAATCAGAAATGAAAAGGGGGATATAACAACAGACACTGAGGAAATGCAAAGAATCATCAGGGCATACTTTGAAAACCTGTACTCCACTAAATTGGAAATTTTAAAGGAAATTGGTGATTTTCTGTATAGATACCACTTACCAAAATTAAATCAAGAACAGATAAACAATGTAAACAGATCTATAACCCATAAAGAAATAAAAGCAGCCATAAAAACCATTCCAACTAAAAAAAGTCCTGGGCCAGTTGGCTTCAGTGCAGAATTCTACCAAAAATTCAAGGAAGAGCTAATACCAATACTCTTCAAATTGTTCCACACAATAGAAACAGAAGGATCACCGCCAAACTCTTTTTAGGAGGCTGCAATTACCTTGGTACTCAAACCACACAAAGACACAATCAAGATGGGGAGTTATAGACCAATCTCCCTCATGAACATTGATGCAAAAATACTCAATAAAATACTGGCAAATTGGATCCAAGAACACATCAGAAAAATCATACACCATGATCAAGTAGGCTTCATCCCAAGAATGCAGGGATAGTTCAACATATGAAAATCCATTAATGTAATCCATCATATAAACAATCTGAAAAAGAAAAACCACATGTCCATCTCACTAGACACTGAAAAGCCTTTGACAAAATCCAACACCTCTTCATGATAAAGGTCTTAGAGCGACCAGGAACATACTTAAACAAAATAAAAGCAATATACAGTAAACCAACAGTCAACATCAAACTAAATGGAAAGAAACTCAATGTGATTCCTCTAAAATCAAGACCAAGACAAGGATGTTCACTCTGTCCATATCTCTCCAATATTGTACTTGAAATTCTTGCTAGTGCAATAAGACAAAAAGGAGATCAAGGGGATACAAATTAGAAAGAAAGAAGGAAACTTTCACTATTTGCAGATGACATGACAGTCTATGTAAGTAACCCAAAAAATTCTACCAGAGAAATGCTACAGCTGACAATCACCTTCAGCTAAGTGGCAGGATACAAAGTTAACTAAAAAAATCAGTAGCCCTACTATATACAGACAATGAAAGGGATGAGAAAGAAATCAGAGAAACATCACCCTTTCCAGTAGCCACAAACAACATAAAACATCTTGTGGTAACTTTAACCAAAGAGATGAAAGACCGGTATAACAAGAACTTTGAGTCTTTAAAGAAAGACATTAAATTAAAGAAAGAAATTAAGGAAGATACCAGAAAATGGAAAGATCTCACATGCTCTTAGATAGGTAGGAGCAACATAGTAAAAATGGTAATCTTACCAGAAGCAATCAACAGATTTAATGCAATCCCTATTAAAATACCAGCACAATTTTTCACAGACCTTGAAGGGACAATATTCAACTCTATATGGAAAAACAAATGACCCAGGATAGCCAAAACAACCCTGTACAATAAAGGAACTTTCAGGAGGCATCACCATCCCTGACTTCAAGCCCTACTATAGAGCTATAGTCCTGAAAACAGCTTTGTATTGGCACAGACAGACTAATGGAATCAGATCAAAGACCCTGATATGAACCCACACACCTTTGAACACCTGATCTTTGTCAAAGAAGCTAAAATAATACAATGGAAAAAAGAAAGTATCTTCAACAAATGGTGCTAGAGCAAGAGGACGCTGACATGTAAAAGGCAGCAGATAGATCCATATCTGTCACCATGCACAAAACTTAAGTACAAATGGATCAAAGACCTCAATATCAACCAAGCTACACTGAACCACTTAGAAGAATAAGTGAGAAGTACCCTTGAATGAGTTGGTACAGAAGAACATTTCTTGAATATAACAACAGTAGCATAGACACTGAGATCGATAATTAATAAATGGGAATTCCTGAAACTGAGAAGCTTCTGTAAGGCTAAGGACAGAGTCAACAAGACAAAACGACAACCCACAGAATGGGAAAAGATATTCACCAACCTCATATCTGGCAGAGGGCTGACCTCCAAAATTTACAAAGAACTCAAGAAGCAAGTCTCTAAAACACCAAAGGATCCAATTAAAAAGTGGAGGTACAGAACAAATAGAGAATTCTCAGTAGAGGAGTCTAAAATGGCTGAGAGACACTTGAGAAAGTGCCAACATCCTTAGCCATAAGGGAAATGCAAATCAAAATAACTCTGAGATACCATCTCACAGAATGGCTAAAATCAAAAACACTAATGACAGTTTATGCTGGACAGCATGTGGAGAAAGGGGAACACTCCTCCACAGCTGGTGGGAATTCCAACTTGTGCAGCCACTTTGGAGATCAGTATGGAGATTCCTCAGGAAAATGGAAATCAGCCTACCACAAGATCCAGCAATTCCACTCTTAGGCATATATCCAAAAGTTATACACTCATACAATAAGGACATCTGCTCAACTTTGTTCATAGTAGCATTATTTGTAGCCAGAACCTGAAAGCAACCTAGATGCCCCTCAACTGAAGAGTGGATAGAGACAATGAGGTACACAATGGAGTACTACTTAGCAGAAAAAAACAATGGAATTTTGGAATTTGCAGGCAAATGGATGGCACTAGAAGCAAACCATCCTGAGTGAGGTAACCCAGTCACAAAAAGACAAACATGGTATGTACTCACTCATATATGGATTTAAACATGGAACAGAGGATTGCCAGCCTACAATACCACACCCAAAGGTCAAATACTGAGAAATTAACACAAGTTGTCAAATTCTTCTTTCCTTAACGATAATAAAGAAAACTTGTTTGAAAGGCCAGATGATTATAATTGCTTTTCTTGTGACTTATCTTGTAAAAATTTCAGTTAATCCTTCAAATATATATGATGACATTTCCGGGAAACCATGAGTGGCTTATTAGCCTACAATTACTAAGCACGGTATATTTGCATACTGTGATGATTCATTTTAATGTCAACTTGTCTCAAACAAGAATCTCCTGAGAAGGGAACCTCACTTGTAGAATTGCCTTTATTGTCTTAATATATGTGGGAATCCCAAACCCTTGAGTGTACTGTGGGTGACACCTCCTTTTAGCAGCCCAGGTAAGGGGATGGCTGCAGAACAATTCTTCACTTTGTGCTAACCTGTCCTTTCCTTTTACATATGGGCCTTCCCTCTTCCCACTGAGATGATTCAGCTTTTTGCTGTAGCTGCTTCCTTTGCTGATATTAGAAGCAGTGTTTCCAGGCTTCTGTCGTTAAGGACCAATGACTCTTCAAGAACTTTCCAGGCTGTGGTGCTAGAGTAAGAATGACCAGATATCAATCCTTGTTAATGGAGCAAATACTCATTCAGTGTGAGACAGCCACTGTGGGACTACTCCAGTTGATTAGGGTTTAGTCTCAAGAACTGAACAACTGCAGGGCACTCAGTCTTTCAGACAAGATACAATTTATTAATATTTAATGCTGGACTAATCAATAAATTCTCTCTCTCCCTCCACATACATACATACATACACGCACACATACATAACCATCCTGACCACTGCCATCATCATCCTATTGGCTCTGTTTCTTTAGAGGACACTGACTAACATTAGACGAGGACTTCTGTGGGATAAAACTGTTGCGAAACAGCTTGATCTGTTATATATTTTTCTTCAGTGTCATGGGTTCATGGAATATTAAATAAAGAACACGCAACAGGTTTAATTATAATTATGACACCACCTATTTGGCATGCAGCTATTACTTTAAAAATAGCTATATCACCATTTATATATATATTTATTTTTAAATTTAAATTTAAATTAGAAACAAGGTTGCGTCACAAGTCTGTTCCAGGTCCCTCTCCGTTTCCCTCCCCTCCTCCCGTGCCCTCTCCCCAACCCCCCCAATATCCCCTCATTTCCTCAGGGAGGGTGAGGCCCTACTTGGGGGTGTCCATAGTCTGTCATTTCATCCAGGGTAGGGCCTAGACCCTCCCCCAAGAGTTCAGGGTGAGAGTGCATCTCTCATTGTTGGATGGGAGTCCAAAGTCCATTTGCATACCCAGGATAAATACTGATCTAATACCCAAGGCTCAATAGATTACCTAGGTCTCCTCACTGGCACTACATTCAGGGGGTCTTGATCAGTCCCATGCTGGAGCTAAACCTTGTCAAGTCAGCTGTTTCTGGGGGTTAAACCAGCCCAGTCTTAATGCCTTTGGTCATCAGTCCTCCCTCTCTGTCATTGGATTTCTTGAGTTCAGCTCAGTGCTTAGTCGTGGGAGTCTGCCTCTTCTTCCATCAGCCACTAATGAAGGTTCTGTTTTCTAGACTGTCTGGCTATGGGATTGTAGGCTGGAACTCCCCAGATATATGTCTAAAATCCATATATGAGAGAGTACATGCCATGTTTCTCTTTTTGTGACTGGGTTTCTTCTAGTGCCATCCATTTGCCTGCAAATTTCAGAACTCCATTGTTTTTTTCCTGCTGAATAGTACTCCATTGTGTAAATGTACCATATTTTCTCTATCCACACTTCGGTTGAAGGGCATCTAGGTTGCTTCCAAGTTATGGCTATTACAAATAATGCTGCTATGAACACAGTGGAACAGACATCCTTGTTGTAGGAATGGGCATCTTTTGGGTATGCCTAAGAGTGGAATTGCTGGGTCTTGTGGTAGACTGATTTCCATTTTCCCGAGGAATCTCCATACTGATTTCCAAAGTGGCTGTAAGAGTTTGAACTCTCACCA